>NC_088780.1:107206225-108456225 GCF_958450345.1 Calliphora vicina
TAATGTTCTTAATTGGTCTTCCAGATCAGGAAGCTATGTAAAAGAACATTATCGGGAGCACAGAAATTTACTATCTGAGTCTCTGCTCCAGAAACTAATGTGATAATGAGCAGTCAGAAGAGTTTTCCAGAGAAGGAACCGCTTGAAATTCCTCAGCTGTAGTATCTGGGTAATACAATTTGGGATACATAAAAGTGAAATATTCACATCAATATTTTGAAGACTGACTGTCAGAAAATTGTCAACCTAAGATTTCGATTTATCAATTATCTATCTAAGACCAGACTTATGATTTACCTGAATGCGATAGCTTTCAACATCACTAGCATGTAATATTGATCTAGTTTAATTTATATTATTGAGTGGTGTGTGAAAATGAGCCACCAACTAATCAGACGATATCTGACGATACTTATAAGTACCACAATTTTTGGCGCCCTGTAACTCATCTTGTATTTAAACAGGGTGATTAAACTAATTACTCATTGCACTCATTTCAGTTCATAACTTTTAAACTAAATGACTGTCAACCTTGAAACCTTTCAAGAGTATAGAGTTTCTTTATTACTATTTTTGTGTTTGGGTTATTGAGATACAGGCCGCATTGAAATGGATTCTCCCAAAAGTTAAACTAAGAGTTGAGGCAAAAATTTTAAAACTATATTTTTTTGTTTCCTTTATTTTTCTATTATTGGTGATAGCTGCTAGAAAAGGTTAAGGCAGATCATGATTTGATTAAATTATTGTCAGCACAAATTAAGTAGAAAATTTAGCAAATCTTTAAAAAGTTATTAGGTGATTGCCTGAACTTGACTTACTGATAAATTAGCCCCTTCGAAAAAGCTAACTAGTGCCAATATCTGACAACCAATAAGTTGCAACACAGAATGGCATAAACAAATTATTACTTAAAGAAAGAAAAACTTAAACTACAAAAAAAAAAATTAAATAAAAAAGACAAAAACAAAGTTATCTATGTGAAGTTATGCAAACACATTTTAATATGCAACAACTTTTTCTTATTTATATTAAAATAAATAAAATATAAAAGAGCAGAATCTATCGTAGTTGTATTTAGAAATCTTGTAAGAAAAGTTCTGCAAGTATGAAGGAACGAACCACCCAAGGGTTTTAATCTCAAACATACACACATGCTCACCACAAATCCATAACAACTTAAGATGTTGCATAGAAAAATTCTTAAACAGAACAAAAAACAAAAACATTTGCAACAACAAAACTAGTGAATTACAAATAAATGCTTTGATTGTTGTAATAAGCTTAAGATTTCAAAAGTAACAATTGCAGCTACAAACATTAATATGTATGTATATCCATAGAAGTGTAGAATATGCTGAACATGCCTGCAACAAACAAGGTGTGTTAAACCCTTCATGTATGGAGATTTCTTTAGACGCTGCCTTTTCACGAAAGCCTGTATTAGCCTGCCTAGCTTTGTTAGTCAGTTTACAGTCCATGTCTGAGAAATCATCATACTTATACAATTTGTTTTTTTTTATATATAGTAGATTTCTATAATGATAGAAGAATGTAGAAGGGGCGTTTGGCCAAATACATGGGTAATTTGTAATGATTACTAATATTATGGCTATTTTAGCCAAATAATAATTTTCTCAATGTTTTAAAGTGCTATCGAAATGGTTATGGTCGTATTTGTTAGTGTGGTTTATTTGTTTTACATAGATAGATAGATAGATTTACTCAGGCATGCTATTTTAAACATTTATAGGTATGTGGTTTCTGTTAGAATAATAGTTTGAGCTAGACTAAACAGATTTATTTAATAATAAATAAGTGACTTTTGAGCAGATCTGGCCAACATCATTAAGAGGCTAGACAATTTAAGATGAAGTTGACAAGAAATATAGATGATTAAGTTTTGAATATCGTTGAACTGTGGATGATCGAAAATGGAAACGAGTTTGATGCCTGTGTTTGAGGCGAGAATCAAACCCTCAGAATGACAAACTAGTACAATTCGGATACTTGATTCTCGAAGTTTTAAATCAGCCAATACTAATGACAAGTCTGATTTGTACATGTCTCGCTTTTCTAGAGCCTGCGGTAAAACTGCAACTTTCAGCCGGATAACTTATCAACATTTTTCTATACCTTCCTATGTGCACGATACGTTTTCATAAACTTCGAAATTTGAAACTTAAAATCATTAATTTCAAAGTATTTTTTACTACAAAGGCCCAGTCCTGCATCCTGATGTAAACTAAACTCCCCAAGATCATGTCATGCAGAGTGCAAATTGAGTTTCGGTATGATCGATCTCATAGTCAATGCTTAAGGAATCCATATAATAAAACTGTCATCAAATGCTTCGGTCGATGATTGTCATCCGTATTAATATCAGGAGTACTGAATTGATGGTTGGGGATAGAGCAATTTATCGAATAGTTATAACCAGGGAAACCAAAATATGCAAATGCATGTTTTTTCTGGTGAGCCTAATGAGCACATGGATAAGATATTTAAACGTTTCAGAACTATTTAAGAATTTTGGCATCGATTTGTTAGTGCATATTTTTGCATATTTTACCCTTAAATACATATTTTTGCATATATTTGTTTTAAGAGCATATGTATGTCATATTTTGCGTTTTTAGAGCATATTTTACTGTTTAATAGCATATTTTGAGTTTATCAAAAACAAATTTTGTCTTACTTATTTTTTGCTGTTGTGTTACAGGTTTTTACTTCCTTTCACCAAAAAAAAAATTTAAAAAACAGAATTTTTTTAAAATTTAAAATAACAATTCGAAAAATTTTTTTATCCAAAAAATGAAAAAACTGAAAAAAAATTTTTGTTCACCTAAAAATATTTAAATTTTTTTATTTTGAAGTATCATTAGGTGAAGGGTATATAAGATTCGGCACAGCCGAATATAGCTCTCTTACTTGTTTTAATATAAAATAAGCACTATTTTAATAATAGCTCCATCTAAATATCAAATTTTAGTTCTAATTCAAACTTAACCGTTCTAAGTGTTAAAGAAATATTTTCTTTTAAATTTGCTCCTGTAACATCCGTTGATGTCGAAAGAACATTTTCTATGTTTAAAAATGTTTTCAGATCCAATAGACAACGATTTTTATTTGAAAATTTAAGTAAATTTTTTTTGGTTAAAAATTATGTAAAAGTTTGTTTTATTAAGAGCATATTTTTTAAATTTTAAGATCATATTTTAAAGTTTTTACTGCATATTTAAAGCGCCTAAAACGCTTTTTTTAGAGCATATTTCCGGTTTCCCTGGTTATAACTTTCGCTTAAGGATAAATTGTTCAAGCAATTTTGGAAAGATTCATAACTAATTCAGGAACTTGTGGAAATGAGAGCCAGTGAGGAAAGAATAGTTCAAAAAGCGGATGGGATTAAATATTATAAGCCACTAGCAGGCTTCGGAATAACAAACCGCTATGTGATTTTTAAAATATTTTGAAACTACCGCAGAAATGCCCGGAGTTAATATGGAATTACTGCAAAAGATCAATATTGTTCTACTGGCTATAAATAGTAGTGAATAAATAAAGTGAACGCAACAAATTTTAGAGAGTATTCTACAGAAATTTCTATGTAAAATACTTTTGAAATTATATCCCTGGAAAGAAATTACACCTACAGTTCACAAGTTATAATGTCATGGCAAGATCATCATTAAACATAACATTTTGCCTTTAGGAGAGCTTACAGAAGAACCTCAAGAAACGAGGATTAGAAGCTTTAAGCATATTCATCAGTTTAGCTCATGGAAGGGTTCTAGGCAGTCTCAAGATGAAGATATTTTTAATATTTTAATCTTCTGATCCTGTAGATTGGATTTGCTACAGAACATTTGAAATATTTTAGATACAGACTACTGTGACTCCGATTATTTTACAAAATTATATTAATTTAACTCTGTGTTCCTCCCTCTCCAAAACGTTCCAATAAGAAGGGTTTTTTTAAAATTCGAACGTTTAGGTGGTAAAAACCGAAAATTATATCTTCAATACTACTAAAGATACAAAAAAACTTAAGATTGCATGTTACTCCACTTAAAAAAAAAAACTGACAGGTGTTTGCTACTTTTTCTAAATTCGAAATAAATAAATAAATAAAAAATGTATTTTGGTACTTTTTTTGCACCCTATGTATCTTTTAAACCAATAAACATAAAAACAAGTTTTAAATCGTATTATTCACTTATCAAAAAATAATAAATTTAAATTTGGTACTTTTTAGAAATTCAAACATACAAATTGTGTTTATTTTTGGTGGTTTTTTCATCAAATAAGTTTTTCTAGAAATTGACATAGACATACGAATATTTTGTATGAGCTCACACCACATGCAGAAATTTATTTTAATCAAATTTTACCTTCGCAATTGGGATAGAAAAGATAGCAAAAAGGGAGTAAAAACGGGTAAATACAAAATTGAGTATTTTTAAATTTCAAACTTGACGGGTGTTCAAGAAGATAAAATTTAGGTACCAACATGTGAGAAATGAACTATCGGTACTTTTTCGTTCTTCTAATGGTACTTTTTTAATTTTCTTTAATAATGGACCTAGATATATAAAATTATGCATATTTGGTTTTGAGTCAATAAGAATCCAAGGTGAAGATTTATGGTCCTTTTTTATGTTAATGGTACTTTTGAATAATGAACCTGGAGTCATGAAATTAGACACATATGATCCTGAATGTATAAGAATCTGCAAAAGTGGTACTTCTTTTTCGTTCTAATGCAGAGTTATCAGTTAGATGGGAGAGTTCCTGCCCTATTTCTCCGCCATTTTGAATCTGAAAAATTTTACCTCAGATTTGAAATCAGCAATCTTGAATAGAAGACATTTTAAAATTTACGCAGCCATATTGAATCCGCCATTTTGAATATGAAATTTTACATCAGATTGAAAACCGGTACTTTTTCTTTATCTTTATGGTACTTTTTGAATTATTTCTAATAATGGAACTAGAAAAAATAAATTAAATAGGAATCAGATGGTATAGGACGATTAAATATTTTGAAAATTATGTACAAACTGTATTTGCTAATCAAATAATTTGGTAAGTTAAGATGTTTCATGCTACATAGAGAACACATTTTTAAAAAATTCATGGAGTAATTTTTTTAAAAGTATTACAAAAAATGATTTTTATTGAGTTTCTGCGAAAATAGAAAATTTTCAAATATATATATAGATTTATATAGATTTTTTAATTTCCAACAGGGGCGAGATTATCGGAACCTTTTACAAAATAATTAAAAACATATTGAGCCATTCAAAATGGGTTACTATATTTTGATATCGAAAAAATTTTTAATTTTTTTTTCATTTAAAATATTTATACTTGACTGCTTAGAGTCAGAGTGCTACCAACAAAACAATTTCACCTAAATAACCCAAAATACCGTTACCGAAATAATAAAAGTTTGCGTTAACGTAACATTTAAGCTCTTTCAAAGCAGTTGGCAACCTGGCTTAATAATTCTCAAAACCAGTTTGCAAATAATAACAAGAGATCAGAAAGTTCCGTCAAAATGGATAATATTGTACTTAATGTGCTAAAAATAACTAACACAAAATAGAATATTTTCTTTTAAAATCATTCATTTATTTCAACAACAAAAAAGTACAGCTTTTAAATATTACCCTCATTAAGTACACAAACATATAAATTACAAACATATTTTTGTATACAATGTTGTAAAGGCTAAAAATACGATTGGAAAATCTTCCTATGACAACAGCTGCATAAATTATGACAAGTAATAAGTATTACTCCCAAAGTAGAAACATATTTTCAAATTTTTAACATAACGAGAATATTATTACAGTTTGGTTTTGCTTTTTTTACTTTTGCATTTGCTGCAGCAAAAAATCAATTAAATTAAAAACTACACCTCCTTATCGTTTATAAATTTTCTTTTAAGTTTTAATGATCTTTCCCATTATGCTGCGCCATGTATAGACAGACATCAGCCATCCTACCAAGCCACCAGTCATCCTTACAACCTACCAACCATCATCCATCCATCCAACCATCTATCTAGCCGTCTATTGTAAAATAATCTACAAAATGATATTATCAAGGCGAAACGACGATAGTGGCATGTTAAATCAATCCAAAATGTCAATGTAGAATCAAACACATCTTCGACTTTTACTCTACTGCACTCGACACAACTCAACTGCAGCAACATAGTGAGTGAGTGAGGGCTGGTTAAGATGAACAAAGATAAAAACAAAAACAAAATAATAAAACAGAAAAAGTAGAAATGACAGGCGTAGCCTTAACACTTAACTATGTCAACGAATACATGTCATCATTATCTGGGCAACACCATCTAGCAGCCAGTCATCATCGTCAACCTCATCATCATCACATAATACCGACACCGATATCGTCACCCAAAAAACGCATCTTTTTGGTTTGAACTTCATCAAAATTCCAAGGAAATTATAAAAAAAAAAAATACACCCAGCGTATGTTGCAAGGTACAAGTACTTGCTCTACTGTGGCAAGGTTTGAAGTCATCACGGTTAGCGCATTGAAACTTATGAAAAATTCATTGAATTTTTTGTTGTTTTCGTTGTTATTGCACTGCACAACCCTATTATATTTTTGTGTGTGCACGAGATTTTTTTCCATGTTCATTCACCTAGACTTTCAAAGACAAATACTGCAAATTATATTCCTACTTTTTTTTTTTGAAATGCATTTCTTTTTTTGCCAGCGAGCGTATCTGAGTGTGCAAGTTTATACTGCGGCGAACGCATTGCAGCTTTCCTCACGTAGAAAAAAAAATCGAACAAACCAAATCAAAAAGAAAAAAATCGATTGCTCTTGTGATGGCTTGAAAATTAATGCACAAAAGTTATAAAAAAATAGGCAGTAGTATCAGTAATCGTGCCTCATGCCTCACATCACAAGGTAACAACTCCTACCGCCACAGTAATACATTCCAGACGAGAGTGTAGGGAAAAGCAACAATAACAACAACCAGGACGTGCAAAAAATCTCTGAGTGAATGCGAATGCATTCGTATATCATCACTTTTTTGCGATGTTTTTGTTTCTGCTGCTGTTGCACAAACATAGCAAACTCTTTAAAGCGATATTAATTGCTTACTGTTTGACTCTGACTTCAGTTCAATGATGCTGTTTTTTTTTCTCTCTTTATTTATGTTTTTCATTTTCAATTTCTTCTGCATTCTGGTTGCGTCATCGATGTAGTCATTTGGGTGGCATGCTTCTACACATACAAATGCATACAGAGTTCATTCTACATGTTGCATTTATTTACATTAGACTGCTGCATAAACCTATATTCGTGATTTTCATCTGCAACTCCTGCCTGTATTATTTCAGCATGCTATATTATCGTTAATCTAAAACCATTCGGATTTGAAGTTTGAAAATGCTTCAATTTGAAATTGAAAGTCTCTTTCGGAACACTCATCTACAATGATCGAAAGTCCCTTTGTCTTTAGTTAGCAAAATCGGTCCATAAATAACGGAGATATGAGCAAAAAACCGGGACAACCTCGATATTTGACCTATTTTTGATCTATATCTGGATTACTAAGTCATTAATATAGACAATATGGATATCTAATGATAGATATTTCAAAGTCCATTGCAACGATGTAGATAAGCCTATAGTAAGTTGGACCTACAATGGGTCAAAATCGAGAAAAATATTTTTTAACCCGAATTTTCATCAAAAAATTTTTTTTGTCATACTTTTTTTCCAAAAAAAAAAAGATTTAAAAAAAATTTGAAAAAAATTTTTTAAAAAAAAAAAATAAAAAAATTTAAAAAAAATTTTTGAAAAACAATTAAAAAAAAATTAAATTTTGTTTACCTAAAAATATTAAAACAAATTTATTTTAAAGTATAATTTGGTGAAGGGTATATAAGATTCGGCACAGCCGAATATAGCTCTTTTACTTGTTTTTAATCATTTTTACTTATTTAAATTTTAAATTATGAAAAATTTTCGGAACACTCATCTACAATGATCGAAAGTCCCTTTGTCTTTAGTCATTTGTCGAATTTCAGAAACAATACAATTTTTTTTAATCATTTTTACTTATTTAAATTTTAAATTATTAAAAATTTTAAGCAATTTAATAAATTTAAATATATATGAACATTTATTCGTTTTATTCGATTATTCTACATAAAATTGTTCGAATTATTCGAAAATGGCCATTTTTAAATTGTTCGAATAATTATTCGTAAGAAATTATTCGATTAATCGAACGATCATTAGTCGAATGAATACCCTACTATATATACAATAACTGTATAAATAATGTGGATATAAAAATCGACCTTCCTAATCTGGATGAAATTACGATTTCTTAGTTTCCTTGGAATCCAAATGACCAGATTCGGCAGTGACAAAAATCTCTGAATCAGAAAACTCCCAATGTGATGTACCTTCTTGTGTGTCGTCTTTTATTTGTAGGTTTACCAGTGTCGGTAATCTGAATAAGGTTTCCATTAAGAATGCCCTTGCGCTTATGAAAAAAAATATTAACCACCGCTTTCATTTTCTGTATGGTTATACATAATTATATTCGCATTGTTTTAAGGATAATATGGATAATATTCACCTTTGATCCTGTTAGTATTATTGAACGATCATGACAGTATACGTTCGACTTTACTACCAAAGGGTATTAAAACCCTATACTCAGTTTGTCCATTTTGGTGACCAATTTTTTTTTTTTGGTGTCATCAGTTTTTGGCCATCAGCTAATTTAGACTCGGTAATACCGTTTAACTTTATATTGCAATAATATAGCTAAGACTCCGCCAGACAAATTTTGTTAAAATTTTTCCCCCAAAAATAGCTTTTTCGTGCACTTTTTTTGAAAAAATATAGGAAGAAAAATTTGTTTTTACTTTTTTTAGAATAACTTCCAACAAAGTTGTAGCTACAGTAAAGCTTAATAACTATTGTGAACATATCAATGAATTCTGAACGTGTCTAGTCACTATCACACATACAGATCACTTTGTACCTTAACATTTTTCGTTTTTACTATTTTTTGACGCTAAAACAAAGATTTTTTGTTAAAATAGTATGATCAAGTCCACACTTCTATGTTGTGCTGTAATAAAGGTTAAATTTTTTTTTAAATTTTGCTCGATCTTTTTTTCGTATTTTATATATGATGGGCCTACGGAAGGTCGAAATTTCTTTTTTATATATGATGTATATTTGCGATAAAATTCTTACACGCATCCAAAAAGCATCTTTTTATATACTTCAACTTTGTATGCGTGTGTTTTTTAAGTTTTTTCCCAAAAAAGTCCCCATATTTTTTCTTTTATAGCAAACAAATTTTCTTCGGGACTATATACATTTTTTTATGATCTGCAAAGAGAACTTAATGCTAAAACGTATAAAGTAAAATTTGATTCACTTAAGCGGACACTGTGCCTCACAGCCGTATCCAAACTTGGCCAATTTTGAAACAAAATTTTAGGTTTGAGTAAAAAATTCCCAAAATGCAAAGCACCGATCCTCAAAAGCTCTTCATATTTGTATAGCCCTATATGTTGTGTATATACATACAAAACGTTTTTGCTATAATACTGCAAATGACGTCAAAGTGTTCACTTTTCTAAAAAAAACAAAATATTGCCCACTTTATATTTTTTTTCATATCTTGCATAAAGCCGGTCTTGTGTGATCAAGATTGGGTAACGTGATGGACCCGGATCATACTGATAATTATTTGCCCATTCTTCGTTATTGCAGTGCAATAAAGATCTATACACTCGAACATACTTTTTTTAACAACAAATCTTTGTTTTAGCGTCAGAAAATAGTAAAAAACGAAAATTTTTAAGCTGCAATGTGATCTTTGTGAGTTTAGGTGTGTTCAGATTGCATTGATATGTTCACAAAAGTTATTCAGATTTACCGTAGTTACAACGTTGCCAAATATTGTTAGTGAAAAATTAGGAGTCCTTGGAAATTATTCTAAAAAAAGAGAAAAACAAATTTTTTCTTTCTATATTTTTTCAAAAAAGTGCACGATTTTTGGGGAAAAATGTTTAACAAAATTTGTCTGGCGGATCTTAGCTATATTATTGCAATTTAAAGTTAAGCGGTATCACCAAGTCTAAATTAGCTGTTGGCCAAAAACTGATGACACCAGTTTTTGAGGGCCCACTGGTTTTCAAAATCTTTGGGGACCCATAAAAAAATTGGTCACCAAAATGGACAAATGGAGTATAGGATTTTACTACCCTTTGGTAGTAGAATCGAACGTATACTGTCATGATCATGTGTTTTTCCAAAAGTCTTCATTTGTTGCATAGTGTAATCATTAACGTAAATAAATTGTTAACATTAAGGAGTCCTCAAAGAGCATCTCCTTTGCTTTTACATTTGGAACAACCGCGAGAGTTGTGGTGGCAATTTGCATCACAGGCAGCATACACGATACTGCCTTAGTGACCGAATTTTACAGTTGTGGCTACACAATTTTAGAAGGGATAACCAAAGTTTGGTTGCTTCAACCAAAATTCTATGTGTACTTACGAATCATTCGATTGGAAACAAATTCGGTTGCTACTACGAATCTGTTTTCTCTGTGTATCTGATATACACATACTTTAGGGTTGTAATGGCTGATTTGCGATCGGTAATTATGTGGATATCTCTGCTCGATATCCCTTGATATTGAAGCTATTTCACGGCTACTTTATAACCATAATTTCAGTTTGAATTACACTACCGTAATCTGCCAAAGATACAGTTTTTATTTAGAGTATTTTTCTTGTTTGTTTTTACTGTCATCTTATTTTTATTCAGTATTGTTTCGAAATTTATCATGCAACGACTTACACCGCAACAAAGTCTTCAAATTATTCACTAGAATTACGAAAATCAGCGTTCTGTGAGAAATGTTATTTTGTTCACTTCGAGCTGCATATGTGTTGAATCATCGATCTTTGCTAATTTCGCATTCAGGATCTGTCCTATCGCCGGATTGACAATCTTTGGCCGAGTGAGTCTCGGGTCATTCCGGTGCGTAGATCCAATTGTTGTGGGATCCAAAACTGTGTAGTATCGTCTGTCTCCAAGACGACATTATTTTCGTTTATGTCGATTTCTAGTGACTTCTGTCTCTATTGGCATTTTTCAAGAAGTGCTTCTGGACTCGATTACTCCATATTATTTTACATATGTATGACGGCTGTTCTTTGATAATTCGATTGATGTTATAGTTTGGGAAAGTATTTTTCGCGAGTTACTTTTAAACCGTTTTTTACCTATGATGTTTAAATATTTCACATTTTGTATATATAAAATAAAGCTGCATTTCCCATGATTGAATTTAAATTTTGAGCTTTTTTTCTTGTCTCCATACAAATGTATTGCAGTCTAATGTGTTTATGTGCAATGTTTTTTTATATAAATTGCAGCACAATGCAGCATATGTTTGTTAATAAAATTAAAATTGGAAAGCAAATATAATTACGTATAAAATTGCACACGTTTAAATGCAATTTGTTGGCGCCTCAATGTCATTTTAAATGTTAGTTGTTGGGTATTTTTTTGTTTCTTATGTAAAAATGATCCTATAAATTCTTTTGCAGCATGTTAATGGAAAAGGTAGTGGCAATTTACTAGCAGTAAATGTATTTAATTTAAGGTATGTAATTTATTTACACATCTTAAACATTAGAAATTTAGATTACAAAGAGATTTTCTGATGAATATATGTTGAGTTTAGTATGGTTAATTAAACAGAGTTTTAAATATCAGAAAGAACTTACAAAGAAGCGAAATAGAAGTAGGATTTACAGAAAGCGTCTAGAAACATTTAGCATCGGATGTTATTATTTTTTGATTGGCATTCATTAAATCGGAAGTTGTGCTATCAATGTGAAAAATGGGTTCATTGATGGTCTTTAGAATTTTTTAAAATAATTTGAAATCATTGTTAAGTATTTTGCTTAAAATTGTATTGCATTTTGAGTTGAACATATATTTATATTGAAATGTTGGGAAGTTGTTAACAATTATGTCTAAAGAAGTTGATTCAATTTTGAACATCAATGATTTACATTTAATTCGAAGTAGTTTTTGCAGGATTGTCGACATTCTATTCATTATTGCTACGTTACCAAATTTATAAACTATTGGTCGCATTTTGAGCCGAATTTTAAAACTTCTCTTTGTCAAAGTTTTCAAATATGATGTGTTGTGTGGAACACAGATTTCGATGGTTTTAGCCCTGTAAAAGTCACAATCCTACACGAAAGGGAACTTATACTGGACTAGTATCATGACTGGTTCCATGGGGATGGAAACAGTAGCGTACAAAACAGTGGGACACATGTCGAAACGAATTGGTGCATATGATTTTGTTGAGTTAATTGACTATTTAATTTCAACTTTAAGGGAATATTAAAAACTCAAGTTCTCGAAGCAACAATATAATGTTCCTAGTTTTCCATAACTCTACACATAACTAGTAACCCTCGTACTTGACAAATATTTAATTAAAATATATTTACTTTATTATTTGAAATTTATTAAATACCATTTAATTTAAATAACATTTTCTTTTCCACTTTCACTCACACGTAAGATTTATAAACCCAAATGTATAAGAAAATATTTGTGAAATTATTTTAAGTGTTATTTAATTATCTTGGCCATGTTTCATGAATTGAAATAATTTTGTGGTTTGCAAACTAGACACTAAGATGACCAACTGACAGGCCAGCACTTAGACAACACACTGACAAATGACTGAACTTAATTTATTTATTTATTTAACAAGAAAAACTCCTAATATTAGACAGACAAATACTAACCATCTGACAAACATATAAACCAACTTGAATTAATTGTAATTCGACCACATAATTATAATTAAGACAAGATATTGTTTGTGAAATCAAGAAAATCAACAAACAAAAGAGTAATAATGTGTTTAATGAAAAACTGTTAAGGGTGTAAGAGGAGTATTGCAGAAAACTTAGCAACTTGAAACATTAAACGATAAATTTTTACTTTAAATACTTTTAAGAATGTTTGGAAAAGCAAAAATATTTGATAGATTTAATGTAATTAAATAAATAGTGTTTAAATTAGTTGTGTGATTATTTTGAGTAATTTTTATGTTTGAGTTCAGTTTCCGCTCTATGTTTCTCTATGCTTATCATAAGAACAATAAAATATATACATATAATTATTTAAAATAATATTGCAGCCCAATTATGAATAAAAATTCCGCGGAAGTTTTTTCCCTTTTCTCATTTTTCCTATTCAATTTCAATGAGAAAAAACTCCCGGGGAACAAAATCCCGCGGAATTTTTTATTCATAATTGGGCTGTTTGTGTTGTCGAAAACGAAGCTTGAATTTCGGCGTTACAAACTTTAAAAGCATTTAAGAATAATTTGTTTTGCTCAAATTTGTCAAAATTTTGTAAATACAAAATTTAAATAAATCACAGACTAATTGATTCGCTGTTGTCGAGTCCTTCCAATTCTCTCAGAAAATATTCTTTCGAAATGGCGCAATTGTGAACTTCCTGCAGAACATAATTAAACTCAAAAACACATTTGGTGGATAGATGGAATCTCTTGAACAAATAGATGAAGTCCCTCAGAGTTTGTTGCTGTTCAATTTTAAGCCAAAAAGTTGTAGTTTTTATATATTACATGCCTAAGTGTATAACTATTAACTCCAGTTGGTGAATGGGAATAGCATATCTTCTATATAAATAAAAATCAAATGTCGTTCGTTGGTAATTGAATCAGTTTTTTTCATGTTGGTCATAGTCCAACTTAGGTTTTTACGGAATGAAAAATTGACCACGGCCACTTTTTTCGATTTATCCAAAATCGGAAAACGGCTACACCGATTTGGCAAATTTTTTGTTTAAATGTTCATAGTAATCCAATAAAATCGCAGGATGCCTGGACCGATTTAACTAATATTTTTTTAATATTTGCAATAGTCCGCAAAAGTTTTTACAAAAATAAAAATTTTCCACGTCCACTAATACGTCCACTTATTAAATACATCTGAAAAATACATCGATCTGTGATCACTCATTTCAGACCAAAATTCGATTACTTATATAAAAACACACAATATCTTAAATCATTAATAACACTGTGCTACGATGGAAAAAAAACTTGGAAAACGACCTAGCGTCATATCAATGTATAAAGAAAATTTAGTTCTTAATAAGACAAGGTTTTAATTATTCAAATCGGATGAAAACTGTAAAAGTTATTCAACTTTTCATTAAAGGAAAACAAAAAAAATATTTTTAAAATTTTTAATTTACAAGGTAAATTTTTTTGAACTCTTTTCGAAAAAGTTTAATAACTTTTGGAAATATAAACTGATTTTAATAACTAATACCACGTTTTTGCCTATATACAATTGTCTTTAAAACACTGTGCAAAATAATTTGGTTTTCCTAGAAAAAATTTATAATAACTATTGTTGAATTAGAAAAATTGCGAGGAAAATACAATTTCTTGAAGTATACATTTGATGCCTACACAAAAGGAAATCTTAATTCTTTGTTTATCCATAATTGTTAAATCGGTCTAAAAATGTGTGAGTTAGAGGTACTAAAGTACTACGACCTACCCTAAAACAGTTTTTTCAAAATAACTCAAAATTCAAAATCAAAGTTTCAAAATCTTTGAAAACGGTTTTAGTATGTCCTCACCTATGCCTATTACCCCCATTAGGTCGCTTTTCAAGTTCTGACAAAAAGTGTCATTTTGTAGCAGAGCGTAATTGGCCAATAAGCGTTCAATCAAGAAAAGGAGCTCGATCTGTGATCCCTCATATTTCTGAACAAAAATAAATTTTTTATATAAAAACTGAAAATATCAAAAATCGTTAGTAACTTGGCCAATAAGCGTTTAATTAAGAGAAGAATGTCGATCTGTGATCACTTATATTTTTGAAAAAAACGATTTTTTGTATAAAAACACAAAATATCTAAATTTGCTAATAACTTGGCCAATAAGAGTTTAATCAAGAAAAGGAGCACGATCTGTGAGCACTCATATTTCTGATCAAAAATCGATTTTTTATATAAAAACTCATAATATCTAAACTCGCTAATAACTTGGCCAATATGCATTTAATCAAGAAAAAGAGCTCGACCTGAGATCACTCATATTTCAGAACAAAATCGATTTTTTATATAAAAACTCAAAATATCTAAATTCGCTAATAACTTGGCCAATAAGCGTTTAATCAAGTTATCCATTTCAAACCGCTTCTCACAAATTCACAAATCGAACACAAGCTTTTTTTTAATTTGGACAGGACAACGTCTGTCGGGTCAGCTAGTTGTGAATAAAATAATTTTCAGATTTGTAAACAGAGGCATTAAAGTCACTAAATGGACTGTTTAATGGAGCTAGCTAAAACGTTTTGGAAGTTCACACAACCGAAATGGAACTTCTGAATGTCACGTCTGTTGAATTTTCAAAAGATTCCAAGAGTATTTGTGTAATAATGAACTTGAAACATTCATGGAAACATAACGCTGATACTAAAATGAGCAAATCATTACCAATATTTATCAATATCTCTTGTATATTAATGCATTACTGACAGCATGTGATCTAATCCCGAAATAAGACTTTAAGAAATTTAGCTAGCCTTAATATCTACATAAAATTAAAAATGAAGGTATAATCTTTTTGAACAAGAAACTATCTTACAAATCGTGGGTGAGACAGAAACGTTCAGAGTCAGAGTCAAATATGGAGAGTCTTGGTTAACCTAAAAACCGGGAATGACTGGACGGTCAACTCCGATATTTAGATTAGTGAAAACTGAATATACTTTAATAACCTCAAATTTTCTGCGTGAGCTTATGTGTATCTTACGAAGAGATGGATCTAGTATAGATCTAGTGACTGCTTGAGTGCAGCAATGTCAAACGTGAACCAACATGGTAACTCATATTAAGCTTAAACTTATAACTTTTGAAAACTAAAACAAAAAGGGTTCAAATCTGTGATCATTGCGAGAAAGGCGAGGATCCAGGGGTGTTGATAAAATAATTCCTACCAAAATCGAAATGTACATTTATTTCCTCTCCCCCCAAATGGTTGAGCTGGATCCGTATCTGCAGATTTAAAAATTAAATAAAATATTTATGGATTAACAAGTAAGAAAGTATGGTCGGTCAAGCCCGACCATATAATACCCTACACCAAGTAAATGAGTAAAAATATTTTTCTTTTAAAATATCAATATTTATATTTTTGAGTGATTTTCGGAAGTGGGCCTTATATGGGAGCTATGACCAATTATGGACCGATCACCATAAAATTAGGTCGTGTGATTTATGTCTATATTAAAGTTAATTATGTTGAATTTTTAAGCGATTTATGCACGTTAAAGTGATTTTCGGAAGCGGGTCTATATGGGAGCTATGACTAATTATGGACCGATCGTAACAAAATTTGGTGACATGAATTTTGTATATATAAAACTTATTTGGAGCGAAATTTGTGTAGATACATAGATAAATTAAACATTTATGACCGATAAAGTCCAATTTCGAGGGGACATTTGTATGGGGGCTAGGTGAAATAATGGACCGATTTCAGCCAGTTTCAATAGGCGACCTGTACTCTGCGCACAAGGTTTACATGGACAGCCAGCCAACCAGACGGACGGACGGACGGACGGACATCGATTAATCGACTCAGAAAGTGATTCTAAGTCGATCGGTATACTTGAAGGTGGGTGTTAGACTAATATTTTTGGGCGTTACAAACATCTGCACAAACGCATAATACCCTCCCCACTATGGTGGTGTAGGGTATAAAAATGCTATGGATTTCACAAAAACTTGTATATTAATGATTCTTATCTGTCGTTTAAATCAAATAAGAAATGCTTAGAAAAAATCTCTAATAAATTTGTTGGTTTTTTGGAGGACATTTTTTCCGTTTGAATTAATTAAAATTAATGAAGTTAATGTTACTTTTAACTTGAACCTTGCATTCCTCAACCTCAACAAAATGAAATTATCTTATAAATATTTAACCTTAATCTGTGTCATTTTAATAAAATGATATAAAATCACAACATTTTACTTCTGCCCTTAAAAACAAATCCAAAATTACAAGCTCTGTTGGAGGAGCTGAGGATAAAAAAAAATGTCAAATTATCATCAAACAAACACAAAATGTTCTTTTGGGTGTATTTTCTAAAGTTTTTGTTTTGTATCTGTGTTATTCGTTGTCTCGTATACTTTTGCTTTTATGTTAATAGGTTTTTTGCTGTGTTGTTGGTTTTTATGGCCCATTTGTATCTTGTGAATACGAGTGTTTTTTTGTTGGTATTTATTTCTGCTTTTAGCCATTTTCATGTTTAAAGATTTTTCTTTTTCAGTTGGACGTTTTCCTTTTTTTTTGTTTGTTTTCAAGAATATTTGTGTGGACACTTGAGTTTTAACAGTTGTTTGTTTGTTTTTTTTTGTACTGTAGCCATTTGTTTTAGTTGTTGTATTCCAATTCTCTGCAATAATAACAGAAATTTGCATTGACAACTGGGGAATAATTTTTAGTTTCTCTTTATTCGATTATGCCGCCGCTGCTGCCGATTTTGTTGTCTGTTTATTTGTATTTGTTTTAGTATTTGTATTGTATTTCAGTTGTATCATAAGCCTTGTTTAGTTTTAGATACATTTTGCATTAATATTTGTTGCTGACTAAAATTTTGCCATAGATTTAAAAGAACAACATTACAAACACGAATTGAAAATTAAATAAAATTATTTGAACAAACTTTCATATAATGACATTTCACTATTTAATGGAATGTAACTCATTTGTTTAAGCCGGTAACGTCGTGAAGGTAACTAGTTAGCATAAATTCATAAAGAAAATCTGATTGATTTCTACAGTCCTGGTTTTAAAGGATAGAGGTATATATGAAATAGCAAATCTGGTAAATGGCCTCGACGGCTTTGCTGCACGTCTGCAATCTTTTATTTAAAGTGTCCATAACCATTTTGAATAAATGTAGCTGATTTTTGTTAATGCGATGTTGGTTTGTATGTCTCCTTCAATTCATTATGTTGATTGGCAGGGGCTGGAAATCGAACCCAGGCTGCAAATACCATATCAAGCTTAATGATCAAACGCGCACATCAATTAAGCCACGACACCATCTAATTCCCACGATTTGGGGAGCATTTTTTAAATATTTTTTTTTTATTTATCAGAAAATTTAAAAGTATTTTTAATTTTTTTTTATCACGGAAAATAATTTCAAAATTTGTATTAGTGCGCAATGCAGAGCCCAACGAAATATATCTATTTTTTATGTAAATTAAAATTTAATTTTAGCTTTTATTTTGAAACATTTTTATACCCTACACCACCATAGTGGGGAGGGTATATTTAATCACTTTCTGAGTTGATTAAACGATGTCTGCCCGTCCGTCTGGCTGGCTATCCATGTAAACCTTCCAATTCCAAAACGTCGCAATTTTGAAGATATTTCTATAAAATTTGTTACATATACTTTGTTCAGCCCAAGGACGAATCCTATTGAAAGTGACTGAAATCAGTCCATTATTTCACCTATTACAAATATTCTACCGAAATTGGACTTTATCGGTCATAAATGTGTAACTAATATAGGCATCTTGTCAAATTTCGCTAGAAATAAGTTATATATATACGGAATTCATGCCACCAAATTTTTTTTATGATCGGTCCATAATTAATCATAGCTCCCATAGAAGACCAGCTTCCGAAAATAACTTTAACGTGCATAAATCTCCTAAAACTGTTGGTATACACATTTCATATAGACATAAATCATAAGACCTAATTTCATGGTGATCGGTCCATAATTGGTCATAGCTCCCATATAAAGACCTCTTCCGAAAATCTCTCACGAATATAAATTATTGAAATTTTAAAAGAAAAATGTTTTTGCTCATTTACTTAGTGTAGGGTATTATATGGCCGGGCTTGACCGATATAAAATAAAATTGTATTTACATATTTTCAAAAACAAAATATGAAATATATGCAATTCAAAATTACCTCATATAGTTTAAAAACCAAAAAGTAAAAAGAGTAAAGAAGTAGAAAAGTAGAAAAGTAGTTCTAATGTATTTTGTTTTTGGTTTCTGCTATACTACTCTTTAGCTACTTTGTTAGAGAAATACGCTACATATTGTGAATACCGTTTATGTATATCTTATCTTTCTTCTCATTAATAGCTCCAAAAAGCATAACTGAGAGTAATTACCTTTACTTTTTGATTTACCTCGATGTTTGGTAATGCAGTGACCAAAAATATATTACAAAACGGCAAGATTCTGTAAATTTTCTGTATGTTGTTCTGTATATATCAATATTTAGGAAATTGTGTATTCTTTTAAAAATGTAAACAATTTTGAATCATTAAAAAATTAATAGAAGATTTTTTACAAAAATTAGAGACAAAATTTTTGCAATATTTTTTTTAATGAAATATTGCAGTTATAAACAAATTTAAATTAGTCCTTGAGAATCCCATAATTAAAAAAAAAACTTTTGAAAAATCTCAAAAATTTTATTTTTAAGGTACCCAAATCGGGATAATAAGTTCCCTTTGCATAATATTCAAGAACATATTGGGACTAACAAACAGGTTTTAATTTTTTGAAATCAGATATGTGATTAGAGAAAATTTGGCATAAATTTGAATTTTATATTGAAATATGTATACTTTGGTAACTTCGCACTAATAACACTAGTTTACAAATCAAACATTTTTGTTTGCTCATGGAATGAAACTTATATTTTTGAGAAGAGCTAGGGACGCTAGTTAATTGATAATATTTTGTTTCCCACCTATACGTCAAAATTTTGAGATATATGGGTTTTTATTTTTCACCTGCCCTGAGTACTACTAATGCATACTGTAGAGTACAGAATTGTGGTAATTAAGTATTTACATCGTTTTTGGGTACTCAACACTCTGGAGAAGCTACTAGATACTTTCAGAGTTGTATTTTTTTTGACAAATTCCAAAAAAATTAACGGGGAAAAATAAATACTGTTTAAAAGTACATCTTTCCTGTAGATAAACGTTAATAAATCGCTATTAAATACAAAACTCTAAAGTAAAAACTATCTTAAAATGTCTTCTAGAATGTGTAAAATAAACCCAGACCATTTTTGTTTTATTTGCGGAAAAATTATTCAGTCAAATCGAGGTTTTCCTACAACACAAACACTGCAAAATGCTTATTTACATTAAAAAATTTCGTAAAAGCTTTAGATAAGACAAAACCAGCATTTCAATAATTATGCAGCGTGTTCCCGAGTCTTTCTGAAGCTAAATTAAAAGAAGGGATATTTGTGGGTCCTCAAATAAGAAAAATTTTGGGTGATACCAAATTTGAGTGTCTATTAACCGATGTTGAAAATGCAGCATGGAATTTTTTTAAACTTGTTGTTCAAGAATTTTTGTGGAATAAGAAAACTCAAAATTACAGAGATATTGTTGCGAATTTATTACATAATTTAGAACTGATGGGTGTAAATATATCCCTCAAAATTCCATTTTTACATTCTCATGTGAATTTTTTCCCGGAAAACCTCGGACACATGAGTGACGAACATGGAGAGCGTTTCCATCAAGATTTGAAGTTTTTCGAGAGGAATTATCAAGGTTTTTGGGATCAGAATATGCTAGGAGAATACTCGTGAGGGAGTCAAATGAAAATAATTATAAAAAGATGACTAAAACACTTCACTTTTAATTAGTTTGTCTTAATTTAATGTACATTTTTATATGTTTCGTTTTTAGTAAATATCTCAAAAGTTTGACGTCCAGGATTTTTTTTTAATATTTTTTCCGAAGTTAGAAGACCTAAATACACAAATCCCCTTATGTTTCAATTCATGAGCAAAAACGTTGTAAACTAGTGTAATTTTCTTTTTTAATAATTTGTTCCTTTATGATATTGTATTTCCAAAAATGTAGTCTTTCAGAAAAATATAAATATGTTTATTTTCTGTAAATTTAAAAATTGAAAGTACTTCTTTCGAAAAAATATATTAGTGCTTTAGCGGTGCACAGTGGTATGAGAATAAAAAAAGATGGAAATAAATCTGTAACTTCTAAACTCTTACGCCGATTTGAATGAAATGTCTACCTCATGACCCCACCAGGAGCGGGACCAGGGCTTCCCAAAGTAGGACACCTCGGGTATGTTCAATTTTTTAAAAGATCCTATTTCTTCGTTTGTGTTCCGATTTAAAAAAAATTACACATATAAATTACCTCATTAAAAAATATTCATAAATAAAAATTTTATTTCAATTTGAAAAATTTGTATCTATGCAAAATTCAATAAAAAGCATTTTTGGTCATATTTTTCAAAAACGTATTCCATGAATTTTTTAATTGTCAAAATATATATAATTTTGTGAAAAGTAGACAAAATCATCTATCCATTGATATATAACCTGTCTACCTTATGTTTTTTACGTGTCAAATTATTGAATTTTGCATAGATACAAATTTTTCAAATTGAAATAAAATTTTTATTTATGAATATTTTTTAATAAAATTTCAAAGTTATGTAGATTTTTCTACTTAAAATGGAAAAATGAAAACAAATTTTGAAATTTGTTATCAAGTATCCCGCAATTCCCAAAAAATCTTGAAAAATCCCAAAAATCGGATTTTTTCGTTTTTTGGCAATAATATCCACACCAGGGGCTGGGTTATCGGAACCCTTTACAAAAAAATTAAGAACTTATTGGGCCATCTAAAATAGCTTACTATATTTTGATATCGAGTATGCGATTTGAGAATTTTTGCCCTAATGTTGAATTTTATATAAAAAATAGGCATTTTATGAATGGACCTGATCCCGTCGGTATCAAAAATTATAAATGGTTTTTACATTTAAAATATTTGGCGTAAAGTTAGCTTTTCAAAAAGTATAAATTCATTATACATCCTCTTAGAAATTTTTTAGATAACTTAAAAAGAATAAAAGTACTTTTTTCCCAAAAAAAATTGCGAAAAATCGCCTTTTTTAATTTTTTTAAATTCAAATGAATATAATTTTGGACTCAGTCATGATTTTTAAACACTTCTTTCTTTATTTGCTATACAGATCTATTGTTAATCCTATAAAAGAAAAATGGATAGAATCGGGAAATATTTGGAACCGCGGTCACCAAAAAACTGGAGTAGGGTGGGTAAAAATGTTGAAAATTAAATTTTCAAAGCTATAAGAGATAATTGATAGCTTTATATAATGCTATTCTATATGTGTAATTTTTTTTAAATCGGAACACAATCGAAGAAATAGGATCATTTTAAAAATTGAACATTCCCGAGGTGTCCTATTTTGGGAACCCCTGGTCCCGCTCCTGGTAGGCTCATGAGGTCCGAAACTTAAACTCGACTTCACTTCCTCTTTGCGCATGTGAAATTTCATTCAAAGCGGCGTAAGGGTTTAGAAGTTACAGATTTATTTCCCTCTTTTTTTATTCTCATACCACTGTGCGCTGACTAACAACAGATATTCTTATTCTCTTTTGTCACTGACACAGCTACGAATGCACATGCTAAGCGAGTGCATTTCTATTTTAATATTTATTTTCATGATCACTGAAAGAAATATTTAGATTGTTTAATATATTTCGAACTTTAAAAAATTATTGAAGTGTTGTCTGGGTTTTTCCTTTAATTTACTTATGTGAACAATTTTTTTCAGATATAAAATTAATTTAATCAAAACGACGTAATAAAATAAGCAAAAAAATATTAAGTTAATACGAATTTGCCAAAAGTTATTAATATGTAACTCTCAATTAATGAGCTATGATACTAGTTGTTAACAAATAAAGGCTGATAAATACTGACATATTTTATTTAGTTCACTAAAATGTTGTTTTTTTAGGTTGGCAACACTTTACTGTGCAATTGATCGCAAATTCTAATCTTGAGTGAATTTTCAGATACCCTTTGTAATTACATTTACGCATTCAAGATATTATTAAAAATATTTCAGAGTAGTGCCCCCGGTATATAGTATTCATTAAATATTATATTAATCCTAATAAAAAGTTTGCCTTTCACAAAATGAATTCATTCCTTTAAATTATTCGTTATCTCACACTCTTAAGTGTTTGTTTGATAATTATAATAAAAACAAAAATAAAACAAGAAACATTTCCTTGTAAACCCCAAATTTTATTTGAAAAATAAGAAAATCTTTTAGTTTTCCCTGCTTTGTTGCTGTTACTGACTGCTGTTGCGATGACTGTCTTCTTTATAGTGATTGTTGTGAGTTTCCAAGGTACATTTGATTTTAGTATTATTGAAAAATAACAAGCAAAAGTATTTCACATCACATTAAATGCTTCGAAATTCGGTTTGTTATATTTTATGTTCCATGTATTAATTTTATTTTTATATTTAGTTGTCCAGTTGTGTTTTTGTTCTTTCTTCGTTATAGTTGGGATAGCTGTGATTGTAATTGCCAACTTTTTTTTACTGTTTGTTTTAGGTTTTGCTAATCTGGCACAATGTCCTAAAAATAAAAATTTATTCTAAAAAAAAATATATAAAACAGTTGTAACAACAAATGTGTGTTTTCAGTGTTTTTGTTAGTATGAAATAAGTTCATAAAATAAAAATCGATGTTGTGTTAAACAAGAAAATTTAACATTTTAAATAAACATTAAAAATGTCCTCAATAGTGTGAATTAAGTTTTATTTGACATAGTAAAGAATTGCTTAATTAGTTAAAAAATATAATTTGTAGACGTTTCATAAAAAGGCTGTGAAAAATGCACACTATGATAAATTCTAAAAAACCCTGATTCTTAACTATTATCCAGCTGCTGAAAATCACTTTCAGAGTCCATATAAAAATGTCCGTCCGTGTGTATGTAATTTTTGCAGATAATTAGATAAGATTTGGTACAAGAAGGGTTTGAAATCGATCCATGATCTGACCCAATCCTCTCTTAACTGTACTTAAACTCTCATAAATATGTTAGTATATTACACCGCACAACAAAATTAGAAAAAGTTTTTAACTTTTTGCTTTTCTACAGATACACCTAGAGTTCTGGCGGGAATCGAACCCGAAGTCCTCAGATTGATAGCCTAGCACACTACCGTCTAGTCTTTTGGGGAACCCGATAATATCCCTATAGGTTTGAAACTACTGACTTCATATAGTCAAACTGCATTTTCAGTTTTTCATCTCGTGATCCTTTTTTGCTTTCAAATGACTATGAATTATCAAAGGAAGTGAAATTTAAATTTCTTTTTTTTTAACTTACACTAGACCTAGTATGGCATATTATGACTCGAAAGCACCTCAGCTCCAACCATTTCAAATTTCGTAGCAATATCTCCAATAGTTACCGAGATACCTAATTATTTCCCAAACAAATGTTTCTAAACCACTGTGTGGTGATTCCAAACACATAATTTATTCACTAAATCTGTTAAATTAACACTTTTCTCCTATTATTACTGTACCTCGGATCATTTCCATATACATATATTGTATTTCCAACATTATTTCGTAATAAATAATATTTTCTTGTACTAATAAATTATAATTTATTTATGATCAATTATGGCAAATAAAATTCATATCAAATCATTGCCATAATCAAGCCATTCATATTGACTGCAACACCAAACGAAAAACTACAGCTTAAAATTAGTGTTGCTAAAATAAAACAGCTTAATTCGAAATAAATTAAAATTCATGTGTAATTTTTCATGGTCACTCATGTTATGGCTCGATTCTGTTTTTTTTGTCCAACATAATCACAACTAAAACAGCTTAAATTATAATCACGAAAACTTTACGAACAATTAAGTTGGACTGGGTAAAAACAAATGTGAGTTATGTTAAAATTACGAAAAAAAAAATAAACACATTTCGAAAACTCCTACTGCTTGACTGCTAGAGCGACAGATAGACGGACAAACGGACAGACAGCCACTAAAACCACTACTACTCATTACCAGCCAACTACATTTTTAATACGGGCCAGGATAGGAGTAGTCAAGTCTAGGAGTAGTCAAGTCTAGGAGTAGTCAAGATAGATGGCTAAGAAAGCGGCATAGATTAACTCTTACAAATGAAGTGGCAGTGTTTCTTACTTCCATATGTTGATATTCGCATACTAGTATGGAATTTGAATTTTGCAGCTTTTTTGTTTGCATCGTAGTCTTTAATAATGTTAAGCAAAGCGTATGTCAAAAACAGTCTTACTGGAAGTGATTTCATAAATTGCAAAAATGACACAAAACTAACCGCAAGACAGACGGACAGCTGGACAGACATATATGTCATATAATTGTTCATACCAAGTGATATTGTATGTATGAATATTGTAGAAATAAGCTTGTAATCTAGATTAAAAAACAGCAACTTCCACATAGATACACTTAGAAAAATATTATGTTGAATGTATGCTAAATTTATAAGTTTTTTTTACTAACAAGTCGATATAAGCATCATCCCAGAAAAGCAGTAAATTATACAAATGTTTATGGTTTTGAAAACAAACATTTCAATGCTGTTGCGCTGGTTTAAAAGATACTCTTGGCGGTGATTACCACCTGTAAGCAATTCACGATTTTCTGATAAATGAGTGAAGCTTTCGTACTTATCTACTTCGAAAAATTCACCTTATTTGATTTTATTATACAATTACATCAAAACTCTCTACAAAGCAGAGCTCTCTCTTGGATAAGATGGCTAACCGACGACGTGATATGTGTTTTTTTTGTTACTGATAAAGTTAGTGAAAGCAAGTGAGGTAAAACTTCCCAACAAGTTCCTTCTAAAAGCTTTTCAACTGGTATTGCAACATTTCGCTTAGAAATGTTACGGTTTCATGTCTGGTCGCATATTCTGGGCGCGTTTTTCGGCCAATGCTCTCTTCAAAAAAAATCAGTTGCGATCGATAAAGATACCAAATATCCTAGCGATTGGATATTAGTCGTTGTTGTCGATTCAGCTGGTGGCCGGGCTTCACATATGATCTCTTTCGCTTCGGGTTATCATAATGGATCCATTTTTCAACGCAATTAATGATTCGGTGCAAAAGTGATTTTCTTTTATAGAGTTGAAATATCATTTCGGACAAGCAAAATTATCTTTCAAGGTCTCTCGGCACCGAATTTCCCTACTCACAAGCTCTTGTTGAGATTTACAACAATCTTCATCTTTTTGGCTGGCCTGGGCGATCTTTGTCTTCTCGCACGTTGAAACCAATGGAACACATTCACCATATGATTTAGTGAGCAATCGGTGTGCTTCAGCTTCAGGTTAGGTTTAGAGGCAGTTTCAATTGACAAATGGTATTATTTTCTTATTTATTTCGACAGCTTTCACAGACATCCTTAAAGATCTGTACTAGACTATTTTTGAATGAATGCGAAATTCGTGAGTTCGTCCTACTGAAACTGCAGTCAGAGAGTGGTATACTTCCACATACATCGTCGACGCCCACATTCTAAAACATTCTTCCACTTCATGCCGGTCCACTCTTCCTGTCTTGCATGTCTCTCCAGTACATTCAAGGATGTACGTTATTTCTGGACTTGACTTGATGACTTGTACCCAGACGTGTGTTGATCATTGATAAGCTGTAACTCTCTGCAACAGTGGCCTAATATTCCTGCTACCAAATGCCTGAATACTGGCTTGAATGTCTAAGTATTATTTTGTCATATCGTTTTAAGACTTCGTCCTCAAAGTTAATAGATTGAACACTTCAATTACATCTGAAATTTCGTCCAGATAATTTTGTCTGCACGTGTTTCTACTGTCAATTTTCTCCCAATATACTTCACTACCAGCACCATTTCTCTTTCATTAAACCCAGTTTTCTATCTTTGGTATAACTGTTGAAATATTTCTTTTCCCATTAATTTGAGATATTATCGGTTACGATATTCCAAAAATAGTATTTTAACTTCAATTAGCGTATGCAATCATAACTTTCCTGAAATGTTTGATATTTGTTCTACAGAAATGCCATTTATTATAAACTAGCTTGACCCGGTGCGCTTTGCTACCACTGTCTTAGTTATTTATAAAAAAATGTGAAGGTATTTTATAAAAAAATAAATTAATATAATTAATACCGGAATTTCTTGAGTAGTGAAAAGGAGGCAGTAACATTTAATTCTTTGAGTTTTCCTAAAATTTCTCACACTAAAAAATGAGAACTGAAAACGAGGCAGTAAAATTTTGTTCTTTGAGTCTGCTTTTACACAGGGCAAGTTTACTTGAAGCAAGTCTCGTCGATTCCCTTTTAAACTTGCTCGTCTGTTTACACACAGCAAGTCTGTGAGCAATTTTGTATGTCAAAACCTAATAGACGCCATATTGAAAATGAGAAAACAAAAGAAATTTGAAGAGACTTGCCAGTACAAGCAAGTGTGTACCCCTCTTCTTTCTTCTTGCCTCTCTCTCCTATAAACTCTAGACTTGCGCAAGAAAAATTGCCCTGTGTAAAAGCAGACTTTGAGTCTTCCTAAAATGTTCTCATACTTAATAATGAGAAGTGAATAGAAGTGAATAGTTGCTAGTTATTCAAGTTTCTCCAAAAAAAACTATCCTATTAAGAAAAATGAGAAGTGAAAAGGAGGCAAACAATTTTCGAGTTTTACCAGAAAGTTTTTTATGTATTAAATTATTAAAATCCAAAAAAAGTTTTTGATTTTGCCAAAAAAATCAAAAATTGTATATCTTGAGTTACAAAATATTTATTTTGATATGTATCCCACTCGCATCCCACTAAGAGACTAAAATTCTCTTAAACGAATGGACCTAAGCTTTTGAACGAAAAAAAAGGTTTAAAAAAGGGCCCATTTTGGAAAAGTTAGATTTTGCAAAAAAAAATTTAAAAAATTGTATGTTTTGAGTTACAAAATATTTATTTTGATAGATATCTCACTCGCATCCCACTAAGCGATTAAAAAGGTCTTCAAGGAAAAGACATAAGCTTTCTTTTGAGCAAAAAAAAAAAAAATTAAAAAAGGGCTCATTTTGAAAAAAAAAAATGTCAACAACATTTTTGATTTTGCAAAAAAAGTCAAAAATAGCTTGTTTTGAGTTACAAAACATTTATTTTGATAGACATCGAACTCACATCCCACTAAGTGATCAAAGAGGTCTTCAAGAAAGATATCTAAGCTTTCTTTTAAGAAAAAAAGGCCCATTTTGAAAAAAAGTCAAAAAAGTTTTTGATTTCGGAAAAAAAATATTCAAAATTTTTTAATTTTTTTTTAAATATTTTTTTTTCGAAAGATTGAAGAAAAAGCTATCTAAACTATTTGGGACACATTTTGCTAAGAACAATAGGTAATAAGTTACATGGATGAGAAAAAACACATGATTGGCCAAAATCTCAAATTTTGACCACCTCTAACTGCGAGAGTTCTCGACCGATCTTGTTGAAAGATTGTATCTGAATACCAATAAGTCTATCCTTTGTGCAAATTTCATACCGATCTCAAGACATCGATTTTAAAAATTGGTTCACTTGACATGAAATCCCCCATATATAGATAGATATTACCATTTATTTAATATTCAATCTCACAGTGCATTATTTTATTTATTAAACGTTTTTTTGTTTAATGTTTTTGAGACAGCTAGAGCAACATTTGGTAGCGTAACGAATTTTTGTATTAAAATGTTGTTTGAGTTGCTGGACGAGTTGAAGATTAATGAAGTTTGACTAGAAAACAGTAATATTTACTTGTAACCTGCTGTTTATCATTTTCTCGCTTCAAATTATTATTAGAACTTGTGTGTTGTGAGTCGTCTAAATGCGTATCTGTGTGTTTGTCGGACTTTTGATTGGACAGTAGTTGTATTTTGTACTGTTTTGGTTGTGTGTGTGATTAAGACAAAAGTCAAAAGCAGTTAAAGTTATCCTCACTTTATTTTATATAAAAAAAACAAAAACAAAAACAAAAAAAAAATCTGTCTAAAACATCCACTTCATCATTATTGCCATTTCTGCTCGTTTTGATGATGACTATGATGATGATGGTCAGTGATTATAAATGGTTGATGATAAAGTAGCTGGTCAGACACATAGTCAGTTGGTTATTCATTTATAAAGAGTGGGGGGAAGGTACGCCCCTTTAAGGAACTTGCTTTCCTTTGTTAGATAATTAGTAAAACAATTTTAGAAAATGTCTTTGTATATCTATTTGAAACATAAATATATTAAGTTTTTGTTTAAATATACTTTCAATGTCAATTAGTTTCTTTTTAAAACCATTAATTTCCCTTAGCTTTCATCCCCTTAACAAAGTTCTGTCATTTGAATGATGTTTATATGCTCATATACACAGTCTTTCGTTTGTTGCTTTTGTGTTATGTCCAGTGATAATCACAATAATGTTAATAGATGAACAGCAACAGAAAATAACACAAGGATTTGTGACTTTAAACGAATAATGAGTAAAATGTTGCACAAAACCTCAACTCCCTCCAGCGCTCCACTGTACGCTTGACTACGTTTATTCTTTAAATGTCTACAAAAAGGATCAGCTCCCTACAACTCTACACAAACATTTAAATACTCTTGTACATATGTATGCATGTAGTTTGTGTGTCTGTATAAAACAAGAGTTAATGATAAATTATATGATTATTATGGCAAGATTCATAATTTCACATTAAATATGTATGTATGTTGCCATAATAATTGTAGACAAGGAAAAACACATTGAAAATATTTAGCTGAATGAATATTTTTATTCATTAATTTCATCTGTTTCTTATTAAGTTTCCTCTTCTGTTTCTTTTTTTTTTCCCTTATTTCAGACAATTTTGTTTGTTTTGCGTAAAAAATTAAAATTAATAATGTTGTGTCAACTGAATGTACGAAACAAAAAAATTATTTATTTATTTATCAATATTGCTCTTTATTTATTTAATCATTCAGTTTTACTACACGAGTACGAGTGTTTTATTGGTTGAACACAATAAAAGAAAATAAAGAAAGTTTTTATTTTTTTTAATTGAGTGTATTTCATCAGTTCTAGAATTTTTTTGTCCGTTAATACTCTACATTTTGTTGGGAATACTATTCAGTTTTGATATATTATTTGAATGTTGAAAAATAATCTTTGGAATTCCCTGAACACGCGCTATTTTGTCGAAATGTTCTATACTTGTTTTACATAAACCTAGCTAAATTCCTGACACTTCTCCGGAAGTTGAGAGCTTTTTGGCATAGACCTTTGATTTCAAATAACTGCATTATAAGAAATCCAATGGTGTTAAATCTCACAACTGGGAAGCCAATTCTGATTACCGCGAAGAGAGGATATGATACCAAAAATGTCTCATGTAGTGATTAAATTGTTCCACCGGCTGCATGTCACGTGGCACCGCACAGTGGGGCAGAATCAAAATTTTTTGGAAATAAATCTGGCATTTCTAAACGTCTCATCCGATCGGGATAAAATTTAACATGGGCGTAGCCAAGGAGTATTCGAGTTTAAGTTATTAAAATGGGCCCTACAAATGATACAGGGGCTGCGCCTGTAACATTGGATACACCCATGTTAAATTTTATCCCGATCGGATGAGCTGTTTAAACATGCCAGATTTATCATTTAATATCATTCAATTAGGGCAGAAAAACTGTGTCGAGTTCTTGTACAAATAACAATCACTGCTTGATCAGCATAATTTTCGATGAAATATGGTTCAATGATGCCTGCAGCTTAAAATCCGCAACAAACTATGACCTAAATATGTAAATTTTTACCATTAACAAAGCAATCAAGAAACTGTGCTAATTTGTATAGGATAATTTAGCTCGAACTGTTGCCGTCCAACTTTCATTATTTTAATATTATCCCTATAGAAAGTTAATGTATTTCACTTATTCTTATTCCTCAACTCTTTTTTCTATGTCTTCACTTTTCAATTAACAGTGATGTGCATTGGCTTCGCAGCCTAGTACCAGGTGCCTTGTAAGGCATATACATATATACACAGATTTCAGTGTAAGTGTTGATTTACATTTGGAATCTTGTTAAGTTACCACAACTAAAAAAAGATAAATTTTCAAATCAGTTCGTTCTTTGCCAAAATATAAGTCTTTTGTGGAAAGGACAAAAAATTCTTAAATCTTATTGAATTAAGTCTATGTCTGCTTAGGAATTTTTCAGGAATGATTTCAATTAGGTAGAAGCTTCGTTACGGTGGTGCAGATTTACTTAAACCAACTACAGCTACTTTCGTTTTATTTAATAGGTTTCAGAAGCCGGAATATAACATTGCCTAACTTAAAATTGCAAGTCCTCCTATCATTCTCATTCTTAGTCCTCTGCGAATCGAAAGTCTCTTCTCTTCAGTCACTCTTGACCTTAATGGCAGACCTTAATGGTAGATACTCCGATCCTAAGGGTGGTGGAATCTATACAGTCACTCTTGACCTTAATGGCAGATAAGAGGCATTTATCATCTGAAGCTTTGATTTCGAGCGAAGATCGCCGTAATTGTTAAATTTTACTCTGAAAAACTCAAATAAGTTATTGTTATCGAAATTAACAATCTTAACTTCCTTAGCCCAATCTGCGCTCTTTAATGATTTGCATTCTCTGATTTCTCTTTGCAGACGGCAATTTAATCGATTTTAGCCTTCTCTCAACCAACTGATCCTATAAACGGGACATTACGGTCTGCCGATCTATGACAGCCTCTAGAACGTAACCATTCATGCTCGACGATTTCTTCACCTTCTTCGACATTGTGAGTTGAACATCTTCAGATCTATCTCCGTCTCTTAAGAGATTTTAAGAGATTCATCAGGGCATTATTAAATCTCTCCGAAGACTTGAGTGTTTTAACGGACAGCATCCACAAAAATCTCTAGATTTTAGACTTTTTATGAATAACGTCGCCATTTCTTACCCTATTGAGAGATTATTGTCCGTAAAAACACTGAAGTCTTCGGAGAGATTTAATAATCCCCAGCTGTTTCTCTTAAACTCCCCAAGGGCTTAAACAACATTCAAAGATTGCTCTCCTAGAGGAATTGTCGATTTCTTTACCTTCTTTAACGTCGTAGGGTAATCGCTACCAGATTTTTCTTATCTTCAGATCAAGTTTCGAAAACTTTAGCGTTTTGGCAGACATAACTCGAGTTTTTAACAACAGACAGTTCTCCGGAAAGAAGTGGATCTTCCAAGAGTATCTGATTCATTTACCTTCTTCTACATCGTAGGGTGATCGTCTCTAGTTTGAGCAAGTCTCCAGATCTAGTTATTTTTTAAAAGTTGAACGTTTTGGCAGACAAGTTACCACTCATATCCCTAAGATCTAAATCGCCTGTGACTGAAGTCACCACTCTTCTGTTGAGTAAGAATCACAGGCTGGTAGCCGGGGAATATAGGATTTTCCAGGAATAGCACTGACATAACCATAAATTCTTTCGAATTTCATGGCTTTCTACTTGTGCTTCCTGATACGACTTGTCGAATTATACTGGAATATTTTGCGTATTCTTTTTTTCTACATTGACCGTATCGACTGTGAGAAGATATTACAATGTCATTATGCTCATCGTCAGAAAGTAAGATCAAATCATTCATACCCCAACTGGGCAGTCATGTATCATTTATGTTTTAACACGTGGGACTGGCAACTGAAATTTAATCATCCAACACAGATCTTCAGACAAGCTGTGTATTTCTATGTCTAAAACATAAAACATTTATCTCGCTTTTGAACATATTTAAAAAAGAATTTCAAAAAAATTGTTGCATTTATTAATAAGGTGTTGAGAAAGAAAGAGAGAAGGTTGGACATTTTTAAGCAAAAAGTTTGAAAAGTAAAATTTTTTGTTGAACAGGATGGTGTCAAATCAGCAACGGAATGGTGTCATTTCTTCGTTGTAAAATTGACACCGTTCGTTAAGATTTGTGTTCATACGAGGTTGATACAGTATTGACACCAAATGGTGACAAATCGTAGATGTGTTAATTTTTTCGATTTTTTTTAACACGAAAAATCGTATAGCAGAAACTAAAATACGTTTCTAAATTCTAAGAAATTTTCCCCAAGAAACCATAGGTCTAAAATCAAAGCCTATCTTGCGCATTCCGTCTTTTATTCAATGAAATTTCAGTATATTTTTTTTTTAATTGATTTTTTATTGGATAGAAGACAAATACGCAAGATAGGATTTCATTTTAGACCTATGGTTTCTTGAGTAAACTTTCTTAGAATTTTCCGTAGATTGCGTTTCTGCTATACGATTTTTGATCGTCCATACAAATCGACCCAGCCTAATGTACATGCTTTTCTCTGCATATCGATGATATACATTTTCCATTACAGGCCATAAAATCGGTCAATTTCCATTAATTTTATTAATTACTCAGTGTAGCTCACTTGCTTTTACTCTCACACAAAATTACACGTTAGCACTTGTTTGTTTACTGTTATTATTTCTTTTTCTTTCGAAAGGACTTTTGCGGTCCATACAATCGCCCGAACGCATACAAAATTAAAGCGTTTGTCTATCTATATATCTGTGTTTATTTGCATTTCGTTCTCGAGACTTTATTTAAATACATTCATATGGTCAATAAATATATTAAATTGTTTTAATTTTTTCCATTTTCTTCTTTTTTTGCGTGCGGCTGTTACTGCGCCGTGTTGACTGTTTTCATTAAATATTTCTGTCTGCCTCCAGAAAATTGTATTTACACTTCTGTGACCATTATCATTAACGCAATGCAGTGCCATCCATCGACTGCATCAGCATCAACAGCAATGTTCAATGTTTTTGAGTTGTGGTATGATGTTCACAATTTTTTCAAGGGGAAAATTTAATGGGCAAAACAAAATAAATTCCATGTATGTATGTATATTAACTTGATCAAATATTGTGAACCATTTTTTATGGGTTTACTTTAAAAGAAAATCGATTATGCAGAATTTAAAGTTCTTTATTTACAACAAAATTATATGATTCCTTTAATAAATAAAATACTTAAGAATAGATAAAATCTATTTTTCAACTAAAGCTATGATTTTCAATATTTGACATTTACAACATATTCGGACAAAATTAAATTAAAACTACTATGTTTAGATTATTATAGAGTATATTTTATTCCCTTTCTATAAACTACTATTTGCTTTAATTAATAACATCTGAGCATTCTTATAATGCTCTATTTAACACTAACCAATTCATGTAGCATCTACTCTCAAGCATTTCCCCTAAAATTTCCAAAAACCAATGAGAAAACAAACACTTTCTGGAATTGTTTTATTCCCGGGCTAATTTCTCAAAATTATTGTTATTTTAGTCTAATAATTTTAACAACCAGGAAAAATCCCAGTTCTAACAATAAAAACTACCACTTGGCATAAATTATAATAAGCTTTTTTAGGCCAATCTACTGCAAAAAATATCCCAACCATTATAAGTTTAGTCATCCACAAATTGTAGTCCGAGTGTTGGCTTTTTATTTACTGCTTCACATCTACAACTCCAGTTTCCTGGTAACCTGTGTAAGTATTATTTTGCTTCACACATTTTTGGCTTTTTTATTTTGTACTTCAGTTTAAGTGGGAGGAGGAATTTTTCATTTAGCTTTTAATAATAAACAAAATGGAGCACATAATTTTGTTTATTTTGTGTTAAAAAAAAGAAGAGAATAATTAAAATCAATTAAAATTAATGGTTTGCATCATTTTGTTTGTGTATGTTTGGTATACAAGGAATAAGCATCCCGGAAATCATAAACAACCCATTAATTTAGTTTAAAAAGAAGCAAACCAAAAAAAACTGGGAGTTGTTTTTTTTATATACTTTTTTTCAGAAGTTGCTAACAACTCCTTTTATTACAGAAAAACGACCAAAATAACAAAAGCGTAAAAAAACGCTACAAACTCTTTGATAAAAATTTAAGTATGAAATATAAAATGAAATTTTTTCTCAAACACTGTACTTATAGTTAATTATAAGTACGTTAATTTAAAAGGAAGAAAACAAAAGATGAAATAAAATCAACTACTAAAAGCCAGCACAAACATCGTAAATGAAAGCAGTTCAAACCAAACCAAAAATATTGCTATCAAAGGAAGCCAGCACTGAAACGAATCATTTTTGAGAAAAAAAAGGAATTATTGATGCTGAGCAAGATGCAAAAGTTGTAAAGAAACTAGGAATCTTATGCGAAATACATAAAATTTTTATGCTAAATACTAAAAAAGCTAAGAACACTATCGATTGTTTTGAATTTTTGTATAAAGCTCTTTGTTATAAATTGCCATCATAATAAGTTTGTGTTAAATTTGTACAACATTGCAATATGATTTTAGATTACATATGGGTAATTCCACGAGAATGACAACCACGACTGCAAAAACAAAAACCATTGAAACTCTTTATCAAGATGATTTGAATAGGAGAAAACACTAAAATGTTACTATGTGAAAGTATTTAGAGCTGTTTAAACTGACTTTATTTAATTATACCCTACACCACCATAGTGGGGAGGGTATTATGCGTTTGTTAAATTATACCGATCGACTTAGAATCACTTCCTGAGTCGATTAAACGATGTCCCTCCGTCCGTCTGGTTGGCTGGTTGTCCATGTAAACCTTGTGCGCAGAGTACAGGTCGCAATTTTGAAGACATTTCCATCAAATTTGATACATATAATTTTTTCGGCCCAAGGACCAAGCGTATTGAAACTGGCTGAAATCCGTCCATTATTTCACCTAGCCCCCATACAAATGTCCTCTCGAAATTGGACTTTATCGGTCATAAATGTTTAATGTATATATGTATCTACACAAATTTCGATCCAAATAAGTCTTATATATACAAAATTCCTGTCACCAAATTTTGTTGCGATCGGTCCTAATTAGTCATAGCTCCCATTGAGACCCGCTTCCGAAAATCACTTTAACGTGCATAAATCGCTTAAAAATGTTGGTATACACACAAAATTCAACATAGTTAACTTTCATATAGATACAAATTACACGACCTAATTTCATGGTGATTAGTCCATAATTGGTGAGCTATAACCCCACTTCCGAAAATCACTCAAAAATATAAATTATTGAAATTTTAAAAGAAAAATGTCGGGCTTGACCGACCATACTTTCTTACTTGTTTTTTAATTTAATTGGTATAAGATTACGGCGAAGACTAAGCTCTCAATAAGCATGTAGTATGAAATGAATTTGAGTCTGATTGTTTTTTTGCTATTATAGTTTATTGAAACCGAATATATATTTTCTATTTATTTTTTTAGTTTTTGTAAGAGAAAAATCTGTCACGTACGATATAAAATTTTATTTATTACAAAATCATCCAAAGATTTCTTTATTTAAATATTAGGAAAAATATTTAGTTTAGTGTAAGGAATTAAAAGAAAACATAACGCCTCTCTCGTATTAGTCACGTACGATATACCCTTATTTCGCTCGATATTTTGGCCAACAATGCTTCGAAGGAACTAATTATTTTTTTTTTAAATATAGTATCCTCTGAATGGAACATAAAGACCAAATTATTTTTCAGATATTCTTATATTTGCAAAAACTATTCCACTTTATAGGCGTACAAATGTCACGTACGATGATATGGAATTTTTATAATTTGTAATCTTGTGATGTTGTGAGTTTTCAGTCAGATTAATTTTAAAATTTATTTTATTTAGTTTTCAAAATTTTTGCATATCGTTGGCTTAACATGCAAAAGCCCTAAGTCCATATTTTAAAATTTTACAGGAGAGACAAAAAACAATTAGAATTTTTTTTCCGTAATTATTTTTGAATTCTGTAAACTGTATATTTAATAGGAACTTCGAGATTTTTCTTGTGATAAACTGGACTAAGAGCTTTTGCTCATCATTTCAAAACAGAAACGAGATAACTGCATTTTTTTCTTTGGAATCAAGGTATTTTGACATATTTTACTTTATTGCATTAAAATCTCAATTTGTAAAAAACGGACTTAAAGCCTTTGCTTGTTAAGTCAGCGATATGTCTAACTTAAAACCATAGATAAATACAAATAGATCGGAAACCTAAGTGGTGAGAATGTATTTGTAAAAAAAAAACTATTTGAAAACAAAATTACTCAAAATAATCACACCTATGTGATGGGTGAGAAAAAATACATGTTTGGTCAAAATGTCAAATGTTGACCCCCTCTAACTCAGAGATTTCTCTACCGATCTTGTTGAAAAATTGTATCTGAATTACCGTTCATCGCAATCGGAAGACATCGATTTTAAAAGTTGGTTCACTTGAAATTAAATCCCCCATATACTAAACTGCTATTAATATCGTTCGATGACACAATATCGACAAATTTTTGACCTTACAAATCGGCCAATGGGTGGGATTGGAATAGTGGGCGGGATTAGAATAGTGGGCACTCCTCATAAAAAGAAATTAATCAACTTCGAATAAAAAAGATATATGACTATTCTACATTTCAGATTTGTGGAATTTTTTATTAAAAGATTCCTAAAATTGTTATACTATCTCATAAATTCACACAATTCTTAATCATTTGCTCCTTGCCAACGATTTTAACGTGCGTGTGTTCTTTAGGGTTTTCTTTTTATACAATATTTTGGTTAAATTTATTTTTTGTTCCTTTTATTTGTGGCAGTATTTACGTTCATCATTTCCTTTTTTATCTTGTTCTTGTTGTTATTGGCCGGCCAATGTTAATACGAAGACGAATATCTGTTTTTGATGCCTTCATTGTTTGTGGCCCCTCAGGCCAATTTAATGAGATGAAGATGAAGATGAGATATTATCAGTATAAATGTAGGTGTGCAAAAGAAATTTGTGGTTACGTTAATATTATTTTTTGTTGTTACTTTTTTGTTGGTTTGTCTAAATAAATTTTGTTATACTGGCGGTTCGGACAAATATAATAAAAAAAGGGTTTGGGTTCAATATCCATGCACAGATTTATCATACTTAAATGGAGTTCAGCGAACCTAATGTTCTTTTTATTTTTTGTTTTTGGTTACCTTCAAAGGAAAGTGAATATTAAGTAAATTTAGTGTAAATTGTTTTAAATTTCTTTGGTAAAGACGTTAAAATAAATTTACTTTTAAAAAAAAAATAATATAAAAAAAATGGACAAAACTGGTTTTAATGTTTTGTGGGTAAATTAATAAATTGTAGCAGTTTGTTTTTAAAGGTATATATTGCCAGTACTTACTTTGTGGTAATTTATTATTTTTTTACGTTAAAAAATATATTATTTTCAAGGAACGTGAGTTCTCCCTAAAAACTTGTATGCATTTTTCATCGATAATGGCTTTAATATTTAAAAAAAAAAAATACATTTTCTAAAGAAATTTTGGATAACAGTTTATGCACCATAGTTAAATGTTGTTTCATGAAAGCCTGCTTATTAGATAATTCTTCTGTGGTACCGTGAAATAACTACCAATAAAATAAATCCCAACAAAAATGAACTAATTCGCAATCTTACAAAATGAAATAACTCCCATAGGGTAAAATGCAATTACTCCCAATAAATGTCAGTTTTATAATAATAAAAAGATTAGTTCCATAATCTCTGGGATAATTCAAAAGCTGGCTTCGCCCAGTAAAGGTTTCATTTACTGCAGAAATGTTTCTAAATACTTCAGAAACCCTTTTCACCCGGCAATATAAGAAATCTTTACTATGCGAATTCAGATTTTGGTACGCCCAGACGATAGAACCTTCGCAATGCATGAAGTCGTTATAGGATGAAGTCGCTATTTGATACATCCGAGAGGAGAAAATCTTTAAATCTTTAATCTTTTAATTTGTGGAAACACAAATTAGGGAGTTATCTCAACTGAGATTTATTTCACTGTACCTTATTCAGCAGGGTCTCTTGATAGTAGAAGGAGAATGAAAATCCATTGCATCTATCTCAGGTCCCAATAACTAAAACAAAATAAACTTCGACTGAAATACTGGTTTGGATCTCAATTTGGATCTCAAACTCCAGACATATGATGGTATTTTATTGTCATAATAACCCAGTAAAAACTTGGTAAGAACTTGCAATTACTCAATAAATTACTTTTCGACGACCACTAAATCCATTGCTATATAAATTCAAGAAAATCGGATTACTAGATTACTTTATTATTCATTAACAATATGGATATCTAATGAAAGATTATTTTAAATACCTTTCCAACGACTTATATACGGCATAATTATGAACGACAATGGGTATAAATCGGAAAATATAATATAAACCCCGAATTTTTCATAGACCTTGGGCTGCAAGTAACCCCATAAATAGAGATATAGCAGTATCAAATCACACGTTCAAAGGTGGTTATTCTAATTACAAAAACGAACCTGGAAATCTAACATTAAATAAGTGTGGCTAGTTCTTGTTGAAACCATGTGTCATCCATATCAATATCATTTAATTAAGACAGAGAAACTCACAAAATGGAGCATCAGTAAAAGTGACCAAGGTGCCAATTCTGACCACCGAAACAAGAGACTACAAGATCAGGAAATGTCTAATGCAATAATGTCATCCACTTCAATATGATCCAATTTAGACTCTGTTATTAACTCACAACATTATTAACAGTCACTACTTGACAAATACTCTGTTATCAAGTCACAAAATCAAAACCGGAATACAATTCATGGACTGATGATGATGACTAGTATTCCAGCAATTTTTACGATCTAGGTGAAAAATTGCTTCTTCGCTTAGGATGTTAGAAAAGTGGCCGCCAAATTGTCAATTTTTGTATTATTCCTCACAAAGAATACGGCTTGTTTTCCCGCGTAAATTCCAGTTTTCTAACCCTAGCTGTCAAACTTTTTTTTATTTTTTGATTGGCAACACTTTAGTGCACAAATCTTGAATGAATTTCAGGTCATTCTTTAGTTCAAACAAACAGCAGTGCAGCTTTTCTAATTGTCCGTTTTGTAATTTTCTTGAACAGCGATTGAACGATCGAAATTAATTTCAAATCTATAAATAAAGGAGGAACTTGCCGAGATTGACCACACATCTGCTGCTTTAATGTGTCATTCACAATGGGGTTTGATCGATCGTATTTTAATAATCTTAAAATGATATTTAGAGAAATTATACCAGTTACCAAAGAACTCCTTATAAAAATAAAATTTCCGCACTAAATATATCGACTATTGTTTGGTAATAAAAGTTAATGACTCTGCTGGGGCAGCATGAGGAAGAATATCAGATTATTGGTAAAGTATTAAAGTTTCTGCACTTATATTTCATTTATTCAATTCTATTAACAGTTTATGTAAAGTTATAAACATAAAATCTATTGCTAATAATATAAAAATTTAAAGGCTTTTACACAAATTGTATAACTATATCTTATAGAAAGAGTAGCCATATTCCTAACATGAGGATAATAAGCTTTAAAATGGAAAATATTTTTAAATCACCAAAAAAAAAAAATAAAATATGAGCCAATATTAGACACAAAAGTCTTCAAATTCATGGATTGCATGGTCATGTCACATTATCATACAAACATCCACACACATGATTACCCTTGAGGAGCCTGAGATAGTATGGGTGTTTACAAATTTATTCACTACGGCATACATATGTATATTAAGGTGGCCCCATACAAAGACACTACTTTAAAAAATTTGGTGTGCTGGATGAAAAGATAAAAATGTCCTTTTTAAGGTTTTTATGTTTTATTTTCATATTTCTCGCAACGGAAACATATACAAAATTGGTATCATGTGAAAGATCGTTGAATGTCGTATCTGAAATTATTATGTAAGTCCAAGCATTTTCAAAGTTTTGTAATTTTTTGCAAACATTTTAAGTTTTCTATATTTTCTATATGTTTTCGATGTCTTCCGATCGGGATGAAATTTGGACAAGAACTCTATAAAATTTGACATTTTGGCCAAAATCGTGTTTCTTCTCATCCATTTAACTTATTAGCTATTGTTCTTAGCAAAATGTGTATCAAATAGTTTAGAGAGCTATTTCTTAAATTTTTCGAAAAAAAATAAAAAATTTAACATTTTTTTCCGAATTAAAATCTTTTTTGACGTTTTTTTTGGTTGGTTTAGTTGACATGAAATCCCCCATATATTAATATTTAAAACAAGATATTATATGGGGGTAGGATCAATTCTGGACCGATCCTGTTAATCTTGCGTTATTACTTAATCATATTAATTATGATATGATAATAATTACACGGTGTAACGATGGAAAAAAAACTTGGAAACGACCTAGCGTAGGTTACAGGGCTTGCTGAGTACATTAGAAATTATGTAAAAAAATTTCCAAAACACCCTCAAATTCAGAAGTTATTTTGAAAAAACTGTTTTCAGTTATGTCCGTGAACTTATCGATCTGTAACTCAGTCAGTCTCTGTCCGACTTAAATTTTTTAACGGCCTTAAAAAGAAAACTGATTACGCTCTAAAATGACGTGCATTTTTTGATACATTTGTTAGTTATAACCAGGGAAACCAAAATATGCAAATGCATGTTTTTTCTGGTGAGTCTAATTAGCACATGGATAAGATATTTACACGTTTCAGAACTATTTAAGAATTTTGGCATCGATTTGTTAGTGCATATTTTTGCATATTTTACCATTAAATACATATTTTTGCATATATTTGTTTTAAGAGCATATTTATGTCATATTTTGCGTTTTTAGAGCATATTTTACTGTTTAATAGCATATTTTGAGTTTATCAAAAACAAATTTTGTCTTACTTATTTTTCGCTGTTGTGTTACAGGTTTTTACTTCCTTTGTTTAAAATTCAAAATTCAAAAATAGATGGCTTTTCATCCAAAAAATTTAAAAAACAAAATATTTTTTTTTTAAATTTAAAAAAAACAATTCGAACATTTTTTTTTCCAAAAAATGAAAAAACTGAAAAAAAAAATTTTTCACTTAAAAATATTTAAATTTTTTATTTTGAAGTATAATTAGGTGAATGGTATATAAGATTCGGCACAGCCGAATATAGCTCTCTTACTTGTTTTTAATATAAAATAAGCACTATTTTAATAATAGCTCCATCTAAATATCAAATTTTAGTTCTAATTCAAACTTAACCGTTCTAAGTGTTAAAGAAATATTGTCTTTTAAATTTGCTCCTTTAACATCAGTTGATGTCGAAAGAACATTTTCTATGTTTAAAAATGTTTTCAGATCCAATAGACAACGATTTTTATTTGAAAATTTAAGTAAATTTTTTTTGGTTAAAAATTATGTAAAAGTTTGTTTTTTTAAGAGCATATTTTTTAAATTTTAAGAGCATATTTTAAAGTTTTTACTGCATATTTAAAGCGCCTAAAACGCTTTTTTTAGAGCATATTTCCGGTTTCCCTGGTTATAACTAACATAAATATAAGTATTGGTTTTGTTAAAAATATCTAAAAGAAAAACTAATTTATCAACTTTTTTGAATTTAATCGCTTTTCATTGCTTATTTTGATATGGAAGCTTATACAAATTTATACCAATGTATTAAGAAAATTTAGTTCTTAACAAACCATCGTTTTAATTATTCAAAACCGGATGAAAATTGTAAAAGTTATTCAAGTTTTCATTAACACCTTTTTTAGTATTTTCGCCCCCAGCCCATATGAATAAAAAAAACAAAAAACTATAAAAAAAATGTTCTACAATTTTTAATTTACAAGGGAAATTTTGTGGAACTTTTTTTTTTTAATAACTTTTGCAAGTATAAACCGATTTTAACAACTAATATCTCGTCTACATAAAATTTTCTATAAAATACTGTGCAAAAAAAATAGGATTTCATAGACAAAAATTAAAATAACTATTGTTGAATTTGAAAAATTAGGAAAAAATAAAAAAGAAAACCAAACTATTTATAAAAACTTACACAATTTCTAGGAATATAGATCTTATAAATACTTAATTCTTTGCCTAACTATAGCTGTTTAAAATTTTGAAATCGGTCTAAAAATGTGTGAGTTAGAGGTACTGAAGTACTACGACCTACCCTAAAACAGTTTTTTTCAAAATAACTAAAAATTTTGAGGGTGTTTAAAAATCTTTGAAAATGGTTTTAGTATGTCCTCACCTAGGCCTACAACCTCCACTAGATGGCTTTTCAAGTTCAGACAAAAAGTGTCATTTTGTAGCAGAGTGTTATTATACAACAATTATGAAAGTTTAAGTAATTTTCTGAGACGGAACTTTTATGAGGACTAGGGACAAATGTTGCCTGATTTTCGTCATACTTCACAGTATAATTTCAGAGTACTTAGAAATAATTTGTGCAACATTTTATTACGATTGCCTCATAATCAACATATTTGTGACAGTATTGCGGTATTTCCCAATATCAATACCAAACAAACTTTATTAACAAAACGTATTTGTGGAAAATTTGAGCCAGAACGGTCATAACTACATAGATCATCTTTGGACCCAGAATATATATGGGCAATTCCACGAGAAGGACAACCACGACTGAAAAACAAAAACCCTTGAAACTTTTTTTCAAGATGATTTCAATAGGATAAACTACTAAAATGTTACTATGTGAAAGTATTTAGAACTTAACAACAATTTAAGGGCAAAAATACTTAATAGTTTAAACTGACAATATTTAATCTGTAACGTAAGGACGAAGGCCACAGTAGCCAGTTTCCTAATTTCTTGTTATATTGATATGTAAATTTAATTTGCTATTAATAAATAATAATAATAATAATAATCTGTAACGTACGATATTAAATTTTATTTATTATAAAATCATTAAAATATTGTTTTTATTTTAATATGATGGACTGTAAGGGAAAAAATGTGGTTTAGTGTAAGAAATTAAAAGAAAACACAAATATTCTCATATTTCTAAATGTACCTCCAAATTACTTCCGTTTTATGTCACGTACGCTATACCATTATTTCGATCGTTATTTTCGACAACAATGTTTCGAAAGAACTTTTTATTTAGACCAAATTAATTTTCAGATAATCTTATTTTTGCAAAATGTATTCCACTATATAGGTGTACAAATGTCACGTACGGTGACATGGAATTGTCCATATACATATATACTTTTGTATGTCTGCGATGAATATTTCGATGCGTTACATAATTAGTTTAAATTATTATCCCACATAATTTCACCAAAACGGTTTTGTCCGTTTTATGAAATTCGAATTTTATTTGGATTTTTCGAAATCTAATTCTTTCAGATGTGAAGTTACCTGGAATATCCATATCTATTACAAAAGTTTGAACATTTTTACATTTCAATAAATGATCTCCTCAAGAAAACTAAACTTTAATTTTATTTGGGAACATTGACATCTTATTTTTTCTCCATACAAACGGAACCAGGCTAATATACATGCATATATAGATTATGTTTATTTATGCATATGTGTGTATTTATTAGTTTTTGTTGTTTTCAAGGCAGTCAGTCAGTTAAGTCAGCCAAACATTCATCCATCCAGCCAGTCAGTCAGCCAGCTAGCAATCATAAGCTTTTAATGAAGTGTTAACAAATCATGGCATGTAAACATGTCAAAGAGTAACACCACATGAAATAACAACCAAAGGAACGTGATCGGCATTGGCAAAGAGAAAAACGGAATCCAAAATGTCTATAACTACATATAATAAAAACAACAGTAACGAAAAAAAAACTACAAATAGAACTAGGAGCTGGAAAAAAGTTGTTGGACAAAACTGAAAAACTACTGTAATAAATACATAAACAAACCACAAGGCTTACTGTAGAAGTTTTAGCAGAATTGGATTTTTACTATCTGGCGAATCTTTGTTGACCACCACCACAACATGTTCCAGGAATTTAGATATTTTATAAAGGGGGGTCAATTTTTAAAAAATGCCAAGCTGAATTTTTAACACCAACAAATCGTCCATATTGCGGCTTAACAACGCCAAACACTTCTTCGAAGTTGTCACAGAATTGAGTTTAAGCAAACGCGGCACCCGTCTTGTGACAAGCTTTCTCATACACAAGTAATCATTCAATATTGAAACCACTGAGCCGTGTCAGATGAATCTCAATCTCCGATCGGCCAACACCATATCGAGAATTTGTCAATTGTTTCGAGTGTAGAGAGTCTATCTCTACTAGAGACATTGTAAATATTTATTACAATATTGCAAAATGTATGGAATTTTTATTCAAACAGTTTGTAAATACATTTATAATTCATAATCTGCCTTTAAACAACCACAAACATAACGATTCGTTGTAGCAAATAATTTTTTCCAAAAATAAAACCCACTAAACTTAACCATGCCTGATGATTATCATACAAAACACTAACAACAGCATAATCTTCAATTATTTTGACTAAAACGTAAAGTATGCAAACTAATAAAGACACGAACCAATGCATTTAGAGCAGTGGTCGACACTTATTGCTACAACAGGCTGAAACTCTTTAAAATTATCAAATTAGAAACGAAATAGTTATACATAGATTGAATATCAAAACTAAAATACAAAAATGTTTTTCTTAAAACTTGCTACTACATTTTCTATTGTAGTATGTGCTCTATGTGCCGACAACTGATTTAGTTTAGCAGCAATTTAAAACAGGTAATAGTTAAAATAGATGATGCATGCCAGGGGTTGATGGTCATGTACTCTTAGCTGCATTTTTGCTAATTTTACCTTCATTCAGCACATGGTTGTTTTCGCTACTTTGCACCTTTATTTAATATTTAGTTGCTTTAGCTAATTGAGCGCCACACTCGTCTAAAATTTATTCGCAAATATTTACATGTTTTTAATCAAAATCATGCATGTCTTTCGAGGACTAAGCAACAAAAAGCGGGATGGCAGGCAAAAATTCTTAAATACATACTCGTATGGCTATCATTAACAAAGAACTACTTATTTGTTAATGAAATTTTAAACAAATAACCACAATTTAATAAAACTCACGATATGAAAATGTAAATGAGTGTTTAGTTGGAAGGACGAGTATATTCTGGTTGGAGATATGTGTATGTTTGAATATCTAGTTCCTTTGTTTAAATAACTTATGAACTGTTAACATGACTATGATTTTTTCATTGGATTTAAGATGAATTAACACTTTGAGGGCCACATGATTAAGTACATAAAATATAATGAAATTTATGACATATCCAGCTTTTCTTAAAGGTTCTTAAATGCAGTATTTCCGATCAAAAGTTTTTGTCAATTATACAATTCAAAATTCGTAAAAAAAAAACAAAAAAAAATGTGGTGGGAAGACTTGTTCTGAGAGTAATTTGGTTGTTCTGAAAAATTAGCCTGAAATGGGCTATTTGTAGAACCTTTAAATATGTAGACGTTGTCCTGTCCAGATTTAAAAAAAGCTTGTGTTCGATTTGTGAATTTGAGAGAATCGGTTTGAAATTGGTAAAAATAGTTAAAAACTAAAAAAAACGTATTGTTGAATGATAATTTTTATTCATATAGATTTGGATTATGTTCGATTTACATTTGATTTCAAAATATGTACAATGAATCTTATGATCATAGAATAAAATATACATAGAAGCGTTACTGAGAGACAAAAAACCTAAGTCTGTTGTCAAAAAACTAAAAATGATCGCTTATTAGCCAAATTATTAGCAAATTTAGATATTTTTTTCGCTTTTATATATAAAAATCTATTTTTTGGTCAGAAATATAAGTGATCACAGATCGAGCTCTTTTTTTGATTAAACGGTTATTGGCCAAGTTATTAGCGAATTTAGATATTTTGAGTTTTTATATAAAAAAATCGATTTTTGGTCAGAAATATGAGTGATCACAGATCGAGCTCCTTTTCCTGATTAAACGCTAATTGGCCAATTTATTAGCGATTTTAGATATTTTGAATTTTTATATTAAAAATAGATTTTTGGAACAGATCGAGCTTCTTTTTTGATTAAACGCTTATTGGCCAAGTTATTAGCGAATTTAGATATTTTGTGTTTTTATATAAAAAGTCGCTTTTTGGTCAGAAATATCTGTGCTCACTGATCCTGATTAAACTCCTTCTCCTTTTCCTGATTAAACGCTAATTGGCCAAGATATTAACGAATTTAGATATTTTGAGTTTTTGTATAAAAAATCTATTTTTGGTCAGAAATATCAGTGATCACAGATCGAGCTGATTTTCTTGATTAAACGCTAATTGGCCAAGTTATTAGCGAATTTAGATATTTTGAGTTTTTATATAAAAAAATCGATTTTTGTTCAGAAATATGAGTTATCACAGATCGGGCTCCTTTTCTTGATCAAACGCTTATTGGCCAAGTTATTAGCGGATTTAGAATGTTGACAACACTTTTAATTAGATTTTTAAAGTTTAGGGAATCCTTTTATATATAAAATGTGTTTGCATCCTCTAAATTAATTGTTTTGTATGACAACGAATGAGTAATTTAATTAATGGATATTTTCTCGTGATCTCGTTTTCGAATTTTAATTAATAACACTCCGCTACAAAATAATAATTTTTATCAGAGCATTAAAGGCGACCTAATGAGGGTTGTAGGCCTAGGTGAGGACATACTAAAACCTTTTTCAAAGATTTTGAGTTATTTTGAAAAAACTGTTTTAGGGTAGGTCGTAGTATTTTAGTACCTCTAACTCACACATTTTTATACAGATTTAAAAATTGTAAACAATTATGGATAGGCAAAGAATAAAGCTTTCATAAAATGTATTCATAAAATTTATTTTCCAAAAAGTTTTTTAAGTTTTTATAAAAAACTTTTTTTTTTATTTTTCTTACGAATGTTACTACGAACATTTAGCCTAATTAGCTAAATGAAAAAAGTGGGCGTGGCCAATTTTTTCTTCAGTAAAAACTTAAATTGGATAACTACGAACATTTAAACAAAAAATTAGCCAAATAGGTGTAGCCGTTTTCCGATTTTAGATAAATCGAAAAAAGTGGGCGTGGTTAATTTTGCCTAAGTTTAAGTAAAAACCTAAGTTGGACTATGGCTAACATTTAAAAAAAAATGTCTAAATCGGTCCGGCCGTTCTCAACTGATGAAATTACCAACGAACCACATTTGATTTTTATTTATATAGAAATGTTCATCGTTAGGTTTAGCTTATTGAATGAACTTAAAAATTGAAATTCTGCAATAAAATTACCTTTAAGAATGACTGAAACCTTTTTTAATCTGTGCAGTCGTTTCAGAAATATAAAATATTTGTTTAAACTTTTGTGAATAAAATAAAAAGTTGTGGATAGATTTTAATCATTTAGGGCTTGTTTTGTTTAGAACTTTGTTTTCTATAGCATAGCTGCATTTCAATTTTTATAACGTTTTAAAAATCAAAAATGTCGATTTTTTTTTTTTGCAAAAAAATATATTTATATTTCAAAAACGAAAGCTTACATAAATAAAGTTTTAGTCTTTATTAAAGGCAATTTTATTTCGGAAATTCAATAAACTGGACAGTTTTTGAAATAACGGTATATATCGAAAACAAGAGCTAACCTAAAAAAATGGTTAGCACCACTGGAGCAGCGTACCCGAATTAGGTTAACCCGCCGGTTTCCCCCCTTGACAGTTTTTCAACTAGCACAGTGTTATCTGATGTTCCCTAATTTCCGACCCCACATCCTTTTGGGGTACGTCGTCAAAAAATAAGCTCGACGATTTCACCCCTGCGCCTATGTGAAATTGCATATCAATCCAGTTAGAAATGACAGATTTATTTTTGAAAAATATGTCGATTCTGTCCCACTGGGCCTATGTAGTGTGTAGGGCATGTGGGAAGAAGACTTTTGGTGGGATAGGGGACATATATTTATTATGGTATACAAATCCTAAACTGGAACATATAAAGAGATCCGTCCTGTAAACCCTAAGGTGTAGATGAAACAGGGTTTCTAACCTAGTTTACTATATTGGGCAACCGGAACCAGTCACTCCAGAACGCACAGTGGGACATATATTGAGCCTAAGTGTATACCATACTTTAGTTATACGGAACATTGTATATCCCAATCCGATCAATTTAACCTAATGGGTTAATTTGCGAAGAGTGCGCTATGTCAGTGTGTTGCATATTTATTGTTGGTGGTTATTTATTTTGGTTGCACGAAATTTATATATTTGTATGTGTGTGTGTATTAATGCATGTAAAAGTTAAACATAATTTGTAAAATATTCATGTCAAGAATTTGTTAAGTGAATTCTTGTTGTCTTAAGACTAGAGGCACTTACTCCAAAACCTACACAGTCAGACACACTCACTCGAACATAACAATGATGCTGAAGCTGCTGATAATAAAGTAAATATCTGACTGTTCTTATCCTCAAAGAAGTTGTTTGGTTTTGTGGCGAAGTAAAGTAATAGTTATAACTAACTGATGCATGCACCACCATTATCAAAAGGTAAAGTTTTCTCTAAAGTTTCTATGTGTAAGTATTTAAGTTTTTATTTTTTTTTCGGCTAAGATAATCATGATCATTATCTATTTAAACATGTTGCTAATTTCTATAGCAACTACTTATTTGTTAATAGTTGTCTGTCTATTGCAGCCAGCTACTTTGCCAAACAAAGTTTGGCTTTATTGCTCTGTTAAAGTGAATGCAGCAGGAATATTTAGCATTTTTAGCTTTCAGCCATTTATTTTTTTGACTGTGATTATAAAATTACAACGTTACAAGTAGCATGATTTTATTCAAGTTTATTTTATTTTGTTTTAAAATAAATATTTCCTTTTGTGTGCATGTGTATGCAGGATTGCCACCAAAAACTCTTTCCTTAGCATTAACATATTGTTCATATAATCTTTAATGTTGTTAGCAGCTAAATGTTTTATGTTGTTTTGTGTGCTTGCTGGTGTTTTTGATGCCTGCAACTATTGGGTGCAAGAATAAGTGATAGTGAGATATTAAGCTAACATTTCAATAGTCATGTGAAGGAATTACTATTAATTGTATATACAATTAATTCGGCTGTGGCGAATCTTAAAAACCACCTAAGTATAATGAGAATTATAGAAACTACAATCGGAAGTGGACCAATCCAACCTTAAAATATAATATATGGGGGATTTCATGTCAAGTGAACCAATTTTTAAAATCGATGTCTTCCGGTTATAGGGTTATAGGGGTTCAAAATTTTACATTTGGGCAACATCTTTTTTTTCATCCATGTAACTTATTACCTATTGTTCTTAGCAAAATGTGTCCCAAAGAGATTCGATAGCTATTTCTTCAATCTTTGGAAAAAAAAATATTTAAAAAAAAATAAAATTTTTTTTTTCCTTTTTTGATTTTTTTTTCAAAATGGGCCCTTTTTTTCTTAAAATAAAGCTTATATATTTTCCTTGAAGACCTATGTAGTCGCTTAGTGGGATGCGAGTGGGATATCTATCAAAATAAATATTTTGTAACTCAAAACATACAATTTTTGAATTTTTTTTTCCAAAATCTAACTTTTTTTCCTAAAAGGGCCCTATTTAATTTTTTTTTCGCTCAAAAGAAAGCTTAGGTCCATTCCTTTAAGAAGGTTTTAGTCGCTTAGTCAAAATAAATGTTTTGTAACTCAAGATATACAATTTTTGATTTTTTTGGCAAAATCAAAAACTTTTTTGACTTTTTTTTTCCAAAATGGGCCCTTTTTAATTTTTTTTTTGCTAAAAAGAAAGCTTAGGTCTATTCCTTTATGAGCTTTTTGGTCTCGTAGTGGGATTCAAGTGGGATATATATCAAAATAAATGTTTTAACGCAAAAATGTATGTCTTGAGTGCAAATTGCATCCCGATGGGAAGACATCGATTTTAAAAATTGGTTCACTTGACATGAAATCCTCCATATATATAATGCTGCATAAATTAAACACATTTGTGTTCAATTTTATCTCTGTGTCTATATATATGTTCACTATGATTTTCTGAAGTGGTAATTATATAACAGCTATATCCAAGTCAATAAACCGATATTTACTGAGTTTTGCAAAATGTTATAGGTTAAATTGTTTTTCGCAAGTTCATATAATTCGGTACAAAAAATTGTATATTTGTATATATGAGGACTAATTATGGATGTGATTCTTATATGTGAGGTATGACTATTTATGAGTCCCCCCGTGTGGCGAATTTTATATATTTGATTTTAGCTGAATTTAAATTTGATGTAGCATTTTTAAAAGTTTTTTGCATATTAAGTAATTTTTGGATGAGGATCAGAATAATTTTTCGCTCGTTTAAAATTTTTGGAAAATTGAGTTTTATTTATTTCGCCCCCTTAAAAAACTGCATGAACCTGGAAATGGTAACCAGTTTCTTACTTATCAATAGATACATTTAACTGCCATAAGTCACCACATTTTATATGAATGATTTTAATGCTGATCTAATATATCGTCCCCTCAATAAAACAAAAGTGTATAAGAATATACACCATTTTTATTGCATAATAAGAATCTACATACATACATCATTCTATATGTGTTCAAAATTTAGTGAAATTCTACTTCCACAAAGTGGGTCAAAAGATCAATTGAAATATTACTTTTGTTCTAGATGTCTACTAACACAAAAACTTTAAACTCAATTATTTCGAAATGGCAAAAAAAATATACACTATTGTTTTATTAAGGGGACAATATAAACAAATTACACATTGAAATTAAATAATTTTTTTTTTAGTAAAAAAATTTGCTGACTTTATTGATTGTTTATAGAAGATTTCAACCCAAATATTATAAAAATACCAAAAAAACAATTTTTGAAAAAATGCGAACAAGTACCTCAAGTTAGGCTAGGTGAAATAGTGGACCGATTTCAGCCAGGCTTCGTCCAGAAAAATATATGTACCAAATTATATCGAAATATCTTTAAAATTGCGACCTGTATGTTGCGCACAGCCAGACGGTCGGACATCGTTTAATCGACTCAGAAAAAGATTCAGAACAAAATCAATGGAAATGAATCTGGCATTTCTAAACGGCTGGTCCGGATCGGGATATAATTTGACGTGAGCGTAGACAAGGAGTATTCGAGATTTCTGAGAAATATCAATTATGGATCCAAAAATAAACGATTTTCAATTTAAAAATGACTTAACTCCTTTTTTATTAAAAAAAATTTCTTTAAGAACATACATATAACAATTTTATGTTTTTTGGTAAGGTATCTTTACGGAAAAAACTTTGGTATTTTTCGAATATGTCGCCCTACGCCCTTCGGAATTTTACCAATTTTTTTTATTATCAAAATTTCAACTTTGGTCCACGTGTTTTAAAATCTGGGATCATAAAACGAATAGCAGCGTTGGAAACCTTGATGTGTTCCCTATGCATCCACAAAGTATTTTTCCAACCCCGAAGGAAATGTGGACCCTATGGGCAAAGTTGTAAAACACATTTTTTTTTTTTGGAATTGCGGGATTCCCTTTTTACCTAAGTTGGACTATGAGGAACATTTTAATAAAAAAAATGACCAAGTCGGTCTAGTCGTTCTCAACTGATGAAATTACCAACGAACGACATTTGATTTTTATTTACATAGATTGAAAAATTTTATTCATTTTATTTTTTAAAGTTGTTTTCATCTATTGTGACCTCCCTAATATGTACTAGTATTAAAATAACTTTTTCACCCAGCCAAATCACAGACATAAATAAACTCTGCTGTCTGGTGGCAAATTTCCATTTGCTCATCCTCTATTTGCAACAGTGACTTTATTTATTATCATAAATATATGAAACCGACTCTCAGCTTTTCTCGCTGGATGACTGGCGAATCAGCTATCTACTTACCACATTTCAGTTGTATCATGTACATTAGAGTGTCCCTTAGAATTAAATTTTTTGAAATGTTGAAAATACCACCAACAAAATTTGTATCTTGTTCTAAGAAGGGCAGCCTGAACTTTTAAAATCACGAAAAAAAAAATTCAGTTTGACCCCAAGTATAATAATTTTTCCCTACATTTCTTGTTCTAGTGGCCTGAGACACGTTAATGGCCTGGTGATTTTTTAATAACTTTAAAATTTTTTAACCAATTTTTGTGTTTTATATCTTACTAGCTAAAACCCGGTGTGCTTCGCTACCCGTACCGTAAAGATTTACAATATATTTAGTGTATCTAAAATTAGTTTCTGTTCATGTGAAAAACATAGATTTTCTAGATTTAGTCCGCAAACTTGCAAACACTGACGTTGGGCTTTATCAATTGTCATTGCAAATACTAAGCAAATAGGAAACTGTAATCGAATAAAATCAAATGGCATTTCCGAAGTTATAATTCCCAGTTATAAAGGTCGCTCCGATTAGATTGTTCATTAATTGCCTTACTGTAAGTCGAGTGCCATTACAAATACGCAAACAATCATACAAACAAACAAACACACATTAACTTTTATATATATGTATATAAGGGTTTCAAATGTATACATACAAATTTTAGCATTTACTTAATATTTTTGGTAGTCCGCGCATTTCTGTACTAAATATTAATATTGATAGCTGCTATAGCTGTCCCTATATATAATTTTTCATCACATCTATGGGAGGTGCCACGCCCACTATTGCTATTTTGCCCATTTTTGGCCTAAATAAGTAGTTCATACAAAATTTTAACGCTTTACATACTACAATTATACAGATAGATATGAATCTTAGTATTTAGATTGTTTGGGAAGTGCCACGCCCATTATTTCAGTCCGCCCATTCTTGTCCTAAATATTAAAATTGATGGTAGAATATCCGTACAAAATGTATGGATTCTATCTCTTATTGTATCCCATATATTACATTTTTTAAATAATCATCATATGGGAGGTGCCACGCCCTCTGTGGCTACTACTCCCATTTTTGCCGCAAATATTTAAACAAACAGTGGAATTGCTCATGCAAAATTTGAGGACTATAGCTATTATAGTTTCCTAAATATTTGATTTTAAAAATTAACTTTGTATGGGAGGTACCACGCCCACTTAAAATTTCAAAACAAAAAGTAGCCTATAGCTCCTTCCAGACATACATAAATATACTGTACAAATTTCAAGCAAATCGGTTCAGCCGTTTAGCCGTCTATAGATCCCAAACTAATAATAATAAACATACATACATACAGACACACATTCACTTTTATATCTATAGATTAGAACGAAAATTACATACACATTTCGATTCTTTAAAATTAAATTGCTAAAGTAAAAAAATGCATTTTTTCCCCTAAATCGAAAGTCGGCACGGGTTGCCCTTCGTAGGACAAGCTAAACATTTTTTTGGTGGCATTTTAGGTCATTATGAAAGTTTTCAGCGGGTACCGTTTCAACATTTCTAAAAATTTAATTCTAAGGGACACTCTAATGTACATATTAGAGCTGAAGTCCATTGTCATGTATCTTACATGTCATGCAGTTGTATTGTGTGCTATGGTGGTGTTTGGTGTGGTTTGCTGTTCATTTAGGAAAAATTAATTGAATATGTTTAATTCGTGTCTGCCTTCAGGCTATTTATTGCAGTTTTGTTTTGTTAGTTTAAAAAAATATAAAAACAGGAGTTTGTTTGAGTGCAGTAAATGTATGATTATTTTGCCAGCAAGAAATAAAGGCAAAAGAAATGCAGCATATTTGAAATTTAAGACATTATGCAAATTAGAAGTTTTATAAATTGAGAATATTATGTATCTTAAACAGCTTCTGGATTTTGGTTACAATTACGAGAAGTTGCTCATAAATATTGTTTTTTTTTTAATTTTTGTGGCATACAGAGATTAATTTCAAAAGTTTTGTGATGGCTTAACACTTTTTAAATTGGGTGTAAATGTGGCAATGGGAATATGGAAAAGTTCTGATTATAATTATAATTGAAAAGTGTGTTAATCTTGCGTTATTACTTAATGATATTAATTATGATATGATATTAATTATTATAAATCAATTATGAATACTCAAGTCATTTTCTGAGAGGACCCTTATTATGCTACAGAATTAAAATTAATTATATTTAAGACATAGGTAGTGGCCGTCGTATTTCATAGCACTCTTTACATAATTCCCTTTTTTTTAACAATTAACTGCAATTAAATGCCTCTGCCATTTCTACATCACTTTAACATTTAGTTTATGAACCACTTGAATGTTCAAAAACAAAAAAAAATGTAGTTGCTGTCCTTTAGCTTAACCCTTTAACCTGGAAAGAAATTTGGAGCGTGTCAATAACTTTGGCTATTTTGTACACTCGAATGTATTTGTTTTGCCAACAACATTTTTTTTCTCACACATTGTTGACCAAATTCGTATTCGCCTTGTAATACTTTTCATGTTTGAGTCAAAAGCAAAAGTTTAAAAAAAATGTTTTATTAACTATTAATAACATCAAACCAGCGTTGAGCAGGTTTTTGTAACCTTTTTGAGAAATAGTACAGAGTTTAAGTGCTTAAATAGAGTAGAGGTTTCGGGTGAAAATATTATTTCCTTGAAAGTAACTGGGAAACGGCAGTTCTTTAAATACAATGGGAAACTAACTTCCAGCTATTCTAGAATTGTATGAACGAGATTTCCAGAAAATGTTTATGACCAGATACCATTAATGAAATAATTGTTCCCTTATAGTTATTTAAACACAAATAAATCGGAAATATGATTGTTCACAAAAGAGTTACGATCTGGCCAATGAAAATCCCATTGTAATTTCTATAAAGTATGGAAGACAGCATTGTTTTTTGGAAGACAGCATTATTTTCTAAATTAAATGTAAGCAATGACCTCATATTGCAGCATCAGTTATTTCAATTTAGAAGAGAGATAAACGACCTGAGAGACAGTTTATCAGAATAAGAATCCATCATGCTAAATATAAGTGAAAGTTACGAATGGACTCGATATAACAGCTTTACATAAAGCTACTAACAGAGCTTCTTATAAAATAAGACAATCTCGAGGAATTCGAAGCGATCGAGCATACTCATGCTCGAATTCGAAGACTATGCCTGCTGTTACTAGTGCTACAGTTGATGATATGAAAGTGATGAGACACAATCGGATAAAGGTGCGATAAGTCATGACGAAACTTTTCAAGCCACCACAGTCACAAATAAAGAACGTCCCGAATAGATGAAGAAGGAAGTATATGATCAATATGATGATAATCAAATATACAATAAGACGAAAGAACATGAATGAACAGAACATGAGCAAAGGGCAGATCTTTTAGATGAAAGCAAGGAGTATGTAAAATCTGGAGTGGGCTGATATTTTATTATCCGAACTTGATCTAGCCGATGCGTTATAAGCATTCCAAATACAAACATAGCGACAATTACCGTACTAGTTACCTAATTGGTTAAAGTGACTTTACTATAGGTTACTTAGGGACACTAAAGTGACTATTGATGTCAGCATATGTTACATGGGATATCAGTATACTTATGCAACAATAAAAATAAACTGTATGAGAATTATATCAACACAACCCAGCAGTTCTAGTACCGAACTAGTGATTTAACCCATCATTTAGGGTTGGAACTAGTTACTTCAACAGCTACGTGACTAGTTATTTTAACACGTGCTTGTCCTAAGCAGGGGGTCATTGACCCTTTTTGATTACAATGAGACTGTCTAATAGCTGGTCCAAAGTAGGCAACGCATTGGATTCACATACTGGTTACATAGCGTCAGTTACCTTACTAGCTTTGTAACTGGTTACTTGATCAGCTACGTGACTAGTTATTTTAACACGTGCATGTCCTAAGCATGTGGTTAATTGACTCTTTGTGATTACAATGAGACTGTCCGATAGCTGGTCGAAAGTAGTCAAAACATTAGATTAGCATACTGGTTACATAGCTTAATTTACCTTACTAGCTACCTAACCAGTTATTTCAACATGGACGGCAGCTAATTGATCTTAAATAGTAAACTAAAAATACATATCATAGACAGTCCAATAAACGATTGCTTGTAAACAAACCTTCCTCAGACAACTCTCCAATAGATTGCTTCTGATGGGTAAAATAAAGAGCAGTACACAAAAAAGTTTGAAGTGACTTCACCATAGGTTACTAAGAGACACTAAAGTGACTATTGACTTCATGCTATATTACATGGGAGATCAGTATACTTAAGCAAAAATAAACTGTATGAGAATTATATTAACACAATTTGTATAAAACAGTATGTACGAATTACTCACAAACGTTCAAAGTGACTACACTGCAGATTACTTAGAGATACTTAAGTGGCAATTGTCTTCACGCTAGATTACATGGGATGTACCAAAATAACCAATGTCTTCTCTTTGCACTACAAAGAGCACATACGTGTCTAGTGATAGGACATTAGTGACAATTACTGTGTGTAAGTGATACATTAACCAAGTAGTTCACTGCTTGGTTATAATTAATGACTAATATTATCATCCAAGCTGCTACAGCTTCAACGACAATTTGTGTAAGTAATTAAACCTGATGAAAATACCGAACGTGATAACACATTTGTGGCACATACAATATGACATGTTTGAGATAACAAATATTTCTTATATTTCCATTACTCTGCTCAGCAAAATTATACGAGTTTTAGAATATTAATTGTATTGTTATACAAAATAAAAAAACTTGTTGATCGTGGTTTTACATCGTTGATATTAGGGAAACTAGTATCCTGCATTCTTGAAGAGTGTGTTGTTCCATGGCTTGTCGGTCATGTAACTGTTTTGTTCACAAATATCAGCTGGTAATGCATCCAGCCGTCGACATCATTGGTCCGTATTTCTTAGAAAACGAAGTCGGTGAGGTCATTAGATCAGTGACCGCAACAGATTATTTACAACCAAGTGATCAATGATAACCAATTTCCATTTTCCCGAATTTAACGATATGGACGTGAATGACATACGATTCCGGTATGATGTCGCTGCGAATACTCAATGGACATTTTGTATGTACTATTTGAGAGTAAGCTGATATCTCTCGGAAGTGACGTAAACCAAGATCGTAAGATTTATTATATAAACCTTTAAATCTCCTGAGCAAAGAACCCTAAACTTTTCTTTTAGTCGTAAGTGGAAGACTCTCCACAGAACATGTGTTCGTGTGAGTTTTTGATTTGAAGTGAACTTTTCAGGATTTTTGTGCACATTTTGATGCTTCCAGCGTTGCCGTTGTGTTATAATTACCTACCTCATTTCTCAAAATGAGTTATTTTATACATACATAATTCCAAATTCTTAATTGAAATCTACAGAAGTCAAAATGTATTAAACAATTAATAATTGTGCAGCAATAACAGCAAATACCGTTATTAAACAAAGTTCTTAATTATAAAAAATTATCTAAAAAAATATTCGAAACTGGTCCGGTTAACCAGTTTTCGGTTTAGTTTTTTGAATAATCTAGGTATGAGTCTTTCCATGATGGATTAACAAATGACAAAACCGCGAATGCATCAGCCTGTACTTTAATATGTTTAAGAGCTTTCAATTTATATAATAATTGTACAAGATTCATTTAAATTGCTTTTCAAATTAAGTATCAAACTGTTTCCTCAAAAATTCAGAATTTTTGGTTTTTTGTGAAAAATTTTATAGGAAAAATATTCTACCAGTGGCAACACTGTTTGTTTGTACCAAAATACAAACAAACTGCAGTTTGTATGTGAGAAAAAACTCTAGTGAGTCATTAAAAACAACTAATAACATACGAGGAGCATAACATACTCATTCATTCATTCGTACTCCTTCACTTTTACTCAATCAATTAAAAATAACAACAACATCGCGTTTCAATTCATTCGTTTATTTTTGCACCATTTCTTTTTGTTTCAGGGTTCTTGCATGCATTTATTGTTGTTGTTGTTACTGCTTTTTCCAGTTTTCGCCTTTTGATGTTGATATTTAGTTGTTGCTGTTGTTATTGTAACTTGGCTCATTGTTTATTCAACGATAAAGAACAAACAAAAAAAAAGAAAACTCGTACAGAAATTAAATTAATTCAATGTGAATTCGTGGTAAATTAACACACATTTGCCACATAGGAATTGTGTTGTTATTGCCACTTTTTAGTGGCACAACAACAACTACAACACAACTTTAGTAAAAAAAAAATTATAATAAAACTAAATATAACTGACCTGATGCCCGAAAGACACAATTTTGTATGAGTCTTTGTTGTTGGCGTTTTTATTGTTTCATTGAGAAACTTCAAAAAAGGCTTTTTTTGGAGCTCATATGCATATTTAGTTTTTTTTTAAACACAACAACAAAAACACCAATAACGAAATAAAAGGGGACTTGAATATTTGTTTAAACCTCATGAATTTTTATTGTAAAGTTTTGTTTTTATAAACAAAATATACAGCTACAACATTGCACCATTTCCAATAGAAATTTTTGAATATTAATCTCGTTTAAAATGCAGTGGTTATCAATTACGGTTCCTAATTTTACGGACTTTTTCCATTACCCGGGAAATATTAATAAAATATGTTAAATTCCTGAAAATATTTTAATACTAATTCAAGCTAAAAACAATTAAAATGTTTAAAAAATCGGTAAAAATTCAAAACATATTCTTTTGTTAAAAGATTTAAGAGGCCGTACTAAAAGCACGTTCACAATTTAAGCAAGAGCTCTGACAGAGGTCAGGTACATTTACTTACGTGTCTGGCTGAAAATCAATGGGACAGTAAAGCCGAATCAGCCAATACGACTATTGTTGATCCTTAAAGTTTAAAGGAAACAGTAACAGAAAGTGCAGAGCAAGGCGAACATAATCGTATTAAGGAACCATCCAAAATTAATATAAAGGTTTCAATCATTTAGATGTAGAGACATTAGTATTTCGAAATTTGTTATGTAATATTTGTATCCTCTGATATCAAAAACCTGGAGTAAGATGGGTAAAAATGTTGAAAATTTAATTTTCAAATACGAATATATCCTAAGCTATAATAGATAATTGATAGATACGATAAGATTGTTTATAGAGCTTGTCGAAGATATTCTTTATATGTAATTTTTATGAAATCGGAATCCAAACGAAGAAATAGATACGTTTTAAAAATTTAACATAACCGAGGTGACCTTCTTTGGGATCCCCTGGTCGCTCAAAACATGAACTCGACAAGACAAATTCCATTCAAATTGGACTAAGCGTTTAGAAGTTACAGATTTATTTCCCTATATTTTGTTGTACACCATTGTATAGGGAATTAACATAGTTTTAATAACTACATATGAATCAGATTATAAGAATTATTCATAGAAACGATATCAAATAATACAATTTTGACTATGAAACATTTTATTTTCACCCCCTTATATGCATAACCTAACTATAATCCATAATATACTGTGAGTGACATACATTGGAAATTTTTCCGAAAACTGTATTTATTAGTATATTTCAGCGTTTTAATTAAATTTGAACAAAAACAAATTTATAAAATTAGCAAAACCATGGAAATTTTAAACTTCAGCTATAAGAAAACTAAAACAAACAGAATTGGGGTATTCACACGGTCTACTATTTGGTCATATTGTCATAATGTCCTAATATATTATTATAGTTTAAACAAATTTTTGTTGTGTTTCAAACAAAAAATTTCTAAACTAATAACACTATGTGAACTATGTTTATTGTTTTGTCATAAAATAATACTTTTTTCTGCTTAAAACACAACAACAACTGTTATAATATATTAGGACATTATGACAATATGACTAATAGCAGACCATGTGAATACCCCAAATATATAAGAATGTGGCGTATTTTTTATCGTTATTCAATACTTCTTTTAATTTGTTAATTTTTTTGTATTTTTTTTCGCACAATAAGTTTTTTTAAATAGTTAGAAAAAATGTCTAGAGTCTAGATTTGCGAAAATTAAAATGATTGATTTAAAGCTGGATTAAAGCAATAAACCATCTGCGAGAAATTATGAATATGCTGCGGGGTTTTGAATATTTCGAAAATTAAACCTTTCAGGGCTACTGAGATAATATGTCCCAGCAATTTTCAAACTTTCATATTTTCTTTATTTTCAATGCAATTTCGTATCTAAATAACCCCCAAGCTATGTTTAAGATTTCATTATAATATTTGAATAACAACGGTACATGTCAGCGTATTCATGCAGCTTGACAATGATTTTTACAACATTGTTGAAATTTAAGCAGTTTGGAAGACATACATAGTTATTAAAACTATGTTAATTCCCCAAGTTTCTTTCAATTCGTTGAGTTCAAACAACGCTAAATTGGCAAAACAATTTAACTAATTCTTCTACAATTGCATTCCTTGAATTAATTTTTAAATCTTATTGGTTTAAAAACTTGTTGAAACCATTGGAAATGGTGTTTGAAATTCCACTATAAAATTAAGCTTTGAGAATTGAATACTTTACATATATTTTTTATTTTCTTCGTATATTATGCTAATTTGTCCCTTATTTAAAAAAAAAAAAAAAAGTTAAATTCTAAAATGAAATAAGAAAAATAATATGAATAAAAAAATATCTGTCGATGAAACCTTTCTAAAGTTAATACCCTTAAAGCTGCTTATAATCTTATTAACAAACACCAAACTTTGGCGACAACAACACAACTTAAGTGAATTTGTATTTTCTTTTTACCCCCTAAACGAAATTTTTAAGTCTGCAGTCATTGAAAAATGTGGGAAAAAGCAAAATACAAATTGAAAAATAAAATAAAATGAAAGCAATGAAAACTAAATGTCAATAGAAAAATGCAGAAAAAAAGTAAAAAAAAATGTTATAAGGAACCAATGTTTTCAATTAATCCTGTTATAAGCTTTAAATTTGCTCGAGTACCTTTTAAAGGATAATACGTTTAAAATAGATGCTCATATTTTTCCAAACAATTTGATTTGTGATAACAGAGAGCGTAAAAAGTATAAAAGGAAAAATAGAAATAAAATTTACAGAAAAGTATTAGTAAATACAGTAAAAGACGAATATTTTGTACCACTACACATATAAAAACCATTAAACTAAATATAATTATTTTTAAACATATTTAGTACATAATAATTTATTTTATTACCATTTGATGGTAACCCCTTTCAGATTCCAATGAATCACATAAAATACAACTCTGTTTAATTACTTTACTCTCTCTCCCTCTCATATTTTCTTTTAATTGTTACTTTCATTTATCACGCGTAATAAGTGTCGCCGTTATTGCAGGCCTTAATAATCTTGAACTTATAAAAGTTTATTTAATTGTTTAATAATAAAAAGTAGTGTTATTTATTGTAATATTTATTAATGTGCTTATTTTTATAAAAAGAAAATAATTTGAAAAAATATATTAAAATATCTGTGAGTGAAATTAAAAAAATAAGTATTAATAAGTATATGAGTATATGTGGTGCGTTGTTACATACAATCATAATCAAGGTTGCCATCTCTTCAGCTCAGAAAATGGCTAGATTTAGAATTAAAAATGGCTAGAAATGGCTAAAACCCAAAATGACTGAATACAAATTCATAAATATTGTCTTTTTATATAGTGAGATCGACTTTACTAATATATAAAATATTACATTTCTTAACAGATTAAAAAATTGTAATATCAATATAAATTGGTTCCTTTTTGATAAATTAAACAACTTTCTGGGCACTTATAAACAAAATCGGATCCATTAAATAAATGCAAAATTGATTTTCGAATATGACTGATGTGTTTGCTTTGGAAACAATTACGCAGCCTGTTCTCATCAAATCCACTACGTAAGATTTTTTTTAAAAAAGACTATTTCTTTGTCATTTGATTCAAAATATTGGTATATTTTTTAAAAAATTTCAAGAAAAGTTTAAAATAAAAAAGGCTAGGACAAAATAAAATGGCAAAATCTTCCGGCTAGATTAAATCTAGCCATTTTTTTATGGCTAAATGAAAATAAAATCACTAGATCTAGCCGGAAAATGGCTAAATTGGCAACCTTGATCATAATCATAATCATGGGAGAAAAATGAGAGGGTGAGAATATGAGTTAGGTAATTAAATTGCAATTGTTTTGTTAGTGTAATTTGTGTGTAAATAAAAGTGAAAGAGTCAATTAAGTGAGAATTATTTTAGTGATATGAAGAAAGCAAATGAAAGGATGAAGAATAAATTCAAAAACAAATACACTGCGTGAAAAATGCATGTAAGTATTTATGTATATAAAATTATTATACTGTATATCTTATGGCATTCATTCAGCTTACACAGTCCAAACTACCCTGCGGTAAAAAAATGCAGTAAAGAGGCCTTCTTAAAGAGGCCAAACTTATATTTTTTTACAAAAAACACCCGTTTTTTCTTGAATTCAGTGCTTTTGAAATTCGATGGAGGCATTAGTGAATCATACTTATTCGAAATTGAGGCTGGTGAAGCAGTGTCCATATCTGGTGCTCGATATCGCAATATGATAACAGAGTTCTTTCTGCCTAAATTGGATGATATGAAGTATTTAGTGATTCTTAATAAAAAGGCCAAAAAAACACATCATTGGAGGTTTCTCTAAATTTAATCGTAACTTTATCATCTTTGAAATAATTGACCACAATTTCCTAATTGTAATTCTTCAAATGAGTAACCATTACGTTCACTATTACTCATAAATCAATATACTTACAGTGGTGGCCACCAATTTAAGACAAATACTTGAATTTTTTTCATCAACTGAATTTTAAGTGCGATAGAGCCAAAATAAAAGGACCTCTAAGGGTATGAAATTTATTATTAATGTGTCTAGTTTCTGAAAAATGTTTGGAAAAATCGGTAAAACATATATGGACAAAAATATGTGGAAATACGTTGACCCACCTCAGCGAACATCCGCTGTTAATAACATGATATGACCGAAACTAATGGAACTAAAAATACGAAATTTGGTCCGAATATTTTATAATAATAAAATTATAATGATTAAATGTGAGAAAATATGATTATTTAAAAAAAAAAATTTTTGGTCAAGTTGTAGAAAAATTTTATGTGTTCATGGTGAATATGTATGAATTGATACAGTCGAATAAAACACACTTATGTGTTAAAATAGTCCTCATGAATACATATTTGTGGAAATATTTGAAAAAATAATTGACAATTACATGGAATTTAGCAAACAATTTTTGTCTTAAATTCCTGACCACCACTGTATATCACGGCACAGTCAATATGGGTTGGTATTTCACAGCATCATCTTGATATGAAACAACCAACTGCTCCTAAAGTTTTCTCAAAGCTTCCTGCACTTTGGATGCACCCCCACCAATCTGTTAAGTTGAATCTGATTCATTCATGCAGCATAAGGTAGTTTTGTTAATTTGTTATGCTCATCTCTGCTCGATTGCCAGAGCTGATGGTTACCTTAAATCAAGCGACTATCCCCATCAAATAAGGTCCTGATGTCGGAAAAGTAACCTGTTAAACAACTTGTTACTGATGGAATGTAGATATTATAGAGATATAATCCGGATTAACCAATCTGTTCGCAATACCATGAATATCAAAATATTGGTCTATAATGCAATTTTTTGTGGATGACTATGCTTCCACCATTGCTACTTATGCAATTGTTTGTCATGGAATAACTTTCATGGAATAAATTTTATATTTTCGATACTTTCATAACAAAGATCAAAGTGAATATCAAAATGATGGATAGGTACTCCAAGATTGATACAAATTGTTATTGTTGTCGGATTAATAGGTAAAATATATTGTCATTGATAAAAAGCTAAGGCGTCAAACTAATACAAAATTCCGAACATACCACAGCATCTGTGTAGCTCATTTGAAGAAATACACTTTTAGTTTTTTTGTGACACTGTGGAGGATTTAAAAATAAAATCCTGATTTTATTTAAAGCTGTTTGTTAAAGGATACAGACCAACTTTGCAAACAGTGAAACTTTTCTGAATTTAGTTTTCCAATATTCATTGTGGTAGTGATTGTAAAAACCTCCTAAATGTGTACATTAGGGTATGGACGATCCAAAAGTAAAAAATCGTATTGCAGAAACGCAATCTAAGGAAAATTCTAAGAAAGTTCCCTCAAGAAACCATAGGTCTAAAATCAAATCCTATCTTGCGCATTTCGTATTTTAACCAATAGAAAAACAATTAAAAAAAATAAATACTGAAATATCATTGAATAAAAGACCAAATGCGCAAGATAGGATTCGATTTTAGAGCTATGGTTTCTTGGGAAAAAATTCTTAGAATTTTCCGTAGGATGCGTTTCTGCTGTACGATTTTTCGTGAAAAAATCGACCCGTCCTAATGTACATACATATGTATAATTTTATATGTAGATGTTTTAAATTTAAAAATAAACATAAAATAACAAATGTTTAACCATTTGTTTTTGTGGTAGAAAATAAATCCTCTTTTCTCTCTCCCTCTGTATATCATTCACTGTCGTACTTTTCCCAATGCATTGTGGATTTATTTTATTATAATTTAAAGATAATACAACATTTAAAACTTCCTTATTTGTTTAACATCCTGTTTTCTTGGATTTTTTCATTCATATTTTTGTACATATATTTAAATCTTTGGCAATAGAAAGAAAGCAAAAAAAAAAACACCAGTATGACAAAAACATGCTTTATTTTGTTTTCTCTCATTTGTTTTTAGTGTTTTTTACGAGTTTTTAGGAGGGACGTAAATAAGGGGGTTTAGATCTTTTTATTGCACTTTAAATCTAAAAACTTTTTAGACTGTGTGTCAATAGTGTTATGTAAATATTAATAAAAATCCAAACAAGTACCATCAGCATAGAACTTTATAGTCAAAGTCATCGTATCTCCATCTCTACTGCATCAAAACACAAAACACATCGCCTGGTATCGTATCTCTCTATAGAATCTTTGATTGCATTTTATTTATACTTCAGCCATTCATCCATCTGTACACACATTCATACTTTTAGCTTTAGTTTTTTTTATACATTTGAACATTCTTTATATAGTGGTTGGTGGTGCTGACTTTAGTGTTTTGTTTTATTGACATTGCGACCGTCGACGGTAGTTAATGTCATTGGTCTTTTAAGGAAATAAAAATGTATGATGATAGTTTATCGGTTTAGTTTTTCTTTTTTTTTATACAGTAAGAAAGTTACAAGTTCTGTGTAGGTTTTATGTGTTTATGTAGCATTTCTTTGTTCCCATGGAAACTTTTAATTAGTATTTGGCAGATTCGTCTTGGTAGGTTTGTGTTACAGACGTGTAATGACAGGTAAACAAATTTATTAATATGTGTGACTTTTTGTGGAAAATCTTTTTATTTAAATTTAAGTTAAAGTTAAACATTGAAAATGTTTTGCTATCCTAAGCAAAACTGTTTTTTCTGTGTGTCTATCTTACATTTGGTCTTTGTATTTTTTGGTTTTTTTTTGGAAAAACAATTTTGTATTCAAAATTATTAGTTTATTTTCAAACATGTGGAAAAGATTATTGAACTTGCCAAATCTGTGTAAGACTGAAGCTATTAATCCAATTATAAAACATTTAATTGTTTTCCGGTAATATCAAATTATTCAAATGGATCAAAATTGTATCCCAATAATTTTTTTTGGCAAAATATTTCGTAGAATATTTTAATTCTTAAATGTCCATTTTGAAAGGATTTTTGTTTTCGATTTTCCCGAAAAAAGAGTCAAATTGACCCCTAAAGAGATAAGCTACAGGATTAAGATCTTCCACAAAAATGATCGCCATAAAGTTCCACAATATAACTCTGACAATAAGAATTTTCTCAGACATTAACTTAAAGTTTATTTTACAAAAATTATCTGCTCAACATGCCCTTTCAGAATTATAGGGTCGTTACTCTGTTCCTATCAAAAAGTCTCAATTTGTTGGACAGTGTTATTTTAAGGAATAAAACATTTGGTGTGAAAATATCAAACAGTGACAGACATTTGAAAAGTATGGAAGATTTGTTTTCAGTATCAACATTTTATACAAGTATTTTGTATTATTGAAAACCTTAGAATTATTAGATTCAAGCTACAATAATTGTAGAAGGTAGAATCACTAGGGAGAATTTTCAATATTTACTCCTATAACGTCAAACAATTGATTTTGATTTTGTTGTGTAATGATTAGATTAATATTTCAGAGAATGTCATGTATCTGAATTATTTTCTGAGTTCTCCTTTGTTCTCATTCACATACCTGGATAGAACGGGGTCAGAAAGTCAGGCGACCCATTTTTGTCATCAACCAAACTATATTCGAATGACGTTCATTTCCGACAGATCCGTGTGGTGGTGGAATTTTTTAATGCTGGTCAATATCCAGCTGAAAACTTTCGTTATGACCCAAAATACCACCAACAAATTTTTTAGCTTATTCTAAGAAGGGCAACCCCTTCTGTAAATATTTACTTTTGCAATTTAATTTAAAAGATTCGAAATGTGTCGTTCTAATAAAACTTGGTTTTTATTTTAACCAAGTGCTATTGGGGCTAATTTTTGGGCTGTTATTATAAATACTAGACTTCATGTCATATTTTTCTTAAGTTTCATCAAAATCGGTCCAAAAATATATAGCATTTCGCTATATTTCCATGAAAAATTCCAAATATGGAAAAAATTTACCTTTGACCTTCACGATTTGGGATAACGTTTTCCGATTTTAGTAAAACTTTCAGACTATATTTAAAATTATCTGTACTATAATATCCTTAACAGATTTTACTTAAAATTAATAACAGTAAGGAAATTAGGTTCATTCGCCAAAATATGACCAAAAAATTAGTTTTTCTCGAAAATCGCAAAATTCAAATCGCAGGTACGGAAAAACTATGGGAGGTTTTATCATACTTTTTTCATATTTTTATTCCCTATTATGTTCTCAATAAATCCCAATGTGATGATCAAAAAATTCTGAAATTTGTTTAACAAAATTTTTAAAATTTTAAATTGGAGTTTTGAAACTGCCGTTAAAAAAATAAAATTTTATTGGTTATACCTGCGAATAGGTTAACGGTATCCTACGAAGACAAAAACTCATAAACAATTAAATATGGATTTATTCTAAGTAAAAATAAGTTTTCATTTTAAAATTTCTCAAAATATGTTAATTTTTTTCCTACATTTCATTTCTAGTGGCCTAGGACACGTTAATGGATTCAATTCTTTTATATTAAATTGCAAAAGTAATTATTTAATGGCAAAATTTTTATAAAAACTTAAAAAAAATGCATTTTTTCCCCTTGTAAATGTACCTCAAAACTAAATCGCTAAGTCGGCACGGGTTGCCCTTCTTAGAACAAGCTAAACATTTTTTTGGTGGTATTTTAGGTCATTACGAAAGTTTTCAGCGGGTATGCGTCAAAACAAAAACGATATCGAAAAATAAGGGACACCCTAGTGCCCATATCCGTAGGATTCTATAAAAGCATCTAATAATAAGTTACGAACACAGCTGATACATTAAAAAAAAATTATTTAAATTGAATAAATTGTGTTTTAAACAAATAATTTTGTAAATAAATGCAAGAAAACACATACATAAAATAATAAAATTAGGTGAGTAGCAGTGAGATTGAATCATGTGCCACAACATAACATATTTTGACATTGCCAGTCATTTGACAATTACAAAATATTGTCTTTGTTGTATTTTTTGCCGGAACCCTGTCACCTGATTAATACGCCTTGGTCTTTACCAAGGCTTATTAACAAGGTGAGTGCATAAAATCAGCTGTTTCTTAATTCGCTGTGGTTTTATGTACACTATATGTCAAACTTTGTTTATGTTTACATTTGTTATTGTAAATAACATAGTAATATTTTAATTCGCCTTGATTTTGACATTTACCGTACATTTTAACAAATACAAATTGCCTGTTGTTTTTGCATTGTTGTATTTGTTGCCGGGACGCACTCACCTTGTTAATACGCCTTGGTCTTTACTAAAGTAATTTTACAATTTTCAAAATAATTTCTTTGAACATTTGAAATTTTGACATAAAAAACATATGAAAAATAATAAAATTTTAGTGATTTATAGAAACCAAATTTGTCACAAATTCGGCTGTTTACAAATATTTCGTTTAGAAATTCTTAAATTTTATTAAAACAAGCTTTAAATACTTAAATGACAATTTCTAATTAATTATTTTTTTTGTTTATTTTCAGTTACAAGCTTTATCGAAAGTGTCCAGGTACGTATGATTTATATTTTTAATTAAACAATTTAAAATTACACAATACTCATACGCTCTCATTGTGTCAAACATCACGTAAAAAGCAAATCCAAGTAAATTTAATTTAAATTTATGTTGAAAACTTTCAATAAATTTCAACAGTTTTTGCATTATCTAGAATACTTAACATTCTTAAATGCAAAATACAAAATACAAACAAATAGATAAATTAAGATTACTTCTCTGTAATTTATTAACAAGCTACGCACAAAAGAATCACAGGCTGACTCGCACGCAAGCAGGCATTCATCTCTTACACTCACTCACTCACTTATAGTAATATTTTTTATCTATTAAGTTGAAATATCTTTTTGTTGTATTTGTTTGATATTTAACAAACGACATACAAACAATATACGCAGTAAAAGATTGAAATGAAAAAAAAGGAATACCAACCAACATTCCATGATGACATTCGCATTCTCCAATTGTACTTGAGATATAAATCGTTGAATCAAAGACGATGAATGAAAGAAAAATGAAATCACATACAATAGTCTCCAAGAGCACATTTCAAAGGCAAATAAAGCAATTTTAAATTGGATTCTATTTCTTTTTTTTTTCTGTCTTTGCTCCAAAACGAGCACAAAGGCTCGAGTATTGCTGCCATAATGGAAGCAAATGTAGATTTTATATTTTATTTAAAATACAGACGCAAAATATTGTGCTGTGTTGGAGGTTGTTGATTTTGTTGCTTAAAGACTGCAAAAGTTGGGAACTTTTTATAATTCCAGCTCGTCATCCATGAAATTGATCAAACTATTAATTATAAGTGTCGCTTGAAATGTTGTAACCAAATGGTGAAAAGAAATGGACAATTTTCCATTTCATTTCAAATCAATATATCTTGTGATCTATCTAGAATATGTCTAGACAACAATTTTAAACAAGTCTGTTTGCGCCAGAGATTTATAGGAGTGTTTTGTTAATTGGAATTTGAATGCGGACTTGTTTTTAGGGTAAATTTATTTTTAAAATATTCATCATGGTTATGAAGATTATATATGAATTTAGTGATTTCCATTTATATATTTATTGGTTGAAATTAAATTCCAACATCCCCACCTAACTTGCATAAGTTTGCCTGTAATGCCCTTACATATTACCGACTATTTTTAAATGCGTTCTTAAAGTAGCTATGATTTTGAAAATAATCTTTTTTTATGCAAAATACAAAAAGCATTTTTCAATCACTCAACAAAAATATTCAAAATTCGTTTTTGAACTTTGGAATAAATCTTTTTTGAACTTTGGAATAAATTTTTGTGAAAAATTGTCATTGTGGAGAACAGTTTCTTGATGTGAAAAGCTTTATTTTTAAGAAAAAATTCTCACAAAAAAAAAATTATTTTATACCCACTGTTCACTTCCAGGAACCTTTGTATGGAAGTGAAATATCAAAAATGATACTCAATTTCGTCGAAATTGTTTTTTCTTAAATTCCTCCTGATTATAGCCGTCGGCTTTTGATGGTAGAAAAAAAAGGATCAGTCAGGAACTTTTCGAATTATACAAGTTTTTTATTCATAGCACGTCGTGCTGCCTCTTCAGATTTTTTACAAAAAAAAAAGTTAACTTGAAAAACGGAAATTCAAAAACCATATTTTGTAGGGATTGAACTTCAAGGGTAATATTTTTCCCTACAAAATCTAATGTAATTCTATTACAATGTAATACAGTAAAAGTAGCTTAAACTAAGAGTTAAATATATATATAAACAAAAAAATTAATTTTGTATAAAAAAAATATTCATTATTTAGATTATGAACGCTGGTTAAGGATTACGTCTTAACATGGCCCCGGCCTTGCCACGTTGCAATTTAGAGAGCTTTGTGAAACATTTCCAATGCGCGAACGGCAGCTTTCAGTTGCATGAGAGTGTCTTTAGTTGATTTAGATTGAGCTCGTCTCCCTTTAGATTTTAGCTGGCTATGATGGGGGCTCTTTCGGAACTTGTTTTCTAGCTTGCGTTTATGAGTTCCATGGCAGTTTCTTCTCTCTGTCTCTATACGAGGATGTTTATGTAAGTGTATGAGAGTATGATGATTTCCTTTGCAACGTTTGCAGGAGCTGTTGGAGTCACAAAATGCCGCATTATGGGAGAGCGCCAAGCAATTGTAGCAGTAACCGTTTTCTTTAACTACCTCTCTTCTTTTCCTTACTGACATATTAAGAAAGCGATCACAAAACCGGATAGAATGATGTTTTCTACATAATCGACATGTATGGAGATTAGGGCGACTGAAATTTAAATGTTAAACCATATTATTATTTTTTTTTTTTTTTTTAACATCGATGAAAATAGAAGAGAATTATTAAGTTTTAGTTGTGTGGATATGAAGCAGTTTGTAAGTATTGAATGTGTGTGCATATGTACATGTGTGGGTTTGGAATATGTATATACAAAATTTTTTTTTGGTTATAATTGTGGATTTATTCTTTGGGCAGTAGTACAATTTTTGAAATAGGTCTCGTAATAGATCCACATTGGGTTTTTAAAGTCACAACTCTTACGTGGTTATCACTTCCCATGTGGACTTGAGTCACTCGGCCAAGTCGCCATTCTGCTGGAGGTAGAGTCTCATCTACAATTACTACTAAATCATTTAATTGTATCTCTCTTTGAGGATATTTCCATTTTACTCGTTTCTGCAACTCTCTTAAGTATTCTGCTTTCCATTTCCTGCTAAACCGATGATGTAGGATTTTTACATTTTCCCATCTATTAAGCAAAGGCAGATCCAGTTTGTCAGGCTCCGGGATTTCCATTATTGGCATTCCTCGTAAGAAGTGGCCTGGTGTAAGAGGCAGAATTTGAGATGGATCATCACTTATTGGTGATATTGGGCGTGAATTTAATACGGCTTCTATTCGACATAAAAGCGTTGTAAATTCTTCGAAAGTAAAAATCGTATTTTGCGCTGTTTTTTTAAAATGCCGTTTAAAACTTTTTACGGCTGCCTCCCATATACCTCCAAAGTTGGGACCACTTGGGGGTATAAAGTGCCATTCCATACCATGACTTTGATACATTTTAATAACACTCTTTGAGGTCATTTCCATGAATTGTTTGTAGTCTTTAAGGAGTTGTTTGTTTGCACCTACAAAATTTCTACCATTGTCAGAATACACGCCTTTTGGGAATCCTCTTCGGCTAACAAATCGTGTAAAGGCTGCCATAAAACTTTCGGTAGAAAGGTCTGAACAGGTTTCTAAATGTATCGCTCTAGTAGCAAAACATACGAAAACGCATACATAGCCCTTATATGTGCGACATTTTCTAAGAGGGGCACTTTTTAAATGAAAAGGACCAGCAAAATCGATCCCAGTGTGTGTAAAGGGTGGGGCAAATGTAACTCGTTCTGAAGGAAGGTCTCCCATTAACTGATTTTGAACCCTTTTCTTATAGACTGTACAAATTTTACATCTAGATATACAGGATTTAATCTTATTTTTTACTTTGGGTATAAAATATAATCTTCGCAAATTAAAAAGCATCAGTTGATTTTCGCCATGTAAAAGTAAAATGTGGATGAATTGTACCGATAAGTCACATAATTTGGACTTGGGAGAAATTATTTTTGGGTGCCGTTCATCGTAAGTAAGGTCCTCTGAATTCTTAAGTCTACCTTTTACGCGCATTATTTTCGATGCATCTAAAAAGGGGGTTACTGACAGAAGTGGGCTTTTTTTTGTTAATTTCATGGAGGATTTTAAACTAGCATATTCTGTGGGATAATACTGAATTTGAGAGATTTTTATAAGACGATCTTTTATCCATTTTAACTCCATAGTAGTTATCTCCCCTTGTGTCACTTCAATTGTATTCCGATATTTTGATAGTCCACGATGAATGAAACGAAAGGCATATGCAATAACTCGTAGAGCTCGGGGAAGTGAAGAGAAATCTTTTAATATATCGTCTTGTATGTTTGTACACAAGCATTTAAGATTATTATTTATGGGGGATAAACTTGTTATCACTTGATTGAAAGGGCATTGTGTGTATTCATGTGATAGGTAACACTCAGTTGTTCTTGCCTCGGGAGCAATTGCTTTTGATATTTGAATAACAGGCCATTTACATTCTTCCTGGATTAACCATCTAGGACCTTCCCACCACAAGGAATTGTTTTTGAGCTCTTTGGGGGTACAACCTCGTGTACCTAAATCAGCAGGGTTTTCAGCTGATGGGACATGGCGCCATGTAGCATTGTTTACGTTTTGTCGAATTTCTGAGACTCTATTGGCCACATAAGTTTTCCAAACGTGAGGTGGTTTGTCTAACCAGGAAAGAACTATTAAGGAGTCTGACCACAATATTATCTCATCAGACTTTAAATTCATGTTATTGAGAACATTTTTTACAAGTTTGGAGAGTAAAACTGCTCCGCTAAGTTCCAGTCTTGGTAGACTAGTTTTTTGTAGGGGGGCCACTTTCGTTTTTGCTACTAAAAGTTTCGAAGATACTTGGTTATTTGATTCAATATTACGCAGAAAAATTGCAGCGCAGTAAGCCTTTTCAGAAGCGTCGCAGAATCCGTGAAGCTGGGTTTTATTCATAGGGGAATAATTGAGCCATCTTGGTATTTGAATCTCCTTCAAGTCGGGCAAATTTTCATTGAATTGAATCCATTTTTGTAGCGATAAAGGTTTAACCTTAGAGTCCCAATTATCTCCTTCGAGCCATAAATGCTGCAGTAACATTTTGGCTTGAATTATAATCGGAGCTAACCATCCAGCCGGATCAAATAAGGTGGCAACTTTCGATAAGATTTGGCGTTTAGTAGCACTAGTGGGTGTCTGAGTGGGAGTAATTGCGTAACTAAACGAGTCACTTATTGCGTTCCACTTAATGCCTAGCGTTTTGGTTGAACTTGCATCATAAAATTTTAAAAAATTAGTATCTACTCTGTCTTTCTCAGGAATGTCTTTCAGTAAATTGGAATGGTTTGCAGTCCATTTTCGTAATGATATACCTGCTGATTGAAGAACATTTATAAGCTGAGACTGTGCCTCCTTTGCTTCAGCCATATTATGACCACCTGAGAGCACATCATCAACATAGGTTTCCTTTTCCAAAATTGCAGAAGCTAAAGGATACGAAAGGGTACAATTTTTTGCTAATGTGTGAATAGTTTTAATTGCAAGGAAAGGAGCACAATTTAGTCCGAACGTAATAGTTTTCAGGGCAAAGTCTTCAATTATTTCTTGATCGGAAATTCGGAAAAGAATTTTTTGAAACTTACGGTCATCGGGGTGTATCCAAATTTGTCGGTACATTTTCTCCATATCGCTGTTAAATACGAACCGATATAAACGCCAATTAAGTATGACCATTGTCAAGTCCGATTGCAATGTTGGACCAGTATATAAGACATCATTAAGTGAGAGCCCAGAGTTGGTTTTCTTAGATGCGTTGAAAACAACTCTTACTTTGGTGGACTTGGCTTCGGGTTTAACTACTGCATGATGGGGCAAATAAAATGAGTAGTAGCACCCATTCCGTGGGATTTCTAAGTTTGAAGCTTTTTCCATATGATCTAAGTTCAAGTATTCGGTTAATACTGCAGTATATTGAGTTTTTAAGTCTTCGTTTTTCTGTAATGATTTCTCCATTCGTATGTATTGTGCTTTCGAAATGAATCGAGATGGACCAAGAGTAAGTTTGGAAGGAAAATCTTTTCTAAAGGGTAATCTGACCATGAATCTTCCCGTTGGCAGTCTTCTAGTGGTTCGTTCAAAAAAATCGTTACAATATTTATCATCATCGGAAAGTGGTTTATCTTCCCTTACTTCCTCGACTTCCCAAAATTTTCTTATTAATTCATTTGTGCTTTCTTCATTTTCATAAGAAATCCATGTAGAATAAGCGTTAACGGAATTTACTGGACCACTTAATATCCACCCAAATACAGTATTGAATGCTGTAAGAGAGCCAATATTTTTGATTATACTTCCAGCAATAATTAGTTTATTGATAATCTCGCCGCCTAGTACTACATCAATTTGGGAAGGGATGAAACAATTGGGGTCTGCCAAATTTAAATCGTTGAGACCATCGAGGTATTCATGTTCAATAGGATACGAAGGTAACAACTTAGTAAGCCTTTTTAGAACAGCGGCTTCTATATCTATTTCAATTTTGTGAGACTTTTCTACAACCTTGAAAACACATAACTTATCTGAACTACTTGTTACATTACCGCCCATTCCCGAAATGTTAGTACGGAAATTTGTACAGGTCAAATTCAATTTACCTTGTAACCTTTCAGTAATAAAAGAACCTGAGGAACAAAAATCTAACATAGCTCTAACTATAAATTCTTGTCCTTCATGTTCGATTGTGATTAATGCTGTGGGAAATATTGTATGTGGCTTATTGGCTGTAAAATAAGTTTGTACTTGAGCACTTTCATCATCCGAATTATGTGATATTGCTTCATTGTCATTATATTGAGTCTGTGTTAAATGTACTTGTGATCTTCTATTTGTCGCGGAGGAGGTGGGGTTATCATTTTGATATTGACCATCGGAATGGAGAAGAGTGTTGTGATTGCGTCTACAAACTAAGCACAAATAAGTACTTGTACATTGGGATGTTTTGTGAAGTGGTGATAAACAATTTTCACAGATTTGATTTTTTGTCACAAAATCTATTCTTTCTTGGACCCTCAACTCTTTAAACTGTGGACAAGATCGTAAAATATGAGACTTCTTACATATTTTGCATTGTTTTGTTTCTGTATGAACACTTTTCTCGGTAAAGTAAGTTTGTGATCGAAGTTGATGTGAATTGTTATGAAATTTGTTTTTATTTTGTGATTGGGTGTTGAACTTTATTTGATTATCTTGCGAATGTGTACGAATTTTCGGATTCCTAATACTGTCCATTCTTTCCAAAACTTCGTATCTTGAAGTGAGGAAACTATTCATTGTATCCCATTTAGGAAAGGGGTTTTTGGCGATCTCTCGCTGCCAAAGAGCTTGCGTATCCTCTGGAAGTTTCCAGGTACAAACATGAATCAGAATTGTGTCCCAGTTATCTATGCTTATTCCCTGCGAAGTAAGTATCGTAAGACAATCATTAACTGTAGTCTGAATTCGTTGAATTTCCTCACCTGAGTCTGTGTTTGCTATTTTGATACCAAGAAGAAGTTGTAGTTGTTTGTCTACTAATAACCACTTGTTTTCATACCTTAACTTGAGTGCATCCCAAGCTAAATTAAAATTTTCATCGGTAAGCATATATCTTTTAACAATTGTACCAGCTTGACCACGAGTTTTATTGCGTAAGTGATAAAGTTTTTGAACATTAGTCAATTTTGGATGGTTTATGTATACCGCTGTAAACATATCTTTGAAAACGGGCCAGTCTTCATAACTACCGTAAAATTCTTCTGTATCACATGGTGGTACTTTAATGCATGATACATTTGGAGGTGGTTGCCTATGCTCTATATTAGACGTAGGTTGCTGGATGGGTTCAATTTTTCTTTTTTCCAACTCTATTTGGTCTAGTATTTTTGATTTCCATTTATAATAACACTCAGCACAACTTTCAAATTTTCCTTTGGCCGACTCTTGAAATTCCTTAGTTACGGCCACATCATCTGAAACCATTACTTCATGATATGCTGACACTAAATCCTCCCACCTCTGAGTGAGGTCTAGAAGCTTCACTTCTAATAAATTAAGCGTTTGATCATCAGAGCATTTTTCAAAAATAGTGCAAAATGACACTAAATGATCAGAAGCGAAAATGAATTTAACCGTCATACTCATGATGAAAAATAAGAATAAAAAGAAAGTTCTATCTTTTAAAAGTTAAGTTAGAATGTTATGAATTTCAAGAAAATTGTCTAGCTTTCCTATAAACGACAATATAAGCAACTAATTACCAATATTTTATGAAATGATGCGACTAATTATTTACAACTCAGCCTTTTAATTATTTGAAATTATATTATATTGTAGATACAGACCAAAATACGGAATTTGAAATACTTTGTAATGACAATGTTTAATGTATTACATCTATTCATATATCGTTACTCCAAATTATTATTAATCTTTCAAATTTAACTTGTTATTGGATATATATAATAAATAATGACCAGAATATTTAAAAAAATGTGATGGTGCATGAGGAGTTGAAAATGTGAATGGGTATAAATTGACAATCAGATATATGAATGTGTTTTATAAATTTATAGGATGTATTTTCTTTACCTTTGATAATTTTGCTGCAACTTAACTAAGTCTGCTGGAATTTTTTGTTCAAATAGACTTTAACGAATGTAATGATGTTTCATAAACAAATCCAAATTTCCACAATATTCTTGGGTTAAAGGGGTTGATTGCGTCATTAAAATTCACTATCTTCGATGTTTCTTCTTCCCCCAAAGCTTCGTAACTTTTAATTTAAATTTAAAATTATTGGGCCATTAACTTTTCCAAAAATTTATTTTTTCTTTAGTATTATTTTCATATAAAAATCAGCACGTTTATTATTTGTTATTTTATGTCACTTTGTTTTTTCGTTTTATATCTCTCTTTTACTTCTTTCGTTACATGCCCAACTAAAGATGACACGATCTGACGATAACTTTATTTAGTACTAAAGAGCTTAAGAAATGTGCAAAAAATTAAATATTCAAAGAGCATAAAAAAACGCATTCATGAGAGAACGACACGAAGTTTTAATTTTGTGTATACCCAAATTTCTTCCGTTAAACTGGAAAAATAAATATTCTTATGTTGGAATTTACAAGCATTTAACCAATTATAAATCTGAACTTGGATTTTATGTAATATTTTCCACTTATTTTTTTCAATGCACAATTTTCTCCACTAAACTTTGAGGTGATATTTTTTAATGCACATACACACACACTGCTTATGTCAACCTTTTATTATACTTTTGTTTGTACTTACTTTCTTCTTCCACTCATCTCTATAAAGGGCTGTTTTAAATAATATTGCAGAGATGCAAATTTGCGTACAAAACGGGGATAATACTTAGCTTTCAATAATTAAATTATTTAATTAATTCTGAAAAATTATTTTAAGATGTGACCAGTATAAACTCCAAAGCGCTGGTTTAGAGGGTATCGAAGGACCAATGTTCACTTCCAGGAACCTTTGTATGGAAGTGAAATATCAAAAATGATACTCAATTTCGTCGAAATTGTTTTTTCTTAAATTCCTCCTGATTATAGCCGTCGGCTTTTGATGGTAGAAAAAAAAGGATCAGTCAGGAACTTTTCGAATTATACAAGTTTTTTATTCATAGCACGTCGTGCTGCCTCTTCAGATTTTTTACAAAAAAAAAAGTTAACTTGAAAAACGGAAATTCAAAAACCATATTTTGTAGGGATTGAACTTCAAGGGTAATATTTTTCCCTACAAAATCTAATGTAATTCTATTACAATGTAATACAGTAAAAGTAGCTTAAACTAAGAGTTAAATATATATATAAACAAAAAAATTAATTTTGTATAAAAAAAATATTCATTATTTAGATTATGAACGCTGGTTAAGGATTACGTCTTAACACCCACCAACAAAAAGATGGGAGGTACGTTAAAACGCGATTTTTTTAGTTTCCAGGCTCTTAACTGAAAGGGCAATATTGCACCTGTCAACAGGCGTGTGTCAATTGACTCCTGTCAAAATTTGAACAAGCTGCGTCATTTAGTTTGTGTTTGACAGCCATTGATAGCATAACAAAAATGTGAATTTCGTGTGCTCATTAAGCATGGAAAAGCACGAATTTTGTTGTAGCCGTACAAGCACCAGATATGGTGTTGGCCGATCGGATATTGAAAATGCGAGAGATTTTGGATATCATAGGCATCTTGCATGGCTCAATGGTTTCAATTTTGAATGATCACTTGGGTATGAGAAAGTTTTCCACAAGATGGCTGCCGCGTTTGCTCACAATCGAGTGCTCGAAAAGATTTAATCATGTGCAGTTTCTGCCCTATTCTCCGCATTTATCACCGAGTGACTATTTCTTGTTTCGAAACCTGAATAAATGTCTTGGCGGAAATAGATTTGACTCTAACGATGAAATCATCTCACAAAAAATATCTATTTTTGGAAGGGATAAAATATTGGAGAAAGGTTGGACAAAAACTTTGTTCGGACCACTATAAATATTTGGATCCCGATAACATTTAAATGCATAACTAAATTAAAGTGAAATTTACCGCTGACATTCACTACAAATAGGAAATATAAAACTTACGAAATCGAGAAAAACATTAAATTTTTGTACGTATGGTGCCCTTGTTATACTGGTGGGTATATAAGATTCTGCACAGTCGAAAATAAAAATCTTGTTATTTAAGATATTTTTATGAAACAAATCTACTATTTCTCTGATACTGCTGTTCGTATCTCTAATTGAATTTTAATGGTTGTTTAAACCTTTTATGTATGAATGTATTTTTTGTGTGCGGTTCAAGTGATGCTTTTCATATTTTTTTTGTTAAACATTTTAAGTGACAGTGATTTTTTGGGTACATATTGGGATACATAGTCGCTGTTGCTGTTGCAATTTCACCATAAAGTTTGCAAATACCATTGACCATTGAAATGCCACATGAAACAACAATAACAGCAACACCACCACCAACAGCAGCAACATCATCAGCAACAACTCATCAACTATTACAGCAGTCAAAACAAATGTGCTGAAATTTCAAGTGCCACATAGCACAAGAACCGCCAGCAAAAAAGAACCATTTTCAAAGGCAACAATAATAATTGTTGAGACACAAACAACTACAATAATACAAAGGGAAATGGAAAAAGAAAAAAAAAAAACAACAAAAAAATATTTGCAATGCCATCCATGACTAATGTTGCAAACATTTGTTTTGCTGAATGGTTTATTTGAGGTTGAACAACAACCATTTGAATGGAGGAAAAAAGAAAACGAAATAGCAGCGCCAAAAAGCAAGAGCCACTTGAAAATTAAAAACAAATCAAAAACACACTTCATAAATCAATTGATTTTGTAAAAGGGCAAGAGAAAAAAAAACAGACAATTTATAAACATTAAAGAAACTGAAGAAAAACATTTAACTTCATTATAATATAGGATGAGAAAAAAATTATTTCTTTTGATTGCAATCGTAATCCTATTTATTTATTAGAAAACCAATCGTTGCAAAACTATGAAAGTTTTTTTTACAAAAAATTATTTTAATCATTTAATAGTAGTTGCTTTTGTCATCGAAAGTTTTAAAATATTTGTCTTCGATTATCTGAAAAAAATCGAATCTATAAACAGTTATGATGTCAAATAAAAACATCGAAACTTCCATTAGTCTTATCTTTCTTTTTCGAGTGTAAATACAAATTAAGAAAAAATACCAATAATTACCCACTTTGTAATCACTTTCAATCAAAGTCAAAAATGCTCTATTTCATGTTTCCAGATACATCAAACAGTACTTCACTAAGATGCACATGAATTTACTTAGGTATCGATAAGTTTCATAATTTCAAATATTAAGTATTAGAGTCCCATTAGAAGAGAAAGTGCCATACTTGTGATATATGTAGATGATTCAAATCTTCATCCACATTTTAAAAAGTACCAAACTGTTTACCTGGATTTATCCTAATCTACACCTTCAAACTCCAGTTCCAAATAACAACATTTTATTTAATTTATATATGACTGCAGGAAACAATGTTTACAATTTAAAAAAAAAATTGGCTTGTTAGAGTCGAATAAAAGCTATGTTCAATAACTAAAAGTTGTTACTAGTTAGTAACAATTGTTACTGGAAAATCGGTCATTAACTCAAAAACTTGCAAGTAGAGAAAAAATCAAGAGCGTATAAATTTTAGAGAGTGTTCTCTCGTTGCAAACTATTACAAGTTCTATTTTGAACTCCTAATAGTTAGCAGCTTATATTTTATATGTTTTGTGTTATTGTTTATTTATTTAAAATTTTATTTTTCTGGTGAAAAAATGTCAAAACAAAAGAATTTTCAATAAAATTGAAGAAAATGTGAGTATTTATTAGGGTATTCGAATTATTCGATTTTTTTCTCTTGTTCGAATAAAACGAATAATTCGAATAAGAGATTTTAACTTGTTCGAATAATTCGATCACACATTTAAAGATAATCGAATTATTCGAATAATTTTAATTTTTTTTTAAAAAAAGTAAAGAATGAAGTTTTAATGTCGATTTTTTAATATTTTATTGTTAAAGATAAACAAAAAATAACTTTAAAGTTAACAATTCAAGTATTGATAATGTTAAAAAAACATTCGAAAACATAGTCCATCATTCAATTTTCATCAAAAATATTCTGATTATATTAACTCCTGAACATTCTACAAAACAATTGACTATCAAACCATATAGTTTCCGTTTTGGAGCTATGATCCTGAATTCAAATACAATATAAACGTATTAAGAACTTTTTATGTCGTTCATTAATTCGGGTTTTAAATTGAGTAACTAATTCTTTAGTAAATTAAATATTCACTATTTCTAAATTATTTATAAAAAATTGTATTATACATCAAGTTCTACCAACGTTGCCGAATCTTTGCTTAATAAAGTGGTCTTGGGGAATTACACAATAAAGGGAATCTGTCCAAAGTTTGATATCATTGTCAGTGAACGTGGCTAATTTGAAGTCAGGCAGTGCATGATTGACGCATTTACAAATACGCAAAAAGTTTATTACCATGTTAGACAAAGATGTTCAACGATATTCAAAATCATGTATAAGACGAACTCCATGCTTTTCTTGCAACGAAACGTTAGTATGCAATATTTGTGTTTATCATTCGATTTATTAAATATTTTGCAACACTTACGTACGCGGTTAATAACATCATTTATATACATACATATATTTTAAGATCATGGCCTTCATCTATTTCAATGTAATCATTATAACTGTCATCCTCAATATCACTTTTGACGACCGTTTCAAAATCACCTTCTCCATCACATTCAACTCCACTTTAATATAAGTTAAAATTTTGATTATTAATTGCGATTCTTTTAATATTTCGCCAGCTAAATAACAAATATTTTATTCCGTAACTTTTATTTTCATTAGTTCAAGTCCTAAGTTAAAAATTTTGAAAGATTTGTTTTTAGAATTGTAACTTTTTCAGTAATATTTATATATTTACAGAAGGAGCTATCGGATCACTCATCTACAGTGATCGAAAGTCCCTTTGTCTTTTGTTATTTGTCGAATTTCAGAAACAATACAATTTTTGTGAGTCATTATTACTTATTTAAATTTGAAATTATGATAAATTTTAAGCAATGTAATATATATATCAACATTTATTCGTTTTATTCGATTATTCTACATAAAATTGTTCGAATTATTCGTTATTCGAAAATGGCCATTTTTAAATTGTTCGAATAATTATTCGTAAGAAATTATTCGATTAATCGAACGATCATTAGTCGAATGAATACCCTAGTATTTATACATTTTAAAAGGAATAAAATAAGGAAATTGTGTGTATAAAACAATTATTACTGGAAAAGAGTTCATTTACTTTTGATTTTATTCTCTCGTTGCAAGTATTTACTGGGAAAGTAAATGAACAGATCTAAAATGTGTTTTCCCAATTTTTCCCTTTTTGATACTTTTTCTTCATAACAAAATATTTATATGTCTATCTTGAATTGTTTGAATTTGCAAAAAAGTACCAAACTTATATTTGTTATTTTTTAATGAGTAAATAATTTGATTTGAATTTTATTTCCTTGTTTATTGGTTTAAAAAATACATGTAGCAAAAAAGTACCAAAATTCAGTTTTTAAAAAGTACCAAACACCTGCCTTCTAATTATTTAAGTAGATAATTATGCATTTTAAATATTATGTGTTACCGAATTTACCCGGTTTTACCTTCAAATATCCAAACATCCCTTCTTGTTGGATCGACATAGGGATCGACATAGGGTCTCTACCTTTTGGCGTTTGGGCTGAGCGACGCCGAAAAAGTCAGTTTTGGGAATAAATTTAATATGTTCGCTGCTTTTTCACGAACACTAATGGCATAGTCAAGACGTTGCTGATAGTCTGTCGTCTTCAATTCTTGCACTTTATATGGGAACAAGTATACTGTCCTCAAAATTCTCTGCAGCGACCGCCGTGATAGCCCAAGTTGTGTCGAACATCTCCTTGTTGATGTTTTGTGACTATGCTGTACGCTCTCACGACTTCCGGCACCAGAAAGGGTTCGTACACACCCATGTTGATGAAAATTTCCAATTAAAAAATACAATTCAATGGTTTTTGTTTGTTGTTCGATTTGTATTGTTATTCATAAATAATTCCCCAAGTCTTCATCACAAAATGCTGAAAAAAAAACATTAAAAAAAGTTATGTAGAATTCAAACCGTATAGCTCATTATGCGCCAGCCTGCATATTCTCTCCACTAAGATTTTCACAACTGAGTTTGGTCTTTACTCCAAATCATTACACATACAGGTGATGTTTTTGACAACTGTGGTAGGCCTTTGACAGGAGAGATTCTGATTTATGTGTTTTTGATTTTAAAAATCATTCTATGATTTTTTTTTTTTTTTGAATATTGTTAAAAAACAGACTTTGTGTTAATGGGGGTTAGCAGCAGTTAGGTTAGGTTTTTTGTTAGGATTTTACGTCATTTTGACGATTTTTTTGAGTAAATTTAGTGATTTGACGTTTGACGATTTCTTTTGTAAATTCGCTAACATGCCGACAATTTTTCCACTTAAATTTTATTTTAGAAATTAAAATAAATATATAAAAAAGAGAGGAAGTTTTTCTTGAAATTTATGTAAAACTAAAGATTTCTCAATGTACAATTGAAATTTAAAATCAATTTGTTGTAGATACAAATAAGAATAAACTATTTTTCTGGTAGGTGTTGTCGAGTACAATAAAAAAATGTTTTTGCTTGAGGAATACATTAAGATTTCTCAAGGTAACTTAAATAGCATATATACCATTCGATAGGCCTCAGATTCTTCTTTCTAAATCCGCTGAGAATTCTTCTTTCTAAATCCGCTGATATTCAACTAAGCTACTGGCTTAAGCGATGCTTCGAATTAATTTAGTGTGAGCTTTAGCTTCTTTCAAAGGCTTTTATTTAAATAGAATTCTTAAATCGTTAAATTAATTCATAATGTAATCAACTTGTAAAAAAAATCATAAAATTTGTGTTAATTCAAATCTAATCAAAATCTAATTGAAGACAAATGTAATCATTCAAAACATATTTAAAGCTATTTTGTAATGGATTTGAATTAAGGAATATTTTAATGATTCTCATAGGAATGAATTCAATAAATTTGAACAAATGAATTAAGTCATAAATTAATTCATAATGAATTCATTACCGGAATGGTTAAGAGATACAGTTTAATTTGAAAAACAGTGTACTGAATAATATTAATGTACTTAAACAAATACTGTTAATTTATATTTGTTAAATTCGATGCTTTAGTGTTTTATTGATGCTTTTTATTGAAAGAAATAAAATTTTTATAAAAATTTAATTGAATGAATACAACATGATTTTAAGTCTTGAAGATTTTATGACGATTTTTTCATAATTTTGACGATTTTTCCCAAAAAAAGGCCTAACAGCACTGGTTAGCAGTAAAATAAAAATAAATAATATTTATTTACATGAAACTCATATCAGTTACGGATAACTGATTTAAACTTTTTCCAAAAACCTATAATGTGCTTTTGTTAAAGAAAAATCAAATTATAATCTTTACATTAATTAATCGAAAAGTAACTATCTTCAAAAAACTCCATTTGAATGTTAAAATTGTTCACCTTTAATCATCACACACTTCACCTTAAACGTTTTTCCCACATTACAGATTGAAACAAATTGCATTTTCTTTTGACTGTCTATCAGTCTATCTATTTTTTTCCATCGTTGTCAACAACGTCGTCTCAAAATACTGTTGACATTGCACATTTAGTCACCGTGTTGTATTTTTGGGATTTTAAAGAAGTTTATTCCATTCATGAGTGTCATTATTAACACGTCACATGTGTAATCAATTTGTGGCATTTCGTCTTGTTTGTTTGTTTGCAACAGTTACTTTTTAGTTCAAAAGATGTTTTCAGCATGTTGAAGTGACGCTCCTCGTATTTAAGCATTTGGTATATGTGTGTAAAAATGTATGTATGTTTGTATACAAGCATGTACATGAATTTAACGACATGTTTCCTTTTAAAATGTTTTGACATCATTTTAAAATTGCTCACGTTGTCAAAATTCAAATGTTTCCCTCATTGTGCTACTATTTTCAGTTTTTGTTCTGTGTTTTTTTCGCTCAGCATTTCTAAGTTTTGTTACACAAAGGAAAGGAAGCTTAAAGGAGTGAACTTTTTTAAGTAATTCAAATTTCAATTCAAAATTGTATTTCCAACTTTGTACAAAAATGTTCTAAGATCTTCTTCTGCCCTATTTTAAGGCACGGACACATTAAATTCCTTTAATGCTCTGACTCATCACCATTTAACAGTTTTTATGTGTCATTGTTGGCAAGTCTTTTTTCAAAAATCACCAATTTAACAGTCATCTCCCCTCCATCCACACTTGCAAAACAATGTCAGACAATACTCCCATTACATATCATAGAGTCACTAAATTCTATTTTCGAAAAATTTTCATACATCATTGTGAACAGACAACGAAATCTGAATCACTCACATACATACAGACAAACATATGCATGAATGTTTATGACAAAACGGTATAATTTTGCCCTTTTAGGGTCTCACTTTTGCTTGACCAAAATTTGTAAAGAACTACAGATCATTTGTGTATAAATTTGCACAAAGAAAAATCACTGCTTTTGTTAAACACGGAACAATATGGCAGAGAAAATAGCCGTTTTATAATTTTAAAATCCATGATTTTCTTTCCAAAAAGGAAACAAATTTAATCAAGAAAACGTGATATTTATTAAAGTTTTTGAATTATAAAGGGATATAAATTAAATTCAAAGGCATGCTTTTGGTCATGTGTAATTTTAATTTGAGTTTATATAGGAAAATATTAGAATATTTATGTATATAGGAAATAATTATAATTTTTTAATATTATGTGCAAAAACATAAAAAAATATTTGTTTGCTGAAACTTTCACAAACATTTTGAGTTTTAACTAATTTTAGCAATTACTTTCTACGAATTCTGGCACTATTTAGATTTATTTACGTTGAATTTCGTATAATATTTATGTAGAATATTGTTAGGGAGGCTCTATGTAACGCAACTAGTGTTCCTAATTTCCCGGACTTTTATCTTTCCCGGGAGGAAATTAAAAAATCGTTCCATTCCCGGGAATTTTTTAACACTAAATTAAACCAGAAAAATTTTTTCGAATAAATTTTACCAGGGTTTTAAAAGAAGTATAAAATAACTGTATTTGGTTGTTGGTCCAGCCATTATAAGGGTTTCTGATTTAATAGTGGCATTTGATCGGTATTGTCACAGTCGTAGTTTTAATCAGTATGAAATGAATAATAATTATTGTTTAATTAAAAAACTTAAGAATTTCGACCATGTTAAATCTACAAAACATGCGTAGTTAGAGAAATTGTTCAAGTCTGATTGTAAATAAACAAATTTGAACCACTATTATTGTTATTATTTTCTCTAAATATGAATAATGATCATTGAATATCCCTAAAAGATATAATGTTAGGCATCTTAATAATTCTATTAAGAGCATAAACTTGGAATTTGATTCATTCTTAATAACAAAATTTTTCTGCTGTGGCTTGAGTTGAGTTAAAAAAAACTCGGTTATTTCAATAGTAATACTTCTTTGCCAACTGACTATCTGTTAGAACCGAAAAAATCTATGGATATAATAGAATAATTCAGTTAGCAACAAATTTGGCCTTCGAAACGTATCTGAATATAGTAACTGAATATAGTAAAAACTTATGAAGGAATTCCCGAAAATACCCGACAAATATTTCCCGAAAATTAACAAAAAAATATTCCCGGGAATTCCCGCGTACGAACCCTAAACGCGACCCATAGCATATTTTATGCTGTCTTTCACTTCATCACAATAGATCCAGGATTCTTATGAAGCCAATTATCAAATTTATTGAGAAATCGAAAACATTGACAATTGCCATTTGACATTAAAGCGCTTTGCTCTACACGACCCCAATATCTGCACTGATTCCACATTACCCAAAATCTAAGTATCAATGTCCAAGACCACAATGTCTAATAAAACCGCTTCATCGAGCGTTAGCACCTTCTGCGATTTACCCCTAAACGGAGTAATAAATAATTCACAATGGAATAAAGCTCAACAAAAATTAACTAATTTAAAACCTTAAAAAGTAATATAACTCCCAATAATTGGCAGTATTATAATAATTAAAAGATTTGTCCTGCCCGGATAAATCTCCCCATTATTGACCGTCGGACATACTCTCGATTCCAGTTGAGTTTTTTTGGTTCAAAAAACATAACTTTTAAACCAAATGATATAATTTAAAAATGATAGATAACTGATCAGTCTATGTAATGAGTGTTTGAAAAGGGTTCTATGCCTTTTAGGTGAATTGACCTAATATGAGAGATTCTGATAAGTGGTAAGTTACTTTTGGTCTCTTCTAAGAACTATAAGACAAATTTGACAAAATAAAACTATTTGGCCCTGCAAACATTTTAAAATTACGTTTTATAAATATTTAGTTCCGGCTCATAATTGATATTTTGCACTCAAAGTGTTTCTGTTGTTCGGTTTGATGCCTTAAGGGGAATCAAAACTTTTAAACCAAATAGATAATTAAAAAAGGTATAAACGACATATGATAGATAATTGATCAGTCTATGAAATGAGTGTTTAAAAAGGGTTCTATGCCTTTTAGGTGGCTACTTATGGATTAGCAAAGTTGAAATTTGTGGAAAAATCAATTTTGTGGGAAGTAAAATAAAATATTTTTTAAAATTTTTGATTTTTTATGTTTGTTTTAAAATTATTCCAAAAAATATTTTAAAAAAAAAATTAATTTATTTTTAAATAAAAAATGTTATATCTAAAAGACTAATCATTTCTGAACTATAACTATTTTCTAACTCTTTTCGTAACTTTACATGCCACAGTGATGAAATAAGTGGGTCGGAAGATGCTGCTAAAATGTTGAAGAGGTCCTCATGTTGTCTCACCCTTGATGATTTGAAAGTGTACAGTAATCTATATTTTTTATAAAATTTGTTAAGGGACTCCTGTTCTTCTCCAGAAAGCTCTTCAATGTTCAAAGTCTGATATTCAATTATATCTTTGCCATGCTACAATATTTTATGAACTGTCGGGGTAAATTTTTCTGTGAATATAATTCTGCTAAAGTGATGCAGTTTTCAGTTTTTTTTTCCTTGCTGTTTAAAACATTCAAGATCGTTCCAAATCTCTAAATGATTTAATTGTTTATTCCAGTGATTCGTGTTACAGCCTCATCATTTTCAAAAAATCTCCTCGAAGTGATTCCATCGTTTGAGTTTCCGTATACGTACTTGGGTCAGTCTACTTTTAGTCCAATTTTTTTAAGAAACGCATTCTGTATTCGATTCTTTCTGCTCCTTTCCTTATCTTTGTTTGATGTATTTTCATCAAAGTGTATGTTCCCTCTCTTGAACTTCATACACCTTATTCTTGGGTGCAATGGTGTGATTCCATGGCATAAATTGCTCAAAAATGCATGAAGCACATTTTTGGAACCATGCCCTTTTTATTATTTTTACCTCTAGCATAAAATGGGACAAGGACGGGCATCTGTAAATTTTTACATTATGTAAAGGAATAATAAAAGAACTTATTTTGAAAATATGGCAAAAATATAGAAATTAAGAGTTTTTTAATTTCCATCAAAGTTGTGAAATATTGAAAAAATATCGATTTACCTGGACAAACACAAAGCAAATACTGCAATCTTTTCTTAATAAATGATCTATCTATAGAATGAAAAATAATGAAAATCCGTTACCTAGTTTTCGAGATACTGTATCTGAAAGCAGACCAAATTAATGGTCTGTTTTTTTGAACACTGAAAATCTTACAATTTTGAAGGGCTATATCTTCTAAACCAATCAAATCTGTTTGTAATAAGAGTAGCATATTTAAAATCGTTGGACAATTTTCTGTAAAATATATTTATTTTTTAAGTAAAAAGTCAACAATTTTTTTTTTAAATTTTTTTTTCGAAAGATTGAAGAAATAGATAACTAAACTATTTGTGACAAATGAGATGAGAAAAAACACCTGTTTGGCTAAAATGTCAAACTCCGATCCGGCCGATCTTGTTGAAAAATTGTGTCTAAATTACTATCCAATAGAAATAAACTTGATGCAAATTTCATACCGGTCGAAAGACATCCCCCATTTACTTTATGTATAAATTGAAAACGAAACGACAAATTTATGTGATTTACTTTTTATGACAAAATATAAATCACATTTTGGATGTTTTGATTATATGGCCAGTTGTTTGGAATTAAAGGGTAAATTTTTAACTAAACATCTTCAAACTAAGGACATATTTGTCTACAGTTTCATCAAAATCCGTTGAAAAATGCAAAATGTTTTTCTATATTTCCAGTGAAACCCCAATCTTAATAAAAATTATATAGGCCAAACTTTGCTTAAGAAATTTTTCATCCAATTTTGAGTTAGTCTATTGAAAATGCTCTTCCATAAATTCTGTTTTTAAATTTCCCTTCATATTAATATTAAGGTTCTTGTAAATAAAACGTATATACCTAAGTTTTCAAAATTTTAATAGTATGATTTATTGATTTCATTCTTGTGTGAAAGAAACTTTTACTTAATACCTACTTATTAGTAGAAAAGCTTTTATTTAATTTTTCCTAAATTAAGAAACGCAAAGAACTAAAATATCCTTTGTTTCTGATATCATTTCTGTATTTTCTATTAAAGAAAGTAAAAAAGTTTTCTATTTTCATTTCGTTGAATGAAACATCCTTTCACAATATTTTATCTTCTTTAACATTTTTACTTACATACATGCATATGGTATGTAAAATGTATGTATGAAAGTATATCACAACCCAGCAGTTCTAGGAGGCAGTACCGAACTAGTGATTTTACCCATCATTTAGGGTGGGAGCTAGTTACTTCAATAGCCACGTGACTAGTCATTTTAACACGGGCATGTCCTAGGCAGGTGGTCAATTGTCTCCTAATAGCTGGTCCAAAGTAGGCAACGCATTGGATTCACATACTGGTTACATAGCGTCAGTTACCTTGCTAGCTTAAAAAAAATTTTGAAGTGACTTCACCATAGGTTACTAAGAGACACTAAAGTGACTATTGACTTCATGCTATGTTACAGGGATATTTAATCAAAAATAAAAATAAACTGTATGAGAATTATATTAACACAATTTGTAAAAAAACAGTTTGTACGAATTACACACAAAACGTTTAAAGTGACTACACTCTAGATTACTTAGAGACACTTAAGTGACAATTGCTTTATATATAAAATGGAGTCAGCCAAGTGATAAGACATTTGTGACAATTACTGTCTTTAAGGGATACATTGACTACTTGCTTAACTGCTGGGAACATAAATAAGTGATGCACATGGTCCGTTCTGCATTTTATATTTCTACTTCTCTTGTTCTTTTGCCTCATCTTCCATCTAACGACAATAGTCTATTTATTTAATGCACTTTCAACAGACAGATTCTTCTTGCATGAAAAATAAGACAAATACGAGTACAATAGTGTATACGGTTAATGATTTTTGGTAACTGAATAGTCAAATGGAGTGAAATGATAGTTGGGAAAAAGTCGACAATATATTGAGCTAAACTTCATACTTTCTTCAAAACCTATAATTTTTTGAATATTTGACCTCATTTTTTTATATTTAAATACTAGCTGACCCGACAGACGTTGTCCTGTCCAAGTTATTCATATAGGGCATAGAATAAAATATACATAGAAGTGCTACTGAGAGACAAAGAACCTAAGTCTTGCAACAACAGAATACATATATTATTGGCCAAGTTATTAGCGAATTTAGATATTTTGAGTTTTTATATAAAAAATCGAATTTTGGTCAGAAATATGTGTGATCACAGATCGATACCCTGTTCTTGATTCAATGCTTATTGGCCGAGTTATTAGCGAATTTAGATATTTTGAGTTTTTATATAAAAAATCGATTTTTGGTCAGAAAAATGAGTTCTCACAGATCGAGTTGCTTTTCTTGATCAAGCGCTTATTGGCCAAGATATTAGCGAATTTAGATATTTTGAGTTTTTATATAAAAAAAATCGGGTTTGGTTATGAAATATGAGTGATCACAGATCGAGCTGCTTTTCTTGATTAAACGCTTATTGGCCAAGTTGTTAGCGAATTTAGATATTTTGAGTTTCTATATAAAAAATCGAATTTTGGTCAGAAATATGTGTGATCACAGATCGAGGTCCTTTTCTTGATTAGACGCTTATTGGCCAAGTTATTAGCGATTTAAGCTATTGTTAGTTTTTTTTATATAAGTAATCGAAATTTGGTCTGAAATATGAATGATCACAGACCTATGTATTTTGCACATGTATTTAATAAGTTGGCGCATTAGTGGACGTGGACAATTTTTATTTATGTAAAAACTTTTGCGGACTATGTATTGCGGACATTAAAAAAAAAATTAGTAAAATCGGTCCAGGCGTCCTGAGGTTTTATCATGGTCAATTTTTCTTTCAATAAAAACATAAATAGGATTACTATGATCAGTTAAACAAAAAATTAGCCAAATCGATGTAGCCGTTTTCCAATTTTAGATAAATCGAAAAAAGTGGGCGTGGTCAATTTTTCATTCCGTAAAAGCCTAAGCTGGGCTATGACATTTTAAAAAAAAAAATTGTCTAAATCGGTCCGGCCGTTCTCTACTGATGCAATTACCAACGAACGACATTTGATTTTTATTTATATAGATGTAATTATTTTGATTTGAGTTTCTAAATCAGTTTATAAATGTAATCTTAAGTTTTTACAAAAATCATGTTACAATATGAGAGATTCTGATAAGTGGTCAAGTTAGTTTTGGTCTCTGCTAAGAACTATAAGACAAATTTGACTAAAATTTGAATTACGTTTTATAAATATTTGGTTCCGGCTCATAATTGATATTTTGCACTCAAAGTGTTTCTGTTATTCGGTTTGATGGCTTATGGGGAAGAGAACTAACACAAAATTTGTCACGTGACTATGACACTGGTTCTAGTTATAATACTTTATATGAAAGGGGTCTGCAACTTGAATATAGCGATGTCGTATATGGGTACAAAGTGTCGCCCTGTAATATATCACGAAAATAACTCAGAAGCATCTGATCAATTGAGCTACTTTTGTTCCACGAAAGTGTCTTGGTGAGGTTTCTTAGTGATTCTAAGCATATGTTGGTTAGCTCTAACATTGTCATCATATAACCTTAAAAAATACAAATTGTTCAATGCATCAACTGCATCGAAGTCTAAGGAATTGTGCTACATCAACTGAATGGATCCATAATTCAATTGCGATTTTTCTCGAAAATCGCAAAATTTACATCGCAGGTACGGAAAAACTATAGGAGGTTTTGACATACTTTTTTCACATTTTTATTCCCTATTATATTGTATAATGATTTTCATTGAGAGGCTAAAAACCATTGTCTGGTATTTAGGCAATAGCTTTTGAAAGCGACTTTGATAGCTTAATTTGGTATGCAAAGTCGTAGTATGTCCAAGAATGCAACCATGTAATTTGCGAGTAAATGCAGATTGATAAGTGCTTTCTCTCTCAAGATGTTCAATTAAGAACCTACCAAAAGCGAGTGCACACCGTTCAGATATGGTGCGCACAGAGGCAGATTTGGTTGAGTCTGCAAGTCTAAAAAAAATCCTGTAATTCTTCATCGTCAATTTTGGAATAAACCGAAGTGTAGACCTCAGCTTACCAACTCATATATTAAAATAACAGTTCTTCAATTGTTTAAACCATTTATTCCCAATATCTTCATATACCAATATGCTAATATTAGGATATTTCGGTTGTCATCACGATCACATGCCAGCTTCAGCTGCATAAGATGATCGTACTACATATAATCTAATCAGAGGTTTCTTTCCGAAGTATATGGCAGATATAAATGAGCGAACAATGCTCTGGTCCATACATTAGGTTCATATAAATCTTTATTGTGTCCAATTTCATCACGATATTAATTATTATAAGACAAGTATTAATGTTCAAATCATTTTCTGGGCACTAACGACAAATGTTGACCGATTTTCAGCATACATTACAGTATAATTTCGGAGAACTTAGAACTAATTTGTACAACATTTTATCAGGATTTTCGCATAATCAACATATTTATGACTGCTCAAACAGTATTCCGGGGGGACATTTGTATAGAGGGTAGTTGAAATAATGGATCGCTATTACCCATTTGCAATTCCAAACAAACTATGTATAACAACAGAGTGTATTTATGGAGAAGTTCAGCCAGCAAGCTCCTTTCATTTGGGCACCATCATGACAGACGGACGGGTGGACATAGCTAGATCGTCTTAAAATCTTATCAGGACATATATTTTGATGTGTTACAAACGGAATAACAAAATCAGTACAACCCCATCTTTTTGATGGTGGTTATAACAATAATATTGCAAAAGTACCATACTTAAGCTACTGTAAACTTGTCTGTTGTCTTCAAATTTTTTTTGGGTTTATTTTTGGTACTTTTTGCTCCTTCTTAACTCATGCTCCAAAGAACGTTTCTTCCTTGTTCTGGTACTCTTCTGTTATTTTTTTTAGTAACTCTATTATTGTTTGCTGATGTTTCTGTTGTTGTTGTATTTATTGTTGTTAAAGTTGATGCTGGTGATGCTGCAGCCGCTGAATATATCTGTGCACATTGTTGTTAGTGTCTGTTGAATGCAACACTAGGTATTAAAAATTTAAAACATGTTGTTAAGTAGCATGTAGGACATGATGGCGCTTGTGAATGTCGTGATTTAAGATATTAAAACTGTTTTTTTTTGTTCTTGTTCTGGTTGCTGCTGCAGGTTTTGTTATTGTTTCTGTTGTTGTCTTGTCTTGAATAAATTCTGCAACAAAATAAAAAATTGTCTAAGAATAGTATAAAAAAAGTCGTGACTTTATTCTAAGTTTAAAGTTTTTTATTTTATAAATTGTAGTTTGTATATAATGCTGCTGTTTGAAGTTTTTTTGTTGCTGCTTAAATGATTGCTGTATTGAACTGCGGATTGCAAGTTCTAGGGGTGGGTGAACCGAAGCGAGCAGCATAAAATATATTAATTGATTTTTTCAATTAAAATAAGAATAAAAAATAGTTAAACTGGAACTAAATTTTAAACAGCTACAAAAAACCAGCAGTCTTAAGATTATTGAACTTTAACCATGTTCGTAAGATCAAAAATAGAAAGCAAAAAATTTGGTAACTTCCTTTAAAATGAGCTTCTTCAAACAAGTGCCTTCTTTCTGGTTGTATATAAATTACTATGGGACTGAAGTGGTTTTATACATAGATGTGATTAAAGTTTTAAGTAAAGTAATTTTCAATATACATGTCTAGTTTTTTTTTTCATTACCCCTCTTGGGAGCACAAAGCATCTTCAAGCATTGTTTTGCAGTTGTTTTTCGTATATTTCTCATGTAAGATTGGAGTATCGTGCGTCTTCATCTACGATGTTGCCATTAGAACCAGACTGTTGTTATTTTTGTATCAGTTTCGTTAAACGGTTGTTGTTCCTGCTAAGTAGGTGATTGGTCTGCTGTAGGTCCAAGGATACATGTAGGATGTTGCCATAAGATCCAGCCTATTGTTATTTTTGCCTTGTGTCAGTTTCGTTAATCGGTTGTTGTTCCAACTAAGTAGATGATTGGTCTGATTGGTTTTTCGTATATTTCTCATGTAAGATTGGAGTATCGTGCGTCTTCATCTACGATGTTGCCATTAGAACCAGACTGTTGTTATTTTTGTATCAGTTTCGTTAAACGGTTGTTGTTCCTGCTAAGTAGGTGATTGGTCTGCTGTAGGTCCAAGGATACATGTAGGATGTTGCCATAAGATCCAGCCTATTGTTATTTTTGCCTTGTGTCAGTTTCGTTAATCGGTTGTTGTTCCAACTAAGTAGATGATTGGTCTGATGTAGCTGGTCTAGGATAATGGTGCATCTGTCGTTGCCTAGAAACAACGCCCTCTGTGTCTTGTATTTTACCTCGTCAGAATTCTTAATATTGGGTGTGTGACTTTAAAATGTGGGATTTACAAAATATGGCGTATCTTTTGAACACGGTTTTTGTTAGTCAAACTCAACAAGAGCTTCTAAAATAATTGGGACCTCCTCAAGAAACAATTTAAGAACATTTGCGAACATCAGGATTTATTCAAAAGCAACGAAATTGAGTAACATACGAACTGAAGCCGAGAAACCTTGAAAGACAATTTTGCATATCTTAAATTCCTAAAAAGAAAATTATTTTTGCACCGAATCATTACTGCGATTATACTAATATTTTGGTTTCCCCTATACAACACAAAGGGAAACAATTATCGTTTACTTAAGGTATTCATAAAATTTTGTATTACTCCCACATTCTTGGCCATAGTGCAGTTTTACTAAAAACTGAAACAACTTATTCTTCTCCTTTCTTGCCAATTAAAGAAAAAGGTTAATATGCTTAACTTAAAAAAGCAACTTACCACAAGTATAACAAAAAATGTTTACAAATGCCTTTAGGATATAATTTTTTGTTCTGTTATCTCTGCAATTTGAGTATATTGAAATAATTTAGAATGTATTGTATTCAAGTACATATGTATAGGGAAATATACAACATTATAAATATACAGACATATATTAAGTTCACATTTATATATAATTTTGTTTGGTTCTTAATCTTACCGTCTTATTTACCATATAGTTATTGCACGAACTCAATAAAACACACAACTTAATTTTTTATTTTTTTTTTTTGGTTTTCATAAGTATAGATCTCAAACTGCTAACCAAATTTCTTGAACTTGATGCAATTTCACAATAAACATATCAGTTTTGGGTAATTGTAGGCTTCCTTTTCGTTTATTATAGTCAGGACATGATAATTGATTCTAACGAAAGAAACTACACCAACTCTCCCAAAAAGTATCTAAGTACAATCTAAACATAAATGAAAATTTTGCATTTTTTTAGCATTTTGGAGAAGTTTATTTTAAAGGCAAAATAGGATATAGTGACTTGTCGCTTGTGTGTATTAGACTGCTGTAAAATGTAGGAAAATAAAAAAAAACACACTATGGAACGTAACTCTCCCAAGAATGGTTGGTCTTATTATAAAAAATTATCTGTTTTGGATATTGTGCGAATATGGAATTTGCAACTGGTTTTACAAGGAATAAATTAGTTTCTTTCCAGCATTTAAACATGTGTCATTGCATTTGGGACAATGTTTGAAGGCATTTTGGATTCTACATGGTGTAAACCCACTGTTATAAATAAAGGCGCCGACATGGATCGATGTATGGATGTATCGGACGTCATTGGCGTTATTTAACTGTACTGGATATACTGGATCTGTATTACCCTCCACCACAATAGAACTAATATTTCTGCAACATCAATAAATTATGGGTTAAAAAACCATTTTGGTCTTCCTCTTCCATACTCGCAAGTATCTAAAAAAATCATTTAAATTCTCTCTACATATTTCGATATGTTACAAACGGAAACCCAAGAATAATGAAAGTGTAGCGGCCACAGTTCGAGCCAAATCTAAACTAAACTATGATGGACTTGTTAATCATCAAAATTGCCTCATTTGGGATTCATATCCCGCATGTGATTATCCAAAAACCTGGTCAAGCAATGACTGTTAATGGTGTTCGATGTTGCTACAATAATAGGTATATGGGGAATTTCATGCCAAGAGAACAAACTTTTAAAATCTACACAATTTTTCAACAAGATCGGTCAAGAACTCTCTGAATTAGAGGGGGTCAAAATTTGACATTTTGGCAAAACATGTGGTTTTTCTCATCCATGTAACTTATTACATATTGTTCTTAGAAAAATGTGTACCAAATAGTTTATTTCTTCCATCTTTCGAAAAAATAAATATTTAAAAAAAGACGTCGATTTTAAAAGTTGGTTCAATTGACATGAAATCCCTCATATATATAGAGTAATAACAGATTTCACAAAGTATATTAATCTGTGGGGATGTGGTATTCTCCACACGGCTGACTGCTTCACAGTTATTCTTGAACTATAGAATTTGGATTATATTTCGCTAACATATGAGAGTAATATTGTTTGCATTGTCTCAGATATTATTAGTTCTCCACTGACATTCGTCACTACCCTCATCCGTTTGTTTCTCCGACCGCTATCATATCTTAGTAACCGAATTTTACAATTGTGGCTACAATATTTCAGAAGGGGTAACAAAAGTTTGGTTGCTTCAACCGAAATTCTTCTTTATCAACTGACTTTCTGTTGATAGAACCGACAAATTCTATATGTGCAACCTAATCATTCGATTTTCAACAAATTACGAATCTTTTTTCTCTGTGTGGTTATACTGATTTAAGTGTGTAACAACTTACAATTGTCATAATTAATTCACTCTTTTGTGGAATTGTTTACACATCCTACAAGGTTTTGTGCCGCATCTGTAGATAAGATCTTCATTTCGGACTAGCTGCGTACTGTACTGTGTTGTCAGGTTGTATACATGATATTAGTTAATACGTGAAGGTATTATAATATTCCGATTAAATCTACGTTTAGGGATCCGAATTTGCTATCAACAATGATCGTTTGCTAAATTACCAATCAAACCATTTCCTCCTAATTGCCATGTGTTCTATCTGATTTTCGGTTCTATTATCCGGGTATTTCCATATCACCTTATTCACGGATAAGGTGAGTGCAAAAGTTTTTTTAATGAGATGTTAACATTTTCGTTGACTCTAATCCCTTACGAACCTCGTATCGCAGTTTCAGTGTGAGAATACTTTCAGAAATTTTACAATGAGAGTCATCTTTCACTTTTGGGGGAGATGAACCGAGTTGTGTGGTGTTTTTTAGTTATGCTGAACAGGGCACACTTAGAAAGGTGACTGTGATGAAACAGCTGATTATTTTTTTTATTCAGTTTGAATTGTCAATTCACTTGTGGTTGTTGTGGCAAAAAAGGCAACAAACCCAAAAGCAAAAACAACAACAGGCAACTTTGACAGTTCACCTACTTTTTTTTAAAAAAACAAATTACCTGTTGTTTTTGTATTGTTGTAGTGATGTAGTCACCTTTCTAAGTGTGCCCTGATGCTGAAAACAGAATAGTGGTAGTGTCAACTTGTCTTCATTGTTAATTCTCCAGAATCTGTATGTTTCACTTGTTGTGGTTTCAAAAATAGTTTAAATTTAAACTTAATGTCTGTCTTCCTTACTACCAGTTATGCGATTTTAATTCATTTATGAAGTAGAGTTATTACGTCATAGTCGCTCATCAGTACCTCCTTAGCGTATCAAGTGACACCAAGTTCTTGATAAACAGAGGGTGTGGTTGATACTTGGAAAATATTGGATATGATTACAAACGTTTAGTTTCGTATAAACTTCATTTTCCAGTTCAACCACCAACATTTAAATAAGTGTGGTAAAAATAAATTCCAATCATGATATTGCAGCTTAGCATAGAATTTATCATAAGTGAACAATTAAAATTCGTCACACAAATATTTTATAAATATTTATTACTTGTGTAATTATAAATGCTGATATTTAAAATAACAAAACTCTGCATAAATTTACTTGTGTGCGTACCAAAGATGGAAAAGTTGATACGATAAAATGGTACCAAAGTCAGCTTTTACACACAGCAACTTTACTTGAAGCAAATCTCTTCGATTACCTTTTAAACTTGCACGACTATTTACACACAGCAAGTCTGTGTTCAATTTTGTATGTCAAAACCTAATAGACGCCACACAGTGGTATGAGAATAAAAAAAGAGGGAAATAAATCTGTAACTTCTAAACCCTTACGCCAATTTGAATGAAATTTCACATGCGCAAAGAGGAAGTGTAGTCGAGTTTAAGTTTTGAATTTGAACTTCATGACCCCACCAGGAGCGGGACCAGGGGTTCCCAAATAGGACACCTCGGGTATGTTCAATTTTTAAAATGATCCTATTTCTTCGTTTGTGTTACGATTTAAAAAATCTCTTATAGATTAGGAGATATTCGCATTTGAAAATTTAATTTTAAAAATTTTTACTCAGTTTTTTGGTGACAGCATTTCCAAATATTCTCCGATTTTATCCATTTTTCTTTTATAGGATTAACAATAGATCTGTATATCAAATTTTTCTTTTATAGGATTAACAATAGATCTGTATATCAAATAAAGAAAGAAGTGTTTAAAAATCATGACTGAGTCCAAAGTTACATGCATTTGAATATAAAAAAATTAAAATGGCGATTTTTCGCAATTTTTTTGGGAAAAAAGTACTTTTATTCTTTTTAAATTATCTAAAAAATTTCTAAGAGGATGTATAATGAGTTTGTACTTTTTGAAAAGCTAACTTTACGCCAAATATTTTAAATGAAAAAAACATTTATAATTTTTGATACCGACGGGATCAGATCCATTCAAAAAATGCCTATTTTTTATGTAAAATTCAAATTTAGGGCAAAAATTCTCAAATCGCATACTCGATATCAAAATATAGTAACCTATTTTAGATGGCCCAATAAGTTCTTAATTATCTTGTAAAGGGTTCCGATAACCCCGCCCCTGTTATGGATATTATAGCCAAAAAACGAAAAAATCCCATTTTTGGGATTTTTCAAGAATTTTTTGGGAATGGTGGGATACTTGATAACAAATTTCAAAATTTGTTTTTATTTTTCCATTTTTTGAAAAGTAGGCAAAATCCTCTATCCATTGATATATAACATGTCTACCTTATGTTTTTTACGTGTCAAATAAATTAGGGAAAACTAAACAACTCTCTGAGAATTTACCTAACATAGAAATTCATAAATTATTATGCCTACAAATAACATTTTTAATTCTCTTTTGATTTTTTGAGTTTGTTGATAAGAGGGGTGGAGTAAAAGCAACTTCAAAAGCGAATTAAGAAAAAACGACGTCTTAAAAGTCATGGTGTAAATCGGCACTTACAGTGATTAACTAAAGTATTTTCTTGTGTATAACAGTATTTTCTATAGGAAATTTTGTGTCTAACACTATTTTCTTTAGAAAATCTTACATATAACTTTATTTTCTATAGACAACTTTGTATTTTCTAGTGATTCTATCAAAATGTATTAACAAGGTGGCAGCGTAACTACAAGAATTACAACAATACAAGAACAATAGCCATTTTTGTTTGTGTAAAACCGTGTAAACTGCCACAAAAAAAATTCACAAAAACGCAATTTTATAAATGAAATAGTTTTTTTAACACTTTTTATTTTATGCACATAAAGCGGTGACAAATACTCATTTTTTTAAATATAAAATAATCTTTTTAATCTTATAACAAATTTAAAAATGTTTGTAAACAAGCTTTTGACATTTCACAAGGCAAAACACGAGTAGAGCAAAAAATAGTCAGCTTACGCTGCAGCGCGCTGCCACCTGGTTAAATATGCCTTGGATTCTATGCAACAGGAAAAATTTAACATTTCTATAGTCTCACAGTGATTAGTTAAAGTATTGTCTTTAGTAACAGTATTTTCTGTAAAGAATTTTGTGTATAACTGTATTCTCTATAGAAAATCTTCGGTATAGCAGTTTTTCCCATAAATACTTAAGTCAAAAATTACGCTAATAAGAAAATAATTCAATTTTAGTACTCTGATGTTGAAAAAAGTTCACAATCTTCTGAAAATGGTCTTTCATCATTCCATAAATTTGCAATACAAATGCACAAGATTTGTGAATACCGCTTATATATTTCAATTTTCTTGTACTGCAGTAGTTTTGACTTACCTGCCTTTCACTTAAGAGAATTTTGCATATAAGTGAACAAAATTAGTGTTTTCATGTCAAGTGAACAAATTTTTGAAATCGATGTCTTCCGATCGGAATGAACCTTGGTTAGTTCTATTGGATAGTAATTTTCAACAAGATCGGTGGAGAACTCTCTGAGTTAGAGGTCTAAAATTGATATTTTGGTCAAGCAGGTGTTTTCTTCATCCATGTAACTTATTACCTATTGTTCTTAGCAAAATGTGTCCCAAATAGTTTATAAAGCTATTTCTTGAATCTTTAAAAAAAAAATAAAATACAAAAAATAAAAAATTTTGTCATTTTTTTCCGAAATCAAAAACTTTTTTAATTTTTTTTTTCAAAAGGGCCCCTTTTTCTCAAAAGAAAGCTTAGATATTTTCCTTGAAGACCTGTTTAGTCTGATGTCTTCCGATCGGAATGAACCTTGGTTAGTTCTATTGGATAGTAATTTCCAACAAGATCGGTGGAGAACTCTCTGAGTTAGAGGGGGTCTAAATTTGACATTTTGGCCAAGCAGGTGTTTCTCATCCATGTAACTTATTACCTATTGCTCTTAGCAAAATGTGTCCCAAATAGTTTATATAGCTTATCTTGAATCTTTTAAAAAAAAATTAAAAAAAAATAAAAAATGTTGTAATTTTTTTCCGACATCAAAAATTTTTTTAATTTTTTTTTAAATATGCCGTTTTTTATCAAAAGAAAGCTTAGATATTTTCCTTGAAGACCTGTTTAGTCGCTTAGTGAGATGCGAGTTGAATATCTATCAAAATAAATATTTTGTAACTCAAGTCATACAATTGTAGACGTTTTTTTCCAAAATGGACCCTTTTTTTATAATTTTTGTTTGTTCCAAAGAAAGCTTAGTTGTTTTCCTTTAAGACCTATTTGGTCGATTTCAAAAGTTATTTTACCGAACTCCATATAAATTCGTTAATTTAAGTGTATTGTGCATACCTGTACATTAGAGTGTCCCAAAAATTTTTTTTTTTGGAATTTCGGAACGCATACCCTCTAATTTTTTTATATATATAAAACTATAGTTAAATATGAAATTTTGTCTTTCTATTATGATTTTAACCCGTGCCGACTTGCGATTTAGTTTTGTGGTGCATTTACAAGGGGAAAAAATGCAATTTTTTTAGTTTTTGTAAAAATTTTGCCATTAAATAATTACTTTTGCAATTTAATTTAAAAGAATCGATATGTGTACGTATGTATGTGTTGTCGTTCTAATAAGATATAAAACACAAAAATTGGTTAAAAAATGTTAAAGTTATTAAAAAATCAGGCCATTAACGTGTCTCAGGCCACTAGAACAAGAAACGTAGGAACAAAATTAACATATTTTGAGAAATATTAAAATAAGAGCTTATTTCTACTTAAAATATATACATATTTACTTGTATATGAGTTTTTGTCTTCGTAGGATACCGTTAACCTATTCCCAGGTATGACCAAAAAAAATATTTTTTTTAACGGCAGTTTCAAAACTCCAATTTCAAATTTTTAAAAATTTTGTTAAACAAATTTCAGAATTTTTTGATCATCACTTGGGGATTTATTGTCAACATAATCTTATATATAAATAGGCCACACGTTTTTTTGTGGTACACTTTTAAGTATGTTATTGTCCACCAATATTGATGAAACCTATATGGTTTAAAAGATTATTTTCTCTAGATGTGCACAATATAATTTTTTTTTAAAAAATTCTTTCCATAAACGTGTTAAAAATCGTTTTAAATTTGCTTGAAAAACAACAACAACACATCTAAATACGCGTGTATTTGTACACAAACGTGAAACATATTCTTGCGTATACTCAAAGTAACTGTATAATTTTGTTATTAGTGGTCGAATTTTGACCACCAGGTGATCCTAGTAGGGAATAAAACTGTGAAAAAATTATGTCAATACCTAATATAGTTTTTCCGTACCTGCGATTTAAATTTTGCGATTTTCGAGAAAAACTAATTTTTTGGCCATATTTTGGCGAATGAGCCGAATTTCCTTACTGTTATGATTTTTAAGTAAAAGATATTCAGAATATTATAGTCCATGTAATTTTAAATATAGTCTGAAAGGTTTACTAAAATCGGAAAACGTCAACCCTTAAATCGAGAAGGTCAAAGGTCAAATTTTTCAATATTTGGATTTTCTCATGGAAAAATAGCGAAATGTTATATCTTTTTGGTCCGATTTTGATGAAACTCAAGAAAAGTTATAAAAGTTAGCACTTGGGGTTAAAAAGACACTCAACTTTTAAAATCACGAAAAACACATTAGATATGAATGGTGCTAACTTTAATGTTTTTCAGAGTTAAGTAAACTCAATCATTCAAATTATTTTTTAAATTTAATAAATCAAAAGTACACTAAAGGGTTAAAATCAATTTTATTATTCAAAAATCCTCAATAAAACATTAATTACGTTATTAAAGCAAAAATCAGGTATAAATACAATATTTTGCCGTTTGAAAAATGTGTTGTCAAAATTTTTTTTACTATTTTCTAATACACAACACAATATTTTAAAGTTTGTTTCCTATAAAAATAAAATTTTCATCAGCACTATTGAAATTGACTATTTTTTAATGGTTTTAGAAGTTTGGGGTAATTTTAACCCCAAGTGCTGTTAAGGGTTAATTTTAATTTTTGTGTTGTTATTATAAATACTAGACTTCATAAATACTAGACTTCATGCACTTACCAGCATCAATGAGCAGGTAAGTGCATTAAAGTTAAGTTTATATTTAACTTGCCTGTAAAAGTTGGTTGTGCAGGTAAGTCAAAATTACTGTATTACCGAATTTAATTTTCCATCTATGGTGCGTACATATTTGTGTAAAATGTTGTGAAAATTTGTTAATTTGTGGTTGAGATTTATGGATATGATGAATGATGAATATTTGTTATTGCGGTTTACAATTTCATTTCATTGATGGTTTGTAATAAAATAATAAAGAAAACCAAACAACAAATGCACACACAACATAGTTGAGGTAAATGAATTTGTTGTATTGCTGTTGTCGGTATTGATATTAGCAGTAGGTAGGATATTGTTGTCGCACAAAACCATTGATGTGGTTTTCATTGTTCGTACAATTTTTATGATTGTTGCTGTTAGTATTTTACACTATGGTCACACGACGAGTGACAAAATATATAACCGCATTTAGTTAATTTTTAAACATTTGACAAACACACATACTGTCTTTACATACACCTGATCAAGCGTTCACTTATTCACCATCCTCTCATGTTTACATTTGACAGTAAATGAGTGAACGAATAAAACGCCATGCCGTGACATTTAATATTACAATGTGTATATTAAATTACTTCCACAAATCCAATATACATATTGAATACAGATACCAGAATTTCTTGGTGACTGTCCCGAACTAGTGATTTTACTATCATAAATAATAACTTGTTATATATGTAGTTATGTTAGTAGTTATTTGAATTGAACCTTTTAGATTACAATGAGACTGTCTAAAAGCAGGTCCAAAATATAACAACACAATTTCTATAAATTCAGTTTGTACGAATTACTTACTTACAAAAAAATGAAGCATAACATAAACGTTTAAAGTGACTACACTCTAGATTACTTAGAGACACTTAAGTGACAATTGTCTTCAGGCTAGATTACCTGGAATGTATAAAATGACCAAAAGTACTTAAAATAGAGTCAGCCAAGTGGTCACACATTAGTGGCAATTACTGTCTATGAGGGATACATTGACTACTTGCTTAACTACAGGGATATTTACTACATACAGCAACATTAAATATTACAATACCAGCTCAATTACACAATAACGGAAGTAAATTAAGTGAAAATGAAACAACAGCGAAAACAAAAACAACATTATCAATTATCGCACCGGTTCCTCTAAAGAGACTCAACTCAAAATTTTTCAATTTTCACTTTTTGCAAGAAATCGACGTACAGTGGTCATATCTACCCACTGTAAAAATCTTATATAATTTTCTCTACTCTTTCGGCAAAAAATATAGTTGTATCCTTCTTCTACATTCATTGTAATGTATTAAAAAAAAAACAGTTTTTTGCCTCAACTGAAATTTTTTAAATTTTGAGTTGACTCTCTTTAGAGGAACCAGTACGATATGTAAACTATTGTACAACATAATAAATAATAAACACAATTTAGTTTTGTTGCTTTTGCTTTAGTTTGTTCTAATTTGTTTCTTATTAGCAGACATTGTTTTGCGTCAATGAATTCTTAACACTTTTTATTTTATTTCTTTTTTACTTTATGCGAAAGTTGTAAAGAAAATTTCACTTAGTAATATCTTAAAAGGATACGTCCTTAATAGTGTTGGACAATTTGTTAGCAGGAGTGTAATCAATGTATGGTAAGTAGGACATTGGCGTACAAATTCGGTTAAAATCTAAAGCATATTCCGCCAAAAAAGCGGTGTACAGTTAACTCAGAAGCAAACAAATGAAATGATTCCTTGTTCTATATTTAGATGATGCCTGGCAATTGTACAAAAATTCCTAGTGATCCATATTATTTCAAATTACCGAATTTATTACCACATCCGTCCCCATCAAATATGTTGGCATTAGGTGATTCAGTTATTCTCTGTGAATTCTATAGTACTCCCAGTCCTTTCATAATCTTCAAAACATTCCTCACACAGAGAAATAATTACGGGTATTTGATACTGTTGTACTGGTTCAAAACGATTGGTGAGAAGTCGGTGTCCTACACTACCTCGAAAGTAAATATCAGAATAAAATTTGCTTTTATTTAAATTATTCTCAAAATATGTTAATTTTGTTTCTATATTTCGTGTTTTAGTGGCCTGATAAACGTTACGTACACATTTCGATTCTTTTATATTAAATTGCAAAAGTAATTATTTAATGGCAACATTTTTACAAAAACTGAAAAATTTATTTTTTTCCCCTTGTAAATGTTCTCAAGAACTTTAACCCTCATGCGCCATGCCAATTTTTAACCGATCGAGCTCAAACTTTTGTCAATTTTTTTTATCCTAAACTCACACAAAACTGCTCTTCGTTTTTGAAAAATAAGGTCCACCTTAATATATAAAATTTAAAAAAATACTAAAAATTCAGATATGGTCAACAAGCTTTTCAAAAGCTACCCGTTTGATGTCAAAAATACTTACATATTATGTAGCTCCTTTAGAAAAGTCACATTCATGACTTTTAATCCAACTCATCATCAGCTAACGCTAGAAAACATTTGCCTGAAATGTGCAAAACTAGCAGTGTATACTAACAAAATACTATTACCTATTTACCTTACCACAACTGCTGCAAAAATGCCATTACACTAACAAAGACAGTAATGAGACATTTTACACCGTAGAACTAAACATCAGGGAAAAAAGCTAACAAGAGACATCAGAAAAGAAACAGTAAAAGTCACAAAGTATTACAAAACATAAACATCCGCATTTAATCACCATTAAAAACTGTAACATTAATTTTTGTTTCTCTTGTGTTGTCTTGTCTGACTTCCAGTCATTTCTTTATTTATTTTTATTTTTTGTTGTATTCTTTTCATCATTCCATCAACTTTATTTCTGTGATTTTAGTATGGCGAGTATTAAACAAGATATGACATGCACACCCTTCCAAGTTAATAATGGCGTTACAATAAAAACACATACAGTTACAGTTATTATTGTAGGTATAAAAACAAAAGTTTGTAGTGAGAGCAAAGTTTTTATAGTTGATTCTCAGACTCGAGTCATTTATTTATGATGTTTGTTTGTATTGACAGTTAGACATGATTGATTTAGTCATTCCGTATGTAACATACCGAAATATTGGTCGTAGACCCTCAAAGTATATACATACATATGTACGTATATTCTTGATCCTTATAAAATTCTAAGATTATTTAGTTATGTCCTTCCATCTGCCTGTTAGAGACATGAATATTTCCAAAATATCCTATGGTGATCACAAAATATTTGTTATTGAAAATGGGTAAAACTGGTCCAGCAGATATAGAGTTATGGACCAAAATGTGAGATAACCTGCAAAAAAGTTTAAATTTTTATTTATTTTTGCTATTTTCTTTTAATATTATGCAGATAATAACATGAAATTTGGGAACACATTATTATGTTATTATGATGTAAGGTCAAACTTTATTAAAAATGGTATATGATTTCTCACAGACCCCTTAAAATTGTTTCCCGCAATATGGTTCTATGGTACATAAATGCAAATATACTTTCGGACGATGATATACCGCACCAAACAGTATACTTAAGTGGGTGCAATTGTCGCTGACGAACTGCTCTTGTACTGAAAGAGATAACTTACATATGTGTGAATGTTTTTTGTAGATCCTCTTAAGGACTATTTACATTTTAAATTTCAGCTCAGTCGGATCATACTTGGATTTTTGGTGATTTTTTAAAAATGTGAGGCCCAATGTGGCGTGTATTTTTGCTAATTAAGCGAGAAGAGCTTTATTTACAACTTTGGTATCTCTGGAGACCCCCACTGAAATTTTCCGGCAAACGTTTTCGAAAAATATTTTAATCCTTAAATTTCTCTTTTGAAAGGACTTTTTTTGATTTTCTCGAAAAAAAGGAAAGAACTAACTATAGGCTTAAGAACTTCCACAAAAATGATCCCCATAAAATTTTACAATATAACTCTATCAATAAGAATTCTCTCAGACATTAACTTACAGCATTTTTTTCAGTTAGTATATGCTCCCTTCGATCAAATAATTAAAACTTTGACCCACTGTAAAAAAATTCAGACTAGATGGACTATAATTTTATTGTACAAAAATGATCTACTCAACATGCCCTTTCAGAATTATAAGGTCGCTATTCTGTTCCAATCAAAATGTCTCAATTCGCTGGACAGTTTAATTAAAAAAGTAATAAAGAATTCAAACCTGTATACAAAATTCTGATGATCAGTTAAAACTTTTGTAAATATGTACCGTCATTGAAAGATAAATTTAACACAAACAAGTATGAGAGCTATACTCGGCTGTGCCGAATCTTATATACCCTTCACCAAATTATAATTCAAAATACAAATTTTAAATATTTTTAGGTAAACAAAATTTATTTTTTTTCCAAAGTTGTTTTTTTGAATTTTTTGTAAAAAAATTTTTTTCGAATTGTTATTTTAAAATTTATTAAATTTGAATTTTTTTTTAAATTTAAAATTTTTTTCTCACGAAGGTGAATGGTACCCAAAGTGGCGATTAATTCATAGAAGCCGCAGTTTTAATAATTATATTTTTTTATTGATGAGTTATTATAAGCACATAAAAACACAGCATTTAAAAAAAAAGGAAAAAAAACTTTTTTAACCCTTTAATTATTGTTTTTTGGAAAAAAGACCTTAGCTCACAATTTATTCTGTAACTTTGGAATGGAAAGCGATAAATTATTGAATAAAATTGGAAATTAAAGCATACTTAATGTGCTATTAAAAAATTCAAAAAACAAATTTATTGTATGTATTTATATTAGTGTAAATTTAATTTAAAATCCAATTTTTGTTTTACACAAAATTTTATAAATGTACAAATTTTTTTAAAAAGGTCACAAAAGAGAATATTATAATTTTTTCGTAATGAATAATCATAAATACATAAAAACACAGCATTTAAAAAAAATATTAAAAAAAAAAAATTTTAACCCGTTAAGCGCATTATTGTTTTTTTTTTGGAAAAAAAAAGAAATTAGTTCACAATTTATACTGTAACTTTACAATTGAAAGCGATAAATTAATGAATTAAATTGGAAATAAAAGCATTCGTAATATGCTATTAAAAAATGCAAAACATAAATTTATTATATGTATTTACATTAGCATAAATTTAATTTAAAATCTAATTTTTGTTTTTCACAAAATTTTATAAATGTAAAATTTTTTTAAAAAAAAAAAGCCACAAAAGACAATATTATAAATTTTTGTAATGAACAATCATAAATACATAAAAACACAACTTTAAAAAGAATGTAAGAAAACAATTTTTTAACCTGTTTTGTATCAGAATATGTTTTTTAGCAAGAGGAGTTCTTTCACTATAACTTAAATAAGTAAAAAACCTCAATAAACCCGCACGATTTTTTCCTGTATATATAAGCTGAAAGTTCATATTTTAAGAGCATTTAATGGAATTTACCCGATCCAGGGCGAGATCGGGTAAATTTTTTAAACTCAATCTATATATCGAAAAAACCACAATAATGGAGAACTTTAAAAAAAATCTTAAAAAATATTTTCAAAACATTTATCTTAACAACAGTTATTTATTTATGTTCTCAAATACCTGAAGTTGATGGTTCCATTTTAATATTTCTACTTTTAACAGATTTAACAAAAAATATAAGCTTTCGAAATATCACAATTTTCAATTTTAACCACAGCACGCAAAATTTGTAAAAATTATTTAACTTTGACCGCTCACTGCCAATAAAGTAAGTTACTCACAACTGTAATTTTAGCAGTTTGTGATGTATTATTTAATGCACTTTAACCGAATACCAAACATGACTGAAACAGATAAAGTTCAGCTTTTGAATTATTTCAACCCTCTGTGCGGTGGTGGTGTGAATATATAGATTTGTCACAGCCGTATATAACACTCTTACTTGCTTTTCTTTATGTCATACATATTCTTATTTCAATTTTCATATTCGTCTAATTTTTTTTTTGTTTTTGGAAAGCTTTGTTAAAGATATTGTCTCTCTCGCCATTTGCGACGTTATTATTTGTATCATCATCATAAACTGCACGAATGATAACGATAATACGAATAACAGTGATAACGGTGAATATACATATACTGTATGTCACTACGGATTGTTGTTATATTATATTGTTTATGTTCGTGTTTCTTTTAGTTTTGTTTTGTAATTTTCTGTTATTGTAGTAATGTGTTGAATACATCACCGTTACAGCAACGACAATGAAAAGCGTAGTGTCATTAAAATCAGCAACATTTTTTGTTTGTTTACATTTTAACATTTTTTTTTTCGCTGCCAAGTAAATGCAGCAATACATCATCATAAACTTAAGTTTAACGGCAGCAACATGAAACTGTAAGCATCTTTGTTGCGGTACTCGTCCATAACAATATAGTGGAAAAAGGAAAGAAAATAGAGGTGACAACAAAAAGTATACACAGAGTGAACCGTTGAAAAAGAAACACATTTCATGATAAAATACCCAGCAGTTCTGGGTAAATCACAGTCCCGAACTAGTGATTTTACCAATCATTTAGGGTGAGAGCTAGTTACTTTAATAGCTCGTGACTAGTTATTTTAACACGTGAATGTCCTATGTGGGAGTCAATTGACCCTTTTTGATCATAATGAGACTGTCTAATAGCTGATTCAAAGTAGTCAGCTCATTGAATTCACATACTGGTTGCATACTTAAGCAAAAATAAAAATAAACTGTATGCGAATTATATCGAACAAATTTTTATAAAACCAGTTTGTACGAATTACCCACAAAATTATAAAAGTGACTACACTCCAGATTACTTAGAGACACTTAAGTGGCAATTGTCTTCACACTAGATTACTTGTGATGTATATAACCAATTGTCTTCTCTCTGCACTACGAAGAGCACATACATACGTGTCAAATGAACAAAATATATAAATTGGAGTCAGCCAAATGAAAAGACATTTGTGACAATTACTGTCTTTAAAGGATACATTGACTACTTGCATAACTGCTGGGTACCATCAAAACATTATTAGCAGTTGATTGTTTATGTGAGTGCGAATTTTAACATTTTCACATCATCAACAACAAAAGATGGATTAGACAGACAGACGAAAAGAAAAAAGGCAAACAAACAACTACATCATCAACAACAATAAGAAAAAAATTAGACAAATGAAAGTAAAAGTATGTACGAGAGTTATGAAAATTACACACATCATCATAACTGCATGACTGTATGATGATTGTTTAATTTTTTACATCATTCATGATTATTAGAAGATTAGTGTGTTGAATCACAGACATAAACAAGATGTGAAAGAGATTTTTTTCAGAAATTCGTGAACTTTAAAAATTACAGGTTTAAAAGTTATTAAATTTCTAAATGACAAACTCTTATGGTGAAGTCGTACGGTTGGATGAATCAACTATTGGAAGGAAGTGATAAGGAGTGAGATCGAAAAATTCTTAACACACGTTTTTCATTACATTTTTTAACCCAAGTATTATTTGAATTTTTTTTTGATCAAGTTACCTTTGAAAAACATGTCAGTTATTATGTGTAATGTCAATTATATTAATTTTTTTGTTAATCTGATTAAAATGAGTGACCAGAAAAAAGTGCGTACTGAAATTATTAAATATTTTCAACAAAACCCAACTTGGTCTTACAAAAAGTTGGCCAAGCATACAAAGGTCTGCCGTCAAACTGTTTCCAATGTTATTAAACAGTACCGGGAGAACTTGTCAGTTGATAGAAAACCTGGTTCAGGTAGAAGGAATGGTCCACATGATGTTTCTAAAGCCAAAAAAATAGAACGCATTTTCAAAAGAGCTCCCAGCACATCCGGTAGGAAAGCAGCCCGGTTAGCTCAGTGCTCGGACTATTTGGTACGAAAAGTTAAAGCTAATGCAGGTTTAAAAACATACAAGGCTCAAAAAGTTCCTGACAGGAACGCTACTAAAAATTTAGAGGCCAAAAACAGAGCACGGAAATTGAAGTCAAGTTTTATAAAAAAATATTCTTGCTGCATAATGGATGACGAAACGTATGTTCTGGCAGATTTTTCGCAACTTCCAGGTCAAAAATTTTATGTTGCTGATGCTCGAGGGAATGTTGAAGAAAAGTTTAGGACCCAAAAGCAGACAAAATTTCCCAGAAAGTTCTTGGTATGGCAAGCAATATGCAGTTGCGGCAAAAGAAGCCACTCATTTGTTACAACGGGCTCTATAAATACCGAAATTTACATCAAGGAATGTTTACAAAAAAGGCTGCTTCCATTCATAAGACTTCATAATGTGTCCACTTATTTTTGGCCTGACTTGGCATCCTGTCACTATGGCAAACAAGCCCTTGAGTGGTACAAGAACAATAATGTGGTATTTGTACCAAGAGAGGCAAATCCTCCAAACTGCCCGGAGCTAAGGCCAGTGGAGAGATATTGGGCTCTTGTTAAAAGAGAATTGAAGAGTACAAAAAAGGTGTCCAAAAGTGTGGTAGATTTTAAACGGAGATGGACTACATGTTCGAGCAAAGTGACAGAAAGCACTATAAAAACGTTAATGGAAGGGTTTCCGAAAAAGGTTCAAAATTTCATCACTAGTGATTAAAACTATAAAAATAATTTTTTTTGTAAATTGTAATAATAATTTCAATCAAATAAAAAAAAAATTAAAGCTGTAAGTTTAGTGGTTTCTTTTTTATAAACATATATGTATGTTAAGAATTTTTCGATCTCACTCCTTATTTAGAAAATTTTCTAATTACAAAATGACAAAATACAATTTAGATCCGGTTTTTTAGATTAAGATAAAATTCAAAATAAAACAATTTTTAATTTTTGTTGTGGAATTTGAAGCTATTTGTTGATACAAAGATTTATATTTTTATTACTTTTTTAAATAATTTTCCCCATTAACACTACTCCTGGTTATATGTTTCCCAAAATTACACTTTTTGGGAAATTCAGATTTTAATGTCTTAAAATGAGTTTAAATTTTAAACATATTTCACTAATAATTTCATATGAACTTATGTTATTACGCATGCTCATTAAACGTAACATAATTTTAAATAATGTTGAAGATTTCTGGTGCCATTAAACTCATTTTTGGACATTAAACCCGAAAATCGATGTCAGTTACCTTGTTTTTTCGCAAAATGGAGTTATGTATATAGTTTTTCCAAAAAAAAACTTTTTCTAAATTTATTTTTTATTATTTTAAGGCAACTTTTGTAATCATTTGTGGTTAAACATTGACTATTTGACTCAGCATGTTAATTTATCCATTTTTGTTACGAAAAAATAGAGTTACCCAGGTTTTTCCAAAAATATATTTTACTTTTATTTTATATACATACATATCAAAAGTAAGCCGAGTTTTTTTTATTTTTTTTAGGTTCAAAATTTGGACCCAAAGAGCTTGTGATCCAAATTTGTTCGCTCTTTCTTTCTTAGTTTTCGAAACAATGTCGTTTTAAACTTCTAATTTATCTGTTTTTTAGGATACTATTGAGTTATCTTTTTTTTTTTTAAAAAAAGTTTATCACCAATTTTCAAATTGTTTTCAAAAAAAATAAATTCTTCTTGGAAATTTTTTAGATAACTTAAAAAGAAAAAAGTACTTTTTTCCAAAAAAAAAACTAGAGAAAATCGTCCTTTTAAAATTTTTTAAATTCATTATTATTATATATGAAAAATTTAACATACCCACTTTTGTTTCCCACATTTTTATACCCTTCGTGATAATAAGTTTGTCATTCCGTTTGTAATTTCCACAATATAATTTTCCGACCCTATTCTGGATCCTTATAGATAGCGGAGTCGATTAAGTCATGTCCGTCTGTATGTCTGTCTGTTGAATTCTACCGGCTCGGTTGCTATTTAAAATCGAGAAAATCGGCTGAGATATAAGACAATAACCTAGGACAACCTAGATTTTTGACCTATATCTGGATTACTAAATCATTAATATAGACAATATGGATATCTAATGATTGATATTGCAAAGACCTTTTCAATGACGTATAAGACCATAGTAAGTTGAACCTACAATGTGTCAAATTCGGAAAAAATATTTTTTAACCCGAATTTTTTTTCGCTAAATATTAAAAAAATTAAAAATTTTTAAAAGAACAATTAAAAAAAAATTTCCAAAAAATGAAAAAAACAACTTTTGAAAAAAAATTTGTTTACCTAAAAATATTTACAATTTTTATTTTGAACTATAATTTGGTGAAGGGTATATAAGATTCGGTACAGCCGTATATAGCTCTCATACTTGTTTTTGTCTATACCACTGTAGATTTGTCGTTCGAATAAAAAATATTCTAATTATGGGGGAAAAATTATATTTTATATTCGAATAAATAACATTTTTCAATTTAGAATTAAAATTAATTAAAAAAAAATAGTTTATATGTACAAGCAATAAATTTAAAGTCCATTTAAAATGTCATCTGACTCGATCAGGAAAAACTTATTACATGAATATTTCACGTGTATGGAAAAAATATTAAACTTGTTACAGGATGTAATCGAATAAAGTCGAACAAATGTTAATATTTACGAATTTATATAACAATATAAAGGTAATGCCTACACATGACTATGTAATGTATGAGGTAATGAATTGGCAATAAGAATAAAATTATTTATAATATCCTATCATATTTAAATTCCCCTTAAAATTAAATTAAAAAAAAGTTCATCATACATCCTTTTTTCCTTTACTTTTCCTTTTCCTACAATATATTTCTAAAAACACAAATCTTTGTTGTAACTTTACAGAAAATATTTAACACAGTTGAGATGGCAATAAAAATTTTCATCTAACACAATTTTAATTAATTTTTGTTGTCGCCTCAAGTCATAAAAAAATCATAAATATACAGAAAAATATGCGTGACTTGACTCTTAAATGAAAGCACTTTTCAAATTCATAAACAAAAGGGAAAATGAAATGTAAAATTATTATTATGAAAATTACAGCAACAACAAATAATTGTTCTATGCGTTGTTGTAATTTATTTGAAAGAAATAGAAAATAAAAATTATTTTCAAATTACGTGAGTCCAACCAGCAGCATCATGATCTTAAGAAAGACAATTTTAATAAATTATGCTTTCGAATCAGTTTAGCTTACATATATATTTATTTATTTAACTTTTTTGTCCGTTTGTCCTTTGAACTAGGGATTTATTTGTATAAAAGTTGTATTTTTGTATGTAGATTTTAATGAGAGTACAACGAATGAGTATCATAAAATTAAAATCATTTTGAATTTTAAAATAAATAAATTTATTTTATTTGCTAAGTAATGGGAATTGTAAAATGCAGGCATATGTATGTTTAAATCTCATGTGGCCTTTATAGGAATATAAATTATATTTATATACACTCAAGAAAATAATTTAGTGCAAGCAGTTGTTTGGGTCGTTTATGAGAACAGATTGGGGTTTCTAATTCCCAGTACTTTTTTTCATTACCGGGAAACAACAAAAAACAATTTTCTCATTCCCGGGAATTTATATAAACTTTTAGGTACATAGATATACACAAAAGTTTTGTGCGGAGCAATCCAACATAAGGTCTACTTTCGAAAATATTTTAACGTGCATAAATCTTTTAAAAATGCCGGTATCCAAATCAAATTCAACACAAATAAGTTTTGTATCCATGAAAATCAAGCGGCTTAAATTAATGACAATCGGTCCTTGATTACCCATAGCTCCCATATCATTCATACTTCCGAAATTATTGAAATTTTCAATGAAAAATGTTTTTGCTCATATCGAGATATAACCGCAAAAATATCTTAAGTGCATAACAACAAACTTTACAGAAAAATATTTGTTTGTGATTTTTTACATATTTTAATTCAATACTAACGTAAGGTAGATGTGCATTTAAACTTTATATGCAGTTTTAACAGATTATGTAAAAAACGATCCTGAATTATAAATTAGGATTAAAAAAATCAAAATCTAATATTTTGTTGGTTAAGTTACGAGGGTGAGTCAAAAAGTCACTGAATTTTTGAATGAAATACAGGTTATTGGTAAAAAATTATTTTATTTTTGAGCTATTTGCACTTTGCCCAACGTTTCTGCAATTTTTTGTATCCCTTCCAAAAAATTAGATTTGTCGAGGTCATTAAAATTGTTATTTTTTGTGTGATGATTTCATCGTTGGAGTCAAATATCATTCTGCCGAGACATTGCTTTAGGTTTGGTAACAAGAAATAGTCACTCAGTGCTAAATCCATATAATAGGGCTGGAAGAGGGCGCATTTCGTAGCCTAATTCATGGATTACAACGAATCTATTTGATCTATGAAGAAATGTCACTGTGACTTTAAGAAGAAAACTTATAAAGAAATTCATGATATTCATGAGAAAAAATATAGTTGTGCATTTTTAACATAATCAGTTCAACATTTTTACGAGTTGTTTTAACAATGTTATGACCACTGTTGTTACTTATATGATTGCGTTAAACATAATATGTTTAAGTATCTATTTACCGTTTAATATCATAAACGTGGTTGCCACAAACATATGCTTAATTACTTATAATCGCATACATGATTGCTACAAACAAGTCAATGATAATATATATATTATGGTTACCGCAATAATATTGTTAAAAAAAAATTAAAAGTTTAAATGGTTATGGTAACCATGTACAACTATATATTTCTATTTACTATATATTTCTGAGTGTAGTGTGTAAGAAACAATAAACAAAGAAGTACTATTTCTTACTGGGTAAAATTACCTAGTAGAACCTGCATAAAATGTTTTCAATGTACCAAATTATAGACCAAAAAAAAGATTTTGACTAGAGTGGGTTGACTAGTGTGGTTCATAAAATGTTATGAATTTTTAAAAGCCCTACACGTTAAAATAATTTATTGTAGATAAAAAGGGCCCTGTAAGTTCAATATTTTAAGAAAATGTCGACATTTTATTTAAATTTTTTCTAAATTTTATTGCAAAACCAAATATACAAATTCAGAAAAGGAATTTTAGAAGCTATTCTGATTTTAGTTTAGCTACTTTTTCGGGTACCTTTTTAAGGTATTTAAAACAAATTTATAAGTGTATTCGATACACCAAACAATGTACCAGAAAAAGTATCAAAGAATTTAAAACTAAAATTAGTGAAATCTTAAATAGCTTTTTTGAATGTTTAAATTTCCATGATGAGATTATAATTATTTCTTCCCTAATTCAAAGTGACTTTGTACACCACAAAAGTAACACCAAAAAAAGGTACCAGAAAAAGTACCAACGAATTTAAAAGTGATACCTGAATGAAACATCTTTAATAGTTTTATTTTAAATGCGTAAACTTCCTAGTTTATTGCTCCGACTGTTTCTGAAATGATAACAGAAGCACTTTTAATTGAAAGTGACCCAGTTTTTTTATAGTTTTGTTTTTCCTCCGCAATGAAAAATAAAGAACACGATAAATAAAATTTTTAAAATAAATTTCTTTTATATTCAAATCTACTATACATACTAGTACAATAATATATTTTTTTATAAATACATTTCCATTTTGTTGCTTTCTTTTTGCTATTGTGCATAATCATCAACACTTGGTGGTGTCTCTTAAGCTCCAAAGCAATTGACTCCAGTTACAATTGCGCCACCAACCCAAATCAACAAACAAACCATTCAACCCAAAAACATGCATTCTATGATTTCATACGTTATTCCAACTTTCATATGAATGCATGCATTCTACGTAGTACATTTAACTGATACTTAGTTATAGAAAAAGCAACGTATGTAAGTATTTGCCAGCGGATAAAAATGATTCTCATGCAACTCTAAGCATTCAATTTCCATACAACTCTTTTTACAAAGAAACGAAACACAACTGCAACAATGCCAACATAGAAAATATATGTATATGCAAGCAACCAACAAAAAAAAAACTACAATATAATAATAAAAACTGCATTGACTGCAATTTCAATTGAAAACCACAAAGAACTAGAAAATGTGTCATTTGTTTATTCAACACTTGTGGAAATGTGTCAACTAGTTTTATGATTTAATTTACTTTTAAAGCTGCAAAGTTGCAACAAATACAAAACAATTTAATTCACATACATATGTATAAGTTTAAGTATAATGCAAATGGGGAGAAAAGAATTAAAAATTTCTTGAAAAATCTTCATCACATGATTTTAATATATAATGTTATAATAAAAACTGTTGCTTTAAGAAATTTTACTTATAGTAATTATGGATTAAATTACTTAGAATTTATGCAACACGTTGACGTTGTCGGAACTAGCAAGGAAACACGTGACAGCAGAGAAAAAACAATAATAAACTGGGTGGGCAATATGCTAAAGAGCAGGGCCATTACTTCTAGTTTGGGTAGGAAACGGAAAGTTGTGACAAAATGCACCACACAACATAATGTTATTTTTCCACTTTTATCGTAAATAAAATCCTATTCAGTGTCAGATCTCATGGAATCAGATCTTGGCATTCGATTAGCATCGGCTACGAATAACGATCTGGCGGTCAGTCCAACGAAGACCAAATTGTTTCTCTTTACTATAGAAGATATAAAACAAGTGAAAACAATCATTAGGTGAAAAAATTATAATGTAGAAATTGAAAACAGAATGGCAAAGTAATATGTAGTAACACAATTACGGAATTTAGACTACAACGATTGGAGCGTCCAATACCATCTACAACTTATATTATATACTGGATGTACATTAAGGTGGTATAATAGGGCTATCAAGAAGTTATTTCATAGGATAGCATGACTGGGAGGGTTTTGATTATAGGGAAGTAAAGTCATCGTATTCCCATACTAGATTTCAAATTTATCTATTTCATTCTTATCTATATTTTTAATTATTTAACATGCTGACTAGAGTGTCCCTTAGAATTAAATTTTTTGAAATGTTGACTCGGTACCTTCTGAAAACTTGCGTAATGACCTAAAATACCCCCAAAAAAATGTTTAGCTTGTCCTAAAAAGTCGGCACTTAGCGATTTAGTTTTGAGGTGCATTTACAAGGGGAAAAAATGTATTTTATTCAGTTTTTGTAAAAATTTTCCCATTAAATAATTACTTTTGCAATTTAATTTAAAAGACTCGGAATTTGTACGTAATTGTCGTTCTAATAAGATATAAAAGACAAAAATTGGTTAAAAAATGTTAAAGTTATTAAAAAATCGCCAGGCCATTAACGTGTCTCAGGCCACTAGAACATGAAATGTAGGAACAAAATTAACATATTTTGAGAAATATTAAAATAAAAGCTTTTTTTACTTAGAATATATCCATATTTACTTGTATATGAGTTTTTGTCTTCGTAAGATACCGTTAACCTATTCTCAGGTATAACCAAAATAATTTAATTTTTTTTAACGGCAGTTTCAAAACTCCAATTTCAAATTTTTAAAAATTTTGTTAAACTAATTTCAGAATTTTTTGATCATCACATTGGGATTTATTGAGAGCATAATAGGGAATAAAAATATGAAAAAAGTATGACAATACCTCTTATAGTTTTTCCGTACCTGCGATTTAAATTTTGTGATTTTCGATAAAAACTAATATTTTGGCGAATGAGCCGAATTTCCTTACTGTTATGATTTTTAAGTAAAACCAATTCAGAATAATATAGTCCAGGTAATTTAAAATATAGTCTGAAAGTTTTACTAAAATCGGAAAACTTTAACCCTTAAATCGTGAAGGTCAAAGGTAAAATTTTTCAATATTTCAAATATCTCATGGAAAGATAGCGAAATGTTATATATTTTTGGGCCGATTTTGATGAAACTTAAGAATAATATAACATAGAGTCTAGTATTTACAAAAACAGCAGAAAAATTAAAATGAACCCATAATAGCACTTGGTGCTAATATGACCCCAAATTCTAAAACCATAAAAAACCTTGTTAGTTTCAATAGTACTGATCAAAATTTGATTTTTAACGGAAACTAAGCCATAAGGGGTACCTGCTAATTTTTTTCTATTGGACTTGAGTATAACTAATGTAAAATTTTACGCCCTTACGACCTCGTCTTCACTATGCGACGGGGCCTTAAAGAGTGAAAAATGCTTTTTTTCGTTAGTCCGATTTGAATGAAATTTTACATGCGCAAAGAGGAAGTGTTGTTGAATTTGGACCCCAAATTAGGATAGCTCGGCTATGTTAAATTTTTAAAACGCTTCTATTTCTTATTTTGTGTTCCGATTTAAAAAGATATTGCACATATAGAACTTCCTTGTAAATTATCAATAATCAATCAATCTCTTAAAGCTTAGGAGATATTTTTTTACCCACCCTACTCCAGTTTCTTTTATAACATTGGGTCGAAATATTTCCCGTTATATATCGATGGATAGTGTATTTTATCTATTTTTTTTAAATATATATAACTTTTGATAATTAACAAATTCATGAAATACTTTTTTGAAAAATATGACAACAACTCATGTTTATTGAGTTTTTGCAAAGAAAAACATTTTTCAAATTGAAATAAAATGTTGCTATTGAAATTGCGAAAATAAAAACAAATTTTGAAATTTGTTATCAGGAATCCCGAAATTCCCAAAATAGTTTTGAAAAATCCCAAAATTTATTTCCCTCTTTTTTTTTTTTTTTTTTTTTTTGACCTCGATGCGCGTCCCGAAATCATTGTCCGATTTGACTCAAATTGTCTGCACATAACTTTTAGACTTAGTGTCACAATATTCCGGCCGGCACCCTTCAAAATACGAACACAATTTTTTTCAATACAACTGATTTTCTCTCTAATAGTAATGATTTACCCTAATTATATACTGATAGGTTTCATACAAAAAATATTTTAACCGAAATATTTAAACAAAATATTTTGTATGCTCGTTAATGTGATTTTCGGTAATTAAGTTCCGTGATTTCCTTTTATATGAAACTAAGTTTTGTTGCAGATCTATGGTTATTTAAGTGATTTTCGCAATTTGACGTGTGATTTATGCCTGTATACAATTTATTTGTGTTAAATTATATTTAAGTGAAATAATGAATCGATTTCAATCAGTTTCAATATGCTGCATCTTCAAAATTGTACTTTTCGTACAAATTAACATGGACAGCCAGCCAGCGGAAGGACATTGTTAAGGAAAGTGATTCTGAGTCAATCACTTTAAGGTGGATGTTAGACAAATATTTTTTAGCGTTACAAAAATCAGCACAAACTCATAATACCCCGTATACTATGGTGGTGTAGGGTATAAAAATATGTTAAATTTAAAAAATTTAAAAAATATGAACCTGTTTAGTTTCTGGTTAGTTTCAAAAAAAGTGTGCTGTAGCTAACAACCATACTTTTATGTAGCAATCAATTTGAATTAATGTTTTTAACTATTTAATAACAAATAAGTGCATATAAACATATGAAAATGTATTTATGTATTATTTTTAATTAAATTAATATTAATTAAATAAACTCCAACAGACATAACAATCAATTTCATAGAACATCACACAATATGCCACAACAGCGCAAATGCATGCAACTCCGTTAATACGTGCATAATATTTATTATGCGAATAAAATTAAATTAAAATCATTTGTTTATTTTCATTCCAATTTTTTGTTTGTGTTATTATTGTTTTTATTCCATTTAACTCTCGCATAAAAGAAATACATAAAACTAATTAAACATTAAGCCTGGAATCACACACAATCGCCTACAAATTCTCAGTTTTTTTTAGTTTATAAACTGAATTAAATAGCATTGAATTGAATTTTAAAACAAATATTTGTTTAACAATTTATGACAAACAAAAAAATAAAATTGTATCTGTTTTACCTTAAAAAATTTAGAATTCTTGTACATATTTTTTATAGCTTTTAGTGAAATTAATGCAAGCGTGAATATAAATTGAGGCATTAATGCGTGGCAGGCAGTTGTGTGGTTGCCAACAAACGTTGCTTGCAAGCAACACAGAATTAAAGCATTTCCATTTCATTTTATTACTTAACAGTACAACATATTCGCCAGTACAATAAATACTAAATACCCCAACAATATTGCCATTGCTATTAAATACTGTTTGTTGCTGCTGCTGCTGCTGCCGCCACGTTGTTGCAGCTGTATGATTATTGTTGATTTTCTCACGAATATTAAAATACATTGTATCAGATATCAAAACGATATAACAACTACATACTTTGCAAAAAAAATAAATAAAAAAAATATATGTATATATTGTAAATAAAAAAGAATTATATTACAATTTATAACCATAAACCATTTAGTTCTTTTTTTTTTGCTTATTGTACGTGCTAATTGTGAACTACAGAGAGAAGAGTGAAACAAAAAAACAAAATAAATTTAAACAAAATGATTTAAACACCTCGTTTGTCAATATTAAATTTTAATAATATAAATTTCAAATTGTCTGTCTGCATCTCAGAGACTAGAGGTGTGGTTTCACATTGTATCTCGTGTTAATAATAGAAACAACTTATTTTCAAAATACACAAAAAACATTAATCAATTGTAGTAATCAAATTTGTATTCAAAATAAAATTGTTTGTAGGTTAAAGTTCAAGTTTATGCAATTATTTTTGTATTCAAATATCAAATACAACAAGATAGAATTAAGTGTTTACAATGCCATTTTTTGGTCTTAGCCAATTTGAAATTTGATACTGTGGATATACTGAGCTATTCAAGAGTTGATTGATTGTGGAGGATTTTTTGTTGAATTCTTAATTAATTTGAATTTTTGAGAGGCATTTATTTGTTAGTGAACAATATTTTTATCCCAGTCAAACTGGAAGATATTTAAGCCCCAAATTTACTCAAGTTTTGAATTAAATAGTTTTTCCTTTAGGTTGTTATTTGTACCTTACATTACCATAGAATCACATTATATGGAAAATAAGCTTAATCTGTGATCACTCATATTTTATACCAGAAATCGAGTTTTTGTATAAAAAACCCAAATATTTTAAATCGTTATTAACCTCGTAAATAGTGAGATTTAAGGGCCAAAAGAACTGCTCATCTTTTGAGGCCAAGAATGTATCAAACCAATTTCGAATACTCTGTTTCAAATTTAAGTGTATCTGCATCGATCGAAACAAATAGTAGTCGAATAGGGCTAGGTCTGGACTAAGGGTGGTTGAGGCAAATCTTCCCAACCACTTCATTCTAAATTGTTTTTAACAGGTATTGCAAAAATTGGCCTAGCGTTGTCATGATGGTATATTACTGTTTCATGTCTGGTCGAATTAGTTGCGTTCGGTACAGGTTGCCTGGGATGGTCTAGCCAGATTTCAGCAGCTCATAGTAGTGCCTTTTGGTGCCACCAAATATAGAGCATTACCTTAGCGCCATGGATTTTTGTCGATTAGGCTGGTTGGCTGGGCTTCATATACGATTTCTTACGCGTCGGTTTATCGTAATGGATCCATTTATGATCGCAAGTAATGATTGGGTGAAAAAATGATTTTCTTTTATAGCGTTCAAGCAGCATTTCAGACTTACAAAGTCGTTTCTCAAAGTCGCTCAGCCTCAATTCGTATTGTACCCAATTTCCCTGCTTTTGGATAAATCTAGCTGCTTGAAAACATTTTGATGATGATTTTGCAAGCTAGTGTTGAGTAATGCCTCCAGTTCTTGATCTTCAAACCTTTTTCGCTGGCGTGGGCGATCTTTGTCTACCGTGTAAAAATCAACACTTCTTAACCGAACAAATCACCTCACACACGTTGAAACCGATAAAACACATTCAGCATAAGCTTCGGTGTGCGACAGCGCCATATTTTTTTTTAAATTAAAGATGAAAAGAAAAACTTCCCGCATATGAGGCTTTGTTGGTATAAAATTCGTAATTTTCGAATCAAAAAATCTTTGTTGTTTACACTATAATGTTCAATTACGAAGTGAGAACAAACCCTTCAAAATGACATATTCATAAGTTATTAAAAACAAAAACCGCATTCAAAAGATACTCCATCAAAATCAATTCCAGTATTTTTAAGTCGTACATCCAATAAATAAATATTTTATCGCATAATAAAAAAATCTTCATTTCAACAAAAAATAAACTGAAATTAGTTTTGCAAAAAGTTGTTAATTACTAAAATTAGTTAACATTTATTAATTCTAATACTAAATATGAAAGCCTATACAATTTCAAGAAATTAGCTGCTAAATTTATGAACTGGGTTTTTTGTTTACTTTAGAAAATTATAAATGAAATGAGAAACATACACAATGTATTACACATATTTTATTTTATTATTTATACATGAAACTTATTTTTGCTGGATTTTGTATGGATACTACTATTTATGGTCCGATTCTCATTAATTTCAACAGTTTGTTCTTCTATATTAAGAATTGCGTGGGCAAAATTCCATGCCATTATATGGAATATATTTAAACATATAAAAATATGTGCAAAATATAAATTTTTGGAGATTGTCTCACACTTTGGTCCATAGCTCAACTGGAATGATTTTGGTGATTCAGATCAGTACCAGACTATTAGGTAAACTGATAAACATTTTTGTGTAAATCCTTGTTATTTTGTTTAGGAATTTTGGACGAAAAGTGTTTTATACAGAGACACTAACATAGCTTTATCGACTCAAAGTTTTAAAATATAACCCTTAAATGCGCGATTTTTTCTATTTCGACAATTTTTTTTTTATATGATAGCTAAATGTATGTACATTATAAAAAAAATATTAAAAAAAATTATATTTATAAAAAATTTTAGTTTTATTAAAAAAAGGATTTGTTGTTGCCAAATGGCTACTTTGAATTACTTCTAATTGATATGAAAATTCTTAAAACAATTATTGTTTTTATTAAGACACAAAGCTACGCCACATTTGTCACACATAATTCTTGTAAAACATTTGCAATTTGGAAATTTACATTTCATTTTAGACTCCAAAGTGACGTGCCAGTAGTCATACTTATCTTGTGGTACTTCTTGAGGTGGAAGTGTTTGAGCTGGTCGTTTTTTCTTGTTAACCTTAATTTGCTGTTCCACAGTGCTTGGTCTTCCACGTTTAGGACACTTTTTTCTATTTTACACAGGCACTCCGCCACCTCTGCTCGCAAATCTGCTTGTTTCAGAATATAGCTATCTTACTTGTTTAGACATCATCTAGAAAAATTTAATAATACGTAAAAAACACAAAACATATAACGGAAAATTGTACAACACTTTGTCACTAAACACGCGGTGTAGCCAATTGGCAACATACAATAATTGTATTTTTTTACACATTTAACTATTCTTTTTAATTTTTTTTATTATTGAAATTAATAATACTTACATTAGTTTAATCGAAAATTAATTTTAGTTGTAGGACTATCACTTAGAAAGTTTTAAAAATACAAAACGAAAATCGGACTTTTTGGAAAAACAGCTGTTCAACTTTACCAATGATATCTATTAATTTTTTTCAATTTCAGATAACCAGATGTTATAAAACAGTGTTAAACCAATAGGCCCTAAGGTACAACATTGCGTTTTTGTACCTAAAAAGTATTTTTTTGATTAAAAAATCGGTTTGTTGCCAAATGGCAACAGTACGCATTTAAGGGATAACTTATGATGTCCTGGATGAAGATTTTCCTATGTTATACATGAAATGATAAACTAAAATACCTTTCAATAGTTAGTTATTTATTTAATTATATGTATATGTGGCCGGTGGGCGTGGCCTTTTGGCCAATGTTGTCAAAAATTTGCTTATATCCATATTTAGTAACACTATATGTTTGTTAAAAATGTCATTTGTCTACAAAAACTCCTGTGTAGCTAATTTACAGAAAATGCTTTTGTTTTTTTAATTATTTAAAATGCACCTTTACACAAATAAAATTGGGATAAACTTGTATATGTATATATTAATTCCTCTTATAATTTTCTATCCTTAGAGTTCTCCCTTGCACCTTATTAACAATTTTATTGCTAATTTTTACAAATTGTGTTTGTTTTTATATTCCATGAATAAATTTTGTTACCGTTTCATGTTCTGTTATTACTTAGAGCAAAGAAAAACATAAATTCAATTCTCTAAAGGGTTGCAAAATATCAATTTTACGATAGTGTTTTATTACTGTTCATTTGTATAGGTGTACATTAGACTTCTACACAATTATATGGAGAAAAAAACCTCTGCCAACATGCCGCAAGAAAACTTAAAAATTAATGAAATATCATTGTAATATAAATTCCGCAAATACTGTCTGTGTAAAATTTTGGAATAGGGGGCCAAGCTTTAATGGATTAAGTAATCTCAGTTCAATAATAGTTTATTAGTAATTTAATTTGTTAAGATTCCGTTGTATTTTTTTACAGCATATTCTTCAATCTGAATCTACAAATTAATTTTATGGATCAGTCTAATGTTTGTACTACTATATACACAACTTTTCATACCAAACACACACTTTGTCTACGTCTATATCTGTTAACATGCATTTGTATTGATATTTTTTCGAATTTGTATTTCAAATTTTATGTCTTGAACAAAACGTTAACATGTCTGTTTTAAAGCCGTTTATACATCCATAAATGCTACATTGTACTTACTTACGATTGTATTGGGTTTTTATTTCATAAAGAATTTCCTTAAATACACGAACAACACAAAATGACAAAATAACTTTATGTGGTCATATAATTCGTATATAATTCTGAATTGTGTTGTCTGATTGTTTGTAGGACCACGATTGCTGCAAACAAAGGAAATCCATAATGCGAATAAATATACGAATATTCTCGAGGAATTTGTATTATTTTGTATTTTCATTGTTGTGGCACGAGAAGATTAACATTTTATGACACAATTTAATGCTACCAAAACAAAAAAACAACATACAGAACGGGCCAAAAGTATGGCAATATAAAATAGTTATAAAAATACAAAACAATAATATATGACCTGATAAGCTTTTATGTTGCAATGACCTTTTTTGTTTATTATTGTTGTTGTTGGTAATCAAAGCTTAAATATCTCATAATAATAATAAAGAAAAATACATATGTACATAAATAAACTGAAACGATCTTAGTTTATTGATGGCAGAAATCGTGTTAAATTTAAACAGTTATTAATTATGAGAATTTCAGCCAGAAAATTATGATCATTAAACTGCAAATCAACAGGAATTGAGTAAAATCCATAGATACTCAAAATTGAGATATCATTATTTTTAGTAATATTGATCAGACCAAAAGCTGGTCGAAAAATTCCCTTTACAAAAAAAATTTAGAACTGAGAGAAAATTTTACTTAAATATCAAAAATAGGTCAAGTTAGGAGGACTATGGTCCGCGCTGTAACAATCATTTTTAAATTATTTTTAATATTTTCTATAAAATATGTTTTAATAAATTTCTCGTACAACTAATAAAGAATGTTAGGACCCCCTCAACACATAAAATACTCAGAGTTGTAACTCTGAGTATTTTATATGTTGTTACTCATCCAATGCTTAAATGTGTTATTAATATATCAGGCAAATTATTTTGTAATTTTGGTATTGACTTAGATTTAGGCCAAATATCACGACTGCTATTATTCGATTGTTTTACCTAATTTCATATACATATATTTTAGATACAACATGTTTATAAGTTATTTAAAGGACTTTCCAGTTTCCAGTAGTAGTGTACAACTTAGAAATCTGTGGTCGTATGGAAAAACTATTTAACTCCATTTTTTGAAAACACGAGAAAATCACACTTACTCCCATTAACACGAAGCCTGGTTATGCGTTAACTAATAGTTATACTGTCGGTTAAAATAATTTTTGTATGAAAACTGTCAGTATAACTATTAGTTAACACATAACCAAACTTTGTGTTACTGGGGGTTAACGTTTTAAACATATTTCACTAATTATTTAATATGAATTTATGTTATTATGCATGCTTATTAAACAAAACATAAATCTAAATAATGTTAAAGATTTCTGGTTCCATTGAACTCATTTCTGGACATTAAAACCGAAAATCGATGTCAATTACGTTGTTTTTTTTTCGAAAAATTGAGTTCCTAGTTTTTTCAAAAAAAACTTTTTTGTTTCAATTTATTTTTATATTTTACGGAACTTTAGGAATCATTTGTGAAAAAACATTAACTATTTGACTAAGCAAGTTAATTTATCCGTTTTTTACGAAAAAATGGAGTTACCCAGTTTTTTCAAAAAATATTTTTTACTTTTATTATTTTTTTATGTTCAAAATTTGAACCCAAAGAGATTGTGACCCGAATTTGTTCTAATTCGTTCTTTCTCTCTTACCCCCAGTAACACGAAGCCTGGTTAGGTGTTAACTAATAGTTATACGGTCGGTTAAAATTATTTTGATATGAAAACTGTCAGTTTAACTATTAGTTAACATATAACCAGACTTCGTGTTACTGGGGGTTAGTTATCTTTTTTTCAAAAAATGCATGGAGTTAGCTAGTTTTTAAATGAAAAACTTTATGAAAATTTCGATCTGACAGTAAATGAAACGCAATTTTTATTTTTGGTGTTATCTCAATTTTAACAAGTTTTTCCATACGACCACAGAAATGTTGATTGGTAATGGCCCATTTTAATATTTAAGCAGGGAATATAAGATTCGCCTTGGCCAAATATTGTTTGACCAGCCACAATTTTTAATTATTATTTTTTCAGTTTATGCTTGATTAAATGGCCAATTTAAGCCAACTACTTAGAACATAAAAATGTATATTTTTAAACAATATTTTTATGTTGCCGTTTTGTTTATGCATATTTATGATTTATTTCATATTTCTTGGCAGCATTTTGTCACAGGCAGGACTAGAAAAAATTTTTTGCAATTTTACTTTAAAATACATGTATATGGGCAAAAACGATTATATAATAGCCCTATTAAGATTTATTTCTTGAAAACAAGTTTTTTTAGTGTAAAATTACTTCTTTAAACGAATGTCTAAGACTTGTAAACAATAATTAAATATTTTAAAATAGGGCCCCCATTTCGATTAACTTCTACATTATAATAATATATACATTCCTAGTTTTAGAACAATTTGAAGTCACTGTAAGTCTGATCACTTTCCAAATTCTTTCCGTTCGAAGCCGGATATCTCTCCTATTTCTATATAATTCATTAACTGATGTTACAAAATACCCTCTAAAATTATAATGCCTTAAAAATTATACTTCATTGTTTTTTTATTGAAATAAAGAGTAAAATGTATGCCAAGTGTTTTGTTACGGTAGCTGCAGTTTTGTATCTCTAGTGTGTCTTTTTCGTACTTTTTGTTTTTGGTCTGTCTATGTTTGCCAATAAAATAAATCATTTTCCGTAAGCTGTTTTGCTAGACATGGAGATAAAAACCTACAAGACAAAAAACTAAAAAAAAGTTTTATTAGATACTCATATGTATGCAGTGGAATTTATTTAATTTATGCTCAAATAAACTGTGTGATTTTTGTTAATTAATGTTAAACTAATAAGTAAATAAATTTTTGAAAAGCCTTAAGAAATATTTAATTTACAAATTGTTTGAAGTGTATCTTATGTTCAATTTTGATGTAATAATTTTAAAATAATATTTCGGTCTGTTCACCATCAACATGTGACAATAAAATATTTTTTCCAAATTCATCACGATATTAATTATTATAAGACAATTTTGAATGTTCAAGTCATTTTCTGAGTACTTAGAACCAATTTCTGCAAAATTTTATCACAATTGCCGCATAGTCAACATATTGTTATGAATTTGTATTAGCGATTTGAATTAACGGTCTGTAACGGCTGCTTGCAACATTCATCATGTTTATAAACATGTCCATCAGCAGAAGCTGCTACTTATCAACAATGTTGATAGCACGCAGTTATTAGCATTGTTTGTATGTATGACAACACTGAATGTTTAAGTGGCTAACATTAACATCGAAAGCTCTAGAATATGCTAGTTTTGTCCGTTAAGATTATTGTAGAAATAGAGCTTTCAAGAAGCATCTAGATGGTAATGCAGCGTATATAAATTGGCCCTGAGAACTTCAACCAGTCAGTCAATTTGAAGCATCGCGATGCATCGTTAAGTAAAGACAAATTACCTGTCTTAAAGTGTGCTACATAAGTTGTGAGTTAGTTTATTATAGGCGCTGTTAGAGTTACATCAACTGCATTCTTCTACTTTATAAAGTGTAATTTAAGTGTGTGTATTAAAAACACATATGCCCAATTCTCAATCGGTATCGTAGCGTTGTCTGTTGTTTGTCATAAATATTTTTCAGACTAAATTTTCTGAAACAAAAACAAAATATTAAAAAAAAAAATTACGACAAACAACGATACAACACTACGACACCGATTTTGAAATGGGCAATAGTAACTATTTAAACTGTTGTTTTTGTACATTTGAATATATACAGGCCTGTCACACATTTTATTCGGAATGGTTTCAATTCCGATCGATTTCGTTTTAGATTCTTCAGATTCCGTGTAACTTATTAATTCAAAAAAAAATTAATAATTCTGTATTTCTGATTTGATTAAACGTTTAATATTAAAACAAATGTGAAGTTTTTGGTACAGAAATTGATTAAAATTTTTAGAAAAACAAATAATTACAAATAAATATCAATTCCACTTTGAAAACTGAAAGTGGTTTCATTCTGAAAGAAAATTTCGTTTTACGCAAAATGCGGAATTAATTGCAATTTCGATCGGAATTGAATTGTGTGACAGGCCTGATAAAGAGTTGTTACAATTTTAAACTACTAAACTGCTATTATTTGCAAACAAAAGTATCCGGTTTATTTAAATGAAATAAACCACCGTTTTTAAAAGGTAAGAACGTAACTATTCAATGGGACATATATTTTTGAGACAGGCTAGTTATGATAGTTGATTACTTATATGTACGTCACAATTTAAGCAAAATATATTTAATTTTTCATTTACTTTTAGAATTTTAAAATGATTGTAATGTTTGTAGCAAATCATAGAGCAAAATTTTTAAGAGCTAATTATAGTATAATTTTTATAATTTTATTTTAAAATCTGCTCCCCTGCCAAATAAATTCGAATAAATAAGTTTATTATAAGAAATATCAAAAACTACATCTGACTTTGTTTATATTTAATAAAAAACATATGGTCGACTCACAAGGTCTCCTACCATGTGACAATGATATTTTGTTGTTGCAAGTTAGGTTTTTGTAGCTCAGTAACCCTTGCAATTAAGGCAATTTTTATCAAAATGTTGAGGTTTTTGATTATTTTTTCAGGACTAGGCTCATAGACATATTGCAAAAAAACGTTTTACGTGTTGGTTTGCAGTTTATTAGAAATAAGAGAGTAGTTTTAGACAAATGTTTGTATCCCACCTTGTTTTAAAACAGGATTTTCCTTTACGATTGGTTCGTATATCATTTTGCAATTAGAGCATTAGTTTAGAAGATAACGATGTGTAACGTCACATATTTAGCATATAGAAGTTTTATGTAAAGGACAGTTGAGTTTGCTTGCTTGCCCTAATTACAGTGCTTATTGTAACCTGATATCTAAGTCCTTATTTGAATTAAATTTTACAATATAAATTGGAAGTCTGATTCCATTTCCCTATACATCTAATATGTTTTTCTGTATCAGCAAGGACATGTTCCTCCTACCTTTCAGAGTATATTTTGTAGGGATAGCCAATCCCTAGCCATATCAATCATTTCTGTTGATATTTCTATGAAGTGTAAGAGGATGAGCCTGTCAATACCAACATATTCTTCTCAGAAATTCATACATATTATTTTGATATGTTCTACGCCTTTCAAAATTACTTCAATTTATATAACTTAATTGATTTAAATATGCATTCAAATTTACAATTTTGTTACAAATCTCTTTAAGGCAATTTATACCAAGTTTATAGAGTTTAAACTAATAATAAGAATGCATAATAACAAATAAATCTATATATTATTAACATTTTGTATGTATGTCCTTTTGAACATTTTTATTAACAATGATTTTTGTTTGTTTAAACCTCAAAACACCTGCTGCATGTTGAGTTTATTATTTAATCATTAGTTTTATGTTGCATGAAATATACATGAACTTGTATGCTTGCGTCTGTATGTGCAATTATTTGTGTGCTTATGTTAGTAGGCTGCTGCATACTTTGTGTTTATATTATGAGCTTTCATTTAATATACAAACATATCAGTATATAAAGGGTATTTCATTAATTGCTTCCCATCTTTAAATTTAAATAAAACAAAGTGTGCGTGAGATATCATCGGAATTTGTTATTCATTTGAAAGGCCTATCGATGCCATTATGTATGGAATATAACATCGTGCAAATATCCGCCGCGGTTTAGCAGACTGCATCCGAAATGCTCAATTTTCTATGACTCTACATTACCTCCACGTGAGATGACAATGCCCTCAAATCGCTTGTGCAAAATGTGGCATGAGTCGTGTGGCACGTAGCGCCGACCTTTTCAAACCACATGTCGTTGTTGTCCATATCATCCATTCGATGGTTATCATCAACATATAGCGCTCTCTGTTGACGGTGATGTCCTGGACAACGTCGTTCTCAAAGAAATATGGACACAAAATCCACACCAGTGACTTTTTGGGATGTGGATTGGTATCGTCCCAAATTCGGCAATTTTGTTTGTCGACGTACCCACCGTAAAATGGGAAAAGCGCGAGGTACGTTGCCCTCACAGGACACCCATTTCGATAACATCATTTTATCATTTGCACGAGTTGTTGAACACCATAGGCGTCCATTATGATTTGGCAAAACAAACTGAATAAATGTCAGACAATCCGTCAGATGTAACTTCAATAATATGGCCGCTATCAACTGTCAAATTTCAGAAGTCCCTATTGTAAGACCCTTTATTAGTGTAAATGTAGGTGTATGCATATGAATTGCAAAATAAATTATGTTTCTTTATGCATATGCATGAATAAAATACACTTACAAACTGTAGAGTATCATTACATGAATATGAATTGTTATTTATAAATAATTAAATTAACACATTATTGTATTCAATAGCATTCATTACTAACCATATACGAGTACAAATACACTCTGTTCAAAGTATTTACAGATACAGGGTTAATGACATTATTATATTATAATAAAATTTGTTAATTTTATTTAAATTTGTTTTTATTATTTTACATATATTTCTATATAAAAGTGCATTAGTATATTGTATGAGTCATATTATATTAAAAACTGCACTTGTGTTTTTATTGTATTTTTTATAAATTATTTAATACGTTAAACACATTATTCGTTTGTATTTAAAATACGAGTAGTACTTACATATGGGCAATTCCATGTCATCGTACGTGACATTTGTACGCTTATAGGGTGGAATAGATTTTGAAAAAATAAGAGTATCTGAAAAATAATTTGGTCTTTACGTTCCAAAAAACCGAAAAATATCAAACCTCGGTTTTGAAATATTGTTTTTTTTCGGTTTTGTGATAATTATTAAATACTAAGTGTTATATAAACAAAATCAGTTGATAACATAGGAAATGCTACACAAATTTAAAATTCAAACTTGACGGGTGTTCAAGAGGATAAAGGAAAATTGGTACTTTTTTAATATATTAAATCAGATAGCTTATATATGTAATATATTAAGGGTCAATTTCCACTTTTTCACTGTTATTGTAAATCTAAGCCCTTAAGGTATATTTTTGGCAACTTTCATTAAAATCGACACACAAATATATAATATTTCGCTATGTTTCATTTAGAACTTCCAAATATTGCAAAATTTTACGATTTAAAACCTTTGACCTTCACGATTTAAGGATTGAAGTTGTTCGGTTTTAGTAAAACGTTCAGAGTATATTTAGAATTATCTGGCCTATAATATGCTGTATAGGTTTTACTTAAAATTCATAACAGTAAGGAAATTGGTATCATTCTCCAAAATATGGCCAAATTTAAGTTTTTCTCGAAAATTCCAAAATTTAAATCGCAGGTACGGAAAAACTGTAGGAGGTATTGACATCTTTTTATCATATTTTTATTTCCTATTATATTCTCAATAAATCTCTGTGTGATGATCAAAAAATTCTGAAATTTGTTTAACAAAATTTTAAAATGGAATTTTTAAACTGCCGTTAAAAAAACTCAATTTGTTTGGTCATACCTGCTAATAGGTTAACGTTATCCTACGAAGACAAAAACTAGTATACAAGTAACTATGGATACATTTTAAGTAAAATTAGCTTTTATTTTTATATTTCTCAAAATATGTTAATTTTGTTTCTACATTTCTTGTTCTAGTGGCCTGAGACAAGTTAATGGACTAGGAAATTTTTAATAACTTTAACATTTTTTTTATATCAATTTTTATATTTCGATTCTTTTATATTAAATTGCAAAAGTAATTATTTAATGGCAAAATTTTTACAAAAACTGAAAAAATAGCAGCTTTTCCTCTTGTAAATGTTCTCACGGACTTTAACACTCGCTTTTGTAAATTTAATTTTATTCTAACCTCACACAAAACTGCCCTTCGTTTTTGAAAAATCGAGAATAAAAATAAGGTCCACCTGCATCTCAGTAAAGAAATAATCAAGAATAAGGGGCTCAATGGTATTATGATGCCAAAAAAGGAGAACTAAACCAAACTAAGGGGTAATTTTTTGTTCTTCAAAATGGTACTTTTTGAATTTTATATAATACTGAACACAGAATAAGGAAATTACTTTGACTTCAAACTTCACGGCGCAAACTTTTCAAACTTTTGCGTATTAATTGAAAAAACAAATTTCAAGTATCGTGAAAACTGAAAGTGCCAGCTTAAAGAGCACAAAATTCTACATCAGCAGGCAAAAAATTAATGTGAAATATTAAAAGGTATTTTTATAGTCACGTGTTGAAATTACATATTGTGAGAAAAAAACCTAAAAAATTGATAAAAAAAATAAAAAATTGCGCAAATAAATACTATTTGTGATAGGTAATTTAAAAAAATTAACAAATCTAATTAATGCAACCATCAAGTTCAGGTATTTATTGATATGTTTTGGTTAAATTTAAATTTGAATTATTTGTGGATGTGGCTTTGATATTAGTTTTTATATTGGAAGTGCAAAAAAAAATGGATTTTGTCAGTTCAAATGGACATAAAGTTATTAGCTGGGCTCAGCTGGGCAGAGAATTTAATATAATTTAAAAGCCAGTTAGGCATAGTTTCAGAAAAAATTAGGTTGCGCATCGCTGCGCCTCATAAGTTATATGTAAATTAGTAAAAGCTTCACCCTTCAAGTCTACCATCAAAAAGCACTTTGCGATTCTGATAAACGTTTTATTGCTGTCGTTGTTATTGTCATTGTTTTTTTTTTGTCTTATAAGAGATGTGCAAGTGTTGTGATTAATAATATGAGAGTCCCGTGTGAGTCAGGCCTGGACGTGGCTATATTCTTGTATTATAATGAGATAAACAATAATAAACTTTTACAAATTACTTTTCTTTATTTCAGTTTAGTTTTCTATCCATTGATTTTCTAATCGTGAATGAATAGCATGCGGAATTTTAACAATTTAACTATCACGCACTCACGCTTGTATATGCTTGGTAAAAGTTTTTTTTTGTGATTAATTCGAAGTTTTTTCTTGCAATTTAGCTTAATAAAAAAATCATGTTAGTGAGCGCGATCGCGAGAATTTTAAAGTTTTATATCGGGAGCCAGTTATCACTCACGTTCAGTTCTGTAGTTTTTATATTGTCTCATTTCAAATATTGTGTTGTATAAATTTCAAAGCAGTGCATTTAAACTTTGCAAGTCTTTTAGTGGCAGGAGTTGGGAAAGATCTCTATTATTCAACCTCCCATTACTAGTTAATATAATGATATCATCTTAAAACAATATGGTAGTTTTTTTTATCAATAACATGCATAAATTTAGTGTATCTCACTGATGTAGTTCTATAGATATAGGAGAATTAATAATTCTTCCGATTTTGGCGGAACGTGTAGTTTGTTTTTAGAGTTACCCGCAGCAAATTTAGTGTGCATAACTATTGTAGTTCTATAGATATAGCACAGTTAATAATTATTTTATATGGTGGGTAATTGAGTTCCCCTCCTAGATCCCTAAAAAATTTTTACAATATGCGGATTGGTCTAAGGGCTACCCACGTAAAATTTTTAAATATTATTGTTGTTGAGATATTAATAAATCCGTAAAAAAGGGGCATTTGACCCCACTGTGCGGCGTTCAAATGTGGAAAATTTGTACTTTTTATTCCATTAAATTATTTTACTTATTGTATCTACATAATTTTTGGCTGATATGCTTCTTAGTAAAGAAATAATAAAGGATATATGGCTTGATATTGAGGTAACAAAAATTATTAGTATTTCTTCTATTTAGTACCTTATTCATAAACACTTTTTTAATTTATCAACGGTTTATAAATCAAATTTTCTATGGAAATGAATATGGGGGTAAGTCTTTGTTACAAAAATAAATAAACAGTCATATGAAGTTTAATTGTCAGGAAATACTAGTGGGATCAATATTTTTAAATGTCATTCAGTTTTTGTCATTCTTTATTAACAAGTTGCCTTGCCTAGCCAGCGAAAAGTAGCCTGATGCAATTATTGCAATACAGTTTAAAAAATTTAAAGAAATCTTAAGAAATTTTTACATCTATTTGTTTTTAGAGAAATTGTGTGACTCATTGGATGAACAAGTTTGTTTTTCATTTCTAAATTTTGAATTTTTCTACTGAAAATAGATTAAAATTAAAAACCGACAAATAATTGTCGGTTTCGGTTTTAGGCCTTGAAAACTGCGGTTTCGGTTAAAACCGAACACGAAACTCTAATTCAGAGAGTACTTTATTTTAAAAAAATAATACGAACTTTCGAAACATTGTTGTTGAAAATATCGAGCGAAATATGGGTATAGTACGTGACATAAAACGGAAGTATTTTCAAATTCATTTAGAGTCAAATTCATTTCATACTACATGCTAATTGGTAGCTTAGTTTTCGCCACAATCTTGGCCCAAAACATACCAATTAAATTCAAAAATTAAATATAGTCTGTTAAAACTATTAAGTATTATTGCCCTTAACCCCTTGTGAACAAAGGCTATAAATCGTTGAAAAAATTTTATTTTTTATGAAATATTGAAAATAAGGACTTCAGGAAGTCATTTACAAAATTTTAACTTTGTGGAGGACCTGCAAGGATCCGAACGGCACCTGGAACCGCTGGGTCAGCATCAGCCAAAACATAAACAAAATCATTGATTTTTTTTAAATTTTATTTATATATCGATTTGTTTTGTAACATTTATAACATTTTCTATTACAAGTCCATTTTATGGTATTTTACGAAATAGTATTTTTTATCATTACGACATAAATAAACATCACAATGAGAACATGAAATAATTCACCGTTATACTGGGTAAGCGAGTTTGCCAATAGGCAAACAAATTATATTATTCCAAAGATGATAGTGCACTTCAAATTACTTTTGGGCAAAAAGGGTCAAAATAAGTTTTGCTTTCATTTTGTAAGCTTGTTATCGTTATAGTACTTATAAGTACCGTCGGTCGACAAAGGGTTTAATTGTTGTAATAAGCTCTAAATACTTTCACACAGTAACATTTTAGTGTTTTCTCTTATTCAAATCATCTTGACAAAAAAGTTTCAAGGGTTTTTGTTTTTTCAGTCGTGGTTGTTGTCATTCTCGTGGATTTGCCCATATATTTATAACGCTTATTTCAAGACTATCAAGTGAAAGTTTTAATTTGGTTGAATTTATTACAAAATGTAATTAAAAATATTTATATGCGTTAAGCTTATTATCGTGTAGAGAAGAGGAATCTTTATGGGCAAGTTCAGCAAAGCCATAAATAAATATTTATGGTATATGAGGTGTCAATGTGATACCAATTGTTGTCGATTTTGCAGCATCGTTCTTCCCTCGATGTATGAGCACAAATTAAGATTGTATACATGGAACTGCTTTAAATCCTTTGCTTTTAAAATTCTTTGGCATATCTAATGTTTTCTTCTAATTATTTACTCTAATAATATGCTACGAAACACTGACCTGTAAAATCACAATTAAAATCATTCGATTAATTCAACGTTAACAAGGTACTACACACCACATTTTCTTTTTCTTGCAAAATCTCTTCATTACAGCTGGTTTTTATGTATGTAGGTGCGTGTAAATTTTTTCTCATTATTCTTGATTTTCATTTAATAGCCCGCATCTCTATCCTCAAACATTTCCTTCCGTCAGTCCTTCCTTTTAAACTTCCTTCATAAGGGCACCCCTCTTCGAAGACTTTGAAATTATTTCAGAGCTAAAGAAATCACAAGACAAAAACAATAAAGCAAACTACAGCGAAAGCAAAAAAATGAATTTATCAATCACTAAAGATATAAATCTGTTTGTTTGCGTTGTTGTAAATATATAAGGCAAAAGCGTTTGTACATACACCACAAAAGCAAACTCATCAACTTTTAATTAGTTGCAATTTGTAACACTAACGTTCAAATGTCTTAAATAATGTGCCGCTGACGTACTTGTTGTTGTTGTCACCAGAACAAATACAAGTACACACTCATATATACAAAGTTACTTTAATACACACAGATACAATTAACACTCACATAGCTAAGTAGGTACTGGTACACAATGTAAACATGTCTTGTCGCAAAAATGAAAATGAACATCAGCAAAAGTGTAGCAGCAGAACACAATGGTTTAGAAACATTTTCGGAAATCTAAAAGGATATTTAAGGATAAAAATTTTAAAGGACATTTTTGACATCTTTTGATCCTTACAGGATAAAATAAAAATAATACGAAATATTTTACAACTCTTCTTGATCATTTGACACCAAATTTGACATAGTAGGATGATCAGAAGTATTTTAAAACATTTTTTTTTAAAATGTACTCCTCTGAAAATTTGAAGTCCTTTTAAAAGGAAACAGGATCACGAAATGAAAAACTGAATACGCAGCTTTTCTCCATTTAATTTATTGTTCCAGACGTATATCATCCGCTCAATATTAGACACGAACCGGATGATATGCTTCTAAAACTATAAATTAAATGGAGCAAAACTGTGTTTTCAGTTTTTCATTTCGTGATCCTGTTTCCTTTTAAAAGGACTTCAAATTTTCATAGGAGTAAATTTTTGAAAACATGTTTTAAAATACTTCTGATCACCCTGCTTTGCCAAATTTGATTTCAAATGATCAAGAAGGGCTGTAAAAGATTTCGTATTATTTTGATTTTATCCTGTCAAGATCAAAAAATGTTAAAAATGTCCTTTAAAATTTTTATCCTTGAATATCCTTTTAGATTTCCAACAATTTTTTTTCAAAAAAATAGTGAGTTAAAGATCCAAATATTGAATACCACATGTCGAAATTTCATCCTTCTATCTTCACTATTTAAGTGTTAAATAATATTTTAAATTTCCATTATTTGATTTTTTATATTTTATTTTAATATTTCATTCGAAAAAATATAACAAAAACCGTTGTGAAAAGAAATGAAGAATACTTTTTAATAAACATGTAAAATGCAAGCCCGATCAACCAACAAAATGAATTCCCTACAGCCTACATTTGAAACGTTTTGGAGTATGTCCTGAGAAAGTAAGCAAAGACCCACGTAGCACAGCTTCCTACAAAAAGAAATTCTGTGGAAAATTCTAGAAAGCTGATTGGCTTTATGTATAAACTTTCTTACAACTATGAAATTCTTCACGTATGTAAAACTATGTCCTATTCAACTAAGCAAATATTAAAAACTCGTGTTATAGGGCCCATACCCTACACCATCATGAATGTGCAATCAAGTGATTGTGCCAGCTGATTGAGCTCGTGTATGAGCTTGTAGTGTGACTGCACCAGCTGCTGGTGCTTTATCAAAAATAGTTTGATATTTTTTTGATTGTACCAGTTTGATTGAATCGAGTGTTGTAAAATTGGCTCATAAAAGTTAAATAAAACATAGTTTTCCTTTGTTTTCTAGCAATTTCTTCATCCAAACTCCTTTTTCGTTTTAGGATAATAGCAATAATAAATACATTACAAATTTTATCGTTATTCATTACAACCTTTTCCACACAATTTTTGGTAAAAAAATTATTATGTACCAGCATGCTGGTGTAGTGTGTGTGTCCAGCTTAATTGCACAATCACTTGATGGTACACCATTGATGCTGTTGTGTGTGAACCCTATTACTTACATAAAAACCTCAAAGTTTACATTAAAGCTCATTTTTATTTTTATTCAAATAATGCTATCTGCTTATTTCACTGTTAGAATCGAAAAAACTTCAACTTGTAAAAAGTGATATCTAACATATAAGCGCGAATATCAGGAATTAATAAACACTTAACATATGTAGAATTTAGACGTAGTTTTTAAATAACATTGTAAAATAAACTTTAGTTATTAATCTTATAGTTAACGAAAATAACTGTTTTTTTCGCTCTCCTGTAAAATGTGGATTTTCCTTATAGCACTATTTGAATATAAACCCTCGATATATGACATCGCTTTCTTATACTGTGTCATCGTTCAGGAAAAAACGTACTATTTCGATTCATCTTAGTGTCACATTATTATATGTAGGAAGCATCCATCATATTGTTATCTAAAAAGTGTATAATGTATCCAATTCTGCTTCCTGTATTAAACTGGAAATATTTTATTGCATTTCAGTTATGCATATGGGGGCTTTCATCGATCGGGATGAAATTTGCACCAAGGTTAGTCCTATTGGATAATAATTCAACAAAATATGTCATTTTGGCCAAATTGGTGTTTCTTCTCATCCATTTAACTTATTCCCTATTGTTCTTAGCAAAATGTATCCCTAATGTATCTTCATTCTTTCGAAAAAAAAAAAATAATTTTTGATTTTTGACTTTTTTTCCGAAATCAGAAACTATTATGACTTTTTTTTTGCAAAATGGCCTTTTTTTCTCAAAATAAAGCTTAGATATTTTTTTGAAGACCTATTTGTTACCTTAGTGGAATGCGAGTGGAATATCTATCAAAATGAATATATTGTAACTCAAGACATAAAATGTTTGAGTTTTTTTTGCCAAATCTATTTTTTTTTTCAAAATGGGCCTATTTTCCTATTTTTTTTTTGCTCAAAAGAAAGCTTAGGTCCATTCCTTTAAAAGGTTTTTGGTCGCTTAGTGGGATGTGAGTAGGATATGTATAAGTCTTTTGCTCAAAAGAAAGCTTAGGCCTATTCCTTTATGAGCTTTTTGGTCGAGTGGGATATATATCAAAATAAATGTTTTGTAACGGAAGACATCGATTTCAAAAATTGATTCACTTGACATGAAATTCCGCATATACTTATTTATATGTTTCCAATTGCTGGCTGGAATGAGATATTTGTGTGACATTTCATTAAGTTATCTCCAATCGTTCACGAACTACCGAATTATATCCAAAATAAAAAGTTTCTAAGCCACTGTGCAGCAGCAGACAAGAAAACGAAAGAATGAATGAACCAAAAGTACTTTGATGTTTAATGTCAATGACGTTTACAATTTCTTGTCAGGTTGTAGTTTTTCCTCTAATACTTTGTTTTTGTTGCTGTCTATACAAATATCTTGTTAATGTTGAAGCTGTAAATTGTGTGTGGTAGTGAAGTAGGAGTAGAGACGAAAAGCATTGTCATTATAGACATCATCAGTATGTGACTGAAAATTAACAAAAATCATATCAGGCATGGCCAAACTTCAAACTACAAAGTACTGTTGTACATATTTCCAACAAATATTTTAACACCTAGCCTCCTTATTATTACTTTTTTTAACTTATATTTTAGGAACTCTGGGCATTCGGTAGATATCTAAATTATTAATAAAATGTAAGAAATTTCTTGGTCGATATTGAATGCCATAATGTCATAAAAGAAAATTACGATAAATTTTACTTGACATCGAATGCGGTAATTCGCCCCTTATCTCTTGAATATTTCCAAGAATGTAGGGTACTCTAATTTTTCCTTTTGGACCTGTACTCAGGGGATGATCTCTAATTATTAGTAATTATGCAATACATTGTGTTTGAATAGGTAATGGGAGAGATGAAAAAATGCGTAGTTCTTGAGGACATTCGATTTGTATTTCCCTAATTCCCTAATACTTCTGCAGGATGTTTATTCCACATATATGCTGTACTGCTGAAGAACAAATTTTCTACGTAGCATGTTAGGCAGTCCACAGTCGAACTTAAACGCTTTTAAAACGTTTAGGTTACTCAAAATCTTAAGTATAACGAAGTATAAATTCCCACTGATAGGAAACTAAATGTGTGGTATTAGGCCTGGTAAGTTCTACACAGGTCAGGCATTCACCAACCCTAGAAAAGATCCAGGAAAACAAATCGACATCACCTTATGTTTACCCACCATAAAGCTGGGCCCTGATCCCTATGCTGACAAAGTTAACATGATTGATCGCAATACACAAGCCTTTACAAAACATTAGAAGTAGGTAAAAAATATAAGCCTTAAAATAGACGAGAAAGCGATAAAGAATTTTAATTCGTATATTTAATACAAATCGAAAATTGTAAGTTAAGGATAAGACAGATAATTACTCTAGCAAACATACTATACTTGGAGTTTAATTGAAAACTTAGTGATAATGTCACTCAACGTCTTAATTTAGGTTCTAAAATATAGACAATAAGGAGATTATATTAGTAATGGATACACCGTCCGACAAATAGAGAAAAAATTCGTTAGACACGAACCGGATGATATACGTCTGAAACTATAAATTTAATGGAGAAAAACTGTGTTTTCAGTTTTTCATTTCGTGATCCTGTGTCCTTTTTTAAGGACTTCAAAGTTTCAAAGAAGTACATTTTTCAAAAAATATTTAAAAATACTCCTGCTATTTCAACAATGATAGCTTGCATGTCAAAAGAACAAGAAGAGTTGTAAAATATTTTGTATTATCTTTATTTTATCCTGTAATGATCAAAAGATGTCAAAAATAATTGTTTATCCTTTAATATCCTTTAATATTGCCAATAAATTCCTTTTAAAAAAATAGTGCGTTAAAGACCCAAATATTTTATACTAAATGTCAAAATTTCATCCTTTATATATATAGAGGTCAAATTAAAATATATTCGCAATTCATACCACTAAATTTTGTGACGATTGGTCCATAATTAGTCATAACTCCCATATAAGGCCCACACCGAAAATGTGTGTATTCAAATAAGATACAACACAAATAAGTTTCATATCAAAAGAAAACCCTTTATAATCATATACCCGGTGTAGGGTATCATAAGGTCGGGCTTGCCCGACTATACCATTTTACTTTTACAAAGGATTTTGTTATATTTTTTTAGAATGAAATACATATTAAAATAAAATATAAAAAATCAAAAAATTCAAATTTAAAATATTTTTTAACACTTGATTAGTTGAGATAGAAGGATGAAATTTTTGCATGTAGTATTCAATATTTGGATCTTTAACTCACTATTTTTTAAAAAAAATTATTGGAAATCTAAAAAGATATTCAAGAATAAAAATTTGAAAGGATATTTTTGATATCTTTTGATCCTTACAGGATAAAATAAAAATAATACGAAATATTTTACAACTCTTCTTGATCATTTGACACCAAATTTGACATACTAGGATGAACAGAAGTATTTTAAAACATTTATTTAAAAATGTACTCCTCTGAAAATTTTAAGTTCTTTTAAAAGGTAGTTTTTTTCCATTTAATTTATTGTTTCAGACGTATATCATCCGGTTCGTGTTAATATTGAGTATGGTGATATCAGTGTTCGAGGGAGATTTATCATAAGATTTACCATCATAGGATTCCGAACTGTAATGAAACACGAGCTTTACGAGCTTTAGAAAGTGGAAGTTAGACTGGTCAAGCAACGAATGTTACTGCTACCCGATATCGCGCCATGACGACATGAGACATCATATCGTTTTACTGATCAGAATTGGTGACCTAGATCGTATGATTTAACACCAGCAAAGCATTGGATGCTATTTTAATTTTATTTCTATTGAACTTTCAAATTAAATCTCGAGTGCCATAGTTTGTTCACAACTGTTAAGCAATAATAACAACAACATTTGTCTCATTGTCATCAAGTGTTGAAAAAAAGAGTACGAGTATTTAGTCTTGTAAGATGATACGCATTATTTTAAATCCGAAAAAAACGAGAAGACACTCTTAAGATGGAAACAAACATGAATTAAACATTTTGTGGAGGTGGCAAGGCAAACAAGCAGGAATGGTGGTTGCAAAAGTTGAATCTTGTTGACATTTACTTTATTAATGTGTTGATATTTTCAAAGGAATATCGACGACAATGTCTCACTCTCTTCCCCAAGTTCATAAAATATGCTTAACGCGTCTGTGTTCCTAGTTCCTTTAAAAGAAGGAAAAAACCAACGTAGGAAAGAAAACAACAAACACCGGGAAATTGTTAAAGTGTTAATGAAATATTCGAACACTCACTCTTTCATGTTCAAACAACGATTAAAAGTTTTTCTTTATTTTAACATTTTATCATGTTTATTAACATCAAAGAGTTTAAACAGTGTTTGTCTACCAAGTACAAGTACATCTTAAGCAAGTGTGAAAGTTTACATTTCCCTCAACATCAATATCGTCATCATTATCATCATCTATACAGAAGGTTCTTGGGATTTTTTCCGTTGCTTTTTCATAAGTACTTAGTTACTTTCACAGAAAATCTAAAAAAGCTTTGCAATGAAAATGGTATGCAATTGAATTAAATTTCATGTTGTGTTTTTTGGAAAGTATTTTGTTTTTTTCATACTTTTATTAACTTTAAGTTCTTTGCTATTTATTTAACAATTTGATTATGGCTTGTTGTATTTTTTTCTGAGGTATATAATTTACCATTTTATTTTTTTAATTTCCTCCAATCAATTGCCTAAAATTTTCTATGGATTTTCTGTTGGTTCTTTCTTTCTTTTTCTTGTTTAATTTCTAAAGTTTTAGAAAGGCTTTTTTTGTATTTCTTCTTGTTGTTTTTATCTTGTCTGTGGGTATAATATGTTCTGACTCAAAGCATTCTGTGTCTATAATGACCAATTTTTTTAATTTGTTTCGAGTGCCCTACATTATGTCTTGCACACTTAAGTCTATTGTTGTATAAAATGTAGATATCAATACATCTATACAAGATGCGTTACTCCCATTCAGCACTGCTACCGTTACGGCAAAAATGCAGAAATACCTGCAGTTACCGTTACTGAAATTATCGAAAATACCTTTACCGTTATTCTATAAATAATTATAAATTATGACAATATTTTTTATTTTTATTTTTTTATAAAATGAATGAATAATATAATTCAGATCCAAATTAAAATTGCCGTTTCCTTTTATGCGTTTCGAATTGTCAGGCAACCTTATATCTAAATGAAGTAACGTGACTGTGTGGAATATTTTGCAGCACAAACTTAAAAAAAGATATTTTTCCATTGTAAATGCATTTCAATCATCGGGTCTATCCGGGAAATTATAATATATTGCCTTAATTCGTAATTCTAACAAGTTATCAAAAACTTACTCATGAATTTAAATTTTTTCTTTAGAATATTTTTTATTGCATCATAAAGTTCAGAGACTAGGGTTATTGGCTTAAACATAATTTAAAATTGCCGATTTTCAATATTCAAATATTCTTTATCCTGCTTTCGATTTCTCCAACATCTACAATCAGCGAAAAAGTTTTTTCCAAGTCAAGTTTTATTAAATCTAAAGAAAAAATCATTTAAATGGAAAAAAATTAAATTATATTCTTTTTTTAAAATATTATTTCAGAAGATCTCACTATAATCCCAGAAAAAAACTCAAATGTGTATACAAAAAGGATCTCAAATACCATATTTGCTATTATTTTTTGGTTGAATTGTTATGTTTTGTTTGTTTTTATGTTTTTGTACACAAAATTCGTGGTTGTATTTTCAATTTTAATTTAAAATAGACATTATTCGGTTAATCGAAACCCCGATTAATTATTTGCTCGGTTAACCGATTAATTGACTACCCTCCATAATCCGGATGACTGTGGTTTAGAGAAGTTTTTTTTTGGAAATAATACGGTATCTCGGGAACTATCTTAAAGAAATGGACAGAGCTGAGGTGTTTCCGAGTCGATTTACAGTTGCTCAGCTTCCTAGGGGTAATGGGGGATAGTGCCTAGGCCCTCAAAGTTGGTAAACTCGGGTCTCAATTTTTTTTTTCAAAATCGCCTAAAATCCATTTATGATTTAGCTAGATCTTTTTTTGTGTTAGATATGGTGGGACTAATGAGGGTCGAAATTTACTTTTAAATATCAGCTTTATTGACGTTACAATTCTAAATAAAATAAAATTAACTTGCTTACAGTTATCTCGTCCCTATAAAAAGTATAGGGCAGTATTTTTTAAGTTTTTTTTTCCCAAAAAAGTCCATATTTTTTTCTATTGTAGAAAAAACTTTTCTTCGGTACTAAATACAATTTTTATATGATGAGGAAATTAAAATATGGTTCATATGAGCAGACATAACACCCGCCAGACCTATCCAAACATGGCCAATTTTAAAAACTAATTATAGGTTTGAGTTAGGCTCAATATTTGTATATGTTACGTAAATACTTACAATGTTTTTTTTATAATCGCAGGATAAATAATGTCACAATAGGCACATTTCTAAAAAAAAACTCAGTTTTTGGAACACATTTTCTCGGTTTTAGGAATTTTAGTATTGGAAAATATAAAATTTCAAAAAGTATAATGCCATTGCACTATAAGTTAAATGACTACTTTTTCTGTGCTAAATTAAATCATGATACTCAAACCAAAGCCTTAAAGAATTTCGAAAGTAAGAATAATTCTATTAAAAAAATTAAATTTGACCCACTAACGACCAAAAATTAACCCATTTACAATCATTAATGCAAATTTAATACATTAATTTATTTTAACTATACTAACCCCCATTTTCTCAATATCTGGTTATCGTTTTTCGTAACGATAAACCTCCAATTAACATTTTTTTGTATGAGAACTGTCAGTTTATCGTCACGATAAAAAATAACCAGAGATTGAGAAAATGGGGGTAAAACTTTTAGTAATTGCTTAAATCTAATTCATTTTGTAAATTTAAATCAAAAAGGTCCTCTTCGCTTTCATTAATGTCTTGGTGGCTAAAGTTAAATTCTTCCATTAGTTCACTGCAACATAACAGCTGAATTACTTCTGGTAGAAGTGTGGAACGTTTCCGGTTTTGTAAGCGCCTATCTAAATATGATGCGGAAATTAATGGATCTGAGGTACAGCTTCATATAAATATTAATTCGGAGCTTAAAAATTATGTCTTCTCGCCTCCATTACAGCGTCTTTTTGCATCTCAAAAAATGTTCAGCAATATGAAGTAAAATATATTGTAAGGAAACTTTAGCAAGAGTCTCATTTGCTTTTAAAATGTCAATAATTTATATTCGTGAGCGATTTTCGGAAGTGGGTTATATGGGAGCTATGACTAATTAAGGACCGATCATCAAAAAATTAGCTGACATGAATTCCGTATATATAAAATTTATTTGGAGAAAAATTTGTGAAGATACCTATATAAATGAAACATTAATGACCGATAAAGTCCAATTACGGGAGGAAATTTGTATGGGGGCTAGGTGGTATAATGGACCGATTTCACCCAATTTAATTAGGCTTCGTCCTTGGGCCGAAAAAATTATATGTACCATACTAAAGTGGGTGTTAGACTAATATTCTTGGACATTACAAACATCTGCACAAACGCATTATACCCTCCCCACTATGGTGGTGTAGGGTATAACAAATTTATTGTTTTCGTTATATGCTTCTCCACTTCATCTGAAAATATGTTTACTTCAATTTTGTCCACTACATGTTTGAAAACGGCATAAATTTTTTATTTTTGGAATTTTCGTTAAGCCAAATTTGGTTTATAACATTTCAATATATTCATTTCTGATTTCATTTAATCTGCCGAACTTTGCCGAAATTTTAAAAGCTTCCACGAAGTTACATTTTAAAAACAATCGCAGCACTTTTAAGGTTATGTTAAAAAAGTGGATATATTTCAAGCAAGTTGAACAATTTTATCACATTTTTTAACAAAAAACATTAGTTTATTGTTCTCCATTTTCACTTTCTTGTTTATAACTCGCGAAATTATTTAAACATGTAATTGAAAATTTGAAAGTAATATAGGCTTTTCAACAAAATTTATTAAGTAATTACGATGCAATGTCTTTGACTGCGTGTTGTCAAATGGAATTTAATATCTACCAAAAACAAAAAGCTGACTTAGCTAATTTGGAGTATTGGTTACAAAATGGCATTAAAAAAAGTGCAATATTTGCATTTGAAAAATTGGACTTTAGCACAGTTTTGGTAGCCGTTTAGCCTATAGTGCATTGATTTAAAGATATTTTGATCGACATTAGATCCAAATTATGTTATGATATCATTAAGCGTTAAAATTTTACATTAATTCAAAATCATGGAAAATCACCATATTATAATTTTGTATCTGTTACAAACATAATCCAAAACTAATTATATAACCCCAGTCAGCTGTAGTTTTCATTATTAAAGGTCTAAGAATATTGCTAAAGTATCATACATTGGGATTTTAAGCAATTTCTTTCTACCTTTTACTTGCAAACATTTTTGTTTTGTTCATCCTCTCATCTCGTAACATTTAGAACTCTATTAAGTGTTTAAATTTTTCTTTCTAACAACAATAACAACACGAAAATGGGAACAAAAAAAAATGTATTTTAGAAAGTAGTATTTATGGTACGAGTAGTTAGAACTAAAGTAGTCATCGTCATGTTGTATGAAATTTTATAACTGGTTGTTTGTTAAATGTTGCTGATACTGTATGTCGTGCAATTGCAACTGTTTTTATATTTTTTTGTTTTGGTTTCCTTTAAGAGAGAAAAAAACACAACAACTACTTAGAGATTGTGATGTAACAACCAACAATTTAAGACATATTTAGAACAAACAACAGCAACAATAACAACTAACAATTGCATCTTGGCTTGGTTAAGTTAAATTATATCGGTATCCAACAGATTCTAAACGTACATACCTAGTTGCCGCTCCTTTTCTGGTGTGTCGTAATCATTGATCATTGTTCCAAATGGGTGTCTGCTTACATTTGGCTTGAAAACTATTAATTAGAGAATTATTCCTTTCTTTTTCTTTAGGTTTTTTTCCCCTCCTAAACTAGGAAAATTCATGTATCAACTCTTATAAAGACGGAAGACAATTAATTAAAGATGAAAATTCGTTTAATAAAAACAAGACAAAAAAACCAGCCATAGCTAAAAATTATTTTTTTTTTTTATAATTTAAATACTTTTTTATTGTCAGACAAATAGCTGTAAAACAAATCGTTTCAGATTAAACGTTTTTGATTATTAAATATAATTTACTGTTACAATTTAATTTTACTTTACAGCAACACAACACCTAAACAACTTATTATTTATTTCATTCAGCTGGAATTGATCAACATTGTTGCATTATTTATTTGTTTATCTATCAACAAAGTCTGTTTGCATGTATGTATATTTCAGTTATGTAAATATTTTCTTGCCACAATTTGCAAACACAATAACCATGTCTCTCATAACAAATGTTGCTCATGTCATGGTACATAATTTCATATTACGATCATTCTTATGCATCATTTAACTTCATTGTTTCCGTTTATTTGTTTGTTGCTATTGTCTTTTAATCTTGTAAATTGAAATATGTATCTTAAATATTTGGCTGTTTTTTTTTTAAAGTTGGACTAAAATGTTATATAGTTATTATTTGGCATCAGAAATATGGAAGTCTATTCTTAGACTTCCATTAATATTTAAGAAGGAGTGCTGCTAAGCACGTTTTACCTTGGTGATCTTTCCACACCTATGTGTTGTACTTAGCAGCGACGTATGGTGCGTAACCCCGGAGCTCCGGGTTTGCACGGAACCCAAATCTGGAAAGAGTTTATTTATGTAAACTCGAAGCTGACCAGTATCTTTATATGGTTGTGTGGTAATCCATTTGGCAACAGGGCTTAGGTCCATTCATGGAGCACGAAGTGGCTGTTGTTTAAAACCTAAAGTGGGTAGAATATCGTTGGTTAAATGCCTGAGGTTTATGCTAGTGGCAATCTTCGGGCAACCAATTAAATGCTACAAAATATTGTTGCATTTAATTATGTGCTAGTTCAATTTGCTCAGTGCTTACGACATGTGGCGTTCGTGGCTCTCTATCGTGATTACTTGTATGTGGAGTGAAACCTGAAACTTTGACTTTTATCGCCAAGGGGTTTTTCAAGTCAGAGATCATATGTGAAAGGCCGGGCGCTGCTGTTTTGATAAATGTTGTAGGCTGTGTTGATTGACTAGCTATGGATGGCAGCCCGAGGTCTGGAGAGCAAGGTGCATTGATCCATGCAGTCAATATATGTAGAGTTGGCAATTGTATGGTGCTTGCAAGGGAATCTGGGAAACCAGAAATATGGAATTAGGAGTTATTTCTGCGCAGGTTAATATACATATATTTCGATTCAGCAAAATGTATGTACACGTACTTTGGCAGTTAAATATATATTTTGCTGTAAACCCTCCATCATAAACGTGTTTGGGTAGTCAAATTCATAAGAAATGTGGTCTGGCCAGATCCACAACGTAGCAAATCAATTTCTTGCCCTTGTTTGATGATAAATGCCCAGATTTTCATTAATTAAAACAAGTAAGAGTGCTATATCTATTCTGCTATTCCGAATCTTCACAAAAGTTACAATACAATTGCATTTTCCAATTTTTCAAATGCATTTCCAAACGCTTTGGCTTTTGGAAACATAGTGCATTGTACGTAGTTGGTACAATGCACTATTTTTTTATTTTACTACTGAATTAAGTAAATAAAATTGGTATCAAATGACCAAGAAATTAATATTGATCGTATCTGCATAAAATAATTAATTGCACTGTGCACGAAATTGACACTTTTTTCTGTCAAGCGGGGTACATGGCGGATTAAACTAATTCGAGTACGCTGAATCCAGTGGTACTAATCGTTTTTTAGGTTAGCTTTAATTGTTAGAAAATTGATGTTTGAAATTGAATTTTTTTGTAACAAAAATTTAAATTCATTTATTTAGACATTTCCTTTTTATATCTTTTCATTTCCTTATGTTTGACGTTATAGGGAATGTATAAGACCCCATCCGTACTGCGAAACATTTGCTGCAAAACATTTGAGTTTGTAGTTGAAAGGGGAAAGAGGAATGGAAAAGGGTACTCTGTTTCATGTACATGAAGTTCTTGTTGAGTTGTCATCCATATTTATTCGTTCGTACAGAAATGTCAAAAACTGAAAAGTTAAAACTTCACTGTGTGGACACGAATGCAGTTTCTAAAGAGAATTTAAAAATGTTTTGCAGCAAATGTTTCACAGTGTGGACCGGGACTAATTGAGAATATACTTTCTAATAATTGTACCTTGCTAGCTCTTCCATGGGTCAACAGCAAAAAAAGGTAAAAATGGTAAAATTTTTTAATACCATGGAGAGATTGTTTTAAAAAAAAAAATTTTAAATAAAATTATAAATTTTGTTAGAGGTTTCTCCACATAATTGATGATAACACAAAAAGACCCCTTTTACACTAGGCAATTTAGTTGCAAGGCTCTTGTGTTTGTAGATGCCAGAGGTAAAGAGGGGAAGAAAATTTTGCATGCTGTTTTGTTGCTGGGCTAGAGACTTGCGCAACTAAATTGTGAAAGGGGTCAAATTGTTGGTCCGATTTTATTAAAATAAACTCAGAAAAATTTAAATTTACATAGCGTTTTAATCGGCACAGTAGTTTCGGAGTTATAATAATAAATTGAAGCAAAAAATATATTTTTCAGGTTAAAATATATATAATTTTTTTTTTTTTTTTTTAAAAAATCATGAAATTGTTCATATTTATTGCTTTATCGTAAAGCCACATGTAGTAGGAACAAAATGAGATATCAACCATCAAAATCGATGGATTATTTTCGAATTTATTCACAATTAAGTAAAGTCTAGCAGGTGTGGAGTCTAGTAATTCTTGATATTACTGAATAGATTGAACACAAATAAAGTACAATTCTTTAGCATGCTTAAAATTAGACGTACATATAATGAGTTTAATAAAACATATTCATATGTATAGTACATATAGGATTATCACTTGATTATATACAACTTCTATGATGATTACCAGGGAAACCGGAAATATGCTCTAATAAAAGCGTTTTAAGCGCTTTAAATATGCAGTAAAAACTTTAAAATATGCTCATAAAATTTAAAAAATATGCTCTTAAAAAAACAAACTTTTACATAATTTTTAACCAAAAAATATACTTTTAAAAAAATCAATACAATTCATTTCTAAAAAGGTAAAGCAACATAAAATAAACAAAAATAAAATGAACTAAAACAAGTATAACAAAAAATAAATACAGCATAAAAACAATAAGCTATGAGACCTCGAGAGGTATTTTTTGATGATATTTTATATAAATATAAAGTCACTTCTTCAATTAAGGTTATTATTGCAATAAATTATAAAATATTGACTTAAATTTTCAAATAAAAATCGTTGTCTATTGGATCAGAAAACATTTTTATACATAGAAAATGTTCTTTCGACATCAACTAATGTTATAGGAGCAAATTTAAAAGGCAATATTTCTTTAACACTTATAGCGGTTAAGATTGAATTAGAACTAAAATTTAATATTTAGATGGCGCTATTACTGTGCTTATTTTATATTAAAAAAAAGCAATCTATTTTTCAATTTTGAATTTTAAACAAAGGAAGTAATAACCTGTAACACAACAGCGAAAAATAAGTAAGACAAAATTTGTTTTTGATAAACTCAAAATATGCTATTAAACAGTAAAATATGCTCTAAAAACACAAAATATGTCATAAATATGCTCATTAAAAAAAATGCATTTAAGGGTAAAATATGCAAAAATATGCACTAACAAATCGATGCCAAAATTCTTAAATAGTTCTGAAACGTGTAAATATCTTATCCATGTGCACATTAGACTCACCAGAAAAAATATGCATTTGCATATTTTGGTTTCCCTGATGATTACACACAGTTTACTGTTTAATTATTTTTTCGTATTTAATCTTGTGTTCTAGAGTCCCTCAAATGAACACTTAAAGTAATCATTTTGATGAAATCACAATTAAAAAGACTTTATAATAAATACATACAAAACAAACTTACACAACAAAAAAACATAAAGCAAAGAAGCAGCAGCAACAACTACAATCATATGTGCAACAACCGCAGGCGTATAAACACTGTAAGTAAATGATAAAGCAACAAACAATGACATACGGCATCATGCAACAGGGTTATCTGTATGTGTCTATACTCGTACACATCAACTCGTCGTCCTTACAAATAAAAGCCGGTCGGTCGGTTGGTCGATTGTTGCTGTTACCGCATTTTCATCCATCAAACAGACCAAACCGAACAACCGAAACCAAATAAACCAACAAAAACATACAGACAAATAAACACAAACGATTTGTACGTTTCTACTTGCAACGACTCAAATTCATCATTAACAGTATGATTTTCATCACAACACAATATTCAATATACACTTTATGTGTAAGTCCTCTATCTCTAAAGGAGATGACTATCTACATGATGATCCTCATCGTCATAATCTTCATACTTATTATCATCATCCCATCCACATTCTAGAATCTATCTAGTTGCAACATACGAAAATATAAAAAAAATCCAAGTTTAACTAAAACTGTGACTGTAAGCCAAAATCTTTTTTTTTTAAAAAAAAACGACAGCAGCAGCTACAAAAATATATTCGTTTATGCCACACAACTCATGAAAAATTCATTCATGGCGTGAAATTTCGCGCATAAATATAAAAGAATTGCATTTATATAAATTATTTTCGTTTGGCTTTATTTTATATATATTTTTGTTGTTGTTGCACAACTCGCATTTATACAATCAAAATGAAATAATATCTCAGTCACAACATGCAACAACACAGGAAAAAAAACAGCTAACAGCAGAGTCTACCACTGGTACTACCACTGACAAGCATGAGATAAATGTTTAAGGATTTATAAAGAGTTGAATACATGTAGCATGAATACTGCTGCTGCTGCTGTTCTTGTTGCTCCTGTCTGTTGCTTCTTCTCCTTCTGCTGCTACTAGAAGTTGTTCATTGCTGCCGATTACAGCTTTTGCTGTGTACTGTGTGTATCTGGGGAAATGACCGCAAACATCATAGGAAACTTACAAATAAAGAAACAAACACAAGGACAGACTGCAAAAGCATTTACAAAGTGATTCACTTTTTAATAGTGGGACTCTAACAAACAGAGGAACATTAGACTGCAACAAATAATAATAATATGAGAATTTTGATTGGAATACCAACTAAAGTTCTGAAGGAGTAGTATTTTACATAAATATGTGGTTATCAGAAACATGTTCCCTAAATACAGCAGAAGTAGTTGTGTTAGAACAGTGAAACACAATCCATATTGCGACGCACAGTGGCACCATTTGAGTTTTTTCGATGCAAAAATCATAACTTTTGAACCAAATGAGATAATCAAAAAAAAATAAAAGTCGTATGATAGATAACACAGGTCAACAGCAAAAAAAGGATTCACTAACCACTGTATAGATTTGATGCATCATGGTTACCTAAGAACAAAAATGGTAAAAAATTTTAATTCTATGGATAGATTTTTAAAAAATTTTTTTTTTTCTAAAATTGCGAATTTTTGTAAATATTTCTCCACATAATTTATGATAACTCAAAAATTATTAGTCCGATATTATTGAAGTAAACTTAAAATAGTTCCAACTTACATAACCTTTAATCTGTTTATATATGTCGTTTTAATCGGCTCAGTAGTTTCGGTGTAGTTATAATAACAAATTGAAGCAAAAAATATATTTTTTATGTGAAAATAGTAAATTTTTTTGTATTAAAAAACTCATGAAAAATCGAAAACTGCAGAAATGGTTCAGGTTTATTGCTTTATCGCAAACTCAAATATAATAGCAACTAAATGAGATATCGATGATAAAAAGCGAATGATTCTTTTCGAATTTATTCACAATTAAGTGAATTCGCTCATTTTCACAAAATTTTACCTTTTTGTCTGAAATACATAAAATTGAGTAGTTAATGTTGTTCTTTCGATTATTTGAATTCTGAAAACATTTTCCCCATGACATGTACAAAATTTCACATATATATTGCTTTTCATGATTTTTTTAAAACAAAAAAAATTAATTTTTCACGTAAAAAATATATTTTTTGCTTCAATTTGTTATTTTAACTGCGAAACTACTGAGCCGATTAAAACGCAATATATAAACAGATTAAAGTTTATGTAAATTTGAACTTTTCCTAGGTTATTTCAGTAATATCGGCCCAACCTTTCTTGAGTTATCATAAATTATGTGGAGAAACATCTACAAAAATTCGCAATTTTAGAAAAAAAAAATAAAAAAAAATGTCCATAGAATTTAAAATTTGGACCATATTTGTACTACTGGAACCACAATACATCAAAATTGTGTAGTGGTTTAAAAGCCTCTAAAATTTTTTTTTATTTTGTTGCCCTGTGTAATTGATCAACAGGGCAACCAAAAATATGCAATTTCATATTTTTTGCTGTGCGTCGTATAAACATATGAGTTAGTTTTATATCCGTTTCAGACAATTTTAAGAATTTTGGCATCGATTTGTTAGTGCATATTTTTGCATATTTTGCTCTTTACTGCATATTTTAGCATATTTTGCGTTTTATAGCATATTTTAGCATATTTAACTCATAACTGCATATTTTTGTTGCATATTTTCTTTTATTTTTCATTATTTTATTTTCCTGATATTATTTTATTGTTTGTATTGTAATTTTTCATTTCTATATTTTACTATTTTGTTGAGGTCCAATGATAATTGGTCTAAGCTACTTAAATACAAAAATAGAGTACCCATAATCGACTTATCTTCATAGAATTTTCGTTGACTTAAGGGTGCTTAGTTTCCATATATTTCAATTAAATTAAAAATATACACACACAAATATTAAAATTTAACAAATAGTAAAAATACGTAAAAAATTAAAAGAAAATTCCAAAATTCATTATGGGCAACTTCATAACAAATTTTTCGATACATTTAAAAGAAGGAATTTAAGGCAGCTTGAGACAGTTATGGTTGGGCATTAATAGTTTACCAGTAATGTAAAATTGAATAAGTATTCAACAGATGTTCAGAATATTAAGATACGTCGAAAATTTCGCGTTCAAAACCCATTGATATATATATTTACATAACTTGTAAAAAAAAGATATTAAGAAATCATTAAAAAACAATATACGTGGATATCGATAGACGATACAATGGATAAGAAAGGAAGAAACATGGGAATTTTGAGTCCCAATGATAAAACTTGAATAAAAAGTTTTTTTATATTTTTTTAATTCCAGTCATTCAACTATTGTATGGCTTTTTTATAATTCTATTTAAATTTTAGAAGCCGTATTCAGATATTAATCTAGATACATGATTAATGCTCCAAAATCCATTGCAATTTTTAACATAAAATGACACAGGCTATTCATAGAGTTTTTGAAACATTATTTAAATGGTAAAAAAGTTTTTAAAGCTTCTTATAGATTAGAAACATTTCGAGAAATTGATTGGGTACATCCTCAGTAAGGATCCTATAAACATTGGGACACATGGATTGAGAAAGTAAAATATTATGCCACTAATTACCAAAAAAAAAGTTTGAAGTATTAGACAGTTTAAAAGATGAGACAAATCAATTGATTAAGATTGTCTAAGAAACTCGGAAATCTAAAACAAAGATTTTGTTTAAAAATTTTAAAACTTAAGTAAATACATAGTAATTTATTGCTAAATATAATAAAATGAATTGAATAAAACTATTTTCATGTAGTGCCAAATTCACTAAAATCTAAATTTAATCCTATAATAACCAATTTTAATTTATGAGCTCAATATTTTATTTACTTCATATATATTTTTTTAATGAAATTTTTAAATCAAACAATAACCAACTATTTTTAAGTGCATATTTTTTATATTTTAATAGCATATTTTTCGTTTTTAAGTGCATATTTTATGCGCATAAAACACTTTTTTTAGAGCATATTTTTGGTTGCCCTGTTGATCAACCTTTGAAATAAGCGTTTGAAAAGAATTCTACGCCTTTTAGGTGCCTACTTATGGGTTAGCAAATTTAAAATTTGTAGAAAAATCAAGTAATAAACTATTTTTTTAAAATTTTTGATTTTTTATAGTTCTTTTTAAAGGCTTTTATAATTTAAAATTTAAAAAAAGATTTAATGTTTTTTTTAATTTTTTGTAAAATATTCCAGAAAAGATTTAAAAAAATGCCCGTCTTTTACATTTAAATTGGAAAAACCATAAAATTGCACTGCTTAATTTTTTATACCCTACACCACCATAGTGGGGAGGGTATAATGCGTTTGTGCAGATGTTTGTAACGCCCTAAAATATTAGTCTAACAAGGTCCAAGCCTATTGAAACTGGCTGAATCGGTCCATTATTTCACCTAGTCCCCATACAAATGTCCATCCGAAATTGGACTTTATCGGTCATAAATGTTTAATTTATAAATGTACCTCCACAAATTGCGCTCCAAATAAGTTTTATATAAACAAAATGCATGCCACCAAATTTTGTTACGATCGGTCCATAATTAGTCATAGCTCCCATATAGACCCGCTTCCGAAAATCACTTTAACGTGCATAAATCGATTAAAAATGGTATACTCACAAAATTCAACATAGTAAACTTTCATATAGACATAAATCACACTAACTAATTTCATGGTGATCGGTCCATAATTGGTCATAGTCCCCATATAAGGCCCACTTCCGAAAATCACTCAAAAATATAAATTATTGATATTTTAAAAGAAAAATGTCGGGCTTGACCGACCATACTTTCTTACTTGTTTTAGCTTGCTTATGGCCATATTCAAATATTTTCAATTGCTAAAAATGTAACGCTAATTTGGAATATTTCTGAAACCGTGATAGCGTTAACGGTATTTTAGCTGTAACGGTAGTTGTCACATCATTTAAAATTTTGTAGTCACAATTGGAAATTTAGATCATTAGACGGTAATTCGTTTGAAACAGCGAAACCTTTTTATCTTTGTATAAATTCAATTCGGATGATTTTAAATAATTTGTTTTTTTAAAAAGATGTGGGGTATATTGATTTTGTCATTCCGTTTGTAACACATCAAAATATTTAAAATTTTGGACAAATTAGTTCTAAGTACTCTGAAATTATACTGTAAAGTATAGTGAAAATCGGGCAAAATTTACCCTAGTCGCCATGCAATGTCGCTTATAATAATTAATATAGTGACGAATTTTGACATAAACACATTTTTTTTATCAAACGATTTTAAATCTACCATGTTTCTCAAATATCTTTTGATCATAAGAAGAAATTATTTAGTACAATATGTGTAACCATTTTAGTTAGACCTGCCCGTTTTAATTTATTTTCTTTTTTGTGTATAACGTAATGGTTCATTAAAGTGAACCATTCTGGAGATATTTTTAGCTTTTGAAGTTTATTTTCTTCACATAATTTTGTAGCTCACTAATAAAACATATTTATAAAAAGATCCATGGAAGAAGCAATGAATTTTACTAGCTTGTGTGCAACCGCAACTGTAAACACAAAGTGCCGCCATGGGTTTAATTTAATGTGAGTAGGTATGGACTTTTTAGGGATCTACTTATACTTCTGTTTTATATTACAGAACAAAATACCAGACACTACTTACCTCGTATAAATACAAAATATCTCTGTTGCTGTAAATACAATACTTTAGATTTTCATATGTGTAAATGTACATTAGAGTGCTCCAAAGTTTTCAGGTGTATTTACAAATTTACAAAAAAGTTGGCCATTAAATAATTACCTATGCTATTTAATTTAAAATATTCGAAATGTGTACATAATTGGCGTTCTAATGAGATATAAAATACAAAAATTGGTTTTAAAGTTATTAAAAATTAACGTGTCTCAGGCTGGAACAAGAAATGTAGTTACAAAATTAACATATTTTGAGAAATATTATAATATGTAAAAGCTCTTTTTTACTTAAAATATATCCATATTTACTAGTACATGAGTTTTTTCTTCGTATTTATAATAACAGCACTAAAATCGGTTAAATTTATTTGTATTTTTTCACCTAGTAAATGAAACCAGTTAACGTTATCCTATCATCCTAATGTTTTACACAACATGTTTCTACAATACATAGCACAATTCTAGTGGAGGGGACGACCTGTACCTTGAAATTTGTTTTCGTCCATACAATTTTGTAGCACTCTAATGTACATACTAGGGTATTTAAATTATTCGATTTTTCTCTTGTTCGAATAGGAGATTTTAACTTGTTCGAATAATTCGATCACATGTTCACATTAATCGAATTATTTAAATTTTTTTAAATAAAGTAAAGAATGAAGTTTTGATTTAGGTTTTTTAATATTTTATATTTAAAGAAAAACAAAATATAACGTTGAAGTTAACAATTCAAGTATTGATAATGCTAAAAAAGATTGGAAAACGAAGTCCATCATTAAATTTTCATCAGAAATATTCTGATCAGATTCCCTATCGAAGAATCTACAAAAAAATTGACTAGCAAACTCTTTAGTTTCCGTTTTGGAGCTATACTTTAAAAAATTTAGCTAATTGGACATGATCCTGAATTCAAGTACAATATAAACGTATTAAGAACTTTTTTATGTCGTTCATTAATTCGGGGTATAAAAACAGTAACTAATTCTTTATTAAATGAATTATTAATTTTTTCTAAATTATTTATAACAAATTGTATTATACCCTCAAGCTCTATTAACGTTGCCGAATATGTGCTTATTCAATTGCAAGGGAATTACACAAATCTGTTCAGAGTTTGATACCATTGCAAGTGAACGTGGCTAATTTGAAGTCAGACAGCGCATGATTGACGTATTTACAAATACGCAAAAAGTTTATTACCATTTTAGACGAAGATTTCCAACGATTATGTATAAACGAACTCCATGTTTTTATTGCAAAACAAACGTTAGTTTGCAATATTTTGTGTTTATCATTAGATTTGTTAAATATCTTCATGGTCTTCGTTTATTTCAACGAAATCATTATAATTGTCATCCTCAATATCACTTTCGACGACCGTTTCAAAATCACTTCTCCATCACTTTCAACACCATTTTAATCTAAGTTAATATTTTGATTATTAATTGCGATTCCGCAAATATTTCGCCAGCATATGTTCATGTTTAGACGTTAAAATTTGTGTTTCGAAATCAATTCTAAAAGTATTCAGCCTTTTTTATACTAAATAACAAATATTTTATTCCTTTTATTTTCATTGCTTCAATCAAACATTTTGAAGGGCTCGTTTTTATAATTGTAAGTTCTTGCAGTAATATTTATATATACAGTGGGGAGCTCAAATGAGTACATGTTTCTATGTTGTGCACTTCTTATGGAATAAAAATAAAACTAATAAAGCAAATCCAAAAATTTTTTCTGTCATTTATTTTATGTTTAATATGTAACAAAATGAATTACAATTCAAAACAAAAAACATCCAGTTCTAAACAAAAAAACAGACAAAACTAAAATAACTCGCATGTACTCAATTTTGAACCCCACAATAACTTTAGGGAAGAATTGTATTTTTTAAACCAAATTTCAAAATCCTTTATTACGTAAATAAAATTTTACACACATTGGCATATTTTATATAAATTTTTCATTAACTTTTTTTGGAATACTCTCTCTCTCGTGCTCAATCCGCTGTTAAAGCTCGTACAAATTGGTAGGAGTTAATCGGTATTGTTTCAACCGCCAATTCAGGATTCACTAAAAAATCTCAATAGGATTGAACTCAAGACATTGAGCTGATAACTGCATTAATAAGAAATTTTTCTAGGAACACCATTCCTTACGATTTTTGACGTGTGCATTGGGTCACCATCCTATTGAAAAATTACTTTTTTTCTACTATTCAATATCTACAACTTTGCTTCAGCCACAAAAGAGATATTCCGTACGGTATACGAGATATAACCGTGCTAATATATAGAAAAAGTGATCAAAATTATTCTTAAGAAATTATTCGATTAATCGAATGATCGAATGATTATTACTCGAATGAATACCCTAGTACATACATAACTTTCCCTTTGAATGTGATTGCAACATTCATATATCAATTCATCTATGGATTAGTTTTGTACCTTTTGTTGAGTATTCTAAGGATGCAGCTGTAATGTTAGTGACGATGTAGATGTGGATTTGATTATCAATTTACGATTTGAACATATAAACCAAGGCGTTTAATAGTAATGTAAATTGTTACGTAAAATTGCTATCGGAAATATCAATCATATGCGTACAATTGCATATACATAAGGATAAGATGTTCTGTAGTACTACATATATATGTATATGAAATGACAAATCAAATATACATAACATGGTGTCTATAGTTGATAACTGAGCAGAAAATATACTATTTTAGGAAAATATTTGTATTATCGTACATGTATGAACGAAAACATAAAGTAACCAAATATTCAATAACATATGAATTAATGAGTAGTAATTAAATTTTACAATACATTCATATAGAATAATTTCCCAATAAGCATTTTTGAAAAATTGAAAATGACAAGTACAAATACAAATATTTAACTATTTTTTTTTTAAACAAAACAAATTTCTCCTAAAAATGCGTAAGCATAACACGTTTGTTAGAAACTGTATGTAGTTTATTTTGCCATCACTTAATAAACCCGAGTTTTGTTTAGATTTGTGCCATCTTACGAGTATTACCATTAAAAAACTCTCTATTTTATTTAATTATTCACCACTGTTTTATGTCTGTCTAACACCCACAACATCGTAATCTGCCGCAAAAAGTTAATAAATCATGTTGAGATTTCATGTTCAACACACAAAAACGAATAAAGTCTTAATTTTGCTTTTGCGAACAGTAATGGATGTTGCCGCTGTTGTTCGCTGGCTGGCTGGATGACTGGCTGGTTGGATGGTTGCTTTTCGGTTGGCTTAAATAACATGCCACTAACATTAAAACCACAAACACAAAATTGACTACTTGCAACATTTAATAATAAATGGTAGCAACCAACAGCCACAACTATTAGCAATTTTCGGTATCATGTTAATTCGGAAGACAAGATTAAACAACATCGTGTAGTGTTTTGTTGCAGCTGAAAATCGAAAGAGAAGATGAAGTTTTGAATATTTTTTTAAAAAATATTGATTTAATTATGCAGACATAATGGGTATGCAATTGATAGCATACGAGAAGTGTTTAATTTAATGAACTATTTCGCCTTCTAAGTAGGAAGAAAATTAATAAAATTCGAATTTATAGCTTTAAATTCACAAAATTTAATTTGTGTATTATGATCGCAAAAACCACTAAACTACCTTCGGTAGTTGCGGAAATTTCGGCCTAGAATGAAATCATTTGCCATGTTTTTTTTTGGTTTTCAATGTAAAATTCTAGATCTGTTTTGTCATCCTATTTCGAGCATCGATATACCATTTGGTTCAGTTTTCAAATCTGGGGAAAATTTTGAAAATTTGGTTGCTTGGGTTCTTGGATGTATAGTAAAAAATATTTCATAGTTGTACCATCAGACGTTTTACTTAGAGTTAAGTTAGCAGAATTGTAGAATCGTCTGGGTTGATGAGTGAATTCATCATACCAGTAAATTCAAGATAGGCCCAATCTGTAAATGCAAATTTTGTATAGAATGAAGAAATCTGTTCGACTTTTGGAAGAGACCTCATCTCTTCGAATCTTCTCATAACACAATTCCAAACTTTTATGGCTTTGAGACAGCCGTTAAATTTTTCATAAAAACATGGCTATGCTCTATCTGTACTCCTTTAATAACTTTTTATTTATTTTATTAATAGCCTTTTTTCAAATAACCTGTACTTTAATCTACTTTTTCAATATAATTAAGATAAAAGTTAAATAAAAATGCGTATAATGTTGATGACACTGCTAATTAATTTATATTTATGGAGATAATACTGGATTAATTACAGTTTCCAAATAAAATTATCTTTACTGCATTAACTATTATATTTGTATATTATGTTTTAACTGAACAAATTTAAATGTTTTTTTTTAATTGATTTGTTTTATTGAAAACAAAACACTGTCAATATTTAAGTTATTAAAGCGGAAAACAAACAATGCTAAAATAATATTTTCATTATTAATTAATCATAAATCATGGTATTTAAATACAGCAACAATTTATTAACAATAGCATACAGTTACATTAATATTTTTGTTTTAAAAATAATAAATAGATTTTAATGAAAAAAAATCGCAATATTAATTATGATATTGTAGAATAAAGAACGCATTTTAAATACCCTACTAATTCAAAAACTCAATAAAAGGCTGCAATAAAAATTTTCTCCAAATATTTATTGAAATAAAAAGCTAGCTCGAGCACATGTTAGTTCTGCAATCTTTGATTGATTTGTTGTCAAACAGGTCTATGAGCAGTTCACTCTATGCTGTAGGTAGCCCTTTCGGAATATAAGCCCTCGATAGGGTTTTATTTGGAAACAGTTTCTAAATTGATTATATTCGACTTAGCTTTCGACAGCTAGAGGCCATGAAACCAAGTTGTCATGAGTGCCAAATGAGCCGTTTAAAACAATATAAGGATTTTAAACAACGGAACTAGTATAATGATGAATTTGATCTTCATTTTATTCAAAAGATACCCCCAACCACAATTAAGTAGCGATCAATTATTTCATTATAGAACTAAACTCTAGTTCAAAGTGTATTTAACCACCAAACCACAAAAATCCTTCAATTGTTTAAACAAAAATCTATAAATAATGTTTATTTGTTTTTTTTTTCCAAACATATTACAATTGCAACTCCAGTGAATCCTTTAATTGTTTTTATGCGTTTTTTTAATTAACAGTAATTTTTCATAATATTAATAGGCAATTCATATATAAGTATAAATAACTAAAGGATTACTGTGAATAGTGTTGCATGTATGTATATTTAAAATTCACTTTCAATTAACAATAAAATTAATTTTAAATTTTTATTTTATTTGCAGGTGTTAAATGGCACTTTATTAAAAGGTAAGTAATAAAAATAAATTATAATTATATATTTATATTGATTGAAATGTGTGTAATTTAATGCTATGCATTCAGGTTCTATTTTTACACTTTTACGCTGAAATTACATTTACCAAAACTTACTCGTATATTAATGGTATAAAGGTGGTAAAATTTATGTTTACGAAGAAAATTGTCTGTCATATGATGAAATTTCAAGAATTGAGCTGTCATACTTTGACATTTACTTAGTACAAACTTGAGATATGGAAAATAGAAAAATAAAAATAAATTTTGAAATGTGTAATCGGGAATCCCGAAATTCGCAAAACAAGTGTTGAAAAAACCAAAAAATAGGATTTGTTAATATTTTGGCTATAATATCCATACCAGGGCCGGTGTTATCGGAACCCTTTACAAAATAATTAAGAACATATTTGGCAATCTAAAAACAGTTATTATATTTTGATATCGACTATGCGATTTGAGAATTTTTGCCCTAAAGTGGAATTTTACATAAAAAATAGGCGTTATTTGGATGGACCTGGTCCCCTCGGTATCAATAATTTTGAAATTTATTTTCATTTAAAATATTTAGTGTAAAGTTAGCTTTTCAAAATGTGTAAATTACTAATACATCTTCTTGGATATTTTTTAGATAACTTAAAAAGAAAAAAAGTACCTTTTCCCAAAAACTAGCGAAAAATCGCCTTTTTTACATTTTTAAATTCAAATGCATATAACTTTGGAGTCAGTAACGATTTTTAAATAACTCTTTTTTTGCCATATACATTTGTTGTTAGGATAATAAAAGAAAAATGAAGAAAATCGAGAAATATTTGGACCCGCTGTTATCAAAAAACTGGAGTAGGGTGGGTAAAAATGTTGAACATTTAATTTTCAAATGCGAATATCTCCTAAGTTATAAGAGATAATTGATAGCTACGAGGTTTTTTGTAGTGCTCGACAAGAAAATTCTATATATGTAATGGTTTTGAAATCGGAACACATCCGAAGAAATAGGATCGTTTTAAAAATTGAACATACCCGAGGTGTCCTACATTGGGGAATTCTGGCCGCACCCCTGGTGGCCCCATACGGTCAAACTTCAAAACTTAAACTCAACAACACTTCTTCTTTGCGCATGTCAAATTTAATTCAAATCGGACTAAAGGTTTAAAAGTTACAGATTTATTTCCCTCTTTTTTTTCTCATACCACTGTCCATCGGTGATCCTTGGTTTCCTACAAGAAGGCGCAACATAGTCGGCCAAACAAGACAGTTGTTTCATGGTCGTCTAATTCCTTTATTTGGTTGAATCAATTGGCCACCTCTTTCTTATTAGTTACTAGCTGAACCCGGTCCGCGTTGCTGGCCCTTAGAAAACATGCCTTTTATATTGCATCTCGATTTTAATAAACAGTGTCGGACAAAGTCGGTGATCCAACCTTCAATGTTAATACATGTAGTGGCATTTCGGCTGGTTCCAATGATTTCAAAAATTTAGTATGGAAATTTCTAATTCATGCACCTAATATGCACATACAGAAAACAGTTTCGTGATAGCAACCGAATTTGTTGCCAATCGAATGATTCGGTTGCACACAGAATTTTTCAGTTCTAACAATAGAATGTCAGTTGATAAAGAAGAATTTCAGTTGAGACAACCAAACTTTAGTTACCTCTTACAAAATATTGTAGTCACAACTGTAAAATTCGGTCACTAATATAGAATAATTCGATTGGCAACAAATTCGGTTGCTATCACGAATCTGTTTTCTCTGTGCAAGAGTAAACAAAATTATTTATCAGAGACCGAAAATCAAAAATCTGACTTTACACTTTTACCCAAAAGGCTTTTCTGAAGATTCCGTGAAAACTTCATCAAAATCGGTCCAGCCATTTTTGAGTCCATACGGAACTGTACATACACACATCCATTTTTATGAAATATAGGGCATTAGCGGTATAATGTAAAAATTTGAGTTTTACGCACCCCTCCGCTCACAGACCGAATATCAAAAATATAACTATACAGTGTTACCCGCTGGGCTATTGTGATGATTCACTGAAAATTTAATCAAAATCGGTCCATCCGTTTTTAATACATATGTATATATAGATGGAATTAGCGGTATAATGTAAAATTTGATTTTGCCACACCCCTCCGCCCACAGACTTAAAATAAAAAATCTGACTTTACAGTGTTACCCGCTAGGCCATTTTGAAGATACCCTGAAAATTTCATCAAAATCGGTCCAGCCGTTTTTGAGTTCATTCGGAACATACATACCCACATACATATAAACATCCATTTTTATATATATAGATAATAACTGGCCTATTTTCTCAGGGGCCATTTGAAAGAGCGGGCTTCCTTGAGCAAACCACAATCAACTGATGTCTGCATTATAAAATGTCGAGCTACATTGACGAGATCGAAGCATTTTTGCAAATTGTAGTTGAAAGCATCTCTAGCGACATGATCGATGTGACCCACATCATATTAAATTTTTATTAATTTCCATATTACTTTCACATTAGTATCAATAAAACTAAATTTGCCAAAAACAAAGTGTGTTTTTAAACCAAATTTTCCCACCCTTTATTATGCAAAAAAAAATTTATCGAATTCCGTTTGATGTTTGGGGGTAATATGTGATTAATTTAATTTTTAAATAAAACACTTACAATTGAATTGGATTTCGGCTTGTTTTTCAAATGCTGTACCCAGGTGGTCCATTCGGAAGGCCCAATTTTCGATCACACTTTACAGCACTGCTACCGATATCTTGCGAATTACGCGATTAATGTTGGCTTCCACGTCTTGAATCGTAGCTGAAGACATTTGAAATTACATAACTCCAAAGAAAATAATTCCTAGGTGTGATATCACTTAGGCTACCAGTTGAAAGGTCGGGGACGCGGAATTGACGGCTCACCTTTTTCTTAAAATCTGCCCTTATTTTTTTGGTATGATAACTGAAAATGGAGTACAGTTTCGGCCTATATTTTCTAGTTGGACGCTATAGCTTACTTACCAAACAGTGTTACTTTATGGATTGCTAGGCTTTTCTATAATAGATTACAAAATGGATTGGAAGTAAAGTTTTTGTTGTTTTATAAATTTGAATTTGCTATATTCCTTAATTTAGCTTTTTGTGAAAACATCTACTTAAATGTTAAACAATAACAAATCTGTAAAATGATAACAACAAATTCTTCTATAATTTGTTTAGCTGACCGAAACTGGTCAACTTGTTTTTAACATAAAGCCGCATTACTTTTGCTAATGCTAACAGATCTTGATTGAACTAACAATATAATAAACTAAATAACAGCATTTTACTTCTTATAAAATAATATTTTATAATTGTGAAATAACTTTCATTCTCGACAGCTTTTTACACTTGTATAATACAACATTCTCCAGTTCTAAGCAAGTATTGTGCCGGTTTTTTCCATATATTTTTATAATAACCATTTATTCTCCTAATTTTTTATCATAATTGCAACTTGTTGCGATCAAAATGAAATCTGAACAAACATCAGACAGATAAAGAATACAACTTGCGACCGCAACGATTTGTTATGCTCACCTGAGCATTCTAATGCAACAAAATCTTCCTGCTACTACAAACAAAAAAAAAACACATACACAAAATAAAATGTTATTTAAAGTGTTAACAGTAATTCCTTGTTGTGTTGTTGATCCATGTTGCAACAGCGATTGTATAATTTTCTTTTCTTTATTTTGTGGCAAGATTATTACGCAAAATAGCACCGCAAATAGAATAGTAATTTTTGTCTTCGGTTCGCAACATGATACAATAACTTGTTTTCTAACAGCTGTAATTCAAAAAAAGTGGAATTTAAATGGTTTCATATTGAAACTGTAAACTTTTCTTTTTTTCATCTTGTTAACGAGCTAAGCAGCAGGTGTAGTGAACAACAACAACAATAATACAGCAACAGGAAAATAGAAGTGTAATAAAGAATTTATGAAGTGTGCCACACAAAAATTGTTGCAGAATTATTCATGATTTTGTGAGAAAAAATGGTGTTTTGCATATTAAATATTAATACACACACATTAAGCTATTATAATTTTTCAACACATGTGTGGCGAGGAAACTTATTGTGGATTTTTCTTATTTAAGATTGTGTACTTTTAAATTTGAGTATTAGAAATCGAAGACTTTCTAAGCATTTACTAAGCTACGAAGTATTAAAGCCTTTAATCCTCTGTTTATATAAGACAGTATTCAGTTGCCACAGGCACCAACACAGATATATGCCATCATAACCTATCGGGAAAAAATTGCTAGGGCTTCACTTTGTAGGCGGGAAGTTGTATTTTTAATATATAACTATACAAGTGATTATTTAAAGGTCATTCTTTAGGTTATATGCTGAATTCATTTAGAATATTTTGCCTAAAGGCTTGCTTTACCAGACCTTCAATTAGGCTTCAATTTTCAGGCCTTTTAATAGAATATATCCTATGTAGATATTCTATGAGGCATTGCGCGACAGGTGTCATTTAACGAAAGTCCTTATAAAGATGTGGCCACTTAAAATCCGTACGCGCTATAGTAATCATAATGCAAAAAGATTTACATACGTTTTTAACAACAAATCTACCATTATTCTACAATGAATTTCAAGTCATTATGTTTAGTTTAAAAAGTGTAGACACAATGGAAAATGTAGCTACAGATAAAATTGTGCACAAATATCTAGAAAATCCGACTTTGTCTCGGCAGCTCGAGGTTGTGTGGCCTTTAAATATGAATACGTAAAGTTGAGCAAAAATATTAATTTGGCAGTCAATCCGCAGCTGCGATTTGAAGAGCCAAGCTTTTCAGACATGTTTTTAAAGAATTTTCAGAATTATATATAAAAAGACAGTTTGGAAAAGCGATTACTGTCATTTATAAGTCATCACACATCTGATACAAAGTTTCAGCCAAGTTGTCATTACTCAATGACAAGTTGTCATTACTCAAATACAACTATGAAGTGGTATAATGAGAATAATATTGATGTTATACCAAAACACATCAATTAAACAAATTGCCCAAATCTTCGTCCAATCGAGATATATTGGGCAATTGTTAAACGTAAATTGAAAAAGAGTGCAGGTACAGTAAATATCCAAATTTGTATGAGAACAAAGTGGAATAAATATGCTGGAATAACGGTAGAAGTGGGAAGTAAAGTTGTGCAGCTATTAATAGGAGGCATAAAAAGAAAGGCCAGAAAATTTATTCTCAATAAAGACACATAAACCTACAGTTATATTTTTTTTAAACTTAATAAATTACCTTTAATTTCATGTATAAAATGTTAACATACGTTGTTTCATTTAAAAGCTTTAATCCGTACAGATTTAATCCGTAAATTTTGCCATGGAGCTGGTCTGCAAAATAAGGCCTTTTGGAAGGTCTCTTTACTGCATATTTTTCCCGCTGTGAAGTAATCGAAGCTTTCCGGTGACCAAACTATTTTCAGCTCAGCGCCGAAATCAAAGGTAGCTACAGAGAGGTATTTGTTCCAAATGGATTCAAATTGATCTTGTATGTGCCCTGGGACCAGTGATGCCAAGTGTAGGGAATTTTTCCTTTTTGTAGTGATTTTTTTCCAAAATTTCGCATGTAGGGAAAAATGGGCAAGATTTTTTATTTTACTTTTGTCGAATTGTAGGAATTTTTTCCAATGGCAATTTAAAACTATATATTTTGCAAATATTAAATTAAAAAATATAATATTTGTTTAGTGTATCATTAGAAATTCGTAATTCGTAAATTTATTTACCATTTCCTCAAAGAACTAGCTGCGCTGATAATTTTTGACAACTACGAGAGTAGTTGCTACAATGAATTTTCTTTTATAGTAGACACTTATTTGGTTTTACACACGTACCCCATCTTTGCAGTTCGATTTTAATTAGTAAGTTTTTATGTAATAAATAACATTATAAATTAAAAAATAACAATTTAAAAAAAAAAAATTCCGATTCGTCTTCTGATAATGATGAAAATAAAGCAAAGAAATACGGCTCAAGTTGGTTGAGAGACGAGAAACTAATGTGTTGGCTGGAGCTGGTCAAAGATGGCGACTTTAAATGCACCAACAAATCATTCAAAAACAAAAACCCAAACAATGGATTCTTTTTTTGACAAACAAATCCCGGAAAAAACAATGATGTTGCCTATTTAAAAATCCGCTTAAGCGTAGAAAGTAGGAAAAAAAACCGATTTTTTTGGATTTCTAAAAAATCTCCTGGCATCACTGCCTGGGATCTTATGTGAAACTGTTCTACGATTTCGATAAGAAAAAAAAAGTCAATTCTATTTTCGTTCTCAGAAACGAGAATTCCAAGGCAGTTTTCCCAACTTTTTAATTTCAAAAGGCACTGAACTCAAGGAAAAACTGTGTATTATTAGTCAAAAAAGCAAAAGACACATTGCATTGTTTAAAGGAAAATCTGATGTCAAAGTAAAATTTTTATGGAAAACAATCAAATTTCGTTATGATACAACCGAACTTATTGATAGGGTAATCTTTGTGACAGTAAATAACGTCACAGTAGACACTTTTCTAAAAAAAAATCAGTTTTTGGAACACATTCTCCCTGTTTTAGGATTTTCGGTATTTGAAAATAAAAAAATGTAAAGAATCTATATAAATAAAAATCAAATGTCGTTCGTTGGTAACTGCATCTGCTCAGAACGGCCTGGCCGATTTAGACAAATTTTTTTTACAATGTTGGCTATAGTCGAACTTAGATTTTTACGGAAAGAAAAATTTACCATGACCACTTTTTTCGATTTGTCCAAAATCGGAAAACGGCTGTATAATAATCCAATTTAAGTTTTTACTGAAAGAAAAATTGACCACGCCAATTTTTTTTCGATATATCCAAAATCGCAGGGCGCCTGGACCGATTTAATGTCCTATAATTTTAGCAATAGTTAGTCCGCAAAAGTTTTTCTTTTGTCCACGTCCACTTATTAAATACATCTGCAAAATACATCGATCTGTGATCACTCATATTTCAATATCTTAAATCATTAATAATTGGCCAAGAAGCGTTTAATCAAGAAAAGGAACTCGATCTGTGATCACTCATGTTTCTGAACAAAAATCGATTTTTTATATAAAAACTCAAAATATCTAAATTCGCTAATAACTTGGCCAATAAGCCTTTAATCAGGAAAAGAAGCTCGATCTGTGATCACACATATTTCTGAACAAAAATCGATTTTTTATATAAAAACTCACAATATGTAAATTCGCTAATAACTTGGCCAATAAGCCTTTAAAAAAAAAACCAATTTTTTATATAAAACCTCAAAATACTCGATCTAATATCACCCATATTTCTGAACAAAAATCGATTTTTTATATAAAAACTCAAAATATCTAAATTCGCTAATAACTTGGCCAATAAGTGTTTAATCAAGAAAAGGAGCTCGATCTATGATCACCTATATTTCTGAACAAAAATCGATTTTTTATATAGAAACTCACAATATCTAAAATCGTTAGTAACTTGGCCAATTAGCGTTTAATCAAGGAAAGGAGCTCGATCTGTGATCACTCATATTTCTGAACAAAAATCGATTTTTTATATAAAAACTCAAAATATCTAAATTCGCTAATAACTTGGCCAATAAGCCTTTAATCAGGAAAAGAAGCTCGATCTGTGATCACTCATATTTCTGAACAAAAATCGATTTTTTATATAAAAACTCAAAATATCTAAATTCGCTAATAACTTGGCCAATAAGTGTTTAATCAAGAAAAGGATCTCGATCTATGATCACCTATATTTCTGAACAAAAATCGATTTTTTATATAGAAACTCACAATATCTAAAATCGTTAGTAACTTGGCCAATTAGCGTTTAATCAAGGAAAGGAGCTCTATCTGTGATCACTTATATTTCTTAACGAAATTCGATTACTTATATAAAAACTCAAAATATGTACATTGATTTACATGTATTCTGTTGTTGCAAGACTTAGCTTTTTGACAACAGACTTAGGTTCGTTGTCTCTCAGTAACGCTTCTATGTATATTTTATTCTATGACCAAAAGATTCATTGTACATATTTTGAAATCAAATGTAAATCGAACATAATCCAAACCTAATGAATGAAAATAATCATTCAACAATACGTTTTTTTTTTCTTTTTAACTATTTTTACCCATTTCAAACCGCTCCTTACAAATTCACAAATCGAACACAAGCATTTTTTAATTTGACAGGACAACGTCTGTCGGGTCAGAAAGTTATAATAATAAAAATAAATAAACCTTAATAACTCTTGACCTAAAAGCGATAAGCTACATATGTATGTATGTTTTTTGCAGATCTCTTCGATCATAAATAGATTTTTGGCGAGTTTATAAAAAAATGTGTTTTTCTAATTAACCGTAAAGGGATTTACTTATAACTTTGTTATCTTTTCGGCAAACATTTTTGTAGAATATTTTAATCCTTAAAATGCTTTTTGAAAGGTTTTTTTTTGGATTTTATCGACAAAAAAAATGTAAAATTTACCCCTAAAGAGAGGAGCTAGAGGGTTGAGATCTTCCACAAAAATTATCCCCATAAAATTCCACAGTATAACTCTGACAATAAGAATTCTCTCATACATTAACTTACAATTTTCTTTCCCTTCGACTAAAAAATTAAAACTTTAACCCACTGTAACAAAAATTTCAGACCAGCTGGACTATAAGTTTATTCTAAAAATTATCTACTCAACATGCCCTTTCAGGGTTATAGAAATGCTACTCTGTTCCAAAAATGCGGTTGGACAGTGTAATTAAATTATCTTGTTAAGGAGTTCAAACATATTTTTTTATTAAAGTTGCAAATGCACTGATGCATTTTACCAGAAATATTTGATAAACTTAAGTGCGGTTTCAGTCATGTTATCAGTAATTGTAAATGTTATTAAAGAAATGTTAAATGATATCAAAGTTATTAAAAATCACTAAAAACCGAGCTAATTATTGTATTAATGGAATTTATGTTGACAAAGCAGTTCCAAGGTCCCAATAACAATATAACTATGATATTTATGAGAGCTTAAGTGTACCAAGCTTGTACTAATTTCTATTTTTGAAATTGCGACCTGTAGTTTGATTACAAGATTTACATGGAAGGACGGACAGATGGACGGTCGAACATCGCTTAATCGACTCGGAAAGTGATCCTGAATAGATTGAGGGGAAAATATTTTTGCACGTTACAAATATCAGCACTAAGCCAATATACCGTCCCCACTATGGTGGTGTAGGGTATAAACAGTCATTAAACACTTGTTTAATGGTCTTTTTGCTAACCCCTAAATCAATTGAGATATTTGAAAACAGTTTATTGAGTAATTGTACGGTTCAGATTGTGGTATAAATAACATTTTGAAAATTTGCACACAGCTATTTTTGTATGCGCAGCGACGATACAATCTTTAAATTAAATTGTATTTATTTTCACACTACCACTGTTCACATTAACCTTTTGAAAGCTGTCCAAATAGTCTATAGTTTAGGTATTTCTCATGTCATTGTGCAATATATTGTTTATCCTGCCATAGTTCTACTTGTAAATTAATTAATTAAATCATTTAATCCATTAGTGATTAAAGAATCCTTACGAAAGTATTTTCGAGAACGAAAACAAAGTGTCTACTACTTATACTTAGTTTGTATGAATGTACTTCAAAAGCACCACTCAAATGCTTGTGATGTTCTCAATCCCTTTTCAAGTTTATTTGTGTATTTTTGATTTAAAGTTTCTTTTTTTCGAAGTGCAACATAGTTTAGCACTTTGTCAAAATGAAGTCGATAAGTAAGACAAATAACTACTACTACAACAAACAGCTACTTACGACCAACACCAGTAATGAACGAAACGGAACGGAACAGGAGGGCAGACGGCAAACAAAAACAAATCTCCCAAATACTATTGTTACAAATTAACTTTTGCTGTTTTGTTCAATGACCTAAATTCCCTCTAGTTATAAGCAATAAACAACCAACTACAGCAGCAACAACAATATCAGTGCAACAATATTTACAAAAGTAAACTTTATGTACAGATAGATACATAGATACCTATTCACATTTAGTTACAAACTTAAAAGGTACTTTTTGTGTTTTGCAGAGCTGGTGAAACATTGTGTGTGGGTTTCTGTCTTTCAACTCTTGTACTCCAATTGTTATAAATATTTTTTTATTTTTTTTTGTGTTTTTTGTGTTTCAGTTGCTTTGATTCTTTTCACCATGTACTTTTGTGGTTTGTAATTAGGAAATAAGGTGAACTTTTGAGGTCATTGATATTGAGAAGGTGGTTAATTTCTCAAACAAAGTAACTAAAAAAAACAAAAAATACTCCAGCACAAAACACCAACATTGTCTACAAACAATCGTAAAGAAACCAAAAAAGAACTAAATTAAAACAATGTTGCCAACTATAACAAAAAGTGCAACATTAAATAACTACTAAAAAAAGAAGCATTGAAATTGGTTGTTAAGTTTTAACATGACACATACTCAATGCATTTACATAGATTTTTACAACAAAAAAGCAGCAAAAAGTTTACAAAACTGTTTTTTTTTTTCTTTTGTAAATCTTTTTATAACTCTAGTAAACATTTATGTTTCATTGTTTTAAACTAATAAAATATGATTTTATTGTTGCTTGCAGACACTCAACTAAATTGTTAGTAGCAATAATATTGAGATTTATATATAATTTAAGAAACATTTTGGAAACATTTTTTAGTTTTAAATTTTTATTGTATGCATTTCAAATGTTATTAATTTCATAGTACTGTTAAAAAATATTAAATTCATTAAATCGGTTAAAATGTCAAAAAGTTAAATATAGTTATGGTCCATTTCGGGTATACACATATCGAGCCATAACCGCGAAAATATCTTAACCAACAATATATTCGTCTTACATTTTTAATGTTTAAGTACATAATCTGTTGAAATTTTATGTGTATAAAGAAGTGGCCACTTTAAATCCGGACGGATTAAAACGAGCATAACTTTTAAATGAAACAACGTATGTTAACATTGTATACATGAAGTTAAAGGTAAATTATTAAGCTTTAAAAAATATAACTGCAGGTTTATGTGTCTTTATTTCGAATACATTGTCTGGCCTTTCTTTTTATGCCTCCTATTAATAGCTGCACAACTTTACTTCCCACTTCTACAGTTATTCCAGCATATTTATTCCACTTTGTTCTCATCAAAATCTGTTTATTTACTGTACCTGTACTCTTTTACAATTTACGTGGACAATTTGTTTAATTGATGTGTTTTGCTATAACATCAATATTATATATTATTCGTCTTATAAATGACAACAATCGCTTTTCCAAACTATCTTTTTATATATAATTCTGAAAATTCTTTAAAAACATTTCTGAAAATCTTGACTCTTCTAACAGCAGCTGCGGATTGCCTGCCAAATTAATATTTTTGTTCAATTTTACGTATTCATATTTAAAGACCGCACAACCTCGAGCTGCCGAGATGTAAAATTTCTGACCTGATATCTGCCAACAATCAGATTCTGGGTTTCTTTTAACACGACGAATATGTGAAGAAAACATAAAATGTCTAATAAAGTACAGGAATGGTTAATATTAAATAACTATAAATATGCAAAAGTGCTAAGTCCATTTTATTTTGTAAAAATTTCAAAATTATTATCTCAGTCAAGTGGAATTGAGTATAAATATGTTACTAAATAATACATGTTTTAATTATTGGTTTATTCATTAAATTTCAATCAAAATATGTAAATTACAATTTTTTTAATTAAATACATATTTAATAATTTTAAAAATTTATTATCACCTCGACTTTCAGATATGAAACAGAAAATGTTCCAAGTCCCAAAAAAGAACATATAAGATGCAAAAGCACTTCTTCTTAACTGTGATTATTTATCATTATAAATCTTACCAAATAATTAAAAAAACTCCATTAACAGATTTCAAATCATGGATTTTAGACAGTTTATTTCTGAAAAGGATCTTTGTACACCAAGCTGACGAAATGATTAATAAAATAAAATTTTAAGATCAAAAAACACACTAATGAAGTCAAATTTATTGAAAGAAGGTATGTATATCAAACTCAATTTAACGAAAAAGTTTTTAAGTAAACTCATCATCCTCTACTATTTAGAATCATTGTAATTCTTAAAAAGTTTTATCTAAAGAGGTTTATATTGTAAGTCAGCAGATTAGAATTCAAATCAGACCAAATGTTTGACAGAATGTGTCTACAATGAATATAAAAAATGTACCAAAACATGAGATTTATTAATTTTAGTCCCAAATTTTAAAAACCGGTTAACCGAGTGATATAAACCGATTAACCGAAAATCAACATTTTAAATTAACCGGTTCGCAAAAAACCGAGATTTTGAAGAAAACCCGGTTTTTCAGTTAACCGGTTATCCGGTTTATAAACACTAGTTTACATTGAATCAAACCATACAAACAATCACAAAAAAGCTTTTCATGTAGAGTTTGTAGTTATGCACTTAAAATATTTTCGCGATTAGGGCTCGATATGGTCATGTCGTCGTGTTATGCGCTCCTTTTTTAGAAGCCTAAAAACTGAGATCAGCTACGTTAAGAACCTAGTTTTCTCAATGTAATTTATTAGTGCTTTCCAATCAGAATTCCTAAGATGTTCCAGGTTTGGCTTGTTATCTTTGTATATACGAATCCGATTTTAGTTATCATTCGTCTTCAACCATTGAATAGCAACCATAATCGGCATGATCAGCCTGGAACACAGTACTTTCGTAAGACTTTTTAATGTGTCCATTTATATTTGGCCTGATTTGGCATCTGTCACTATGGTAAGCAAGGTCTTAAGTGGTACAAGAACAATAATGTGGTATTTGTACCAAGAGAGGCAAATCCTCCAAACTGTCTGTAGCTAGGGCCAGTGGAGAGATATTGGGCTCTTGTTAAAAGGGAATTGAAGAGCACCAAAAAGGTGTCCAAAAGTGTGGTAGAATTTAAACCGAGATGGACTACATGTTCGAACAAAGTGACAGAAAGCTCTATAAAAACTTTGATGGAAGGGTTTACGAAAAAGTTTCAAAATTCCATCACTAGAAATTAGAACTATATTTTTTTTGGTAAATTGTAATAATAATTTCAATCAAATAAAAAAAATCAAAACTGTAAGTTTAGTGGTTTAATTTTTATTAACATATATGTATGTTAAAATTTTTTCGATCTCAGTCCATAGATTTAATAAAAAATGGAGTTGACAAGTTCTCTACCAAACGTCTTACAAAAGAATAGTTTTAGTGTAAATTGTATCAAGTTTTTTACAACTGCTGCACCTACATACATACATATGCACATAAATTCCTTTATTACTTTAAAACATTCAATATAACTAACATCCTTTTAAACTTTAAAATCTTTTCTTATATTTTTTCGGCATAACTTCACTTTTTTCTATTGGCCCCATCTCATGTAAGTAAGACAACCTTGACACATTGCTGCTAAATAAAAAGTCATCTATAGCAACGAAAGCAACTCCTTTTTCAATTAAACTCGAAAATAAATTATTTTTAAAGCTTTTGCCATAAAAACTACGACAACAACAAAAAAATCTATTATAAAAAGTTTATGATATCGATAAGATAAATATAACTTCGACAAGAAGAAAAAAGCTAAAAGTAGAATAAAAATAAAAAAAACAGAAAATTTAAAAACACTGAATGCTTGAATATATAACAAGCAAAGGCATGTTTTAAACATTATCAACTTCAGAAAATCTTAAAGACGGTGTTATTCAAAAAGATTTCTTTTCGTTTCCTTTAGTTTTAGTTTATCTCCAACAGACTATGAACTAAATAGTAAATTTATCTACTCGTACTCGTATTATAGCTGTTGGCAAAAGCGCCACACGAATACTTTTGCAAACCTTAGTTATTCCTGCATCCATATATAAATAAGTATTCATAAAAAATGTTTTTCAGTAAAAAGTGAAAAAAAAAATACCAGAAATATTTATAAACTTTGTAGCATTTTACTCTGCTACTTTTAACAGAGTATGTATAAACTAAACTCTTTAGAATAGAACATTATTTCTGTTACCAGTACACTTTAACACAAACATTCTGATATTCATATACCTACATATTTCTGTAGAATACACACTCAAATATACACCTTTTTGGGGTTTTACATTTTATATAGACAACTTAGTTTTATAGATCTACCGCAATACGGTTTAACCACTAAATGTTATAAAAATCTAGACAAAAAGACACAAAAAATGTACCAAGCAACCAACAAAAGGAATACCAAAATAAAAACTATGCTACTCAAAATTTACACAGTAGTGTGAAAGGATAAAACCAAAATCTAGATTTTAGAATCTATATAAAAAATTTTAAAAATATTCGAATTATTATTTGTTTAAATTAATCAACAAAGTAGTCATTATGATTTACAATGTGTATTGGATGATTATTCTTCTCGATAATTTAGAACTACATACTGTAAATCTTCTGGTGATTAGTTGATGTAGATTTCCAATTCAGTACTTCTATTATACCCTTTGTTTGTCATTTCGTTAGTAATTTCTACATTTTTCATTCTATCCAATTAGACTTTCGGCATGAAGTCCACACTATATGTTCACTTATGTTGTTAAATGAAATGGAGTATATTGATGCATATGTGAGTTTATTGCCATCGATTATTTTGTTTATTGGCAAAGACATTAGCCAAAATTATGAATTCCTTCAAATTTTTCAGATCCCAATTGGAGAAGTTTTGCCGCTTCAAATGATAAAGTTGATAAGTTAATATGATATCGTGATATTTGGTTAATTTTAAAATGAAGCAAATTTGCAAAAGTTTAAGGCCAATAAAAAATTATATATATGGGCAATTTCATGTCAAGTGAACCAACTTTTGAAATCGATGTCTTCCAATCGGGATGAAATTTGCAACAAGGTTAGTTCTATTGGTTAGTAATTCTGACATATTTATATATGTTATTTACATTCTGATTAATAAATGGATATTCAGGTAACGAATTGAAATTGAAATTCGATTACTTTGCTGTGATATCATAATTTAAATCAATGGAATGCTTTATGATACACGAAATTTTTTGTTTTATTGTCTGGTGCGAAAATAAATAACGCTGATGGTGTTCCGACACGGAAACAGGCGACATGCAATTGACGAAGGGCATTGAGATTTGATAATTGTCATTGCCGTACTACTAACATTTCTGTCGTAACCATTGGGGTTTGAGGTATTTAAACGTCATCTCCTTTGTACTTTCCATTTATTATTGGTGCAGGTTTTTCACCGCATGCCCAGTGCCATTACAAATAACGCCATAATTCGCCATTATGATTACCCACTTTCAGTTGGATATTGAGAGGTTGTAATAGGGTGTTTCCAGCGTGTTTAAAAACTCGGTTGGATAGTTGACGACATCATCTTTGGAAGTAGCGGAATCCACCGATTTGTACGTCAGCAATTCGCGAACAATTTCACTTTGAATCTGAAAATTCAATTCGTCGACATCAATGTTCGCTCAACCAATCATGATTTTTGTAATGTTTGGAAGCACCTTGTGGATGAGCTCGGATTTTGATCCGGTAAACTGTCAGAAATTGATAAACTGACTGAAAATTTAATACAACTGGTCTGTATTTCAACGGGGATTTTGCCGCTGTCGTTGACCGTGGAATCACTGACAATGTTTGGCAAAAATGTCCTGACAACAAAATTATTACACAACCAAACCGTGTTTGATTGTTTCGTAAATCTTGCATAGTGTCTAATGCCTCCAAACACTTTTTATGAATTATTGTACACTCATTACAAACGATCAGTTTACATTGCTGCAAAACTTTGGCCATCACACTGTTCTTGGAAATGTTGCACGTTGTATTTTCATTACTCCGTGAAAAACATTTATGGACTATTACAAAATTTAAAAAAAAATTAGCCATATCGGTTCAGGCGGTCATTGATTTTAGATATATCAAATGGTAAATTTGTTTCCTTAAAACTGGATTACTACGAACAGTAAACAAAAATTAGACAAATCGGTCCGTTTACTTTCCGCAAAAACCTAAGTTGACTTTTAAAGAACATTTCAAATCGGCCAAATAGGTGCAGCCGTTACCAAGTGAAACGATTACCAATGAACTATATTTGATTTTTATTTATATAGAAGATATCGATCCAGAATTTTTATAGTTAAAAATATTCGTTATTTTAAAAATTATTTACAATTACTATTCGAAAAATTGCACTCTGCTACAAAATGAGACTTTTTGTCAGAACTTGAAAAGCGACCTAATGGGGGTTGTAGGCCTAGGTGAGGACATACTACAACCGTTTTCAAAGATTTTGAAACACTGTCAAAATTTTAAGATATTTTGAAAAAACTGTTTTAGGGTAGGTCGTAGTACTTTAGTACCTCTAACTCACACATTTTTAGACCGATTTCAAAATTTTAAACAACTGTGGATAGACAAGGATAAAATTTCGTAAGTTTTATAAAAAGTTTCGCTTTATTTTTTATTTTTTTAATAATTTTTCAAATTCAACAATAGTTATTTTAATTTTTTTTCTATAAAAACCTATTCTTTTTTGCACACTGTTTTAAATGCAACTTTATATAAAAATGAGATATTACTTTTTAAAATCGGTTTATATTTGCAAAAGTTATTAAACTTTTTTGAAAAAAGTTCGAAAAAATTTACCTTGTAAATTCAAAATTTTACAAATATTTTTTTTTCTACAGTTTTTTTGTTTTTTTTTTTTATTCATATGCGCTTGGGGAGAAAATACTGGTGTTAATTAAAAGTTGCTTAACTTTTACAATTTTAATCCGATTTGTATAATTAAACCCATGTTTTATTAAGAACTAAATTTCCTATATATGTTGGTATAAAGTTTTATAAACTTTCATATCAAAATAAACAATGAAAAGCGACTAAAATCAAAAAAGTTGATAAATTTTGTTTTTCTTTTAGATATTCTTAAGAAAAACAATACTTATAACTTACAAATGTATAAAAACTACACGTAATCAGTTTTCTTTCCAAACCCGTTAACTAATTTAAAGTCGGACAAAAACTGACTGAGTTACAGATCGATAAGTTGACGAACATCACTGAAAACGGTTTTTACAGAATGACTTCTGAATTTGAGGGTGTTTTTGAAATTTTTTGACACAATTTGTAATGTATTCAGCAAGACCTATAACCCACGCTAGGTCGTTTTCCAAGTTTTTTTCCATCGTAGCACCGTGTTATCAAGAATTTCTCAATTGTAAACATTTTTATTTTTGAAAAATTTTCGAAATTTATGTTCGAGAATTATTCGTTTTTGGGAAGTTTCATAAATGATCATTGTTTGGTCTTTGGTCTCTTCCATTATTTATATGTCTTTATAAAATTGATTGACTAATGGGCTCCATGTGTCTCTGTGTTTAATGCTTAACTAGGGGAAATGCATTTGTGTCATTATTAAATATCCCTGTGACATACATGATATGTACTTAAATATTCTGTTTATATTGCACTGGGCTGGTAACATTTAGAAATATATATACCCTTCTTATACCGTTAAGAGCTATGACTTTCAATTACTCAATAACTGACTTTTCAATGACTACTTCATACCGCCAGAATTACTTAGAAGTAGGAGTATAATGAATTATTTATTATCTATTATATAACTGATTACATTCTAGTGCTTGAATGAGCACATTCTATTATTACTTGTATCTGCTTCTTAGAGCCATAACTATCAATGTGTTATTTAAGTCATTACTTGTAATTAGTTTTAGCGATATTAATATAATGACATATTTATAAGAAGTTGTGTTAAGACTTACCTTCAATAACATCACCGTGTTGAAATAAGTGCAAGACTTTAGCATTTAAAATCATTATTTGGCAATGAAAGTTTTTGCTGGGTAAATTTTAAAATGTGCATTAAATATCACTCTGATTGACTGATTTGAAAATTCAAAAATCTTAAATTTAAAATTGTATGTCTCATTCTTTTTGCCTTCCAAAAAATTTCCACTTTTAATCACACAGAATGATTTTTTTCCTGCCTTAATCCACTGTATGTTTTTTGAGCAACATATTCATACGTATGTACATCTCGTGTATTTTACTTTTAATACACTGCGGGCGTAACAGTTTCAATTTTGTGTTCTTTCGCTGGATGTATTGTGCATGGGTGTATGAGCGATTTTTTTGTTACACAACTCTTATATTTTAACAGACTTCCATAAAGTAGCTATCAACACCAGCAGTTACGCCCCACAAAATAAAAAATAAAAAAGATAACCACAGCAAAACCTGCACTTTGTTGCCTTAAAATCGTACTTTTTACAGCATGCAGCAGCAGCAGCAACACACACTTTTGTACGTACGACTAAAAGGTCGTGTTGTAAACTTACTAATTGTGTGGCTACATAGCATACTTTTCTATGCATACTTTTTTTAGTTAGGTACTTACTTTTACACACAGTGTAAGTATGCATGTAAGAATACTTGATACAAAACATGTGTACAAAAAGGGGTAATATGTATGTTGTCCTGCAGCATGTTTGCGTAAATTGATGTTATCTTTGTTATGTGTGGTATGTGTGTGTCTTTTAATTTTGGTTGTTGCCGTTGCAAGTAAAGATAAACAAAAGTTAAACGATTCAAAAAGGTGGAAAGGATTTTGCCCAAAATACAAAGTGAACAAATTTTTGTTAAAACACAAAAGCATTCATGTATGTATTTGGGTGTGTGCACATTTTGTCTGTATTGCCAATTTGAGTGATTGGCATTGCAAAAACGCCACCAACAACAACAAAAAGAAAATTCCTTGTTAAAGTGCGAAAAAAAGTAGATCAAGAAATACAAAATCATTTAAATATAAAATTCGTCACACAAAGTTAGGAAAATTTATTTTGATAAGAAATTTTTCGAAAGAGGTGAATTTTCCATGTGTGTTAAATGAAACTTTCATATTAAGAATTTAATTTAAACCATATTTTCTAGTTTGTATTGGAAACTTTACATTGTACTATGGCTGAAAAACCCCGAGTAGAGGCAAAAACTATTTCACGACAAGCCAGACTCACCAAATTTGGTTTGCAGTCATCTACAGTCAAAATATTTGACTTGAACAAAAATCAGCGGTCAACGCCCCCTTTTTTGTATTGGGCCGTCCATAAGGGGAATTTTCGAAAAAATTAATGCTTACAGAACAATATTTTCTAAAACTCTCCGTTTATAATTTGGTAGATACATTTCTATAAAAGTCGTGTCAGTTTTTTCGAGGGGCTCCCATATGAACTTACCTTTTGCAAATGCAGCATTAAATCGTTTACATGGCCAGTAAAAACATCAAAATAAGTGCTAAATAAAAACGTTTACAAAATATCTTTACAACAATTAAAAATTTACACCTTGAGTAATAGAATTCATATTCAAAGATTTATTTTATTGAAAGTACATTTTGGAAAACATCGTTTTATTTAATAAAAATTATATTGCTTTACAATTGATAACACGAATTACATAGAATAAATTTATATATTATCAGCATTTTATGTCTAATTATTGGTTGTCAACTTTCATTATTTGTATCTATTTTTTCTCTCCAATATTTTGGCAATTGAACTGTACAAATTTTTTTTTTAGAAATATGATGTTGAATAATCTCAAAATGTGGAAATTCAGCCATAGTGCATTGTAATGTAATTTGGAAAAATCAATTTTGTAAGATTAATTTAGTTTTTGGTGCTCGAGGACAGGCTTAAAAATTAATAGAAACATATAATCACCCTTATCGTGGTTGGCGTAAACGTCTTACGACTACTACAGTTTCTTACTAGATTAAAGAACCAGTTTGCAGTTTATCTTTAATCTAATACGCAACTGTCTTAGGCTTATGACTTTAACGCCATCCACGATTAGGGTGATTATATTTTTCTATTAATTTTTAAGTCTGTCCTCGAGCATCAAAAACTAAATTAATCTTACAAAATTGATTTTTCCAAATTACATTACAACTTAGTTAGGCCTAAATTTGACAAAGCCACTAATCCATGAATAATAACTCAGAAACTTCACTGTCATTTTAAAAGAAAAGAAAGTAGGGTTCTTTAGTATTACAATAAAAATGATCAAGTCCCTACCAAAAACCCCTTCTAAAGGTTTATGATTAAAATTTTTCCCAAATAAGACATACGCAAGAACAAAAGTTTAAAGTTCATAGATGTCTTATACTATTTTCATATCAGCATTTCCATGCTTAAACGTGGCTTTGCACACAAATGTAATGACTATCCAAAACATATTAATTGAATAGTATTAGTTTTCATAAATCTCTAATATATTTAGTGTTTTATTAAATCGAATTCCCTCATGTTTATATAACACTATCAATTCATCTCCAAATTGAGACTTTCTGCAGCTGTTTTTACTAAATTGTCATCCCTTTTAATATTCAATTTTCATTTAATACAATTGTCTAGACATTCATTTTATGTTCTACCTCAAAATGTGCATGATTGAATTTCAATACAAAAAAAAAGTGTCAAATACATACAAAATCCCCTCTACAAAAAACTGAAACTGAACTTTCATCATTTCAGGCAACAAACTAAAATGATTTAAACTACTCCAGGGAAATAAAAACAACAAATGACCACTTTTAGTTTTAGCCCCCCCCCCAAAAAAAAAACAAAAGAAACAAAAACATTTTTGGTAAAACAAACAAAAAACTACTCACAAACAATGACAAATATAAAAACATTTGTTAAAATCAATTGAGCAGAAGATAAAACGGTAAAATGTTTTAACAAAAACTAAAAATATAAAATAATAATTTTCCTAAATTTTTACTAAAAGGTGGCTTGAATACTAACAAAAAAAAACAGATTTTTTGTATGATGTAATACTCACAATTTACTACAATGTTTTTTTAGGTCCAGAAATAAAATAAGAAAAAAATTAAATCTTGTCGAGGTTTAAAGGAATGTATTCCACCATTAAATAAATTGAAGAGTTTGGTGCAGAAATATGATAAACCACATCTTTATTGAGGTTGCTAAGATAAATAATAATAAGAAAAAAATCAAGATTTAAATGTGATGAATATATGATGGCAGATCACATCACTGTTGGAGTATCACATCGTAGAAAATCTAAAAAATAAGCATGTAACCTGTAACATAATTTAATAGAATATAATTAAAACGTTTATTATCGTATTTTTAACACCTGCAATTTGACGAAAAAATAGTTAAAATCAGGGTATCGATTATACTTAAAATCAGTTTTAGATTTGGCGGCACCAAAATTATTTTAGTCCAGTGTAATAAGTATTGAAATTTATATATAAAATCTGTTGTAACTTATAATTTTTTATATTAAGTCGTTAACATTTTCTACCTTATCATGTTTAGTTAAATATGGGTTATACAAAATTCAATAGGTCATTACTTTTGATCGAAGGGTTCTGAAATTATTATAAGTTATCAAAATATGTTAGGGTGGCCTTTATTTTTCAATTTTTCGATGCTCCCAAGGTCTAACTGATCTTCGACATCTAAAAGCCAAAAAGCTGGAAATTTGAGCAAAATCGGTTCTCGGTTAGAGGTTGGAAATTTTGCTTAAAGTCTGGAGTTTTGGATCAAAGTAGAAATATTTTCAAACAAATTTAAAAAAACACCTTGTTTCCAAAAAAAATCATAAAATCTCATGCATATCTTAAATCCAAAATTTTACATTTTCAAATATCTTTGTTAAAGAAATTTTAAAAAAATAAAAAAAAATTGTTTTTATTTCTAAGGACAGATCGAAAAATTTTTAACAAAAATTTGTCCAGAAAAATTATTTTTGGAGGAAACCTTTGCGACCGGCCGAAGGCCTTCAATGCAAAACAACTTTTCTGAGCGAAACCCAGAGTAGGAAACCTTTGCGCTAGGCCGAAGGCCGATAATGTACAAAGTTTTTATTATGCGAACTCGGTTTATTTTCATTTTGTGGGGGTTTAGTTCCTTTCGTTGGGAATTTATCTCATTTAGAACTTTTCTGTGAATTAAATCCCCTATTTTAGAAATGAAATAAATCCCCAAAAAATTAACTAAGTCCCTAAATTTCGTTGTTGGTTTTTTCTATATAAAATTTTGTTGCCTAAATTCATTTGTTGTTTGGGGACTTTGTTCATTGGGGGCCAAAAAAAGTACAAAAAAAGTACATGAAATATTTTATGTCTAAAATTCCATAAGAGAAAACTTGCAGCTCGTTATTTAGCATAAAAATTTTGTTACACTTATGACTGTAAATCAGTAAACCAAAAAAAAAAGTATTTAATAAAAAATAAAATCAAATTCTTTACAAGCTCTGACTCAACTTACTACATTTTAAAACTGTTTTAAAGTACTTTACACAAAAAGCCATCAATCATTTTTATTTTTTGGAAAAATATTTGACGTGTAGGTTGAATGGTCTAAACTACAATTTTGACAATAGAACCAATAGCAAAAAGTATTCAAGCTTTGAAACTGAAATATTCACAAAAACTAACAAACACTAAAACTCGCTCCTATCCCTTACCTATGGCAGGTGACAGATGGCCCAAAATAACAAAACAAAAGTAAACTTTACCATTTATTTCAACAGTTTTGGACAATTTTTTTTTTTATTTCACAAAAATGGCAAATTGATGACAAATGGCGAACGGCCTGATAAAAATTATATTTTAATGGAGTTTCAATCACACAATGAAAAATTACTTTTGCCATAAAATCTGGAATATATTGCAGTTGTTGCTCAAATGTTCTAATGTACTAAATACATAATAAATAATTGAAATATTTAAAGCTCACACAATTTACTTATTCGTATTAATTAATTTTACCATGTAGATACATATTATTTTACTTCTTGTTAATATAATTTTCTGTGAGAGTTTGCTGTCTTACTAATTTCTGTAATTGATTAACTATCAATTTATATATTCTCGTATTTGTATGTTTGTTTACTGCATAATGCTATATTTACACTTTAATGCCTTTTAATAGATTTTAATATTAGCAATTAATTAATCGGATTAAACATTTGCCAATCAACAATAGCCAAGGAATTGAGTTTGACAAATGTATTTAAGAAAGATGAATGAGTAAAAAGGTAGTTTATTATTTGTTAATAACACAAAATTACGTATAATAAAACGGCTCTCTAACATTTTGATTCCCTTGATTTTTCTAAAACCATATTTTAAAGCAAGGCAATTAATATCGGTCCCTGAGACTTAGATTTAAAATATACATAGATCAAGATACGGATTTATTTTTCAATGAACCATAAACTACTGATTTGGTTTTTATCAAAAGACAACAGTTTTTGGGGCAGCGAATTATGGCCCCAAATTAAACAACGAAAAATTGCTCCAATTTTTGGTTTATTCATAGGGTTCCTAATTTATCCGACTTTTTTCCATTCGTGGGGAATATTAAATTGAACAATTCATTTTCGGCATTTTTTATATACCACAAAACGTCGGCATCCATATAAAATTTAACACAAATACGTTTTATATAGATAACGATCACACGCCATAATTTCAAGACGATCGGTGCTTATAATAACTTTAACGATTATCTCTAAAATATTGGTATCTACATAAAATTCAACAATAATAAGTTTCATACAGAAAGAAAGTAAGGGACTTAATTTTGGTCCACAATTTGTCATAGCTTCCATATAGATCCATTTCTGACAATCACTTTAACTAGCATAAATATTTTAAACCACGCGAATAATTTAAATCGAAAACAGTTTTTGGACATGAACTAAGTGTAGGGTATTATATGGTCGGGGTTGACCGACTATATTTTCTTAATTGTTTTGAAAGCCATCATCAACAGGTTTAGCTTTAAAATATTTAGAAAGCGCTTAAAATATACTAATAGGGATTTCTCTTTGTTCTTCCGAATTATAACTATTTTTATCGATATTGTGAATTAGGGTTAAGTATTAAGTATAAAGGTTTTAGGTACTATAACATCGTACTACAAAAAGAGAAAAAATCGTTAGATACGAACCGGATGATATACGTATGAAACTATAAATTAAATGGAGAAAAACTGCGTTTTCAGTTTTTCATTTCATGATCCTGTTTCCTTTTAAAAAATCTTCAAATTTTCAGAGGAGTACATTTTTAAAAAAAATGTTTTAAAATACTTCTGATCATCCTACTATGCCAAATTTGGTGTCAAATGATCAAGAAGAGTTGTAAAATATTTCGTATTATTTTGATTTTATCCTGTAAGTAACAATAAATGTCAAAAATGTACTTTAAAATTTTTATCCTTGAATATCCTTTTAGATTTCCGATAATTTTTTTTTCAAAAAAATAGTGCGTGAGCTGTGTAATGTAGTTATTCTAAATCCAACCATATTATTCTCTTAACAGTCCCGGAGAAAATGGGCTAAAAATACCAAAATTGTTTTTTTGGAATTGCAAATTTCAGAGAATGTATATTTGTTTCCACTTCTACATTTAATAAAAAAAAGTATAACAAAAAAGTGTAAAATATGATAGATAATTTTGCTGTGACTTCCACTAAAATAAACACTTTTGTTTAACAATTTTTTTGCTAATGGGCATTATTATGTTATTATTTTGTTGTCATTTTCGTACTAGATTAATGAAACAGATTGCATTTTATCTTTAATCTAGTACGACATTGTCGATGGCGTTAAACTTATTAAGGCTAACTAAATAAATCTGCCTCATTTCCGCAATCTGCCATTGACTCGATCTACATATATTGAAATGAGTACCTAATTAGCTATAACTCATGTGATGAGATCCAGTCAGACTTGGGCGTTGCCAATTACTTTTCAATTACCAATTACATTACATGTAATTGGTAATTGAAAAATACCAATTACCAATTACTAGTAATTAGTAATTGAAATTTGCCAATTACAAATCCAATTACATTTTGTAATTGGCAACCAACAAATACCAATTACAATTACAAGTAATTGGTAATTGGCTTTTATCAATTACCAATTACTGTAATTAGTAATTGGTATATGGTAATTACCAATTACATATAATTGGTAATTGGTAAAATAATTGCAAGTAATTGATAAAAAAGTAATTCTTATTACATGAAAGGTAATTACATTTAAATTTTTTTCTAAATTTCTAAACAACATTAAATAATAACACTCTGATACAAAATAACACATTTTATCAGAACTTGAAAATCGGCCTAATGGGGGTTGTAGGCCTAGGTGAGACCATACTAAAACCATTTTAAATGATTTTGAAACCCCCTCAAAACTTTGAGTTATTTTGAAAAAAAAACTGTTTAGGTTAGATCCTAGTACTTTAGTACCTAGAGGCAAAGAGTTAAGCTTTCATAAAATGTATATTTTTTTCGTAATTTTTCAAATTCAACAATAGCACAGGCAAAAAAATCGAAAAAAATTTAGAGGCTTTCTAAACCACTACACAATTTTGATGTATTGTGGTTCCAGTAGTTATTGTCCAAATTTTAAATTCTATGCAAAAGTTTTTTTTAAACATTTTTTTTTGTAAAATCGTGAATTTTTTAGACGTTTCTCCACATAAGTTATGATAACTCAAAAGGGGTTATTCCGATATTACAAAAATAAACTTAGAAAGTTTAAAGTTACATAACCTTTAATCCGTTATTTATTGCGTTTTAATGGGCTCAGTAGTTTCGGAGTTAAAATTACAAATTGATCAAATTTTTTTGTTTTAAAAAAAATTGAAAACGGCAGAAATTGTTCAGATTTATTGCTTTATCGCAAAGCCTCAATTAAGTGAATTCACTTATTTTCAGAAAATTGTCTTTTAAAATCATCAATATTTTGATCGAGCTGTAAAGTAATAACCCAGCAGTAAAGAAAGTAGTAAATCTATCCCTTATAGACTAATGTTTGATGACTTGACTGACTCCAATTGATATATTTTGGGTCATTTGACACGTATGTAACAACATAACTCTAAACTTTTTTGAAGCGAAATTTTTTGAAATGATAATTTTCAATTGCTCATAGAAATGAAGAAGTTAGTCGACAACATTTGGAGTTATTTCTAACAAATTCGACAAATATGTTGCTCATTGTTGCACTTGGATAATATGTACATAAATATGCATTTTGAACTTAAATATAACTAAATATGCATTATTAATAAAATATGCACTAACAAATCAATGCCATTTTACAGCGAAATGTGCGATTCTATTAGATAATTAGTCTACATTTTATTTGGACGTTCGAGAAAAAACATGCATTTACATATTAATCCGACCCTAGTAATTTTTCTATTAATTTTTTTTTTATTTTTTGTATATTGTGTAATGTACGAGATATTTAATAATTACATTGTTGGTAATAAATACTTTAAAAGTAATCATTACACATTTTTTATCAATTACTTTCTGTTTCAATTAATTTTTACCCATTACATGTAATTTGTAATTGACAATAACCCAATACCAATTACATGTAATTAGTAATTATCAATAACCAACTACCAATTATATGTAATTGTATTGGTAATTGACATTTGCCAATTACAAATTACTTATAATTGGTTATTGCCAATTACCAATTGCACGTAATTGGTAATTGGTCCTGTAATTAATTACAAAATGTAATTGGTAGTGCCCAAGTCTGGATCCAGTATACACAGCACGGATAGTACTGTACGTGAGGAAGCCCGATATGACTAGAGTTTTGTTATTACCGACCCAATAGCAATAACTTTTTAGAGTATTATGAAAGTCGCATTGACGCTCACCAAATAAATTGTTGTACACTGCATTGGTTAAATATTGTAGTGGCAATATCATTTCTCTTTTAACTCAATGTAATTTAAATTTCAAAGTATTTTTAAAATAAATTTTAGTAATCTTCAAAAAAGTGTTGACAAGTTTACAACCGATTTCCCCATTTTCATTCATGAGATCATGCATAAAACAAATGTTAGAGTTCACACCATACATACCTAAAAAAAAAGAACTTATAACTGCAAAATGTCCACTACATTAACTTATCTCTAAGGTATTCGGCATAAAAACAAACAAACAAACAAAAAACCGGTGAAGAAAATATAAAAAAAATATATTTCTATCATCTAGTGAACATACCATCTTTAATTACCCAAGTTCATTTTCATGGTGTTGATGTTGATTCACACATCCTGGTGGAGACAGACTTGTGTTAGACCCATAAATCATTCATATTTTCATTTCATTTTCAGTTTTCCAAAGTGGATTTTATTCTTTAGTATTTTACATACATTTCTCAAATTATCACCCATACATACCAGAGATGTACATGAGTTGATTCGCTTTTTATACCCTTCACCTTCGTGAGAAGGGTATATATATATTTGTCATTCCGTTTGTAATTTCCACAATATAATTTTCCGACAATATAAAGTATACACTGGATCCTTATAGATAGCGGAGTCGATTATGCCATGTCCGTCTGTTTGTCGTCTGTTTGTTGAAATCAATTTTCTGAAGACCCCAGATATCTTCGGGATCCAAATCTTTAATAATTCTATCAGACATGCTTTCGAAACTTTTTCCTATTTAAAATCAGCAAAATCGGTCCACAAATGGCTGAGATATGAGGAAAAAACCAGGACAACCTCGATTTTTGACCTATATCTGGATTAATAAGTCAATAATAGATATTTAGATAATAGATATAATAGATATTTCAAAGACCTTTGCAACGACGTATATAAGACCATAGTAAGTTGGACCTACATGGGTCAAAATCGGAAAAATATTTTTTAACACGAATTTTTTTTCACCAAAAAAAAAAATTAAAAACAAAAATTTTTTTTTTTTTAAATTCAAAAAAAAAAAATTAAAATAACAATTGTGTTTTTAATCAGCAACATGTGTAAATTATATTGCTTGCAGTGCTTGTGCTCTCACACTTACCCAATCATTATACCCTACACCACCATAATGGGGAGGGTATTATGCGTTTGTGCAGATGTTTGTAACGCCCAAAAATATTAGTCTAACACCCACCTTAAAGTATACCGATCGACTTAGAATCACTTTCTGAGTCGATTAAACGATGTCCGTCCGTCCGTCTGGTTGGCTGGCTGGCTGTCCATGTAAACCTTGTGCGCAGAGTACAGGTCGCAATTTTGAAGATATTTCTATCAAATTTGTTACATATTACTTTTTCGGCCCAAGGACCAAGTCTATTGAAACTGGCTGAAATCGGTCCATTATTTCACCTAGCCCCCATACAAATGTCCCCTCGAAATTGGACTTTATCGGTCATAAATGTTTAATTTATCTATGTATCTACACAAATTTCGCTCCATATAAGTTTTATATATACAAAATTCATGTCATCAAATTTTGTTACGATCGGTCCATAATTAGTCATAGCTCCCATATAGACCCGCTTCCGAAAATCACTTTAACGTGCATTAATCGCTTAAAAATGTTGGTATACACACAAAATTCAACATAGTTAACTTTAATATAGATATAAATCACACGACCTAATTTTATGGTGATCGGTCCATAATTGGTCATAGCTCCCATATAAGGCCCACTTCCGAAAATCACTCACGAATATAAATTATTGATATTTTAAAAGAAAAATATTTTTACTCATTTACTTGGTGTAGGGTATTATATGGTCGGGCCTGACCGACCATACTTTCTTACTTGTTATTTAAATGTCGTTAACAATAACAACTCAAAAATGATTACTGTGATTTGTATGCAAAGTATTCAAATGATTCATAAAAACTCGATGATAAGTTGAATGCATAAGACAAAATCAGTGCATTAATTTGTTTTAAATAAATTTTCGCTTGTGGTTCAAGAACTAAATTTCATCTTATTTTGATACAATGAACTGCGAAATAATAAAAAATATTGGAAAAATTTAAATATGCAAGAAAAATCCTTCTATCCTTCTCATATAGGAAAGTGTATATTACTCAAAAAACTCTGCGTATATTCAAAACACTCATATTGATTCGCAGCTTTTGTGAATGCTAAGAGTTTACAGAATATGCAAGCAATTACATGCATTTTGTAACAAAACACTTTGTGTAGTGAATCATGCAATGACAGTATTCGTTTAGTTAATGTATAGTGATAACTCAGTATTCACTTTTGCAAAATAATAAATATGTCATTTGAATGGTATTCATGCACATCTCTAATACATACATACTATATATTTATATTAGGGTGGGTAACATTTTTGCAGAAGAAACCATAGCTTAAGAATTAATTTCGAGCCACGGTTTTTGCTGAATAGGTATTTTTCCAAAATATTCAAGAATCGAGCCAAAAGAAAATTGTATTTTCTGTAGCCAAATGTGTATGTAGGTGTAAGTGTGGCAATTTATGAATATTTGACTTTCTCATAATGAAATTCTAAATTCATTTCTGATTTGTGCATTTTTTCGGCCCCTACAGTTTGATCGACCCTAATGTATATGTATACCCAGTAAACATTGTTTGCCGACGTATCTGAGTTTGCCGACTTTAAAATGTAAGTATCTAAATTCTTACAACCATATTCATAAGCAAATTTCAAATTAATAAAAGGTTTATAAAAAATGTCCATACAAAATTTATTTTGATAAATTTAAAATTTAATTATGAAATAAAGTCCCTTTTTTATAAAAAAAATATATTAAAATATAATTATTTATACATATGGTTAAAATTAATAGTGACTCGTCTCTATGTATAATTGACATTTTAACATTTACAAATGAATATTTATTTCCGTTTATGCTAAATGTAATTCTCAAGACTTAATCGAACTTCAATAGCTATTTAAACTTCAAATTCAAGCACAATTTGAAAAAGAACATTTTATAGTTTTAATTTGAAATCAATACTAAATGTTTTTCCCATAGTTTTTTATTGAAACTTCAGGATGACTCCAGTATTTTAAATAATTTCAAACGTGATTTTTTAAAAAATGTAAATTTAGTCGATTTTATTTTAAAAAATGTATGCGAAGTCAAATGATAGTTATATAATTTGTAGATTATCGATTATCGATTTTCAAAATCGAGTGTATATGAATGGACTATAAGACATAGTTTATTTTTACAAAAATTTACCTAGGAATTTAGCTCATAACTCATGCAGAATTCTGTCCGACAAGTTTGAAAATATTTACGAAATTCCACAGACAAAGAGTTACGATTTCTTGTCAATTACTTATACAAATTTCGGTACAATGTCGTACCGACATCGAATACGAATTCGGTAAACTTGTGCAGACAGTCGATGCGAATTCTGCAAAAAATGTTTAGTTGGTGTCTGGAAATATGTGTGAGAAAAGTGGTACATTCAAATCCACTACATGATACATATTTATTAGAGTATCCCAAACCGAAACTGAAAACCGGTCAATCGGTTTCAGTTATTTTAACTTTTCGGTTTTTAGGCAAACCGCTTATTGTAAGACGTTTAACCGGATTTAGTGGAATATATTTTTAAAAATATTGATTTATTTTATAGAAAATTGTAGGAAATGACAATATTTCGTAAAAGATAAAATAACTGCATAAATATAGAACCTTAAGAATTCAAAAATGCATAATTTCCGAAGATTTAGTACACAATTCTTAACACATTTCCTATTAGCGTCCACAAATAAAAATAAATTTAAGGAGACCTTTTTCATAATTAACAAAAATTTAATATAAACCGCTTAACCGGTTTTTTGAAGACAAAAACTGAAACCGTTTAACCGGTTTTTTTAAAGGACAATAATTTTGTCAAAAACACACTTTTTCGGTTAAACCGGAATGAATTCATTCATTCATCCTTTCTATGCAATATTCATGTGTTGTTTGAATGTTCATAAATAATATTATTTTTTATTTCTTTTTTTTTGTTGCTGTCCTTTATGTTCTTGTCTCTGTGTCTATTCATAAATGTGAAAAAAGCAATCAATGATTAAAATACGAGATACGATGACATTTTTCATTTATTCATTCGTTCATTTGAATTTATGTTTGCCTATACAAACACGAAGATTCATTTAGTTTTTGTGTAGGTTTCTGAAATCTAAAAAAAAAACTCAACATTTCTACTTGTATGTTGACACATTAAACAAGAACTCTTCAATAATAAACTAAAATAAAAAGGATAATGTCATGAACACAAAAACTAATTCATTCATATCACTCACTTTGTACAACTTAGACTTTGAAAAATCTTAGTGTTACTTAGACTTAAGAGCACCAACAAAATATTAAATTATTTTTACAAAATCATAACTTTCAGGCTTAAATAAAAATCGAGTGCTAAGCTTAATTATTTTTATTCTTCAGCAGTGTTTGGTATCGTCGGAAAGGCAATTAAATGTGGAATATTGTGAAATTAAAAAAAAATGCAATATCATGATTTAAAATTAATTTGGTTGATCGAAAAATTTGCCTAAAATGCAGTTTTTGGAGAAACTTTAAACTACATCTGTCGAATTAGCTGTCGTTTATTCAGTTTCTTTTGCCAAATCTCCATGAACGTATATAGCATTCAACAACATGTGCAAAATATAAAATTATTTTATCAATTCGCCATTTTACGGTCGCCATAATTGTCCTACCGAATGTACTATTCACAGTGTAGCGGATTCATTTCAGTCCACTGGTTCAGTAAACAGTGAACCAACATCAATGACGAAACGCAAGATCTGCCTAAAACATCGCCACTGTCTGTGAAAATGTGCTGAATAATACGAGGCAGTTGATTTAGCGTCGCTCACAAGAACATAAAAACTAATTCTGCCTTTCGCAGACCTCAACGTGTCAAATTTTGTGTCGCGACTAAGACCTGCGCCCGTACAAAATTCAACTGTCCGAGGAACTGAAGGTAAACGACCATATACAACGACCTGTGTTCGCGATTGTCGTTCGATTTGATCCCTTTAGACTTTTTCTTGATGGGTTTTCTTAAATAGCATGTATATATAAATAAGCAACAAAACCCAGCGAAGCCGTGGCGGATATTTGCACGATGTTATATAAAAATGTCGATGATATCTCACACACACTTTGTGTTATTTTAATTTAAAGATAGGAAACGAGAGAAAAATGTCCCAATGTTTTTAAATTAAATTGAATTTAAGGTTTTTGTTCCTTTGTAAATATAAGAGAATTTGTGGATTATTTTATTTATTTTAAAATAAAACCCTAGAAAATTGAGAGCTTCCAACTCAAAAATGAGCTCAAAAAAAGTGCGAAAATCGGTATTTTTAAACACCTGTAGATACAATTCTTCAAAACTGCCACAATACATTAAATTGAATGTACTATTTTATAATGCTGTGAGTTTTGACATGGATTCTCCACATATTGGCCACATTACTGAAACAGGAAGTATATAAAAACAAGAAACCCGTTTAGTCCTCTAGTTTTTATATTAGCACGCAATAAATCATGTTCAAAAAAATATTCTGAGTCTTAAATTCAGCCGTTTGTAGTTTTATGCATCACTCAGGCAGGCAGACAGACAACCAAAACCAAGCAGACGTCTATCATTCAATACTCATTTGATTTTTTTTCATTTTCTTCATTATAGTATTTTGTAAAATAACCTAAAATTTCTCATACATTTCATTATTTTTGCTTTCAATGCATCCTTAAATGTGTATCAGTAGTAGAAGTAGTTAGGTGCAAAGGCCTTAAGCTTTTTTTTACTGCAACAAATCCATAATTTGCCAAGGTACGGAAGAACATTTGTAGCATTTGTAAAATAGAAAGACGAAAAAAAAATCAGCATACACAAATTCTTAATTGCAAAAAGTCTTTTCATATGCTGACCAAACATGCAAATGTTGTACAGTACCAGTACCAACTACCATATAATGACTTGGGAGTTAGCCTAAGGACTTGATTTTCTCACATACAATTATAAAAATGTATAAAACGTACTTACTATTGAATTATTCTGCAAAAGATTTTCACATGAAGAGAGCTTCACTTATTAAATGCATTTAAGTTGTCCTAAAATTTGGTTATTATTTTAATTTTGAACAAATTAATTTTCAAATATTTTTTCAATTGTTTTTTTTTTACTTAAATCTAAATTTATTGTACACGTTTTGTAAAAATATAATCTTTAACGAACTCCTTGCGAAATTATTTAAAAAAACACAAATCATTGTAAATGACAGCAGAAATCTGTCAGCACTTGTTTAATGATTTTACTAACTTACTTACAAGTGTATAAATGAAATATAGTTTTTTTTACATTCTTCGATTCTTTTATACTATGTATAATTTTCAGAAAACATATTTCTTCAGTTCATTTGTAATGTATTTGTAATTTATAAGTACCCTATGGAGGAAGAAAACTGTCAAAATCTGGTTATGGGACTGATTCTTAGGGGGTCGGGTCCGTTTATAGTACAACACATATATATCAGACGCAGATTTGGACTGGGTATGAAACTGACACAAAACATGTCACATGACAATGACCGGATCTATTTATAACACTGCATATGAAGGGGACATATCAAATTTATACCCTTTAGGCACTTTGTGACAATTCATGGAACTAACCCAAAAGCAGCTGCTCTGTTTAGAGTTTATAAAAAACCGCCTTTTAAAAAACCGGATTGTCGGTTAACCGAATATTGGCAAACTGGTTTTTCGGTTTCTCGCTTTAATTCGTTAACCGACATTGAAAGGAAATCTTTTACAAGTTTCAACAATACAATTGTATATGTAGAAAAGTTAAAATACCAAAAAATATACTACATTGTTAGTAGTCAGGAAAAATTAAACATATTTAATAAATATTTAAACTTTTTTTTTTCCTCAAAATCATTGTCCTTACAAATCGCAATGTCCAGGCCTTAACCCAATAAAGAACCTGTGGGACATTTTAAACCGGAATATTAGAAAACGAAGCATTTCATCTAAGAACGAACTCCTACTAAAGATGTAACTGAACCTCTTGTTAATTCCATGCAAAGGCGACTAGAGGCCGTAATTAAGCAGAATGGAGGCCTAACAAAATATAAACTTTTTATTTTCGGATTTTGGTAATATAAAATTGAGCGCTATTCATCAACTGTATACTAATTTTTGACTGTTGTTTTAGGAACTTGTTTCTTTTTCCCATAAATTTTTCACGAAATCAATTTTAATTTTCAAAGTTTTTTAAAATAATTAAGAATTACACACACAGAAAAAAATATAGTGGTGAATGTTTACTGTAACCATTTAAATAGTGTTAGAAGTTTTTTAACAATATTATAGTCACAGTAACTATATATGGTTAAGTAACATAATATGGTTAATTTACGATTCACATGATAGTATCAACCATATATATGTATATGGTTACAGTAAACAAGTATATGTTTGTGACAACCATATTTATGATGACTAATTTTATCATAATATGTTGTTCTCAGATTATGATACCCATAAGCCGAGAGCAACATAATATGGTAAGTATTTCATCATATAAATGGTTGTCACAAACATACTGTAACCATATATATGGTTGATACAATCATGTGAATCGTAAATTAACCATATTATGGTTACCACAATCATGGAAATAGTTACTGTGACTATAATATTGTTAAAAAACTTGTAACAATATAGAAATAGTTACAGTAAACATGCACAACTATATTTTTTTCTGCGTGTAGACTATAAATTTAAGTTTAATTTTAACTTTGATCGTATAAATCGTTATTGATATGAAAATACGAACAAAGTGCTTTATAGAATTCGACTTAATACAACATATTTCGCTTTTTCTTTACTTCACCTCTATTTTGATTACAGTTGAAAAGATGTGCACAAAAAAAAAATTTGCTGACATATCAATGTCACATCAGTCTTTTTGTGATTTTTTTCACTTCCTATACTAGTCAGCATCTGTGATGCATTTTATTATTTTCAATGTTTTTCTTTCATTTGATTCTTTTAAGGTAAAATAATAATTGGAGATTGATTCGTTCTACTGCATGCAGGAAACAGATTGAGAATGTCGTCTGCAATGTCACATACTAGACAATCAAATCTAATGAATTTAGCAAAATCATAAAAAAAAATTTTATTTTGTGTGATTTTTTAATAAATTAAATACTTTTTTCTAATACAAGTACTAGAAAATTAAACGAAAGAAAAACTTGATTATAAAACATTTAAAAATAATTTGAAAAGCAAACCAGAGAAAACAAAAAACAATAATGTAGCACGTGTTTTCCTTATGGGTGTTTGAAAATTGAAAACTTAAAACATTCAACTGTATAACACAAATGTAAATAGTGTAAAGACATGCAGCAGACAGACAAATGGTAAATTAGAAAAATACAATAAAAATAATAAAGAAACCTGAAGACATGATATATTTCATGAAGACAAAAGATTACTTGAAACCATAACGAAACAAAATACCATGCACCAGGCATTTCCATGAATAAATAGTCTGTCCTATTACTTGTATTTTACTTTATTTGGATGTGATGGCTGCATGCTGGAATATTCTTGGAATATTTGGAATTTGCATTGTAATAATCTATTAGAAACAAAAAACAGAGTCACTTATTTGTTAAGCTTATGCTATGAGGCATGCAAATAATATTCAAACTTTTATTTTATTTTACTGTTTAAGCAAAGCACGTGCCAAATTTTACAAAAATATAAAATGTTGAATTTAATTTTATCTCAAAGATATTTCAGAGGTTTTTAAGAGTTTTGTTATATTAAGGAACCCAAAACTCGGAATTTAAGACATTTTGAGAAAATGGAAAGGTTCGGTAAGAACTTTTAGAAAACGATTTAGGATCATATAATCACAGCATACAACCTGTAGCTTGGGTTCAAGTATGAAAAAACACAGAACACGACATGAAAACAAAGTCAAAAGACTTATATAGGATTCGAACCTACATACACCACTAACACTATCTTAATTTTTTTTCCTAATAATCAACTTTTAAAATATCCGAATATTGGTCTTCTCGTATCAATACTTAACATCTAAACTTCCTTTATTTCCAATAACTTTTACCTAAATTTTCATAAGACAAAATTTTTGAAAATAAATGGTAAACTACCCAAAACAAAATAATAAAACTTTTGTTATCAGTGTTTAAAAAATTATTTTCTAACAAGGCAATCATGTTAGAAAGTAGCAAAAACTTGAAAAAATATCCTAAATGTACCAATAAGTATGTTTTCGTACTTTTTAAGGGAAAAATAAAACAAAAACACACAACTTAACTAAAGAAAATAAACAATAAAGTTTTATTCTATGATTTTATACCAAAAAAGTGTTAAATAAGTAATGGAGAAATAAAATCTAAAAGAGGAAACAAAGAGAGTACAAGAAATAATATCTTAGAAATAAAACTTTTGCTATAATCCTGCCAAATTTTGTGTTCGAAATAGTAAACATTTTTGGTGTTTTTACTTTAAATGTATTTATGCACATATTAAAGTTATATTTTTTTCTTAAATAACTTACTTTTAAAATATTTGTTTGAAAGGAAGTTAAATTTTATAGAATCTTATTTATTTGGGGTAAATAAACATGGTTTTGCCTTTGAATGATTTTTAAATATACTTTTGTTAGGTCTTAACAACATGTGGTGATTTGGTTTTGTTTTATGGTGCTTTACAAATATTTAATGTTTAACACTTTTGCTGTAGATTTAAGTGTACGAGAAAATACATATATTTATATATAAACAGTTCATCGCATCTTAAAATAACCCCAAAAAAGATTAGTTTAAATTTAAACTTCAAGTCGCTTTTCATAAATTTTACAGGAGATACTAAAAACCATAAATTTTGTGTTTTCAATCTGTTAATGAATTCTTTTTTATTTGATATGATTTATAACACGGTTGGCTACCGTTACCACTAAGCTAAAGTTACCCCTACAATTACCGTTACATGTAAGTTACAATAATCGAAATATCTGCAAATACAGTTACTTATATTGAAATGGACTCTATGACGATTCTAACAAATTTTGCGCCGACTGACTATCAATATAAAAAGTCACTACCTCTTCATTAGTCATGTTACTGATTTTTAGTATGTTTTCCATGCATCAGTGTTATTTAATGATTTTTCCGGGACTTCGTTTAAGTAGCTTGATGTGGTTTGACATATAATGCAACTGGATGAAGCCTTTGTGTCAATCAAAGCCTGGCCTACATTTCCTTCCATCATCGTTAGCACTAATTGGTAGCTTACTTCAATTATCTGACCGTCAATATTTAATTCGAATGGCTTTAGTGTTGCAATTTGGGCTCTAATACCACTTACATCTTTCTTAATGGCATCGTGAGTTTCCATTTTAAATTCAAATTTAAATGGACTGCAGTATTTCGTAGAAGATGGTTTTTGATATTTCCAAATATCCTTTGCCAGTATCCTACTGGTCAAGTGCTCCAAGTCTTCCCAATTCATTATTCTTTATCAATGGTAATGGTAATGGTCAAAATTTTCGATAATAGTTTGCGAGTAATGATAATTTACTTCTGATCAAATTTACAAAATCATTTTTTTTTATAAAATTAAATTAAATGTTTGTCTTTAACAGCATGCCACGCCCACTATTTACATTATTTTAATCTAATTTTTTGGCCACCTTAGTTTCATTTAATGACATTCAAATTTTGGAAATCGGCGTTAATAAAAAGTAATGAATGAAAAATCCATTGTCAGTTACTAAAATCTTAAGATTAGCATTCCTTCATTTTCCAGCGAATATTTTATAGAAATTCCCGTAAAATTTCTGTGCGATTTGCTACCAATCGTGTGATTTTTTTACCAATTGAAAGATTCGATTATATCCATAGATCCAAAGAATTTTTCATTTCCAGCAACAGAAACCCTATAAGCATTTTTACTAGAATTCAAGTTGAAAGCAAGTGTAATTCAAGCCTTGAAATTAAGTTGTATTACATTTTATTATCCAGTAAAATGGATCATAAATTCAAGCCATATATTTTTGTTTGAAAATATTTAATTTTTTCAAATATTTTTCAAGTTTAAAACATAATTATATTTGCATTCAAGTCAAATTCCAACTGCTTGAATTTTTTAAATATTTTTATTTAAACAAAATCAAAATTTTTTTTTTAATGTTTTAAAATTTTTAATTTTTTTTTTTTAAATTTCTTTAATTATTTTTTTTGGAAAAAGAATTTATGACAAAAAAAAAATTTTTGATGAAAAAAAAATTCGGGTTAAAAAATATGTTTTTCCGATTTTGACCCATAGTATGTCCAACTTACTATGGTCTTATATACGTCGTTGCAAAGGTCTTTGAAATATCTATCATTAGATATATTAATGACTTAGTAATCCAGAAATAGGTCTAAAATAGGTCAAAAATAGAGGTTGTCCTAGTTTTTTCCTCATATCTCAGCCATTTATGGACCGATTTTCTCGATTTTAAATAGCGACCGAGCCGGAAGAATTTCGGAGATATTGATGTATGAATCGTGTATGTAAGTTATTTGGGGGCTTCGGAAAGTTGATTTCAACACACAGACGGACATGGCTATATCGATTCCGCTATCTATAACGATCCAGAATATATATACTTTATGGGGTCGCAAATGAAAAATGTGGAAATTACAAACGGAATGACGAACTTATATATACCCTTGCCACTCATAGTGAAGGGTATAAAAACGCAACAAAAAAATACGCTTGATAAGACTAAATCACTGTTGCATAATTCAATTTGAAAAAGCTCTCTTTCGAGACAAATTAGAAATGTTTACCAGATTTAACTTTTCTTTTCAAATCTTAAATCTTCTTATAAAAGTATAAACATAATTGAATTTTGACAGATTAAAACTAAGAGTGTGATTAGACGGATCAAATACGACTATTTTATTATAAACCCTTATAAAACGTTGGACCAGCATTGAACTACCAAAAATATTGTAATACGCCTGCGAAAAGAAAATGATATTCATGGAATCGGCTTTCTTGGATAAATGGACTAAATTATCGGATATTGAATTGGGACATGAAAGAAGCGATGGGTCATAATGTGGCAATAGGACCAAGGCCCTCGAATCTAAGTACTAACTCCGACTGTGACAGAAAATTTTAATGACAAAACCCTATAAAATATTTAGGGCAGTGATATTCATAAATTCTACTAGTAGTTCATTCTTTTTAAAAAAATCTTATTAATATTTAAATTGATGATTAAAGGTTCTGGAAAATCATTCCAAATATATATTTCTAAAACAGAAAACATTTCACAATTGAAAAAGTCGAAATCATTTTTGAGATATTTTTTATTAGAAATATTGAAATTCATAGCATGCATGCTAAAATGTATTTTAAATTCCACTATTAAACACATCCTTTACGAACAAATAATTTATTTAAAAAATTTTAATACATTTAATACATTTGATGTTAGCATTCGTATACTTTACTAATATTAAACTAACGTATGCGAAATGAAATCGCAGCAAAACAGAAAACGCTATATTTATAATATTGAAAATACCGATGTTTGCACTTTTCTGAGCTCCTATTTGAGTTTCATGGTCTTATTTTTCTCGATTTTTATTTTAAATAATCTACAAAAACTCGTCTATTTAAAAAAGTCCAAAAACTCTAAATTATTTTTAATTTAACAAAATATGGACATTTTTTCACTTTAGAAAGTCTGGAATTTCAAGGCTGTTGGAAACACCATAATCATCTGGACGTGACAGTTGGATGATGGAACAGTTAAGAAGAACTTTCTTTTTAAAAAAATAATCTCTGATGTTTCTTTTTATGAAATGATTAATTTGGTTACATATTTCATAATATATTAATTAGAATTGATGGTAAAATCAAATTCTAAAAAAGTCAAAACTCGTAATTGATTGATTACGATCCATATGTATTTTTTTAGCAAAAATATTATGTTCTACTTTGCACATCTTATCAATAATAGGTTTATTTACTTCCAAAAAAAAGTCCACTTCTCTGCCACTTGATGTAAAATATAACAAATTGTTCCCGATGATAACACAGTGCAACAGTGAAAAAAACACACGATCATGACAGTATAGATTCGACTCTACTACCAAAGGGTAGTACAACCCTATACTCAGTTTGCCCATTTTGGTGACCGATTTTTTTTTATGGGCCCCCAAAGTTTCTGAAAATCAGTGGGGCCTCTAAAAAAGGTGTCATCAGGTTTTGGTTAACAGCTAATTCAGACTTAGTGCTACGGCTTAACTTTATATGGCAATAATATAGCTAAGAGTCCGCCAAATAAATTTTGTTAAAATTTGTTTCGAAAAAATAGCTTTTTCGTGCACTTTTGTTGAAAAAATATAGGAAGAAAATTTTTTTTTTTTACTTTTTTTAGAATAACTTCCAGGGACTCCTAATTTTTCAATAACAATATCCCGCAAAGTTGTAGCTACGGTAAATTTGAATAACTCTCGTGAACATATCAATGCAATCCGAACATACCTAGGTATTCTAAATAGCTGTCAAAAATCACTTTGTAGCTTAAAATTTGTAGTTTTTTACTAATTTTTGACTCTAAAACAATAATTTTTTGTTAAAAATGTATGTTCGAGTGTATACTTCTCTATTGTGCTGGAATAACGAAGAATGGGCAAATCATTATCGGTATGATCCGGGCGCATAACTTTATCCAATCTTGATCATGCAAGACCGGCTTGATGCAAGATATGAAAAAACTTTAAAATTTTTGAAAGTGGGCAAGGTTTGTGGAACTTCTGAAGTGTAAATATAAGCTTTTTATATAAGTTTTTGATATCGGTGGAAACCTTATGACTTAAAGATTGACATTTTAGTGAAATGAATAATTTTGTGACGTCATTTACCTTAAAAACTAATAATATTTTAAAATGGTGATTTTCCATCAAGAAAAATAAAAACTTTGAATTAATGTAAAATTTGAACAGTTACAGACATCACAATAAAATTTGGAAGTAATATAGACCTAAATATTCGTAAGTCAATGGCATCACTAATGTTGCCATTCTTTGTTTTTAAACACCGAAATTCCTGAAACGGCGAAAATTTGTTCCAAAAACTAAGTTTTTTTTAGAAAATAGCCCACTTTGACGTTATTTACAGCATGATAGTAAAAACGTTCTGTATGTATATAAACAACATATGGGGCTATACAAATGTGATGAGCTTTTGAGGGTCGGTGTTTTGCGTTTTTAGAATTTTTTACTCAAACCTAATTTTTTTTTTTCAAAATTGCCCAAGTTTGGATAGGGCTGGGGGGTACAATGTCCGCTTCAGTTAGTCAAATTTTACCTTATATGTTTTTGCATTAAGTTCTCTTACCAGATCATAAAAAATTTATATAGTCCCGAAGAAAATTAGTTTTTTATAAAAGAAAAAATATGGGGACTTTTTTGGGAAAAAACTTAAAAAACACACGCATACAAAGTTGAAATATATAAAAAGATGCTTCAACTTTGGATGCTTGTAACTTTTTATAGGGACGAAATAATTGTTATCAGATTTGTTTTATTTTCTTTAGAATTTTATCGCAAATATACGTCATATATAAAAAAACAAATTTCGACCTTTCGTAGGCCCATCAAATTTAAAATACGAAAAAAAGATCGGGCAAAATTTAAAAAAATATTAAACCCAAATATCTCTTGAACTAAAAGAGATAACTACAGATAAAATCATATTTTTTGTAGACCTTCTCAAGGTCTATCTATATTTGAAATTGCAGCTCATTCGGATCATAAATGACTTTTTGGCAATTTTTTTATAAATGTGTGACATTGAAGGTCCACCCACTGATCCCCATTCCGAACACCTCAGCCGAGTAAATAATACAGCACAACATAGAAGTGTGGACTTGATAATACTATTTTTACAAAAAAATCTTTGTTTTAGCGTCAAAAAATAGGAAAAACGAAAATTGTTAAGGTACAAAGTGATCTTTATGTGCTATGTAGAGTGACTAGACACATTCAGAATGCATTGATATGTTCACAAGAGTTATTCAAATTTACCGTATCTACAACTTTGCGAGATATTGTTATTGAAAAATTAGGAGTCCCTGGAAGTTATTCTAAAAAAAGTAAAAAAAAAAAATTTTCTTCCTATATTTTTTCAACAAAAGTGCACGAAAAAGCTATTTTTTGGAAACAAATTTTAACAAAATTTATTTGGCGGACTCTTAGCTATATTATTGCCATATAAAGTTAAGCCGTAGCACAAAGTCTGAATTAGCTGTTAACCAAAACCTGATGACACCTTTTTTAGAGGCCCCACTGATTTTCAGAAACTTTGGGGGCCCATAAAAAAAAATCGGTCACCAAAATGGGCAAACTGAGTATAGGGTTGTACTACCCTTTGTTAGTAGAGTCGAACCTATACTGTCATGATCTTGTGTTTTTCCAAAAGTCTCCATTTGTTGCATAGTGTAATTGATAAAATATGGATAAAATATCGAAAAAATTACAAATGTTTTTTCAAGGTAGTTCTGGTTTTGTTAACATTTCGAGATAACTAAAACCAGATTTTCAAATGCTGTTTTAAAGTATTAAGGCAAAATATAACGTAATTCAAAATAAGTCCTAAAACACTAATAGCTCATATACTTTTTCTTTTGGCCAGTGTCAAATTTGTTGTTGCAATTTCATTCCGCATACGTTAATTACTAATTATATTCAACCAAAAATGTTTAAAACTTTATGCTCAAATATTAAAATATCTGTTATATTTATTTTAACTATAAACAAAAATTTCTTTCTGTTCGACTTTGTATATCAATCAAACGGAAATTGAATTGCTGTGATTATATCAATGTATAGTTTTAAATGTCATAAACAACAACATTTTCAATCATAATTATTTTTCAATTCTACTCCATAAAACAATTTTGAATGACTAAACAAATAAAATTTATTTACTTTTTATTTTTACATAGTTTTTGTTTTCTTGCAAAGTCTCAATAGGAGGTCGGTGGATGGTTATTTATGTTCAATATAAATCTAAATAAAATTATTGGCAAAAGTTGAACGAGTATTTTTTGATGTCAATACATATAAACTATTAAAACTCTTAAATTGATATTTTATTATTGGTCTGTATATTGAATGTTGAAATGAAACATGGTATGTTTTAGACATAAACGTATGCTGACAAAGAACATAAAATTGTCGATTTGATTATAAATAATGTGGGTTTATATGTATTTATGATATTTTTATTTATATTTATGTACATATGTACATATAATTTATTTGTTTCTTTAATTTTTTATTACAGTTTAACAATTATTGACTGTAAATGCTTTATAAATTCTAGTTATTAATAATTATTATTTTCACATTAATGTTTATTCACAAATGATTGACATTTTGTATATTAAAAATCAATCAATTGCTTAATATATGTACATAATTCTAAGTAAATATATGTATCTAGTATATATATCAAATAGTAACGTTACTGAGTGACTGACGGATTCAATGTCGTCCTGCCCAAACGCCAAATGGTAAAGTCATGAAATATGGATTATAGGTTCATCTCTCATTATGTAAGAAAGGATTTTTGGAAATTCGAAGGTTTAGGAGGTAAAAACGGATAAATTCGGTAACAAAATTTAAAATGTATCTTTATCTAATTACAAAATTAGCAGACAGGTGTTTGGTAATTTTTTTTGAAATTGGAACCACAAAGTATACAATAACTATTTAGAAATTCGATCGAAAAACTACAATACATTTTATTAAAAATGATTAAGATAATTATAATAGAACTTTAAACAGTTGCTCCTATACTCATATAAAAATTAACTAACATGCTTTTATTTAGATCTCGAGTGCGAAGTTGTAGAATGGTCCAAATTCGGATAAACAGTTTGGTACTGTTTTAAAACAAATTTTTTCTTGAGCACGTGAACACAGATTTGAGTCGTTTGAGACATACATTTGCCACAAAAATGTTTGCCAAAATAGAGTATTGTGAAATTTCAAACTTGACGGGTGGGTATTTAAAAGCTAAAATGAAAATTGGTACTTTTTCTTCTAATGCTACTCTTTTAATAACTTATACACATAATAGCTGGCTGATATGCTTCTGAGTAAAGAAATAATCCAGGATAGGAGACTTAATGTTATTATAATACCGTTCTTTCAAAGATTGTTGTCAAAATCAACAAGAGCTTGCAATATCATTGGGAGCTACTCAAGAATTAATTTCAAAAGTTTTGCGAGCAGCAGGAGATCGTATGTAAAGCCCGGCCAATCAGTCGAGTCGACACCAAAGCCAAATATCCATGGCGTAAGGTAATGCTCTGTATTTGGTGGGACCAAAAGGGTCCTGCTGAAATCTGTCCTGACCATCACAGGGAACATTTACCGAACGCAAATGATTCGTTTAAAGCGAGCATTGGCCGAAAAACGTCCAGAATATGCGGCCATACATGAAACAGTTATATTCCATCTGTTAAAAACTATTTAGCAATAAGTGGTTGGGAAGTTTTGCTTCACCAGCTTTATAGTGCAGACCTTGCCCCGACCGACTACTATTTGTTTCGATCTGTCTCTGTGATACGCTTCACTTCAGAACAGAGTATCCGATATTTTTGGCCTCAAAAGAAACCATCTTGGGTGGGAACCCATATGCTGCCAGAAAGATGGGAAAATGTCATAGCTAACAATGGCCAATACTTTGAACAAATTTATATTGTACAAATGTTACAAATTTCCGTTATTAAACAATTTTTAATTACAATTAGGGAGGCGAAGCGAACCGGATCAGCTTGTATTTAATATTTTATTTGCACAAAATGATTAAGTTTAAATAAACTACACACATAAGACCAGACATATTTTGTATTAACCATACATATGCTCTTTAAGAAAATTCATTGAACACTTTTTGTTTTTGACATTTGATTTATTACAAAGTTGACATTTTCTTAGAATTAAATCAACATACATTATTAGTGTTATATATAGTATGTGTGTTCTTTAGGGTGGGTCGACTTTTTTCACGAACAATCGTATAGCTGAAACGCATTCTATGGAAAATTCTAAGAAAGTTTCCTCAAGAAACCATAGGTCTAAAATGAAATCCTATCTTGCGCATTTCGTCTTTTTTCCTATGATATTTCAGTATTTATTTTTTTCAATTGATTTTTTTATTCAGCTATACGATTTTTTAACTTTTTGATCGTCCATACAAGTCGACCCAGACTACATTAGCCTTGCTTTAAATAACACGATAAATCTAATTCAATATTTATGTTTTTGTTTCAGGTAAACTTTATAAAATGGTTAAAATTTAATAAAAATTTGCATTATATTTAAAATTTTACAATAAAATAATTATACAAATAATTATGTTTGCCTTTCTGTATATAAAATCATAATGTACGTAAGAGTGACCCCAAAAAAATATGTTTTCACACATTCTTTGTAGTTGAGAGCAAATAACATTTTTTTGTCTCCATACAAATGGAGACAACCTTATTTATGTATGTTCTAAATTAATTTACAACACTTTGAAGTTCTTAGTTTTTGCGTTTCTTTTGAAAACTTCAGATTTTATTAAAGAAGTTTTTTTCCAACTGTGATTTATTCATTTTATTATATCTTTGCATAACTCTTTTGATACCCTACTTTCCAAGGCGGAAATAAAATGTTTATTATATTATATGACTTTTCTTTAGATTTAAAATATTATTTAGATCAGCACCAACTGGTGTGGACACATTTCTATATATGGAATGATATCAATTTTTCAAATCAGATTGTTTATAAACAAATTCAAACCACTGAAGAATATCCTTAGGAGTTGTAATGTTAAACACCTTAATAATTCCTTTGAGAACATACAATTTCAATTTGTTTCATTCTTGACGACCAAATTTTTCTGCTTTGGCTGCAAAATCTTTATTGAATGACGGTTATTTTAATCGTAATGAATCTATGCAAATGTATGCATATAATGGAATCATTCGATTAGCAACAAATTTGGCCATGAAAACAAATCTGAATATTGTAGATTTAAGAAGAAAACGTATAAAGAAATTCCTAAAAAAGCGACAAATATATCCCGAAAATTTCTAAAACAATATTTCCGGGAATTCACTCTTAGGAATTATATTTTTTTATGAAAATACTTATTAGTTTTCTTACAAAATATTAGTTTTTTTTTAATTTTATGTTACAAATAAAGTTGGGGATTTCATGTCTAGTGAACCAATTTTTTAAATCGATGTCTTCCGATCGAGATGAAATTTGCACCAAGGTTGGATAGTAAAGACACAATTTTTCAACAAGATCGGTGAAGAACTCTCTGAGTTTGAGGGGGTCAAAATTTTACATTATGGCCAAGCAGGTTTGGATTACTAAGTCATTAATATAGACAATATGGATATCTAATGATAGATGTTTCAAAGACCTTTGCAACGATGTATATAAGACCATAGTAAGTTGGACCTACAATGGGTCAAAATCGGAAAAAATATTTTTTAACCCGAATTTTTTTTTTCACTAAAAATTTTAAAAACAAAATTTTTTTATTAAAATTTCAAAAAAACATTGAAAAAAAAATTTTTCCAAAAAATAAAAAAACAACTTTGGAAAAAAAATAAATCTTGTTTACCTAAAAATATTTAAAATTTGTATTTTGAAGTATAATTTGGTGAAGGGTATATAAGATTCGGCACAGCCGAATGTAGCTCTCTTACTTGTTTTTTAAGTTTTCTACTACTGCAGTTAGTTAAAGATAGTAAACGTTGCTCCTTGTATTTCATTGAATTTTGTACGCATCTTTTGCGTTTGGTTTATATTGTTCAAAATAAAATTTATGAAATTTAAAATCTAGAGACCGCATGTTGAGTTAAATTCTTTGAGCAGAACAATAAAAAATATTCATGCTTATATAGTACTATATTCCTTGAAATTAAACGACTGCTTGTGGTGTTTTCAAATTACTTTATGAACAATGAATTTCACTTATACTAGTATAAGGAGTGAGATCGAAAAATTCTTAACATACATATATGTTTATAAAAAAGAAACCACTAAACTTACAGCTTTAATTTTTTTTTTATTTGATTGAAATTATTATTACAATTTACAAAAAAAATTATTTTTATAGTTTTAATCACTAGTGATGAAATTTTGAACCTTTTTCGGAAACCCTTCCATTAACGTTTTTATAGTGCTTTCTGTCACTTTGCTCGAACATGTAGTCCATCTCCGTTTAAAATCTACCACACTTTTGGACACCTTTTTTGTACTCTTCAATTCTCTTTTAACAAGAGCCCAATATCTCTCCACTGGCCTTAGCTCCGGGCAGTTTGGAGGATTTGCCTCTCTTGGTACAAATACCACATTATTGTTCTTGTACCACTCAAGGGCTTGTTTGCCATAGTGACAGGATGCCAAGTCAGGCCAAAAATAAGTGGACACATTATGAAGTCTTATGAATGGAAGCAGCCTTTTTTGTAAACATTCCTTGATGTAAATTTCGGTATTTATAGAGCCCGTTGTAACAAATGAGTGGCTTCTTTTGCCGCAACTGCATATTGCTTGCCATACCAAGAACTTTCTGGGAAATTTTGTCTGCTTTTGGGTCCTAAACTTTTCTTCAACATTCCCTCGAGCATCAGCAACATAAAATTTTTGACCTGGAAGTTGCGAAAAATCTGCCAGAACATACGTTTCGTCATCCATTATGCAGCAAGAATATTTTTTTATAAAACTTGACTTCAATTTCCGTGCTCTGTTTTTGGCCTCTAAATTTTTAGTAGCGTTCCTGTCAGGAACTTTTTGAGCCTTGTATGTTTTTAAACCTGCATTAGCTTTAACTTTTCGTACCAAATAGTCCGAGCACTGAGCTAACCGGGCTGCTTTCCTACCGGATGTGTTGGGAGCTCTTTTGAAAATGCGTTCTATTTTTTTGGCTTTAGAAACATCATGTGGACCATTCCTTCTACCTGAACCAGGTTTTCTATCAACTGACAAGTTCTCCCGGTACTGTTTAATAACATTGGAAACAGTTTGACGGCAGACCTTTGTATGCTTGGCCAACTTTTTGTAAGACCAAGTTGGGTTTTGTTGAAAATATTTAATAATTTCAGTACGCACTTTTTTCTGGTCACTCATTTTAATCAGATTAACAAAAAAATTAATATAATTGACATTACACATAATAACTGACATGTTTTTCAAAGGTAACTTGATCAAAAAAAAATTCAAATAATACTTGGGTTAAAAAATGTAATGAAAAACGTGTGTTAAGAATTTTTCGATCTCACTCCTTAGAAGAACAAACAAAAGTTTAAAAATAATATTCTGCATGTTCTTCTTAAAAATAAGCTGAATTTCAATCAAATAAAGGAAATATTAATTTATGTTTTCCTTATTAAAATGAATTTTTTTTTTTATTTTTTTAAACAAAATTCAATGAAGTGCAAGTAATGGCTCTTCATGTTATTAGGGACTTGATTTTATGTTTGTGGAAACAAATTATTCAAGTGCAATTATTTCATGGCATTAACAAATATAAAGAAGAAAGACCACCGCATTAGAGGCTGACTGGTTGGTTGGCGAATTGACTAAAGGTCTATCCTTCAGTCTGTCTCTTTATTTATTTTTTGTGTCTGTGTTGTCTCAAGTTAACATTATATTTTAATCGTCGTATGCTTTGTCATAAAAGCAAGAAATTTTGTCTCTTTTTTATTAAGTTTTTTTATTAAGATCTTCACTATAATACCGCTAACGGCATTGAACATTGTTCCAGGCAGATGTCAGTAGTTCGTTTTTATTCGTCTGACAGCTGTAGTTGTTGCAGAGGCAGAAGCAGAAGCGGTATCCATTAATACATTCCCACATATTTCATTCATTATTCATGTTCTAAGTTCTCTATTAATAATGATTATCATAATCATATTTAATTCAACTCATGATAACTAAATATGTAGCTTCATGCTATATATAAAATTACTATGACTATAATGAGACGTTGAAGACGCATAAATAGAAATGAAAGATTTTATTCTTTAGAAAACATCTTATTAAACTTACGCTTGTTAATTTTTCAATGACTACAAGAAGCTGTAGACTAATAATAATCATAATAAATATTTGAATTATGTAGCTTAAATGTGTTCTTTCATTCATTGTATGATTACGTTGAGTATATAATCAAAATAAATTGTATTTGTATTGTACTAGTTTACAAAATAGTAAAAGAAATATCAAAAATAACAATGACTTTCGAAAAAGCGAAATTGTTTGCTTTAGTAAATATCTATAAATTGCAGAATTGATACGATTTATTCATAATTTCCAAAAGAATCACAAATAACTTTCATTGTGGAATTGCATTAACTATTTTCTTAATAAATTAACAAAATAATTCAAACTTTTGAAATATTACAAACTGCTTCAATGTGGAATTTAATTTAATAGCATAAATCAATATTTTGTATGCAAAATTTAATTAAAATGGGTAAAGGGGTTCAATATGTAATCACTCATATTTCCGAACATCAATCGATCTTGTATATGAAAAACTCAAGTAATCTTGAATCGTTCATAACTTTGTAAACAAGCATTTAAATGAACCTCAATATGTGATTATGCATTCCAGGGCATAATGACCTCATGGGGCTCTCCTACAGGAATTGATATCATTTCGAAATTTAAATGTTAATTAATATTTTTTTTTAAAATTTATGACAATTTTCAGCAAATGTTTTACAGCATTTTATAATTTATTTCCAAAATAAATATTTATAATAAAAAGTAAATATTTATTGCAATTTTTTCATTGTTTAATACGGATCTTATGCATTATAATAATATTTTAACTAAAAAATCATAATGAAAGAGACATTTTTCCAGCTAAAGTAACCCTTGTCACTACCTTTTAGTGAATTGATTTTTTTAAAGCTTTGATATTCTTATAAAAGTTTATTGCTGCCAGAGTTACGTTAATACATCAATTTGGCTGAAAAGTATTCAGTTGTTCAGAAGAGAATAATAGAAAAATGTGAATTTGCAATTTTTGAATCTCATGTATCGTTCCAAATTTCACAATTTATTTTGTTGTCATACCCTTTCAACATTTGCACATGGTGTTGTTAAATAAACCTGAATAAATGACAGCCATTTCGACAGATATAGCTTCAACCATATGAACGGAAGTCCCTTTCGTCACTTTTCAGAAATCGTGAAATAAATCACGAGTTTTTCAAAATTAGAAAAATTAAAAATGGAAAATCTTTCCTGGAATGAATAATGTGTTTATGTGCTAAAAAATATGAACAGTACACAGTAAGAAAATCCTGTGGAAACATCAACTACAGCAACATTAAATGCAAAAACGTAGAAAAAAATCATATTTCAGAACAGCCAAAGGCAATTTAAAGCATTTAAAAGGGAATAAAAGATTAAAGAAAACATTTTGTAATTAAAGAAAAATAATCAAGCAAAAACAAACATTGCAGTCAGTATTGAATCAACAAAAAGCTACAGCAACGACTATCAAATAATTAAAAATCAATTTTTGCAAAGTGAAAGAATGAGGACAAATTATGTTTAAAATTTCTCTTTTTTCATTATTTTTTTTTTTGCACAAAAAATCTTAATAAACTTATTCAGATTTTTTAAATTGTGTGAATTTTAGCACTTTATCTTTAATACTCCTGAGTATATCAAACAAAACAAAAAAACATAAGAAAAATATAAAACTTTATTTGTACAACCCAAAAACAAAATTAAAATAAAGTCTACTTGTTCTATAACTTCCACAGTTTGACTATCGAAGCTTAAAAATATTAAAAAAAACGTCTTTTTATTCTTGTTTAAAGAAACTTTGTAAAAGTCATTGAAAAATATTGTTGGCGTATAGAAAACAGAGGATTTCTATACATTTTGCAACTTAATAAGAGAAATTTAGCACATAATAGCATACTTCAAATACAAAAAGTAATTTAGCTGTATGCAAAAATTTTAAACAACTTTTCGGTTTATTTTTCTTATTTTTATTTCTATTTTTTCTGTGTGTTCAACTCTCCTCTCCTACTACTTTGTTTCATTTGAACAGAGCACAGGGCATTAACGCCTTTGATAAAAAGATTTCGAATTCAAAGTTCTACATGGAGTACTGTTTTGGGATACTTTTTGTTGATGTTTGTTTCTTGTACGAGTACAACTAAGTATGAATATCGCTGAAAAAACTTTTAAATATATATTTTTTTTATAATCTTTACACTTGTATTTTTTAATAAAAAAAAAGAAACAAAATCAAGAAAACGAAACATTATCTAAACTATTATAAAAGTTCTAAATAGAAACATTTGTATTCTGGGGAATAAACTTCATTAAGCTAAACGGTGACTAATAATGGGTTTTTTGTTTCTTGTTGTTTTTTTTTTTATTTGTATTACAGAAAAGTAAAGATAAAAATTTACTTTTAGTTTGTAAGAAAGTTGTGTAAATATAAGCCTTAAATTATAACCAATTTAAAGGATTATACTTCGTTTTAGTTAAAATATAATTTCTTATGTTTCGATTTATTATATTTCAAGTGTAGTTGTGGCTCACATTGCAGCTCATTATACCCTACGCCACCATAGTGGGGAGGGTATCATGAGTTTGTGTGGATGTTTGTAATGTCCAAAAATATTACTCTAACACCCACCTTAAAGTATACCGATCGACTCAGAAAGTGATTCTGACAATGTCCGTCCGTCTGGCTGGCTGTCCATGTAAACCTTGTGCGCAAAGAACAGGTCGCAATTTTGATGATATTTCGATAAAATTTGGTACGTAACATTTTTTCGGAACAAGGACGAAGCCTTTGAAACTGGCTGAAATCGTTATATTATTTCACATAGCCACCATACAAATGTCCACCCGTAATAGGACTTTATCGGTCATAAGTGTTTAATTTATATAGATATATACACCGATTGCGGTCCAAATAAGTTTTATAAACACGGAAGTCATTTTGTGATGATCGGTCCATAATTAGTCAGAGCTCCCATATAAGTTCCACTTCCGGAAATCAGTTTAAAGAGCATCAATCTCTTAAAAATGTTGGTATCGACATAGAATTAAACAGAAATAAGTTTCATATAGACTTAAATCACTTGACCTAGTTTCATGGCGATCGGTCCATAATTGCTCATAGCTCCCACATAAGGCTCACTTTCGAAAATCACTCACGAAAATTAATTATTGAAATTTTTAAATAAAAATGCTTTTGATCATTTACTTAGTGTACAAAAATAATTTACCTTTGAAGTGCTACTGTTCAAGGTCTGATTTTAATTATAAAAAATATGTGAGACATTTTATATACAGTGGGACCTCGATTATCCGTATTGGTCGGGACCGGAAGCATTCTGGATAATCAATTAATTAAAAATAAAAACCCGGTTAATTGAATACCAATTTTCAGAATTTTTTTAAATTTCGTACATATGCCCACACCCCTTCATTTTCTGGGCAGAATAAGTTATTCCACGCATTTTTCAAAACTACAGGAGTAACAGCGTTCCAATCATTATTTATTGACAACAGTGCTTTATGATGTTATCAAATTCTTATCTCTTGATTGATGTGAATAATTTTTGCACTACAGATTTTCGATAATGCCATTTAAAGGTCCATATTGCACCCTGATCCATTGGATCGCATTCATAAACTGCGAAATATACTTTTGGTTCTTCAGCAGTCTTTAAATATATTCAGTTTCGAATGGGAAATTCCCGTTTTTCGTTTTATTCACATTGTGTTATTGTTCAAAAATAATCGAAAAAATGTTGCAATAATCCCGGATAATAGAGGTAATTACGGTTAATCGATGCAAAAAAGTTGAAATCGATGCAAAATTTGTTTCTTTTTCTTTCACTTTTGATAATTGATGTTGCCGGATAATCAAATCACGGATAATCGATTATCTCCTTGGTCCATTGTGAAAAACATTTAACCCGATTTTTGCAATGTCTTGTTATTTTTTAACCAAAAATTAAACTGACAGTTTTCATACAAAAACTATTTTAATAGACATTATAACGTTAAGTTTAGAAATAACCAGATGTCGTGAAATTAAGACTAATTATTTAAAACTAAAGAAAATATACATTAATTAACAGTTTTCTGTAATAAAAGTTAAAAAAAAAAGACTAAAGCATGTAATGATTGGTAACCCCGTCAAAAAAAAAAGTCGCCAAGACGATTCATGGACATGCTTTAATTACATTTCAGTCGGGCATTCATCGCCAAAATGTACGTAGGGTCGCTAAAGGTAGGGTCGGTCGCATATGACAAATATTTAAAGAAAATGACGTAAAATACATTAGAATTCTTTTATTTTTTTTCAAAAACTTATTTTACTCAGATCTATTCAAAACAACCATTTAGTTTTATTTTATTTGATGCCGTTTGATCTTATAAAACACTTGTAAGAGTAAATAACGTCAAAGAAATTTTTTGATTAAAAAAAGTGGCTACGCTTTTGTGAGTAAATATTTTTCATGTGTGACCGTACCTTAAGTCTGATTTATATGTTAGTTCATATATGCCATTGTGAAATATTATTTCAAAAGTTTCCAAATGCATCTCAGTTATTTTGCATTTTAATTGAATAATAAGACCCTGGCTCTAAATTCAAAAACTGCACACATGATTTGTGTATATTTAACTTGAAATTTCTTCTTCACACGTCTGTTTTAGGCCAGTTGCAACATATTTCGAAAGCCAATTTAGTATTTTTCATAGTATATTAGGATATTTTCCTCTTTTCAGTAACACTACATCATATGCATTATTTATGAACGAATTTTTAGGACGCTGTCATCCAAATTGCGGTACACTCTGATTCTTAGTTTTATGTTAACTTCCTGCTACTAACTAGCATATGACCTATACAAGCTACAACCACCGGGTTTAGGACAAACTGGTTAACCCGGTCAACAAGGCTATCTTAGAAGGTATCATCTATGTTAATAAAGATCGCTAAGGAGCATATATTCTGGTCATTGGACATCTCCATTACTGCAATTTCAATTTACTTAAAAATAGAAGGAAGTTATATAAAAGAACAGGAAATATTCCATCTAGTTTTAAGGGGGTGTAAATGTGTTTCCTTCACTTTTGTATCACTGTGTTATTCTTATATGTGATACAAATAAATTCATATTATAATTTAACGGAATTTAATGCAAATTATTCAGCAATAGGAATAGAATAGAATGTAAAACCTGACAGCACCTGTTACAAAAATCTAGTCAAGTTTTTTATAAATTCTCATATCATTAATCCAACCTTAAGTAGGCACAAATTTAAAACATATTTTACTAATTAATGTAACACCGTAAAAAAACATGAAAAACCAAATCATAATTTATTTAAATTTTCACAACAACAGGGACTTGTTTTTGTATGTGTTTGAATATCTAATAAAATTACCCCATTATTCCGCACAACTGTTAAAAAACCCACCGGAGACTAATTAAATTAGCCGCGTATTTTATTTGTCTCAAGAGATACAAATTCATCAAGAATTTGATGGAATGTTTACTTTAAACTGAGAAATTAAGCCTAAATAAACGTAAGGCAAGCGGTTTTAGCCATCAAGTTTATTTTATATTTTTGTTCTTTTACCTTAGTGGTTGCTTGGATGACTGCATGGTTTTGGTAAACGAAGAGTTCTTGCCAAAGTATTAAACTTTATGGCCAAATAATAAATTACTCAAAGAACAAAAACAACAACAACAGCCACCAACAATGAGCCGACAATGAGTTAAAAACTTTTTTATTATTTTTACTCGGTAAACAGTCTTAAGAACCAAAAGAAGAGGATATAGATGCAGCAGATACAAATACCCGAAATATAGTAGATATTTATAAATATTTACAAACAGTCTTAAAAGAAAACATTGTTTTAATGAAAATTTGATGGATGAGTTGTAAACAAATGTGCGAGTTTAGTCGACAATAAAGTTTTACGACTTTTCAGCTGTTTGAAAAAGTAAAATATGGTAATGAATTTACTTTGGCTGGTTAGTTTTCAAAATGTTAAATAAAGAAATATGCTGAAAAGCATTATGATACTTATGAATTGTTTCTCATCAACTCGCCCCCACCCTCATCATTTTTGGTAGTATCAAATCTATGTATTGCTGGTTGGCAGTTGGTTTGATTCTTTGGTCTGAGGACTAGATTACTCTATAACTTGAAAAAACATAAGGAAAGGAACTTTTTATTGTGTCTTTCGTTAACATCACTCAGTCATCTAAACAGCCAAACCAAGCCAGCCAACCTAGTCAGTCTGTCATTCAACAAACAATAGCTTTGCAAAACTTCTAATAACAATGATATAAATTATTCAATTATAAATTACGATTATTTCCTAACAATTGTAAGCAGCTTTTAATTTACTACAGTACGTCCACATACATACTTACATATTTACATGCAAATATATCTAGTGCTTCATTCTGTTCAAATGTGTATCTATGCATACAAGTATAACTTTCTACCAAAGTAATAAGTCAGTCAGTCTCAGAGTCAAATAGAGAATATTCACAAATACCCAGCAACCAAATGAAAAAGCCCTGAAAAATATAAATGTTCTTGTACTGTGTATTTAAGGATAAATAAAAAAAAATTTACTGCAGCATCATTATAAAAATTTTACAATTGTTTTGTGTTTTATGCGCTCGTATTCCAGTTTTGCCGATTTCTTGACATTTTGGCGATTTTAGATTGTAAAATAGGCCAATCAAGGTTTTCATAAAATCATTTACTTGACAAATACAAAGAATAATAATTTAACGTTATTGTTTCTGTACGATAGGAGATGATATATCTTAATGTTTGTTAAGATTTTTAGTTCTGCCGCATTCCTCGACATTTTGGATTTATGTATTATACCTTTACTAAAGACAGTTTTAAATTAAATAATATTAAATTAATAAGTCTTGTAGTACGGCAATTTATATTTCCCTAAATTGATACATTGTCGAATTTTCTAGACGTCGCACAATGGCGGCTACAGAACAAGTGAGGTTGCAAAAATCAAAAATTTCATGTGCCCCTAAAAAATATTTAATAAACCTATTTAACTGGATATTGTGCTACGATTTCAAATATACTACACTTATTACAATTAGATTTTGACTGGTTTTCAGTGTTCAAAAAAAAACAGACCATTTTAGGTAATTTGGTCCACTTTCAAAATAAGTTCTTTGATTATTCCTTTATCTAATGCAAAAATTTCTAGCTCCCCGTCCTTACCCATTTTTTGCTAGAGGTAAAATTTAAAAAAAAGACATGATTCCATGGACATTATGTCATTTCGGTAGTGTCATAATGTTCATGTGTAATGTGTCGTAAAATCCAAGGGAATAATGACACTTTTGGAGTGAAATAATGTCCATGATATTTACAAAATAATTTAAGTATTTATGTTTTAATTTAACTTCTATCGAATTTACGCTTGTAAATTTAAAGTAGTAATAAGACGATAGCTGCGATTTTTAGTTATTATCTGAATTTTGTGGAGTTCAGACGTCACAAATTTAAAGTTAAAAAAGGAAAAGTGTTAAAAAAGTTCAAATGGGTAATGTAAAATATAAATACATATGAATTTAGAAATGAATTTGACAAAAAAAAAAGCTCAATCAAAAATTTAAGAACTTTATTTAGCGAAGCCGCCTGCCGCGTTCTATGGAGGAGAAAGTCCATAAGAGCGGCCATAGGCCGCCACGCAGAAAAACTTTATTTGCAAAGACAAGTTTTTTTGTACTCAGTAGAATAGCGAGCAACTATTCGGTATCACAGAAAAAGGTTTTTCTTATTGGCAGCCGCTCTTAGGGGCTTCCTCATCCATGGAACGCGGCAGACGGATTCGCTATATGAAGTTTTCTAATATATGAAAATATAAACTGTTACCAGGATCCTGATTTGTTCCAAAAATTTTATAAAAATGAGTTTTTCTAAAAAAGAATTGGACTTTCAAAAGTGTCATAATATCCATGGGCAAAGTGACATAGTGTCCATGATCATTATGACACTACCGAAATGACATACTGTCACTTTATGGGGTGTCATAATGCCCATGGACACTTATATATAACCGTGAAACCCATTAGATATATATACCTTCTTTTACGGATTGTGAGCCATATTTTACAAAAAACTATAATATAAATTTAAAAAAATTTTAAGTCTTTTCTTCTTATCTTACAAAAATTGCAAAATAAATTAAAAAAAATTTTTTTGGAATAATTTTAAATCATTAAAAAGAAACAAAAAATCAAAAATTTTAAAAAATATTTTATTTAACTTCGCATAAAATTAATTCTTCCACAAATTTAAACTTTGCTAAGTAGGCACCTAAAAGGCGTAGAACCAATTATCTTTCATATATAGAGTTTTTCACGGGAATTCCCGGGACGAGAAATCCCGGAATTTTCAGTCCCGAAATCCTGATAATTCTTGCAAAATTTACCTGGACTTCGGGACTGAAAATTATACGGTATTCCCGGGTTTTTCTTTAGTTTTATGTGATGTTTTTTGTTTTTAACAAAACTCTAAGTTTATCATTAAAAAAAAGTCACATCGTCTGATAGATTGGTATGAAACTTTAATCGAACAGTATAAATAGCCTTATCGAACAGTTTGAAATATATACATATCAAAATTTAATAGTCAAATAATTACATTTGAGTTACGATACCTGCCGCTAATATTCGTTGGTAGGTAGAAAGAAATCTCAATAAGAAGACTATACATAATTCAGCGATCTACTTTCATTGATTTCAGATTATTAACGGACTAATTCTTCAGACGTTTACCTATATTATTTCCTATTGATCAACAATTACTTGATATATACATATGGGGCATTTCACGTCAAGTGAACCAACTTTTGAAATCGATGTCTTCCGATCGCGATGAAATTTGCACCAATGTTAGTTCTATTGGATAGTAATTCGGACACCATTTTTCAACAAGATCGGTCAAGAACTCTCGGAGTTATAGGACGTCAAAATTTGACATTTTGGCCAAACAGGTGTTTTTTTTATCCATATAACTTATTACCTATTGTTCTTAGCAAAATGTGTCCCAAATAGTTTAGATAGCTATTTATGCAATCTTTCGAAAAAAAAAATTAAAAAAATTTAATAAAATATTTTTGATTTTTTTTTTTAAATCAAAAATATTTTGACTTTTTTTTCAAAATGGGCCCTTTTTATTTTTTTTAAGAAAGCTTAGGTCTTTTCCTAAGCGACCTATATGGTCGCTTAGTGGGATGCGAGTGGGATATCTATAAAAAAAAATATTTTGTAACTCAAGATTTAAAATTTTTGAATTTTTTTGCAAAATCAAAAACTTTGTTGACTTTTTTTTAAAAAAATGGACCCATTTTTTAATTTTTTTTTTTGCTCAGAAGAAAGCTTATGTGTTTTCCTTTAACACCCTTTTTGTCGCTTAGTGGGATGCGAGTGGGATATCTATAAAAAAATGTTTTGTAACTCAAGACATACAATTTTTTACTTTTTTTTGAAAAATCAAAAACCTTTTTGACTTTTTTTTTCCAAAATGGACTTTTTTTTTATTAATTTTTTTTTCTCAAAAGAAAGCTTAGGTCTTTTCCTTTAAAACCTTTTTGGTCGCTTAGTGGGATTCGAGTGGGATATCTATCAAAATAAATGTTTTGTAACTCAAGACAAATGTTTTTAAATTGATTTTTTTCATATTTGTGTGTAAGTGTTTCTAAAACCTTAACAATAAAAACCACAACAACTGACCGATAATAGCCACTGGAGGGGTGCAATATGAGGCCGACCGCTATTAATTTTCCACCCCCAAAATTTGTCTGAGTTTTGTATCGGCTTTTTTAGTCAATCCTAGAGGTAGTTATCAGCGCACGTGATTTTCATTGTTAAAATATCAGGTGCCCCAGAAACAAATTTTTGGAATCAAGTGGAAATATTTTATGGCCCTTCTCCGAAGTACCAGTTTATTTATTATTTTATGACATTTGACTTAAGTGGGTGGAGAGGTAGAAGTTGACAGGTAGGTTATTTATATGGTGGTTTATTTTTATTATTATTTGTAACATTTGGTTAAACTAGGTACTTTAGTATGTAAGCCCTTCTTGACCCTAATAAAAGATTTTAGACTCATTCATTAAAACGTACTACCTATATGATCTTAAAAAACTATTTATTGTCATTCTGAAGACATACGGAAATCAGTTTTTTAGAAACAGCGTTAAAGTTAAGACGTGTGTTATTTACATAAATACTTACAAAATTCAAAATGTCTAGGACTTCTAAAAAGGCTAAGGTTGAAAATGAAATTTATTCGTCTTTTGTTTTAATCCCTTTAACAAAATGAAGCACAGATCATCAGATATGCGAAATATTTCCGACGGCTTATTAAAAAAATTCCCTACGCTGTCAAAACGATTGAAAATTTGTGGATCATGCAGGAAAGAGCTCGGAAAGTTGAACGAATTACCGAATTTGAATAGTAATGAGCCTTGCGTTGAAGTTATTCCAGATGAAGACAAAAGTAATTTCGAGAATGAAGACAGAACTGTTGATGATGATGGTTATTATAACTTTTCTAATTCAACGAATGAGTGTCGAAACCAATACCATAAGGATGCAGTAGAAGTTCTTGAACAAATAAAAGAGAAATACAAAACGTCACAGAGTGAAGCTGAAAGAATTCAACTTCTCACGCTTGCTCCAAGAACATGGAGTTCTGCAAAAACAATGACTGAGTTTGGAACGTCTCAACGAAAAGCAAGAATTGCTAAACAATTGGTTGCTGAGCATGGGATTCTCACACTCCCAAACAAAAAGAAGGGAAAAACTTTGGAGTGCGATACTAAATCTCTAATAACTCAGTTTTATCAGCGAGATGATATGAGTCGCCTGATGCCAGGGATGAAAGACTGGATGTCTGTACGAATCGATGGCAAGAAAGTTCAAATGCAGAAGAGAATGGTTCTCTGTAACCTGAATGAATTATTCGCAACATTTCAATCTAAATACGAGGATGTCAAAATTGGATTCACAAAATTTACACAACTGAGGCCAAAACATTGCGTTTTGGCAGGAAGCAGCGGAACTCACACAGTATGTGTTTGTATTTACCATGAAAATGTTAAATTGATGTTGAAGGAAATCAACTTAAATTACTTAAAAGATGATTCATCAGAAGACTATGTGCCCTAATGCTACAACTTCTTGCCACTTAGGTGAATGCCCGGAAACCACATCCATCAAAGAAAATTTAATCAACTCTTTTGATCGAGAATGTATTGAGGAGTTAAAATTTGAATCTTGGCTTCAGACTGAAAGATGCACACTGAAAACCATAATTTTAAATGTGGATGATTTTGTGGAAGAACTGTGTAGAGGATTGCTAAATTTGAGAACCCATGACTTTTTATTGACAAAAAAAATAAATAAAGGTGACAAATAAGGAGGATAAAAGTATGGATATTTGAAAATTTAAAAACTTCATAAATTAAGTGTAATATAGTTAAGTGTAATAGTTATTATATAAATTGATCTATTGTGATTAAGATTAAATTTTACTAAATTATTCATCTTTTTATTATTATTATTATATATTAAATTAATTATTATTACAAATAAATAACAAAATTAAATTATTCAACATTTCCATAGAAAAAAAGTGATTTTTATTCCTGAGGTTAACATATTATGGGTATTACAGTATCGAGGCTATGAAATTTTAGTTGGGTATGTTACATACTATCGGAAAGGCTAATGTGTCTAGTTTCTCTGCGTAAGTTTAATTTTTAAGGTTTACACACAAATATGAAAAAAATTAAAATAGTGCAAATTTAAAAACCTTTGTCTTGAGTTACAAAACATTTATTTTGATAGATATCCCACTCGCATCCCACTAAGCGACCAAAAAGGTTTTAAAGGAAAAGACCTAAGCTTTCTTTTGAGAAAAAAAAATTAATAAAAAAAGAGTCCATTTTGGAAAAAAAAGTCAAAAAGGTTTTTGATTTTTCAAAAAAAAGTAAAAAATTGTATGTCTTGAGTTACAAAACATTTTTTTATAGATATCCCACTCGCATCCCACTAAGCGACAAAAAGGGTGTTAAAGGAAAACACATAAGCTTTCTTCTGAGCAAAAAAAAAATTAAAAAATGGGTCCATTTTTTTTAAAAAAGTCAACAAAGTTTTTGATTTTGCAAAAAAATTCAAAAATTTTAAATCTTGAGTTACAAAATATTTTTTTTGATAGATATCCCACTCGCATCCCACTAAGCGACCATATAGGTCGCTTAGGAAAAGACCTAAGCTTTCTTAAAAAAATAAAAAAAAAAAATAAAAAGGGCCCATTTTGAAAAAAAAGTCAAAAATATTTTTGATTTAAAAAAAAAAATCAAAAATATTTTATTAAATTTTTTTAATTTTTTTTTTTCGAAATATTGCATAAATAGCTATCTAAACTATTTGGGACACATTTTGCTAAGAACAATAGGTAATAAGTTATATGGATAAAAAAAACACCTGTTTGGCCAAAATGTCAAATTTTGACCTCCTATAACTCAGAGAGTTCTTGACCGATCTTGTTGAAAAATGGTGTCCGAATTACTATCCAATAGAACTAACATTTCTGCAAATTTCATCGCGATCGGAAGACATCGATTTCAGAAGTTGGTTCACTTGACGTGAAATGCCCCATATATATGACAAGAGTAACAGAAATTGTAAGCTTAAAGCGATAATCTACAATCATGCAAGGAAATCACCTTCTAACCTCTTTCATGCACCAACCTTCTGACAAACAAGAGCACTTACTTTATAACGAATATATTTGGTACTAGGACATGCAGCAATGAGCTGAGTTTTAAGCATCGTTTCACCTCTAACCATGCGGCTAGGCTCTGCCTTCTTTCCAACGCATTTATCGGTATTTCAAAGAAGAGACAGAGTTTTTATTCGCTGTGTATGTACAGCTCTTTAGAGGTCAGATATATTAGGTTATTAGGAATATTTGTGTCGGTCCATTATTGACACTTGCTCCATTATTCAATGAACATTGAAGGAAAATACAAAACCGAATCTTTCCAATTTTTGAATAGGAAGTAGTAAGTCAAAGTTCAGAATAAATGGCTAATGATAATGTGCTCCAATGGACAGTGATTCCCCTACAATACTATTTAAAAATTGAAAATGTTGGTAACTCTACAGCATCCAAATCCTGTTTAAATGATACTATTTATATTCCTTACGATCCAAAAATAACATCTCTTTATTTCTTTCTGTAACATTTCCTCAAATGTTTGTTGCCATATCAGAAAAACAAGTATGTACAGTTTTATTTTTTAATAAATTGTTAAGCAATCTTTTCTTTAGCATGTTTTATAAAATTTATTTTGAACATGTTATTTTATTTTAACCACATACATACCAAAATAAACCAAAAAAATTAAAAGAACAACAACTAACAACAAAATAAACATTGTAATTGCATTATAAAGTCCTTTCGAAAAAAATGTGTAGAACAAAAAGCAAACTTAAATAAAAGAAAAACTTGACAAAAAAGTAACAACTTTTTCTAAACTTTAGCTAAATACAAACTACAACATACAATATGCAAGTAGTGCTCGTACACGTAAACATTTACACATGTATTTTATACCTGTGACGTATTGTCATCGTGTACCCAAATACATTGGGGTGGCCCCAATACAAAAACTATCTTAATCTTTTCTAATTCTATAACAAAGTAGATGAATTTGTAGGTTTTATGATTTGTTCATAAACAAAGTACATATTGAAGGAGTATGGAAGGTTCAAGAGTTCGATGAGTCTTTCAAAATATTTCAAAAATATTATAAACTATTTTCGTTGAAAAAAAATGTTTTGTTGAAAAAATCGTTGGTAAATAAAAAATTTTGTGAAAAAAATGGTTAAAGGTTAAACAAAATTGGTGTGAAAAATATTTAAAAAAATCGAGGATAGAACAAAGACTTTAGGTATCTTAAAACAAACTCCAACTCAATTTTAATTAAGAAACGGGACCATCCTAATGCACATACGACTATTTGAATTTAATTTTTAGCATAGCTGTTAAATAATGATTACTAATCATAATAATTAGTAATTAGATTACTTTTTTTTCGAAAGGTGAAGTAATGATTAAATTACGATTATATTCAGATTCGCACGATTACTAATTGATTACGATTACAAATAATCAAAAAATAATCAATATTACTTGCGATTACGAGAAAATAATCAAAAATAATCAAAAGTAATCAAAAAATAATCCGACTATTTTCAAAGATTACTTTTGATTATTTTAGATTATTTTTCAAAAATTTTGCATATGGAAATGAGTTATATCATAAAATGTTAATATATATTCGCGACTAATGAATTTTCCTGATATAAACCTTATATATAATTATGAACCCATAGTCACAAAATCAAGCAGTATGATTTCTGTATACTTGAAACTAATTTCTATGGAATTTTTTATCGATATTAATGTTTACATGCATTAATTTATTTCTGGATTGTGGAACTTATATGGGAGCTATGACCTATTGTGATTCGATTGTCATAAAATATTTTGACGTGATGTCTATTTATTTTAATCGAATTTCATATTTACAATAAAACATGAATATTTTAGATATTATCGCAAGTGGAACGTGATTTCTAAGTATTTGAGGGCTAACTTTGTACAATTTTATTTAAACAACGCAATTATCAAGAGTGGACTATATATGGGAGTTATGGAATTATGGACCGATATTTAAAAAGCTTGTAGTATGATTCTTGCATACAAATTACAGATCGGTGTAAAATTTTGGTTCAGTACATAATTTTTTTGGATATTTGTGTAGGTTAATGTGGTTCTTATATGGACCAATTGTGGGCCGATCATCAACAATTTGATACAGCGGTTTTATATACATATTTTGACATTTTTTTGTTTCTTATTTCAACTTGATAGCTATATTTTCAAGAAATTTATGCATGTTTAGGTGATTTTCAGAAATGAACTTTATATGGGGGTATGGTCGATTCACGAAAAATTTAGTGTTGTGATTTCTTTTAGCACGAAACTTATTTTTCCTGAATTTTGTGTGGATACTGCAATTCTGTGGGCATTTAAAGACCATATTAAGAACCATATTTCGGGAAGAAATTAGTATGGGGGCTATGATAAATCAAATAACGATTCTTATAATTTTCAGCAGAGTTAGTCCATTTATCATAATGGACGAGTGTAAAAGTTATTGGTACTGTCTGCAATATATTTACACAAATAACGAAAAATATGTGAAAATTGTAATTTGTTTTTTTAAGTTGTATCACATTTTGGTTCATAAATTTGGTACTATTGATTTAGCTGATTTTCAACACCAAACTGCTTAAAACAATAGTATAACACGTGTGCGTGTTTTACACATGAACAGACAAGAAAATCTTGTGTATCGAAATATTTTGATACACAAGATATTTTCAAATTACTTTTTTTCACACAAACATTTTTTCCAACCGATATATCCTTATAGCCGATATAGCTCTGTTATTTATTTATTATTCATATGCGCTGGGGAGAAATAGTAAAAATGGTGTTAATGAAAAGTTTAATTACTTTTCAACCTAAATAAAAACAATACTCATAACATATTAATGTATTATTTAAAGAGACATAAACTGACTGAGTTACAGGTCGATAAGTTGACGAACATCACTGAAAACGGTTATTTTAGAATATCTACTGAATTTGAGGGTTCTTCAGTTATTTAAATAATAATGCAAATACTGATGAGATTTGGCAAAAATATGATTTGCTAAGGGATGCATTTATTTTTTCTTAACATCTTCAGCTCCAGTTGAACGACTATTTTCTTTTGCCGGGATCGTTAACAGTGTAAGGTGGCAATCATTGACTAATATTTCATTTGAAAAATTAGTTGTTATGAAGCCCAATTGCAATAGTTGCAAATTATTTGTAAATTATAGCCCTTTCTTTTTGTAAAATAATTTAATGTACACTGAATGTATTTATGTTTCTTTATTATTTTATTTATGAATTTTCCCTTTTTGTTGAGTCGGGAATTACAAAAATTGTTATTGTTTGTGTTATTATTAAAATTAATATACGTATATTTTTTAATGAAAAAATGTTGTAAATGCAAAAATTTTGGAAAATAATCTAAAATAATCAAAAGTAATCTTTGAAAATAGTCGGATTATTTTTTGATTACTTTTGATTATTTTTGATTATTTTCTCGTAATTGCAAATAATCCTGATTATTTTTTGATTATTTGTAATCGTAATCAATTAGTAATCAGAAATTGTTCTGAAGCGAATTATATAATCGATTAAATTATTTTTAAAAAATAATCTAATTGATTACTAATCGTAATCCAAAATTAACAGCTATGATTTTTAGTATGTCGTTTAGTTTTTTGTTGCTTTAGAGAAAATAAAAAATAAAGTTCTATTGTGCGGATTTTAAAAAAGCAGACTTTTTATATATTATTTTTTAACAGTAAAAGTTTAAATTTTTTTCAATGCAAAAACTTTCATATTTTGCTTAAATAAAAAATAGGAAAACTAAAGTTTGAAAATGTTAGCCCTTCAAGCACGACTAAATATACTATTATTGTTTATACCCTAAACTTAGATTTTAAATATTTTATAATTTTCACCAAAATGTGATTCATTTAGAGTTTTTTTCAAGGTTGGCTAATCGGTAGCAAAACGTTTAAAAGGTAACGGTAACGCTACCTTTTAAACTACGCTGTAGGTGATCCATTCGGAAGGTCCTATTTTCGATCACTTTTTGCAGCATTTCTACCTTTATATCGCCAATTAAACGAGTAATGTTGGCTTTTAAGTCCTGAGTCGTAGCTGGATTATCGACGAAGTCTTTTGACTTCGATTTTTGTGGGTGCTGTGGCTTAATTGGTTAGCGCGTTTGATCATTATGCATGATATGGTATTTGTGGCCTGGGTTCGATTCCCAGCCGCTGCCAATCAACAACATCAGTTTATAATAATTATTAGTTTACTAATAATTAATATTTATCACAGCGCCCTCCTTCGGTGGTATAACACTAAAAACGCCACCGAAGTAAAATAATTAAATAAAGGTTGTTGGCTTGACTAATGCGCCATCTCACCACCACAGGCGCTGCAACCTGCACTAATAACAATCATAACGCGCAATTGCAGAGTTGTCAATTAAAAAGCTTTTCTTCTCCTTTCACCACCTTTTCTTCTACTCTCTATCCCCTTTCCAAAGAAAGTAACACAATTATATATAGGCATATTAATTGCCTGAGTGTTACTTCTCTTTTTTAAAAAAAAAAAAAAAACCTGAATAAAAATAAAATAACAGTGATCTGTGAAAAAAACAGACAAAAAAGTCTAATGAATGACGTATTACCAAAGAATATAAATCATATGATTTATATTCTTTGGTTTTACTTATTCGTAGATAAGTGTTCATCAGGTGTTTATTCTCGCACTGTTGTTTGATATTCTTTTGAGAGCTTCCAGAGTGAGTGCCTAGACCTTACTGATTGGATAATCTGAAATTCGCGATAACAAGGCATTAGCCTTACTAAAAACACATCCTTCAAAATTTCTATTTTCTCGCTAGTTGTATGTGCAATTACACCGTCTTGTCCTCCATTTACAATTCATCAATCGATGCTCAGTCACATTAACCGCATTACAATATATGTGTTACCCATGCCTTTAAATCTCGGAACGTTTTACAATGTTAGAATTAAATAAATTCTTACTGAAATTGCGAATATGTTGATATAATGTGGTTCCCAGTCCATCATGGCATCATATAATGGGATCATGAATACCATCGTCCTTCACAAAGTTTAAAAACGACCTTAAATAATTAGCAATTAGTTAAACTGGCAGAACTCTACAGTCGGCAGAACGACCGACATCTATGGGACTACCCAAACCAAGATAATACATAATAAGACCAACACCCAGCAGACTAGACAATGTATTAACTGGACATAAAGATCTGAAGTCGTTTCTGGCTCGCTGAAGTCTTATAGCCGAATTAGAGACGAACACTTTCATATGGTCAAAATGCCAAACTTGGAATATCGTAGAAATACAAATTGAAAATGAATAGGCTTATGGATATGAAGAATAACACTTTCCTGAGAGCGCACAACATGCTGAAATGCCATATGTTCTAGAAAAAGTAAGGCTCGAGAGACTCTGTGTGGATGCCGCTCAGCCTCAGGAAATATATTGTGAACTACCCTAATACATTTGAATCAGGTACACTTTAATTTTTTTCTTATCATATGTATAAATATTCCAAATATGGAATGGAAGCAATTTTTTAAATATTTATTTTTTTTATTTATAGCAATTTTAGAACTTTGCAAATTTTTCCTCAGTGTACCAACTTTATCATTTGTCTAAAAATAAAAAAAAACACTCCATAGTAAAATAGACTACTGACATATTTTCTATATTACTTACTTCCTTGTTACTGACAGTTACATTAGATGAATGCAGTTTTTATATTTCTCTTACAATTGAAAGTATCCTTTTGAATATTTTGGAAAATTTTATTTCATGGAAAATTGTTTAGCATAGTAAAAAATGAGTTTTTTTAAAAAATGTCCTTTTAGTAGCAAAGGACTTTTTTATATCTGTGATAAATATAAAGAGTTATTATGCTAACTGACGTTTCAATCTTACCAACTTTCATGTTTGTGCTTGGTAGGCTTGGTAAAGCGTGGTGACATATATCGTTTGTAACTAACTACATACTGCTTTTATTTGTGTTTTTTTGTGTGAAATTGTGTACTGAACATCAGCACTTTTAAGATTATTTTAAACAATTTTTTAGCTTCAATAAAAATGAAAAGAAATTAGAATTTGTTTTAAATAACTTATACAAATAAATATCATATAAATGTCCAAAAAGTTTATTTTTCATTCGAGTCGATAATTGCATATGAATTTCATATTGCTCATTGAAGCTGGACGTTATTCTTGTTGAAACCTTTGTGCGAATTGTCGATACAATTGTAAAGAGTTTTAAAGGTGTAAACCATATTGAGAGATTATAAGATGCCATTTTACGTCCCCTACTGTGGGTAACTATCTTTGTTTTTTTAGAAATCAAATGTTGACAATTTGTATATAAAACGTTTAAAGTCAGATTACACTCTTTGTGTGTAAAACTTCTATTTATGCACAATATATGTAATTTTAAACATAAAATGCCTAAACATTCAAAATAATACATTTTGTTTGTATTTTCGCAGATAAAAGTATGTAATTGATTTTGATAAACATATTGTGCTTAAATTTACGCATACTGTGCAATTTTACATGAAAGCTTACTTACTTTATAGTAATAAATTTACATGCATTTTTTAGAGTGTAGTCTACTGAGGATTCTATTCGATGAAGGTTCCAAACAAATTTGTTATGGAGATAATGTCGCGATATTGGTCACAGGATAGGATCCCAACATTTTATGTGAAATAGCAAATGAGACTCTCAACATACCTTATAACTGGACAAGATAGATAGAGAAAGGTGTAAGTGTAAACCTGGATGAAACGGAGATTTCTGTCGCAATTTTAAGCTTATTATGGAAAAATATTTATTAATTGTTTTCATTAAGATTTTGATCTATAAAAGGACTTTTTGTGAATCAATGGATAAATGTGTCCTATATTTTTTCCAATAATTTTATATTTTTAGGGATAGCTATGAGGTTATTAAAGCCCTTTAAAATCGGAATAAGAATGAAAATAAAACTCCTACATTAATTCACAGAACCTTGAGATAATATGGGTCCCAAGCCAACATAGCACTATCGGAAACAACCTACCCAATACAGAATGGATACCGCATCCTTGAAAATTACAAACCCTTCCCAACGTTTAAACTTGAACTTGAAGATTAAGCAATACAATAGTTGCCAGAAATTCGACAGAACGAAGGACATTCTAAACATGATTAGGACAACACTCAGTAGACCAGTTAGTGTGCTAACTTGACATCAACATACATGACATGACATAACGTGAGAGGAAAGGAACAAAAGGCTTGCATATGTATAGCATGGAATATCTTTTAGATTAAAATTAGAAAAGGAGGTGAAGCTGTATTGCGAAGACTAGGATCATAACCTAACCGACTTAGTTTTTAGGCTTATGAAAATAGGGTGGAAAATACTTTCCTTAAGTGCCCTCTTACCGCAATAGGTGTATATCGAAAATGGGTATGGGTAATAAATCTGCTCAATTACTCAACCTAATCTTACTCCATTAAATTCAAATAGTATAACGATTTTGATGATCTTTGACTGCTAGTACCTCGGGTAGGGTACAAATAATTTCAAATTAATTTTATTTCTTACACGCAAAGAAAAAATATAGTTGTGCATGTTAACTGTAACCATTTCAATATTGTTACAAGTTTTTTAACAATATTATAGTCACAGTAACTATTTACATGATTGTGGTAACCATAATATGGTTAATTTACGATTAACATGATTGTTTCAACCATATATATGGTTACAGTAAACAAGTATATGTTTGTGGCAACCATATTTATGATGAATAATTTTATCATAATATGTTGTTCTCAGATTATGATATCCATAAGCCGAGTGCAACATAATATGGTAACATACGCAAACATATACTTGTTTACTGTAACTATATATATAGTTTACACAATCACGTGAATCGTAAATTAACCATATTATGGTTACCACAATCATGTAAATAGTTACTGTGACTATAATATTGTTGAAAAAATTGTAACAATATTGAAATGGTTACAGTAAACATGCACAACTATATTTTTTTTCTGCATGTATTTAATAATTGCTTGCCTAATAACTGCAAATATTAAAAAAAGACTTGATCTACATAAATTTAGAACTTTTAAAGTGTCGCAAATCTGTAAAAATATCTCAGAGAGGCCTTTGTGTTAAATTTAGCAGGAACTCTGGACTTTTTATATATTATATTATTTAATTTAAGAACCAGATTATTTTAGTTCCATATTTAAAAAGTCTATACATTCTTAAATATAACATCGAAATTTAAAGATACGAACAGTAGGATTTATTTATCCATTTACTTTTCGTTTAAATTTCGAAAACAAATTTTACATCCTCTATTGATGTATTTTACTTACATTTTGGTAAATATTGGCTTTAAGAAATAATATCAATTTATTAAACACATACATTACTTTATGACTACATAACTACAAAATATATCCCTGTGAACATTGTTTGTCGAATTCGGCTAGAAGAAAATCGAAAATTCATTAACATGTCGAAATTTGTATGAGAGGATTAAATGAAATCATGGCTTTATGTGGTACTCAGTTTTTTATATCCCGATCGTTTGTCCATTTTATAGTTTTACTTACCTCACTATGCCCTTATGCTTTCGGTACAATTCTTTGTTTTAATATTTTAGACGAAATAAGCGATCTCTGATCACAGTAAGGTTTATATTTTCCTTTAAACACATATTTATATATAATCTAGTAAACATCTGTTTAAGATACTGGTAATAATACAATAATACAAAAATAATATATTTTATTGCAATTTGGTAATTTTAAATAAATTAGTAATTATTACTTTCACAATCCTTCACTTTCACGCAAAGAGGAGCATCATTTAGATCGCTTACATAGTCGTGTGGGAGGTGTAATGGTGTTGGGCGTAATCTCCTATTATAGCACTTGCGATATACAAGCACTTGCGATATACAATTTGTATGCACCACCATATTGCTATATAGAAGTGGTGCAGCAAACTTTTCCATACTTCAAAACTTTTTAGGAGACTTGCCGTGGACTTTTCAGCTTACAATGCAACAATCCACACTACCCGGTTGGTAAAGTCATGGTTTCAGAATCAAAATGCTAGTTTGCTGGATTGGCCTCCCTACTAGCCTGACCTTAACATTATTAAAAATATTTGGGGATGGCTGGCTCGCATAGTTTACGCTTCTGGGCAGCAGTTCAGTAACAAAAATGAATTTATTGAAGCTATCAAAAATGCTTGGTCTTCAGTTTCGCTTAATTACATTAAGTCGATGTATGATTCAATTCCCAATAGAATACTCGAAACTATCGTTAACAAAGGATGCTCTACACATTATTGAAAATGTATAAAATATAATGTAAATTAAATTGAATACTGTAACTACAAAGTATACAAAAACTATATATTTTGGAGGGGTCCTATTCATTTGGTGCAAATTTGTAAGAAGTATTTTTAATTTAATTTTATAAAAGATTTTTTTTTTAAATCAACGAATTTTAAAACCTAATTCAAAGTTATCTTTCTTAAAAAATAACACCCATTTTGCTGATGTTGGTAAAGTAAAAGATATTCAGTTTACAAAAATTTTGTGGCGAGGAGTGTATGTTTTTTTTAGCTAAATTAAATGGAAGACGTTTTAAAGGACACATTTGAGAGTTTTTTAGTTTAATAAATTAAAACACAATTTTCTCTGGAGACGTCAAGATAATCCTCTTCCATTTGACATTCATATCATCATACTAGGGCAAGTGTGATAAAAAAAAACACATTTCTTTCTCTTCCTTTTAAAATGTAAAAGGTTTTTAAAGCTAAAAATACGAAGTGTATAGTTTCAAACGTATATGGACTTTATCGGCGGCATGAAATAACCCCCCACGAAATAACAAATAACACCCCAAAAATAAAATGAAATAACCCCCCAAAATGTGGGGCCTTATTTCATATGCAATAAGACCCCAATTTTGAAAATGAAATAAGACCCCAATGAAATGAAATAATGCCCCAAATAGAAATTAAATAACACCCCATTATTGGGGTCTTATTTCACATGAAATAGAACCCCAATTTTAAAAATGAAATAAGTCCCCAAACACAGTGAAGGTGATCAAAAACAATTGGGGGATTCAATCGGTCTGCTATTAGGTCATATTGTTATAATGTCCGATAGTTCAAACACATTTTTGTTGTTTTTCAAACAAAAAAGTTTTAAACTAATACGACTTTTTGAACAATTTTTATTGTTTTATCATAAAATAACGAAATAAAAAATGCTTGTAGCTTTCTCATTTTGTGTTGAAATCTCCTTTAAGACTTCTGGATGAAATAAAAACTATAAATAAATACGAAATATATTTGGGATTAATGAGATTTGTTAAAATATTTATTTATAAATATATTGTGAATTGGTGTAATATTAGTAATTTACAAATAAATATTTCAACTAAACTTGTTTTAAGTTAAACCTTATTGCTTTTACTAAAAAAGTTAAAGCAGACTAAATATTCAAATTTCCTATGAAAAAGTATACATTTTCTTAAAATTAAAATCTTTTTAATTGTTATTTATTTAAATATAAATAAATAGAATTGCTTCCTCGGAAAGTATTTTCAAATACCATTAGAAATTTAGAGAAAATAGAAGAATATTTTTTAACTTATTCGTCCTTGATTATATTAAGAGCCTTTAACTCCTTATACAATTCTTCTTCATTCCTGTGGTTGTGTTCAACATAATTCTTGACAAGTAAGCAGTTACCAGCAGTTAGCACACTTACTCTTGCCTTGCAAGTTTTATTCCTGTACTCTTATTTACTTTTGAATTTCTGAACCAAAAAAAGTCATTCTGAACCCAGTTATAATTTCAAAATTAATTTGCATTCTTTACAACTTTTTTTGCACTGCGAAATTATCACGATCTTCACTCTGCAAAATTATCACTTCACTTTTTTTTTGTGAATGGTAAATACAAGTTGTTAATATATCGGGACATAATTTACAGATTTTAATGGCGTTTTCTTTTCTGATACAAAATGTTGCCAACATATTTTGTACCATTTATTAAATATTACCCATACCCTCATAATGTTTTACATTTTTAACGATCACAATAGAACAAAAACCATTACCAGTTATACAATTTTATTTTATGTACCTTCTAAATGTTGTAAAACTATACATTTTGCTGTTTAAAAAAGTGCTGCATTTCTAACCCTTTGATAAAATTGAAGGTGAAACGTGTAGCATATCTTCGGGGTTTTAGGGCAACATTATTTGAAAAGAACACGTTATACCCTTACCAGACTACATTTTTTTTAGAAAAGAACACAGAAAAGGGTAAAAGTTAGAATAAAGGCATCATTTATGCCAGAAAAGAAAACGCCATAAGTTTTCTTTATATATTAAAAAATTAAATTATCCCCCAAAATTTAAATTGGGGACTTATTTCATAATGATTTTTTGGGGTATTATTTCATATGAAATAAGTGTTACGCCATTTCATTAACTGGGTTACTACCAAATCCGTTTACTTAATAATGAGTCTATATGGACGATTTGGGTAACTTTATCACAAAAAAATATTCTTACTACATCAATATTTTATATTTTTACTTTGATAAATATTTTTTCTTTTTAGTTTGCTCGTTCCTAAAACATTAACTATGTAACCATATACATTTATAAACTCACACAGATCCATGGATACATCCATGCATACAGTTCCACATACTTATGTATGAATAAAAAGATGTATTATTATACTTACGGCATCTGAGTTTTCAGTTAAACAAAAAAAGAATTTATATATTTTTGGTTTTAAAATTCAGATAGAACAAAAAAAATAGTCGTGTATGTACCAATACTATATTGTGGTTTGTTTTGTGTGCTTGATGTTAACGCACAGTGAGAGAGATTGAAAAATAAATGTTACCCCTAAAATAACCTTAAAGAAATAATCGAAAATACCTTTACGGTTATTCTATAAATACTTATGAAAATACCCATTTATGTTTACCTTAATTGAGATTATTGAAATATACAGAAGTTAAAATGTAATACAATACAATCTTTGGTTTGGGGTTGAATTCACGATAAGGCCTAGTGAGCTGACAAATAACGTCGGACTATTGTATATACATTGACCAGTAAATAATCGGTAGGTGTCAAATTGCACGAAATTGGAGGCCAATTGAGAAGTCCATTTCTCGAAATCAAGTTATCGCAAAGTTTGATTTCAACAAAGTTTGGTTTCAACTGTTGAAACCACATCTCGCTCGGATCAATGTTATATGAGAATCTCTTCGTATTTTTGGTGTAGCATAGTGTTATTTAAGTCAGAACTATCAATTACCGTTAGCGAAATAAGCTAAAATAGAATAGATTTTTAGTGTTATATCTACCAAATTTATGAAAAAATCTATACAGATGTTTGTATTTTCAATCCAATTCACTGTGCCTTGTACATAATAAACTAACAGCTTCAGGGGCTAAGGAGCAGAAGGATAAAGGATAGTTGCATGTGTCGTTGTGCTTATTGTTTATGTTGAAAATATTATGATGAAGTATTGGTGTTAATGATACTCATAGATTGCGTTATACATCCATGCTTTGTACATACAATATATGCGTAGATACTAGGGTGGCCCTTATTTTGTACTTTTTAGAATTTCGACGCTCCCAAGTCTAAGTGGTTCCACACCATCATATTGTAATCGTCAAAATGAAAATTCCTGTTTTGTCGTATATTTGAAAAGTAAAAATGTGCGTTAAATACAGATTAAAAAGATATTTGTATCTACTATTTAAATCAGTGTCATAATGTCCAATTTGAAAAAATAAAACAAAATCTCTCTATTTTCACTTATATGTGTTTTGATGTGTTGTGCTGTTGATGTCTCTTAAAACTGATTCTGATTTTACTTAAAAATGATTTATTTTGTTAATTTAATTTTAATCACTGTCGAACTGTCGCAAATTTAAATTTTTTTACTTTTTCTCATCTTGTATTATTTTTTTTAGTAGCTGATTTAATTTTTCTTTTTAAATACCATTCCGAGGTGAAATTGTACGCTAAAAACGATGGCTTTGAGGTTTTGCGCGAGTTTTTGTCGAAAAATGTATGAAAAACTTCATTTCAACTATGAATTTGTTTTTTCTGTGTAATAACAACAGACTAAGTGTATTCATTTCAAAAAATTACATTTTAGACTCTGATTTAATTTTTTAAAAACGATGAAGATAGCAGTATTAACAATACAAATGTTTTTTTTATGAAAAAATTCATTCCAATTATGAATTTATTTTTTCTGTGTAATAACAACAGACTATAAGCTAGTTTCTGGGATAAAGATAATCCACATTATTCGTTTAAACCTACATATATTAAACTAAAAATTGTGTTTCTCACTTATTGTTTATTTAGTATATAATCTGGGTTTAACTGAGCATCATTGGTGAGTTAAACCTAAGTATAAAATGTGGAAGCACAAACAGTTGAATAATAAAATAAACAATTCAGCACCGCAGCTCTTTCTTTTGATTTGCTTTATTAACATCATTATAATCTATCTATCTATATATATAAAATACAAAAAATGTTTCTACCTATGTCCGTTATAGACTCTGAGACTATCCAACCGATTAGCTCCAAACTGGTATCATTGGAAAGGAAATTTTCTGAATATAGTTTTAGACACCTATAATACTACATTAGGTCCATTCGGTGATTTCGTAAAGAAGATTTTCGAATTTTCTCATACAAACATTTTTCGTCCATACACACAGAAAAGAGATTTGTTGGAAATCGGTTCTGATTATACAAATTCAATAATGTGGAAGGAAATTGTATTGGTATTATTAAAAAACTATAAATTGAATAGAATTTCTATGTTTAGTATCATAAAACCATAATCGTAATTAAAATATGATTCCAACAACTGTAAAACATCGGTTTGTGTCTTTACTAAACATAAATAAATTAATTCGGAAATCACAATCGAATTAATTTTAGTATAATAATAGTGCAATTGAAAAATTCGGTTATGATTTACATAATAAAGCCAAATTCGAGATTATCAACCAATAGAAATATTTGTTTGTTTTTTTTTGACATTTTGAAACAAAATTATTAAAATACTTAAAACGAATGCAAAAATGAAAGAAATTAAAACATTATCCACAAAAACCTAAAGAAGTAATCAATTAAAATAATGAAGATTGTGCTGAGGATTCGAATGAGTAAGCTGATAATTATTTTCGCTAGATACAACATAGTTTATGTATTTATTGGCAAACACATACATATTTTGGAGCTTTCCTACAATTAATGTTTTCACTAAAGATTTTTTTATACTCTTACAGATTAATGAATTCATTAGGCGTCGTACTTCCTTATTTTGCAAGATATTGTCATGAAGTTAATGCTTGCTGAAGGATTTACTTGCGTGTAACTCCTGAAAAGTTTTTGCAAACCACACTACGAAATGATGCATGACTGTGAAGTCAACCATCTGAGGTAGAGTACCGTAAGGATTTCCCGTTATTTGCTGTCCAGATCCAAATAAATGCAGACGTCATAATATTTCAATATTTAAAACATTCATTATTGCATTTTACTAGTTTTCTTGTATTAAATAAAATATGTCAATTGAAAAAAAAATTTCAAATTAATTCACAATAGTATATTTTTATTGTTTTTGAAAACAGTTACGAGTACCATATTCATTCAGTAATTGTAACCGAATTTGGTAATAGTACTTGCAACCGACAAAATTCGATTGGCGCCAAATTCGGTTGTGATTACGAATCTGTTTTCTCTGTGTATATATAAAAATGGATGTATGTTCCGAATGAACTCAAAAAAGGCTGGACCGATTTTGATGAAACTTTCAGGGAATCTTCAGAATAGCCCAGCGGGTAACACTGTATAGTCAGATTTTTAATATTCGGTATGTGGGCGGATGGGCGTGTAAAAATCCAATTTTTACATTATACCGCTAATGCCATATATTTCATAAAAATGGATATATGTTCGGTATAGACTCAAAAATGGCTGGACCGATTTTGATAAAATTTTCACGGTATCTTCAGAAAAGTCTTTTGGCTAACAGTGTATAGTCAGATTTTTGATCTTCGGTCTGTGATAAACAATTTTGTTTACTCTTGCATATTAGGTGCATGAATAAGAAATTTCCATATGAAATCTACTTTTAATCAAAAAATTATGATGTTAACAAGCTCGATGACCAAATACAATTGAAAGTGTCTGGAGAAACAATAAAATACAAATCGATTGATACAGTAATGAACGAAGAACAAGTCGTCAATTGTCCTACTGAATTTTTGAATTCATTGGAACCAGCCGAAATGCCAACATGTATTAACATTGAAGATTGGATTACCGACTTTTTCCGACACTGTATATTAAAATTGAGATCGATATGCAATATAAAACAGATGCTTTATATATTTTAATGTCACTTTTTCTTTAACAAAGTTAAAATTTACAAAAAAAAGTTAAGTACGTGGTTGCAACAAACACAAGTAAAACTCATAAAGTGATCATGATTGGTATACTTGAAGGTTGAACACAAAACGTGCAATAGAAATATCCAAATGATAAAATTTGGGCTTATGCGACCTTGCATTGGAATATTTCGAAATGGGTTATGATAAATGTAAAATTTCTTTATGTTAGTTAAACTTGATTCTTTCCTATAAAAAGAAGAATTTTCAAGAATTTTTAATTTGTGGAAATGCCCATATGAATGAAATTTTATGATTTTGGTTGGTATAACATCATAATGTGTAATCGATGCTGTTATATTTAAACATCAACAATTGAATGATATACAAAAACTATGTATATTTAATTAAAATTTTTTAAAACTTTAATTTTACAAAATCTTGCTACCCAAAACTCGAAACAAATAAAATGTCAAACCTCTAAATGTTATCAAATTTTCAGCATTTGGTTTTTAGGTGACTTTTAGACCTTGGGAGCATCGAAAATGTGTAAAATAAGGGCAAACCTAATAGATACACACGTATGTATATAACACAGTACGCATAATATATTGGTTGTGATAAGAAATTTGTATGTATGTACTTACATATGTATGTATGTCTGTTAATACCCAGCAGTTAAGCAAGTAGTCCTTATAGACAGCCATTGTCACCAATGTGTGACCATTTGTCTGATTCCTGTTTATATATTTTGGTTCAATTGATTACTTTATACATTTCATGTAGTCTAGCGTGAAGGCAATTGTCACTTACCTGTCTCTAAGTAATCCAGAGTGTATTAATTTTAAATGTTTATTTTGTAATGCACTTTTTTGTGGGTAGATATTTTACCCACCAGAAGTGATCTATTAGAAAGTTTTCGGAGGAAGGCTTGTTTAAAAGTACTCAATTATTGGACTGTCTATGTGATACCTTTCTAACTAACTAAATGAAGTCAATTAGCATCCGTACATGTTAAAATAACTAGTTATGTAGCTGATCAAGTATCCATGAGGTAGCTAGTAAAGTAACTGACTCTAATTTACCGGTATGTAATCATTGTAATCCAAAAGAGTCAATTGACACCCTGTTTAGGACATGTGCGTGTTAAAATAACTAGTAGAGTATCCAGTAAAGTTTTTTCTTCTTTGTAAACTCGACCGGTTGCGGTTTTCTTTAACATTTCGGTATTTTGAAAAACCGCTTTTTGTAAGACGGTTAACCGGTTTTAATAAAATATATTTTCAAAAGCTCATTTAAACATATTTTATAGAAAATTGTAGCATTTTACAATATTTCGTAAAATATATAAAAGAATTCAAAAATTTTAAATTAGCGTATTTTTGATATTGAATAAAAATTTAATATAAACCGGTTTTTTTGAAGACAAAAACCGAAACCGGATAATCGGTTTTTTTAAAAGATACAAATCAAAACCGGTTTTTTCAAAAATACAACTTTTTGGTTAAACCAGAAACCGGGTTTTTAAATTTGCCGTTTTTTGGACACTCTAATAACTAGTCACGTATCTAGTTATATAACTAGTTGTCACCCTAACTAATAGGTAAAATCACTAGTTCGGTACAGTCTCCTAGAACTGCTGGGTATTGTTTCAAAATCATTTGAAGGTGTTTAAATGTGTGCGTAGGCATGTTTACACAATAAACATTATTCCCTGGAGAGAATTTTGGTTATGATGAAAACTTAGTGAAGCATAAATGAAGTATATTTCCAAAACATTTATATACTTGCTAACAGAAAATTTTAAAGGATTTAATTTTGTTTTTTATTTTTGTACACCTGCAAATTGGATTGTCTCCCATTACTAAGTTATGAATTTAAACGAATATTAAACCAATTTTGTATACCCTACACCAGGGTATTATGCGATTTTCTAAACTAGAAAAATTAATATTTTTCAAATATTTCACGAAATAGGCTTTACCAATATCTGAAGCAAAGGTTTACTTGATTATATATACGTATGTTTAATAAGAGAAAAAAATCAAATAAAGGATTCATTAATATCCTTGTAAATTTCATATACGTTTTTCCCAATAAATATATGGGACATCATGTCAAGTGAACCAACTTTTGAAATCAATGTCTTCCGATCGGGATGAAATTTGCATCAAGGTTAGTTCTAACCGATGTTGTTGAAAAATTATGTCTGAGTACTATCCAATAGAACTAACCTTGGTGCAAATTTCATATTGATCGGATTCGATTTCAAAAGTTGGTTCACTTGACATGAATATTAAACGTTGATATGCACGCAGAGAAAAAATATAGTTGTGCATGTTTAAGTAGCCATTTCAAAATTTAAAATGATCAGGATATTTAAAACTGAGTACGGGGCTCTACCACATAGATCCTGTACTTTCATATGTATGTGGAGTGGTTCATGTGTTATGCTATTATATACGGTGTTATATAATAGAAATACAGTGAGCCTCAAAAGTGAGTAAACACCAGCGATTTTTTTATTTTTTTTAAGATCATGAAAATCATTATAGTCCGACTAAAATCTTTTTTTTCATAACCGAATGTATTATTTAACCCAACAAACCGAAACTATAAAATTTTAATCGATGGATAAATTTTAGAATTTTCATTATCCTAAAAAAAATCAAATAATTTTTGGTGTTTACTCACTTTTGAGGCTCACTGTACTTCTAAATTTCATTATAAAAAATCCGCATCCATAAAGTAATATAATATTATTTCATAAAAAACTGAAAATATCTTTATACATAGAAATTACAATAATAGCTAACTTACATATGTTATTGACATAAATTTCATTCAAAATCAAACTCTTTCTGCCTGATTAAATTATCCGTTTTCATTACTCTTTGTATGTTTTATACATTTTCACTTTCAATTTCCTCGTATTATAAACGAACTGAAGCACAGCTTATATTGTTAAGTGGCTGTATACATTTTTGGATTGATATTGAAATTGAAATGGGAGTTTTATTTGGTATGAGCAGTATCAAGCAACAAAACCAACAGGCGAACAAACAAACAAACATCTAAAGAAAGTACCGAAACAATTTCTGTTAAGCCAAATAACAAATCACTTTATGGCGGCCTTTTCCGGTTCCCTGAAGTTACTTTTCTACATGAAAATATTACCCAAACACACTCGCTCTCTCCCACACACTCTTAAACAAATAATAAATAAATTCGTACACAACAGGAGCTTCAATTTAGAAATTGTTTGTTTGTTTGTTTTTTTGTTATAATTGTGATTGGTTATACCCCGTGGGAAAAATGCTGGGGCTTCATTTTGTAGGCCTTCTAAAAGGCATATTTACACATTCATAAAGATGAGATACTCATTCCAACCTGTCTTCTCGCAGAAGATGTTCTAGAAGGACTTTGCTTCTGCTTCTAAGAAAGCTTATACACATTCAAAATAATGTCCAACAAACGTTTATTTAAAAATTTCCGATATGATTGATTTTGTAATTATTAATATATGTAGTCTCTCTATAATAAAATTTATTTTGTTCTCTTTATTACAATATAAACTGCTACATGAAATCAGAAGAAGGAACAAATTCTTCTACAAAAAATTATTTATAGTGTTTGCATAACTGGAAAGCAATAAAATATTTAAATTTTAATGTAAGAAGCAGAATTGGAAACATGATCTTATCTCTAGACACTTGTTAGACAGCAATGTGATGCTTCCTACATATAGTAATTTGACACTAAATGAATCGAAATAGTTTCACCTCGTATGTATCACATGAGTGGAACGTTTTTTCCGAACTTTGACACTTTATCGATGTGAAAGCAATATAATATTCCATGAGTTTCAATTTCAAGATGATACGTTTTGCGAGACTTGTATCTTTTAGGAGGCTAAACTACTGCACCGTTCCTTTTGAAATTTTTACTATATATTCCTCTATATCTGGAAGGATATAGGCTACTTTTGATTTTTAAATTTCAAGCAGGCGTGGTACCTCAAATACAAAGTAAATAATTATTATGGCATATCTGTGAACTATAATTGTGAAAACCGCAAAACATCGCGAGATTTACTTCGATGCCAGTGATGCAGTTTGGTTACATTTTCTTATTTTGTTACCTTTTAGTACTGCTGATAAATAAAGTACTATATTGAAAGGTAGTATAAATTTTTAGTACTTTAAATGGACACCATGCGACGAAAGTTTCTATTAAACAACTCTATAATTTAATACCAGAAAATCCTAGATCCTTTTGAGAACTGTTGAGCAATCGAATTTATTGTACGGTTTTCGTCAGACACAACAAATGTAATGGCTAATCACGCTCTGATTTAGTCACTTTAAAAAGTCTGTTGACAGTATTGTATGTTATCAATGTAGCTGCCATTTCATAAACCACTTTAACTTAAAATCAAGCTAGAAGTTAGAAAAGTTCAATTGTGGACATGCTTAGAAATATCGCGGGATATTCTTGTTATAGCTACAGTTAAATAACCTTTTCTAAATTTCAAGAATTCCAAAATTTCTTACAGCAGTATTAAGACGGCTCTTATTTAAATCATGTTTAGATAGAACTCTAGAGCAACACAATCATTTGAAATCCCTACTAAAGCTGTTAAACGATTTCAACAAAAATTTCAAACAGGCACCACTCATAAAAAGTAAATAATTATTTTCGAATATCTGCAAAATTAAATTTTATCAAAATCATCCTCCCCACTGCCCATACAATCCGAATCGATTTTTTCGCATAAAATTTTTGATATCCAAGCAAAAGTCTAGAAATTTGGTACATACATTTTTTGAAACAAAAACAGCCGAGTTTCAATGAAATTGGTCACGCCCACCGCCTTAAAAATAAAATACAGTTTTTCTAAAAACTATAAATGCACATTTCATCTTTCATTTCATCTTTAACATTTCTCTACAAAACTACATCATTTGATTTTTGAAATTGAGTGATCGAAAAATACAGTTTTTGACACAAAAATCTCTCTGTGTGGTGTGTCACCTTCCATGCAAATTAAATTTTTATATATTTCTAAATATTTTTAGAACTATAATTGTGGAAGTGTTGAAATTTTGCCCGAATATAGCCCTTTAAATTTTACATAGTTTCGCTGAAAATGGGTGGTATTGGATTAGTGGGTATGGCTCTTCCCATACAATGTAAATGGTTAAGTTCGAATATCAAAAGAAATGCAATCGTAATGATATTTAAACTTTCTACGAATTAATTTCTTATGACTATACAAAGTTTGGCTGAAAATAAGCGGAATTCGATTAGTGGGCGTGGCACCTATCATACAAAGTAAATAGTAGTTTCTAAATATTTTGAGAACTATAATTGCAAGATTCCTCAAACTTTGTCTTTTATCTGTTTACACAGTTTCGCTATAATTTTTCGGGATGTAAAGGTATTTAAACTTTTTGCGAATCTATTTCTTATTACTGTACTAAACTCCGTACTGTTTAAAATAAGGCCTTTAAAAAGGCCTCCTAACTGTACTAGATATTGTATGTATTTGTATCTGTGCGTTGTACTGTTGTAATCATTAATTTATGTATGTATTTTCATTGTATGTATGTATGTATGTATTTTCAAGCATATTAAATGTAATAAAATGTGAAATTGTTAGTTTTTTTTTATGTAATTTAAGAGGGATGAGCAATTAATATTTAAATTTATTTTTGGTATCATAGTTAAATCTTAATTATTTATTTTGTATTATAGTATAGTAATTAGTTATTAATATATAGTATCAGTTTTAGAAATAGATACATACATCTGAGAATGATTGCTCTAAATGTTTACAATCTTGTATAAGATCGGTAAATCATAGCTAAACAAAACATAGCTGAAATGAGTCTTCTGAAATATAGTTGAAATAACATACGCGGAATAAAGTTGCAACAAAAATGTTGACGCTGGCCAAAGTCAAAATACTTTTCCTAGCATTTTTTTGCGATTCGATAGCATTTTGGTAGCTCTATGTTTAGTTCAAAAGACGGATTTCATTGAGTTTAAGTTTTCATAATGATAGTTATAAACATGTGGTAACGAACGCACTCAAAATAGTCAATCCATTTATCGGGACACATATCAAAGAAAAATATACTTACTACTGGATATAAATGTATCCTAATTATAAGATTTTTCTTTTGTTTGAATAACACGAATAATTCGAAAGGGCAGTTTATAAAGAAAATATAAAACGATATTATTTTCTGCATCGTGACGCCTCTGTATACTTTGTGCTCAAAACATAGATGACTTTATTCTATGACTCAAAAAAGGTTAGTCCGCTATTATTAAAATAGAAAAATTTAAATTTATATAACCTTTAATCCGTTTATATATTACGTAGTGTCGGAGTTGATATTGAAGCAACAAATATATCGCATTCGTTCGCAACTCAAAATTTTAAAATTTAAAAAAAAACACCATTTTCCGGAAACTTCTCGATATTTTTTTGTATTATTTTATCAACAAAACAGTATCAACTCAAAATACAACCAAATCAACATCAAAATAATAAATTTTTTATGAAAATATACGATGCATTTCTATTTAAATTTTTGTACTAACTCAAAATAATACATTTTTGTTGATACAAGGTAGTCACTAATTATAACGAAAATGATCTCAAATGTGGTTTTCGAAATGAAAGAGTAATCGGAATACGTTGAAATTTTTACGGTAGATAGATATTGATGTTGTTAGTTGATTTCTTGCAAAAAGTGAATTTTTAAAAATTTTGAGTTAATACAGTATTGTTGAACGAGTGCGATATGTTTTATGTGAAAATATTTTTTTGTTTTAAAAAACTCATGAAAAATCGTAAACGGCAGTAATTGTTCAGTTTTATTGCTTTATCGCAAAGCCACATACAATAACAACAAAATGAGATATTGATCTTAAAAATCGATTGATTCTTTTCGAATATATTCACAATTAAGTGAATTAAATTTTTTTAATATTAAATAATATCGCACTAACCGTTTTTGATTAATAGAATAAAGACAAACGCAGACGCTGTCACCATATAAATAATGTAATTGATTAGTTTGAAAAACCACTCAGAAGTCGTTTTATCCGTGTAAACCAAGCGATCATCGAAGAAATATTGTCCCATTGGATTGCTCCAAGATAAAGACAAAATTCAAAACCTCACGCTACAGATAAAACGATATACCTCTTCATCGCAGATTTAGTGTTTTTCATTTTGCAATGAAAATAAATGAAGACTGACTACAGAAATGATCCTGTGAAGTATAGTCTTAATTTTTCATAGCTAAATTCAAACTATATCTACAAGATACAAATTAAACTGAATGAGAATTATACAAAGCAAAAAACAAAATAAAATAATATTCATGCTAAAGATATTTTTTTTATAAATACCTAAATTTTTGTGTATAATTAGTTGTTGTTGGTTTACTTAGTGACGCACTAGTAGTGTGTTATTACGACTGTCAACAGCTGATAACAGTGGTGGTGTGTAGATACAATAAGTATGTGTATATGTACGTACCTCGTAGATACATGTGCTCAAAATAGAATCTCGTGTTGTGTTAGGGTATGGTAGGTAGTTTGTTTAAAATATTGAACTGATTTTTGTCGTATTTAATTTATGGTCAGTAAATTAAATTACAATAAAACAAGTTTATAAAATATTTGTTAAGAATCTTAATGTCTGAATTACAAATTTTTCAGTGTAAAGTATCGGAAATAAATAATTTTCATTCTAAAAATGTTATATACAGTTTTTTTAAAAACTATATTTCGTAATTTCAGTTTTTTAAAACGTGACCTTTTACCAAATACATATACAGTGGCGGCCAGCTAATTAGGGACAAAATTGTTTGCTAAATTCTATAAGGACTGTTTTAACACACAAGTGTGTTTTATTCAGCTGCGATTTTTCTACAACCTGATTTTTTTTTTAATTAAAAACATATTTACTAACTTTTATATAATTATATTTGTATTATTAGAAAATATTGAGATCATATTTCGTATTTTTAGTTCAAAATATTTCGGTCATATCATGTTATTAACAGCGGATGTTTGCTGAAGTGGGTCAACGTATTTCCACATATCTTTGTCCATATATGTTGTACCGATTTTTCCGAACATTTTTGAGCAACTAAAAATATTATATAATAAATACTGAATGTTTATTTCTATTCTAAATTAAAATTTTCTACTAAAATTTCTTTAACAACAAACTCAAAATCTTTATTTGGTTCAATATATCGTTGTTGTAAAGCAGTCATAAAAACAAAGGCCTACTGAGTCACTAAAAGAGCCAGTTAATTTTGGTAAAAATTAAACCTAAATTACCATTGTTTGATTACAATAATAATAAATACTTTTTAGTTAGTTTACTATTTTCAGAATTTAATTAATTATGTTTTGATATAAAAGTATATACATTAGGCCTAGGGTTCCTAATTTCCCGGACTTTTTTCATTCCCGGGAGGAAATTAAAAAATCGTTTGGACACTAAACTAAACCAAAAACCAGAAAATTTGTTCGAATAAATTGACTTATAATTGTATCTGGGTTTTAAAAGAAGTATAAAATAACTATATTTGGTTGTACAATGTTGGTCCAACCTTTATAAGGGTTTCTAATTTAATAGTGGCATTTTATCGGTATTATCACAGTCGTAGTTTTAATCAGTATAAAATCAATAAATTCTTTGTTTAATTAAAAAACTTAAGAATTTCGACTATGCTAAATCTATAAAGCATGCGTAGTTAGGCACATTTTTCATATATGATTGTAGATAAGTAAATTTGAACCACTATTATTGTTATTATTTTCTCTAAATATGAATAATATTCATTGAATATCCCTAAAAGTTGTAATGTTAGGCATCGTAATAATTCCTTTGAGAGCATAAACTTTAAATTAGATGCATTCTTAATAACCAAATTTTTCTGCTGTGGCTTGTGTTGAATGAAAAAAAAATTCGGTTATTTCAACAGTAATACTTTCTTGCCAACTGTCTATCTATTGCTAGCACCGAAATATCTATGGATATAATAGAATGATTCAATTAGCAACAAAATTGGCCATCGAAACGAATCTTAAAATTGTATCTTTTAGAAGAAAACTTATGAAGAAATTCCCGAAAATTCCCGACAAACATTTCCCGAAAATTAACAAAAAAAATATTCCCGGGAAATTTTTCCCGTGTAGGAACAGTGGTATGAGAATAAAAAAAGAGGGAAATAAATCTGTAACTTCTTAACCCTTACTCCGAAATTTCACATGCGAAAAGAGGAAGTGTAGTCGAGTTTAAGTTTTGAATTTGGACCTCATGAGCCCACCAGGAGCGGGACCAGGGGTTCCCAAAGTAGGACACCTCGGGTATGTTCAATTTTTAAAATGATCCTATTTCTTCGTCTGCGTTCCGATTTTAAAAAAATTACACATATAGAATTTCCTCGTCGATCACTACATAAGCTATCAATTATCTCCTATAGCTTAGGAGATATTCGCATTTGAAAATTTAATTTTCAACATTTTTACCCACCCTACTCCAGATTTTTGGTGACCGCGGTTCCAAACCCGATTTTATCCATTTTTCTTTTATAGGATTAACAATAGGTCTATATATCAAATAAAGAAAGAAGTGTTTAAAATTCATGACTGAATCCAAAGTTTTGATTTTTCCCAATTTTTTGGAAAAAGTACTTTTATTCTTTTATAATGAATTTGTACTTTTTGAAAAACTAACTTTACGTCAAATATTTTAAATGAAAAAAACATTTTGGATACCTAGGGGACCAGGTCCATTCAAGAAATGCCTATTTTTTATTTAAAATTTAACTTTAGGGCAAAAATTCTCAAATCGCATACTCGATATCAAAATATAGTAACCTATTTTAGACGGGCCAATATGTTCTTAATCATTTTGTAAAGGGTTCCGATAACCCCGCCCGTGGTATGGATATTATAGCCAAAAACCGAAAAAATATCATTTTTGGAATTTTTCAATACTTTTTTGGGAATTTCGGGATTCCTGATTATAAATTTCAAAATTTAAATTAAATGAATTAAGTAAATTCTCAGCGAGTTGTTAAGTTTTCCCTAAGTTTTCCCTGCGATTTGAGAATATTAGGTTGGGTAGATTTTTGGTAAAAAAAATCGACCCTGAAATGCATTCTACAGAAAATTCTAAGAAATTTTCCCCAAGTAACCATAGGTCTAAAATCAAATCCTATCTTGCACATTTCGTCTTTTATCCAATAAAAAAAACTATTAAAAAAAAGAAATACTGAAATATCATTGGATAAGATGAAAGATGAAATGCTCAAGATATGATTTAATTTTAGACCTATGGTTACTTGGGGAAAATTTCTTACAATTTTCAGTAGAATGCATTTCAGGGTCGATTTTTTTTACCAAAAATCTACCCACCCTAATATACATATTAATATACATAGTATTTCTCGACAGTAGAACTCGACAGATTTGAAAACAAATCGAACCAGTTTGAATGTATTTTTTATTGTGTAAACTCTGCTCGTCATTTGCATTTGATCGGAGTAATAGTTTTTTGATAAAATTCTAAAACTTTACATAATTTGTAGCAATCAAACCGGATTTTATTGATAACTGTTAGAAGATTTGGATTTTTTATAGCGAATTTGTAATAAGACATTTCAAATACTTTATTAAGAACTCGTTCCCAAATTATACTTGACTCTATATTCCACTTTTTTCGTCTCCACACTAGCTATAAGTGCATAATATATTTCTTTTAAAATCGACAATTATAAATTAATTGGGTCTGCTTTAAAACAAATTTCATACAGGATGTAAATATGTATATATAATTAAAATTGAAATAATTAATTTTACATTAAACTACTTTGTTCGCAATAAGTGTGCATTATTTGGGAATTATTGAAATTTTTCGAAGGGAATTTAACTATTTTATGGCAAAGTATGCTTTTTGTTTCAATCGCTCTTAAGTAATCAATAGCGTTTTCATTAATTTTTATCCCCGCAGTTAAAGCATTTGTAATTATTTCATTACAAACCATTGCACAAACGACTGAACTATCCTTCAAGCGTTTTGTACTGCAGAATCCCTTTGATACTTGCAACTATTGTACGAGGGTTAATCACATAATTTCGTTTCGAAAGTATTTAGAAAAAAGCTAAGTTCTTTATTGATGTTATACCCGCCACCAAAAAGATATATGTATGTATATTGGTATATTGATGTTGTCATTCCCTTTCCAACATATCGAAATATTGGTTGTAGAATCAAATAGTATATACACATATTCTTTCGTCGTACCGAATTTTATGAAAATCGGACCATAATTGGTCATACATATAAGGGCCACTTTCAAAAAATAAAATAATCTTCATAAATATCGTTTTCGAACCAAAATTTTAAGTGTGTAAATATATATATATATGTTGTATTTTGTGGATATCGGGCAATAGTTGATCATAGCCCCCATATCTATTTATAAAATGCATATTATGATGATGTGTGATGTCCTTAATATTGAATGTTGTGTCCTTTAGCACCAATTACGTCTCTGAAGAGATGTTTTATCGATGAAGCCAGTTTTTTTTGTAGTTTCTGCACCAATATTCCACCATTCTTGATCGATGACATTTTTCAACATTTCCTTATTAGTTGTTTTATGCTGTCGAATTTCTTTCTCCAAAATAACTCATAGATGTTCTATGGGGTTTAAATCTGGGCTCTGGGGATGGTGAGGCACCACTTCCTTAACGTTTTAGAGGAGTAATTCTCACACAACCATAGAAGTATGCTTTGGGTCGTTGTGATAGTCGTCTTGTATGCCCAAATTAGTGGCACTAGCTTTAAAATTTTCTTTTAAAATATTCAAATAACTAAATTTGTCTATCGTCCTTTCCCCAAACATGAGATTTCCAACACCTCCAACTGCAATTGCACCCCACATCTTCACCGTTCTGGTTAAGATGAACAGCAGTTTTTGCAATATAAATGCGATAATTTTTCGATGTTACCTCGTACATTATAGTATATAGATATATTTATGTAAATCAGCTCATTTACATACATAAATTTATGTATGTGGAAGTTTAAAGGTTAAAATGTTTTTAAAATATTTACACAATAATACTCGTAATTTGTATGGATGGATGAAGGTTTTTGAGTTTATGTGTGGACGTATTGTCATGAAGCAGCGAACATAAATTAAGCATAATTGCAATTTCATTAAGCATACTTACACGACTATATCGAAACATTCAGTCATTCGTTTTAATACCATTGAAGTACTTTAAATAGAGATGTGTAATATGCATTACATGGTTGATAGACAAGTCGTGTAATCGGTATATTGTAATTATGAGGCTTTTATGAGGCACGAGAAGCCACTCTCCATGCATGTGTCCATCTAAAGGCTTATACCATTGTGATAAGTAATCACTAATGATATTTTTATATAAAATAGCACAATCGCTATTAAAATATGAAAATCGAAGATTTGTCATAAAGGCATGTCCAGATACGAAAGCAAAACAATATAGATCAGCAAAAATGTCCAGAACAATGAATGACGAAACATATTGCTTTCTTTCAATGCATTGCAGGACAAGACTTTTTTTACAGTGACCCTTGGTGATGCTCCAGATCATTCTTAACTAAAACTTATGTCATGCTATTCTAACGAGCAATTGTTTTGCACGCATGTAAAAATTAAAAAAGTTTCTTTACAATCGCTGCAATAGAATTGACTAATCGACAGCCACAAAGGACTCCTCCTGCTAAACATAATTTTGGCATTCCTGCCCTTGCAACTCATGTTGAAGGGAAAAAAAGAAGTTTTGTAGTTTACCGCTGTAGGTGGGTTATTCGGAAGGTCCAATTTTCGATCACTCTTTCCAGCATTGCTATAGCTATATTGATATACCGGTATCTCGCGTGTCAGATCCGCTGCTTACCAATCAAAACAGCTGATTTGCTGACTTTGTTGGGGAGCGTGGGTTGCGGTCAGCCGTGATCTATGAAAAAAAAAACCCGTAAATGAATTGCCCTTTGCAAGAAAAAGTAAACAACTTCAAAAGCTATATTGGATATTTGTATGTTCGTTGACTTTACACCACTATTGTTTGTACAAATATAATTGTAGTAAATTTATTATTATTTATTTGTGTACTGCAATTATGTGTTTAATTTTAATTTATTCCATTTTACATACTTCACTATCAGAACATATATTTGATTAATCATTACAGTTGACAATTTAGGAATTAAACCTTCCCACAATGGCTCTAGGTTTTGTGATTGTGTTTTAAACAAAAATAGACCAATTTTGAGTATTACTTTATTAAATAATTCAACTATCTATCTATAGTATAGATTATATATGTATATAAAAAACTGAATGTGTGTTTGTATATTAGTATGTTTATTTGTTTGACGGCCATAGACGGCTAAACGGCTGACCCGATTTGCTTGATATTTTTTACAGTATGTTTCTGTATTTCTGGAAAGAATTATATGCAACTTTTTGTTTTGTTTCAAGTAGGCGTGGTACCTCCCCTACAAAGTATTTTTATAAATATTAGTGGCAAAAATGGGAGTAGTAGCCACAGAGGGCGTGGTACCTCCCATATGCTGTAAATTAAAACAAGTAAGAAAGTATGGTCGGTCAAGCCCGACCATATAAAACCCTACACTAAGTAAAAGAGGAAAAAAATTTTTTCTTTTAAAATTTCAATAATTTATATTTTTGAGTGATTTTTGGAAGTGGGCCTTATATGGGGGCTATGACCAATTATGGACCGATCACCATGAAATTCGGTCGTGTGATTTATGTCTATATTAAAGTTAACTATGTTGAATTTTGTGTGCTTACCAAAATTTTTAAGCGATTTATGCACGTTAAAGTGATTTTCGGAAACGGGTCTATATGGGAGCTATGACTATGACGATCGTAACAAAATTTGGTGACATGAATTTTGTGTATATAAAACTTATTTGGAGCGGAATTTGTGGAGATACATATATAAATTAAACATTTATGACCGATGAAGTCCAATTTGGGAGGACATTTGTATGGGGGCTAGGTGAAATGATGGACCGATTTCAGCCAGTTTCAATAGGCTTGGTCCTTGCGCTGAAAAAATAATATGTACCAAATTTGATCGAAATATCTTCAAAATTGCGACCTGTACTCTGCGCACAAGGTTTACATGGACAGCCAGCCAGCCGGACGGACGGACATCGCTTAATCGACTCAGAAAATGATTCTAAGTCGATCGGTATACTTTAAGGTGGGTGTTAGACTAATATTTTTGGGCGTTACAAACATCTGCACAAACGCATAATACCCTCCCCACTAAGGTGGTGTAGGGTATAAAAATACAATATCTACGAAACTGTAATACTGCCGTTTTTATAAATATTTGAGGAAAAAAGTATTGATATATCGAATATATAGGATACTATAAGAGAGTGAGTCCACAAATTTTGTACGGACAAGTTTACCATCAATATCAGTATTTAGGATAAGAATGGACGGACTATCAATAGTGGGAGTGGCACCTCCCATACAAACTAAATAATAAAATTCATATATATCTGTATAATTGTAATATGTAAAGATTGAAGAAATAGCTATCTAAACTATTTGGGACACATTTTGCCAAGAACAATAGGTAATAAATTACATGGATGGGAAAAACCACCTGCTTGGCCAAAATGTAAAATTTTTACACCCTCAAACTCAGATAGTTTTTCACCGATCTTGTTGAAAAATTGTGTCTAAATTACTATTGGTGCAAATTTCTTCCCGATCGGATGACATCGATTTCAAAAGTTGGTTTAGTTGACATGAAATCCCCCATATATAAATGAATTTGTGTTTGTTTGTATGATTGTTTACTTATTTGTACTGTATAAAAGGCTAAACCGCTAAGAATTACTTTAATACACCACGACTTTATAATGGAACTCGACTTACAGTCAAGAAATTAATGAACAATCTAATCGAGGTCACCATTATTACTGGGAAGTATAAAGGGACAGATACATATATTGTTGCCACGTATTTCGATTATAACTTCGGAAATGCCATTTGAGCTTTCAGTTGCATGTGGGAAAACCCACAGACTTATATGTCTATGCACCAAAAATATTGTATATCCTAAAGGCCTTATCCATAAATTTTTTTTTGATTTAAACAACATTTTAAAATCAAATCAAACCGTTTTTTTAGCTAGTAGTGCAAAACGAAAAAAATAACCATATACGGACACCACACATGATAAAAGACCAAAAAAAAGACCCGTGTCTCCAAGTTTTGCCCAAAGTCATGCACTTTTTTATGGGCCCCCAAAGATTTTTGCAAAAAAAGTGATAATTTTCTCAGGCTCATATCTTGCAAACAGTTCGGAATTTTAATTTACTCTCTGAGGCAAAGTTGAAGGCCTTGTCATAAAGAACAAAAATTGTGAACATATAAATAAAAAAACTTCATCTTCAAGATTGAAAAAATTACACAGAGTGTAATATATAATCTACTTATACAAATGAATTTTTGAGTTAAAATTACTTTCGTATTTAAAACGAGCAACTTCACAACTTCTTCGTGTACCTTTTTTAATTTTAGCTTTGAATTTTAACTATTTTGCAGGGCATTTACAATTCTCCTATTATGTAAAGTTATTTTATCAACATTAATGATAAAAAAGAAAGAATTTTATGTAATGCATTTAAAATAAAAATTAATAAATTACTCGTATTATCAAAAGTAATTTTGTTGCAGATATTTTGTATTCAAATAAAATCTTGTTTATTTACAATACATATTCATGGAGATATGCGGTTATATACATATGTTTATGCGTACATACATATATGTATTTATTAATAAAAGGTTTATAGATAATGTATTTACAATTATATTATTAACCTTTAAATTAAAGATTTGCAAACATATAATATATTTATTTACATTAATTCCAAAGTGTAATTAAACCCTTAATAATAACCATAGCTGTTTTTTTGGAAATTCAGACTTCTAATTTTGCTTATAATTAACATAAATGTTGATAAATCGGTAAATCTGCAAATTTTTACTTCCAAATCAGTATTTGCAAAAATTTTTTAGATTTTATAAGATGTTCTAATTCAATGTCTGGTGTATAACTGTCTATTCGAATTGAATTTTCAAAACTTCTGTTTCTGCTAAATCTAACATAAGATTTGAAATGATGTGTAACGAATCTTATATTTCCAAAAATAAACTTTGATTAACTCTTAAGAATATCAACTTCAAGGAACCTTAATGTTATAATAATTTTTTTAAGAAAAACTATAATTTGGGATATTTTCAATTGTGTTTGGGGTGTGATGATAAGTACCTTGCAATCAGGGCTGCCAGTTGAATTTGATAGAAAATCGTCAATATCGCGATAAAACTGAAAAAAATCAAGTCATTTCGAATTTTAAAAATCGTCAAAGAAATCGAAAAATTGAAAAGCACAACGTTGGCCGACGAATGTGGTAGTGCCATTAAACTCGAAACAAATTGTGTAAAAATTGGGAAGGCCTTTGCATTATTGACTCTCTTTAAATTAGAAACATTTTTCCAATGTTTCGAGTTCGGTGAATTTCATATTACGTAATTCTCGAACTTCATTATCAAGTTCTTGAAACTAATTTGTGTTGAATTCTGTCGGGCTACCAACACTTTTAGAAGTTAAAGTAATTTTTAGGTGTGGGTCTATATGGGAGCTATGGTGAATAATGAAACTATTCACACTCAATTTTTAGGTGTGACATATTTATGATTGTAGTGTAATTAAATAATATTCATCCTCTGGGTAATGTTATAACAGCATTAATATTATTTTAATTTAACTATTAATTTTGAAACGAATCCAAGTAAAATTTCTCAAATATTTAAAATTTGGTAGGTTGTGGTAATTTTTGGTAGTTTTTAATCAGAAATTTGGTAGGAAAAATATTTTATGAGTGGCAACGCTGATCCTTAAGCATGTCAGACATAGAATTTGAAAAAATAAAGACAGAATGAAACTACCTTCTATTTTTGTACTGTGCCAAAAATCGTCAAAATGACTATAAATCGTCAAATCTGGCATGGAAAAACTGCCCAAAGATGTTTAACTTTAAACATTTTGAAATCTTTCTTTAAAAAGTTCTCTAAAATCTACTAAGTAGTTAAATAATAAAATTGATTTATTTAAAAAAGCCACTCAGAAGTCGTTTTATCCGTGAAAACCAAGCGATCATCGAAGAAATATTGTCCCATTGGATTGCTCCAAGATAAAGACAAAATTCAAAACCTCACGCTACAGATAAAACGATATACCTCTTCATCGCAGATTTAGTGTTTTTCATTTTGCAATGAAAATAAATGAAGACTGACTACAGAAATGATCCTGTGAAGTATAGTCTTAATTTTTCATAGCTACATTCAAACTATATCTACAAGATACAAATTAAACTAAATGAGAATTATACAAAAAAGTTGTGTGTATAAAATAGAAACGAAAAAAATAATTTTGAGGTAAAGATACTCTTTTGTATGTACGCAAATGCTTGTGTATAATTGTTGTTATTGTTTTTTTTAGCGGCGTGCTAGCAGTTTGGATTGATTGTGGTTGGTCGTAGATACAAAAAAGTATGTGTGTATGTGCTCAAAATAGATTTGTTTAACTTTTAGTGTTGTGTTAAGGTAGGGTATGGTATGGTAGTTTGTTTACAACAAAGAGAAATATACATTGACCAGAAACTAGAGAAAAAACTCAAACAAAGAAAATACTAAAAAAATTTCACATACGAGTTTTTTCTTTTCATATACATAGTTTTCTCACCAATATCTTTATCTAATGTGCTGTTTTTATATGGCGAACGAGTACTTTGAGTGGAAATTTAACATGTGTTTTGTTATTGTAACAAAAACAAAATACATGAAAACGTCCACTCAAAGCACATAAATAAGAGTTAAATTGAAATTTCAAATCATAATTAATAAATTGAAATCATTAATCTATTTGTTGAAATTACTTTCAGAATGATCTTCAATGTTTTATTTGTTTAAATATTTACGATTAGTTTTTCCCTTACTTTTGTATATGTATAATGATTTAACAATTTTATATTCAAAATTTAGGTATTCTCTATTTAAATTTCTTTAAAATTTACATACATATACATGATTTTAAAATACTATTTCTTTAAACATTTTTTAATAAAAACTAATTGCTTTCCTTTTCTTAAGTTTTTTTTTTAACTTGAAACATTTATTTTGCTTGTTATTTTTATAAATTAAAATTTTTTGCAAAAATACTGTGAAAACAATCTTTGATGTTGTATTTTTGTTATACATATTTTTTATATTTTTTATTTTTTCGTTTTAAAGAACATATAGTTAGTTTCTGTTAAACATTATTTAGTCTTTTACTCAAATGGTCTCTGTCGTTTGTTGAATTTGTTATGTTATGCTTCTTTTTTATTTATTTTTATTTTATAATTTCAAAACATTTATCAAAGCAAAACCACATTTTCAAAAGAAACGTTTTAGATTCATTTTTTATTTAGTAGATGTGGACAAAGCAATTTGTTTAATTTACTGGTACAATGTTAAAAGAATCCATTAAGAGCTTTCTTCTATTTTTGCAAGTAAAATTTGCAAAAAAAAAAAAAGAACCTAAGATAATGAATAAAATGCAAAACAATGAAATATTAAAACTGCTGAACTTCAAATTGAATTTTAAAGATTTTTATTATCATTTTTCTAATAAGGTATTGAGACAAATTGTCTAGCTGAAAATATACATATGTATGTAAATTGACAAAATTTATTTTATTTAATTTAAATTGAAATATATGTATTTTTTTACACAAAAAACCTGTACCAGATTACTTACACATTAAAAGCAATCTACAACTTACGAGTATTCCTCCATTTACAATTGCCGTTACTAAACAATTTATAAAACTTTTCCATTAAATTATCATAATTTTATGCCGCCATTAAACTGTGTTTTACGATCGATCACTTTTTATGTGAGTCTTGCAAATCATATTTTCTTTTATCACAAATTAAACATTTATGCCTCCATAAGTTATTATATATTGTAATAAAATTATAATTATTAACAAGCATAAAATGATTAAATGTCAAACGATAAGATGCCAACGCGTTTCAACCATCAGTTTCAGCAGCTAAATATGTATGTAACTTTGTAAATTCATTCAGCCATCATATTGAAATTATATTTACAGTGGAAAATGCCTTAAATATAAGCAACTAAACTGCAATAATAAAATTGTCATAAAATGGATATTTTTATGATTAAATACATTAAAATGCGTTTGCGTTTCAACTTTTCTTAATGGCAAATTATTGCAACTTTTCTATATAGGTGTTTTGTTTAGTATGTATTATTGGTTATAGGAAGCAGTTTTGTCTTAAACTTCTTACAATATAAACAATTTTTTTTTTAATTCACAGATTTCGATTATTGTTACTCTTGATATAATAGTTTAACTTTGAAATTTGAATCAAATCGGATCATGTTATCCCAGGCCATATATAAAGTACAATACAAGACAAATCTTTACTTTTATTGTGATTTTTTATACCCTTTACCATGGGTGACAAAAAAACTTTGTAAGTATTTACGTAACATATAGGGTTATACAAATATTGAGCCTTTTCGAGGATCGCACTGTATGAAAAATGACCAATCTAGCTTTTAAAAAATATATTTTTTTTTAATCATATATATACATTAGGTTGAATATATTGAAAATCTGATTTCACCAGTCGATTCTGAATCAAAAATTAATAAAATTGAAGTTTTTTGAATCCTTAAAAATAGTTCCAAAAGCCCACTACAGGGGGCGCAAATCTCATAAAAAAATAAAAAAAAGAATTTCAAAAGAATTTTTTTAAACATGCACGTTGAAAAGCCATTTTAAGCTTAGCAAAACGACACCAGTATTTGTTTTCTATCACTAACCATTAAAAAGTTATGTGGCTTCAAAGTTATTTATTTAAAAAGAAAATAATATTTGTTAAAAAAAAATTTAGACATTTTTTTATTAGCTTGGCTTAACAAAACATTTTTAAAGCCACATAACTTTTTAATGGGTTGTCATAGAAAGGAAATATTGGTACCATTTTGATAAGCTTAAAATGCCCTTTCATCGTGTATATTTAAAAAATCTAAAAAACTTTTTTATGAAATTTGCGCCCCCTGTTGTGGGTTTTTGGAACTATTTTTAAGTATTCAAAAAACATCAATTGTATTAATTTTTGATGCACAATCGACTAGTGAAATCAGATTTGCAATATATTCAACCGTGTTTGCTCTACAGAAAAATGTGCTCAAAATGCGCGTCTTTAGGTGCGCCATTATTTTTATTTGCGCAAAGACCTTCAGAAAAATTATGATACCCGAAAATCAAATGACATGACCTGGTCACAAACGAACTCTAATATACATATATCATACAATAATTCTTGATAGTTGTTATTAAAAAATGCATTCAAAATTTTTCGATTGATATGTTAATTATGAAAATACAGGGCCGTAAATATAATCAATGAATAAGTACATAATACGTTCATGAGGGATTTTGATTGCATGTTTCACCCAATGTATTATGAAAAGTTTTATTGCGCTATTGAACCTACATTTATTTTTTTGAACAAAACAAGTCCTCTTTTTACAAGAAAAATCTTTACCTTTATTGTGATTTTTTTCTACCCTTTACCATGGCAAGGGTACATATACGTTTATCTTATGTGACACCACAAACTATATATATAGATAGAGGAGTCGCTATAGCCATGTCCGTCTATCCATCTGCTGGTTGAAATCAAATTTCCAATGCCCCCAAAATAACTTACATACATGATTAATACATCAATATTTCCGGTATAGTCTAACTTAGGTTGTAGACATTGTAAAATATTTGGAATTGCAACCACAGTGCGCCGATTGGAATAGGTATTTTGTATTTAATGAATCTTAGGAGAATAAAAATCATCGTGCGTCATAATCTACCTTAGGTTGCTATTTAAAATCCAGAAAATCGGCCAATAAATGGCTGAGATATAAATTTTGTTTGATCAAAATTTGGTTCACAAAAATTAATAAAAGTATGAGTTCGATATTCTCTGAACTTAGGGAACTGCATTTGTTTGTTTAATAAATATTTCTGAGACATACATACATAAATATCTAACAATTTGTATGACTCTGGTGGTAACATTTAGAAATCTCTGACCAAATAAATTATGTTTAAAAGGCTCTGTTCTGTCATTCGAGTTTTACAAGTTGTTTATCTCTTTACTAAAAAAATTTTGAAAACTAGATTAAATATAATAAAGGCTTATCAAAAACTAGTTTAAACAATTTTGTTATACAGCAAAATTTATTTAAGTTTAAATTTTGTCGTAAATTTTCTACAAAATCTTTAGCGTTAAAATTGGAAATATATTAAATGGAATTTTTCAAAAGTTATAATATTGACATATTTTTTAAATCTTTTTTATTTCATACCCACCTTAAAATGGAACAAAGGTGAGTACCAATAAAATAAAATATACATTAAATAAAATCTTATTTCAAACATTAAAGTATGGGTTTCTAGGCTGACTCCAATTTATATATTTTTAAGTAAATTGGTTTCTTTATACATCCAGTGTTATGTAACGTGAAGACAATTGTCACTTTTATGAATTTAAGTAATTTGTGGTCTAGTCACTTTGGAATGTAATAATTTTAAGCACCCGAAGTAGTTAATTATAACTACATAGCCTTTTGTAATCGGGATTTTAGTCTTTGTAATCTATTTAGACTCTACATAGCCATACTCTACATTGTAGAGTATTTAGAATTGGAACCACAGTGCGCCGATTGGAATAGGTAATTTGTATCTAGTTAGATACGAACTAATTTCAGATTTGTAATGAATCTTAAGAGAATAAAAATTGTCGTGCGTTATAAAATTTCCCACAACGAATAAAATTGTTTCATATATTTTTTATTTACATGTGGTCTCAAGTTTCTTATACCAAATGTCACATAATCTAATCCACACTCCTCAAAATTCAAAAGAAAGTAAAAACACACCATAATATTTATATTAAGCCGACTCACAGAAAAAAGTGATTTTGTTAGGCTCCTCAACCATGATTTGTTTCAGGATGTGTCCCACAATATTTTGGGTCTAGAGATAACCGTTCGTTAGCTGAACCATTTTCAAAATTTTTTTTTTTATATTTTGTCGGGTGTCATTTGAAATAGTATTGTCCAGCTTACCCTTAATATATTTCTTAATTTATAAGATTTTTCAATGATTTTTTTTCAAAATGTTTATTATTCTGAAAGTAAATTAAAATATTGTTAAAAGGTTATTCGGGAATACAAAATTAATATTTTAGTAAAATTTTGTGCTAAATTCCCAATTTTATTGATAAATTTACTGAAGAAATGGTTTGTTAATTTTTGACTATTTTTAAATATTTCAATTTAATTTGAAAAAATAAATATTTTCATAAAAAATCCTTATTGAATATCACAATATTAAGGTTAAACTTGGACATGAAGATGGAAGAGCCCTTTCTTGTCTTGTTTTGGGATTAAATTCAAATATTTTCAAAAAACTAAAAAAAAGATTATTTTTAAAATATTTTGTGAGATATCCTAAAATAAATCAAGGTTTATTTTGAAATCAATTTTTTCCTCTTGAAACGAATTGAGTTGCTCTAATGTACATACATACATATATACATTTCGATACAAAATTGGTAATTAATGGAAGTTGAAGCAAGTGCATCATTTATCACAAATGAATCATTTATTAACATTGATATCGTAGTGTGCTAGTTTCGTCCACAATTAAAATTATACGGTTTAACCTAAAGAAATAGCTTTTGCCCCTACCAAATACAATTGAAATTGATATGAGAGCAGTAAAAGTAACCAAGCTACACATAATAAGCCACTGGAGCATACATTGAAAATTGCCAACATCCATATACATCAAAGTAGGCAGTAGGGTATTCAATCGATTAACCGTTAATCGGTTAACCGATTAATTTTGGACGGTTAACTGTTCGAATAATTTGAAATTGCCGATTTTCAAATAACAAATAAACCGATTAATTTGTTTCGATTAACCGATTAACCGAAATTCCTTTTTTTTTGCACTTTAAACAATTTTTTTGTATTTATTTTTCCATTTCAATTCAAAGACAAATTTCAAATTAAAATTAGATATTTTTGAACATCCAATAAACATGATTAGTGAGTATGTATAACAACTGACATATTTAATTTACATGTATTTGAAACTTTGTTTGTATTTACATGTATGGACGAAACTTTTTTTGAAATGAGTCTTTTATCATAACTAAACGAAACTATTAAATTGATCAAAATCTAAAACAATTCAAAAATGAATATTCCTTATCATGCTTTTGATTTCTCCAACATATACAATCAGCGAGAGAGTTTTTTCCCAAGAAAAGTTTTATTAAATCTAAAGAAAAAAATCGTTTAAATTATACAAATCATGCGATTTCAGAAATATAAATAGTAGATGTTAATATCTTTCTAATCTGTATTAAACCCAAATTTTTACTTATCAAATATACGAGAAAACATGAATTTTAATTTTGATGTTTACAACAAAAAAAGCACTCTCACACAAAAAATAATTGACTTTTTTGAAAACTGATGAAACTATATGAAAGATTATAGAACAGTTCATAAAACACGGATTTTAAGTTATGACGTTGTTGCAGCAAATAGGCGATATGTTTAAAAAAATTATCTCAAATACCTTATTTGCTGTTTTTTATGTTTTTGTACACAAAATTCGTTGTTGTATTTTCAATTTAAAATGAAAATAGAAATTATTCGGTTAATCGAATAATTTTAAATTAACCGATTATTAACCGAATAAATATAAACCTCGGTTAATTATTTGCTCGATTAACCGATTAAACCAGAAACCCGATTAATTGAATACCCTAGTAGGCAGGCAGGCTTTGCTGGCTGGTGGTGTAAAAACTGTAAATGGTGTTAACATTAAAATCAAGTTGACATACCACCAGACAGTCAAAATTAACACTCCATACACAACAGCCATCATTATCCATCTCAAAACTCATCCATAAATATTTGTTCGTTTCTGGAAATTTGTTGTTGCGTAGTTAAAGTCTGAATAAATGTTCATTCGCATTCATAAGTTGAAGTGTGAGTTTGGAGTATTAAATGAAATTATGTTTTATGACTTTTTATGGTTAATGGCGGGCGGCGGTTGCTGGTTTTATGAATCGTTTTAAGGAAAATCCAAATTACAAATATGTTTTTTGATACAAGTAATATTTACATTTAAACATACTTATACGAATGCTGATATGTATGTTTAAGAAACAAAATCCAAATTGGTTGTGAATATTAGTCAAACAATTTGCAATGCTTTATGAGATTTTTTTCATCTTGTTTTCGGTTTTAATTCAAATAAAGAATTTCTACGAGTTTATAAACGCATATATAAAATAAAAATATATTTATGTGTGATGATATTTATGATTGTAAAAGGTTTATGACAGAGTGCGTGTGAGTTTGTGTATGTAAATAAGATTTTCTCAAAGGTATTTTTAATTAACTTGATGGCAAAATGTTCACCTACAAATTCACTGAAACACACGTACATACCTACATATAAATTTTAGTATTATTATAAAATATGTAAGCCAACAAAATTATGCAGGGTCTTAAAGTAATGAGTTTTTTAAGGATAATGACAAATTAAAAATGCATCAAGGGTTGACATTTTTTAGAATTACCCCTAATGACCTCGTTTTAATCCTTCTTTTCACTGCGTCACCATTTAGAGTTCAATATTATAGATATTTATTTTATTTTGCACTTTTTGGATTGAAATTTATTTGGTTATTGATGTCTGAAAATTTTTATATTTAAACATCTATGGGTAATTTGGGACTCAGCATCGGATGTAGAAGCTCAATCGACTATTCATCTCAAACCAATTGTTTACAGAAACATTTAAGGCCCGATCAGCCCTGTTTGGAATCATGAAAACTAATGCTCAAATGCATTTCTTTGATAAATTACATATCAATAGGTCCAGCCAATTCTAAACTTTAAATTTATATTTAAACAGAATGACAAAATTTCGAAAGATGCTCATATTGAATTCACTCCTTGACAATTAAATAAATGTATGTGTGAAATATACGACTATTTATGTTGTATATGCATTTATATCTTGGGTATAATAAACTTAATTTTTTCTTTCCTTCCACATATACAAAAAAATAAATAAATAAAAGATAACAAAAAAGAAAAAAATATTGTATAAAAAAGTGAAAAAACAACAGTGGAATGTTTATCTTTTGTTATAATTCTCTTCTTAAAAAGCTCAACTTCGTTCATGTTTTTCTGTTTGTTTCATTTTTGGTTGCCAAGTGTTTGCCATGTTGTACTTTCTATTCATTTAGGATTTGTGAAGGGAAACCGTTTTCACTGGTTCGCACTGGTTAGATGTTTTATGAATGACGACAAGGATGACTACGACAAGCTCTTTGTAATATTGCTAACAGAAAACTAACAGCAAAAACAAGGAATTTTTATGTTCCCAGAAATAGCACCTAGGAATTCCTCATAGAAGAAAAAGGGGGTGTTGTTTGTCGCTGTTGTAAGTATGGCAAAGAATTGAGCTCACAAAATGAAGAAAAGAAAGAAACAAAAAATCCATAACCATTTCCATATACGGGCATGTATTAAACGCATTCATCAAGTGAAGCGTAAGTCGTAAAACTTGGCTACAAAGGAAATTATATATTTTTACGATATTTTTATAGCTCTACATCTTGTTATGAAAAGTTTTCTTTATTTTCAGTTAAGTTCAGTTTTTGGTATCATGCATTAGTTGGAAAGGTCGATTCCCAGTTTATATAACCATAGATACTTACATACGTACATATACTACTATATAGGTAGTAAGGGAGTTACTCTAAATGTGTGGTAATGTCGGATATAACACGTGTTTTTTTCTCCTTCTGCTGATAATATTCTTCTATATATATATAGGTATATAAATATTTGTTATTTATTCCACAACATGGATGTTTTATGTGTTCTACATCCTGTAATTTAAAACTTTAATTTAACTTTACTCATCATTTTGGCATGAGAAAGAAACTTTATTACAGCCATCCAGCCAGCCTACATACTTTCGTGTGACTAAATAAATAATAAAACGTGTTGAATTCTATTAGGAATTTATTTACTTAAATTTTAAGCTTTAAGTAAACTTAATAATTTTCTTTTAAAGTGCAGATTATTTGGATTTAGATGGAGTAAATAAAATTACTTTTATTTAAATAATCTATTACTTAGAAGAAGTAGGAAATTATAGGTAGTATAACTTCGAAAGTCTTTAAGTAGCCGTTATTATACATTCAAAATATAAATATTACCCATATAACAGAGAATAACAAGAAGTGGGACGCTGGCAAAAAATAACCTATGTCTACTATCAGAAAAAACCTAACTCTAAGAATGTATTAGTAACAATTAATCTCAATCCCCAAAAATTCTGCTAAATTCGATTCTTCTGGTTGGCCGGGCTTCACATATGATCTCTTACGGTTCGGGTTATCGTAAAGGATCCGATTTTCATCTCATGTATTGATTCAATACAAAACTGATTTTATGTTATATCATGCAAAAAATTTTTTTGGCTGTCCTTCCGTGAACCGCACAAACCATCGAACGCCGTTTGAAACCGATTGAACGCATTCACCATAAGTTTTAGTGAGCAATTGGTGTGCTTCAGAGATAGTACAAAGTTCGGCGTTTTCGAAGCAAAAAAACTTTGTTTTTTACACTATAATGTTCAATAACTACGTGAGAATAAATGACAGATATGTAACCTTTAAAATGACATATTAGTTATTAAAAACAAAAACCGCGTTCAAAAGTTACACCATTTATTGTAAATCCCTCATTTTTAAGTCATACACCCAATATTTTTCGTTTGTTTTAATGAATTGAATAAGTGGACAAAACTAAGAGTTGAGGGGAAACCATGTTTCCATAAATTATGCAATATAAGGTGCAAAATGTCCGCCGCGACTTAGCTGGCCTAATTTCCACGTCAAATTTTCCATGACTCTGGCGCATAAATTAGGCTGAATTTTATCGATGGCATGGGTTATGTTGACTTTTGAAGGTCGCTATCGTTTGTGGCTTACAAGTCTAACGGGGACAAAGTTTACATCACCTACAAGTGAGAAGACCATGCCCTCAAATCGCTCTTGCAGAATGACCAATGCTGCAATTCAACAGCTATATTTTCAACAGTATGGTCGCTACTAACTGTTAAAGTTCGGAAGTCCCTATTGGAAGACCCTTTAGTAAGCTAATTGGTCGGTAGAAGGAAATTTTATAAAAGGGAAAAGTTTGTGTGATCTGTTTGGGTAGTATTGCAATATATAAGTTAAAAATATACATACTAAGTTTTGAAGGAATTTGTCTCTTAGAGTTATCAAAGGCCGAAAGAATTAAAGACATGAAGTTGCCCAGGAGATAATAAATCGAAGCAGTTTTTTCGATCAACTGGAGTCATATGTACAGTCTTTATTGTAGACTCCACATAAATGGTAAAGTAAAATACATTGAGATTTGAGTCAGATTTTCAACTCCTCATTCTGACGAATGGATGTTGTCTGTATATGGTATTTGTTTACAAAATTTTCTAGGAATTGTGTTATTCTGTTTCTAATTATAATTGCAGTAAGCCACATAGTAAGCAACGTTTACTTTACAATCTTTCAATGTTAGCTTGTTATCACATTAATTGATTAAAATATGTCTACAAAATTTAAAATTCAAATCCACTAAAAATTTGAATTGTAGAATTAAGGCGTGAAAATGTGTAAAACATAATATGTAGCTTATAGTGTGTAGACAACTTTAATTACATACATATACATTATTTAAGAATTAATTGGAACGTCAAAACTTAAAGTGCCACTCTTTAGGCAAATAACCAGGCATGTGCAAACATTAATCATCATGACTTGACGGTGTGTGTGGTCTGTGCAATTCAAAATGCATCAAACATTTAAATAACACATTTAACCAACGTGTTAACTTTAATAATTACTTTCTACCTTGTGTGTTATTTCTTTTTTTATTTTTGTTTTTGTTTTTTTTACATAACCAGCAATATATGTAGTTAATCTTGCCAACTTTTTAACGTTAAATATCCAATTGCATGTTGCACTTGTATTAAGAGATACAATATTTTGTGTGTGCATGAATGAATTTAATTCGCACTTGCACTCACGAATTCAAATAAAACCATATGCAAGTTGCCTTCTTTAAGCAACTAAATATATATGTATAAATGACCAATTCATTACTTTTAATAACATGTTTATCACACTCACTGGCTTTTAATGAAAAATACGAAAAATAAAACTTGCATAATTTGTTAAAATGTTATTATTTTTCACTATTTTTATTTATTTTTTTTTGTGAATGCTACAATTTATATCGTTTAATTGCCAACAGGTCTTGCCTTAAGTTGTCATGTGCAATTAGCATCGATTTTGTACTCAAGAAATTAATAAATATGGCAATTTGTTTGTATTCATTTGCAACTAATTAAAATTTACGAGTTCCTTAAAATTGAATGCATGTAGACAATTATTTCACACTTATTATTAAGTAATAAGAAATTTCATATCGTTAACTTAGGGTGCAAAGGTGTTAAGTACAATTTTATAGGAGAGACAAACAATTTCGCGTTAAAAATTTGTACACTTATTTACCTTATTTTGTATGGTTGCTAATGAGAAAATGTACACTTTGACTATATTACTTTGTACTTTGCATATATTTTGAAATTAATCTGCAACTTTTAAATGGTTCATCCGACAAAGGCGTAGCAGAGGAGTATTCAAGTTTAGTCTTTGACGATGGGCCCGTCAGGAGCGACGCTGTGGGGACTCAAAATAGAGCACAGACATGCAACGGTTGCGAATTTTTTGTGGTTTGTCTCGATTAAGCCAATAAGAACACAGTAACGTGTGCAATATATCTCGGATAGTTATTGAGTTACTCCATAACCATACCCAGATTTTTTTCTCTTAATTTCGTATAGTATATATGACCGATTTTAATAAAAATATTCCGTTCGGTAAACAATAAAATATGCCAAAATATGCTAATAACGTTTCCCTTGGCCCTTCCGAATTTAATAAGAATAAAAGGGAAAAATATGATTGCTTAAGTTGCCTTAATTCCGTAAAGTATAAAAATAAATTGAAAAGAATGTTCTTTTGTAAAAACTAGGTAACTCCATTTTTCGAAAAAACAAGATAACTGACATGGATTTTCGGTTTTAATGTCCAAAAATGAGTACAATGGAACCATAAATTATTTAAAAATATGTTTCGTTTAATGCGCATGCATAATAACATAAATTCATATTAAATAATTAATGAAATATGGTTAAAACTCGTGTTTTCAAAAAATGGAGTCACCTTTTTCCAAAAGACCACAGATTTATACAAAATGAGCAAAAGTTTTAGATACTGCGATGTATTCCAAATCCAAAATATATACAGAAATTATTTCAACATCAAAAATGTATAGAATTTTTAATAGGTGTCCTTCAAAGGTCCTTGCAAATTTTACTCATTTTATATCGAATTTCGGAATTAGCATATTTTTTCTAAACTCTGGAACATAGTTTTATATACCTTAGTATGTTTTTAATATGTCTTTGTCAAATTTGTTGCCCCGACTATTCGAAAATACTTTGACTTGGTAGAAACATTTTTATTTTATATACAATATGTACAATAGATAGCTCCATTAATGGCAACATTATTTAAGTGATTATTGAGTCATTACGGTTTCAAATTGCTTCCCATTAATTTTTTTAATTTCTCTAAACGTAACTTTAAATGGATCTATGGGGTCCGTCGTCTAAAAATAAACTCAAATATTCTAATTTTTTATAGTGAGTTTTTCGAAATGCAAGACAAAATTCGTTTTTGGAAAAATTAAAATTTTTAACAACTTGCTTTCACAGAGATGATAAATTTGAAATTTTTAAGAAGAGTAAGCAAGCAGATTTTGTCAGTATTTCGAAATAACACTTTTGCTTGTCATGGCATAACATCAAGATCACACAAAATCATTTTAATGTATGTATTTTTACTTATTCTATCAATTTATATTGAAAACTAAATTTGCATAAAAAATTGACTTAGCTAATTTGCACACTAAGCTAACATTATAAATTAAAATTTTAAATGTTTTTGCTCCTGAAAACTGACTACATGTCTGATGAATCATTTGCAATTTTTTGTCAGAATAATAAAGATATATACAATACTTATTTTAAGTAATTAGTAAAAATATGTATAAATATTAACTACAACTACTTTTTCTTTTGTCACCAGACAACAAAGACTTTTTTGTTTACGAAAGCATACATATTTACAATTATTCTGTAATTATTAATAATTTGTACAGAATTTTTCCTACATTTTCTACAAAGACAACCTACAGATACCAAGCATGACCAGCTTAAATATTTGTTTGCTTAATATTTACTTAATGTAACATGCCAAATACTATTTTACTACAAGTATCCATATTAAATCCTTTGTAGAATTTGGCTTTAACTGCAAACTTACATTTAACGTTATTTTGTTTGCTAAAACTTTAGTTTTCTATTGAAATGGCCCCTCCTTTTAACACTTAAATAAATTGATAAATTGTTAGAGATATTCTTATTTTGATTTTTTTCTTCTTTTCATTATATCTTAGTTCTTGTTATTTTGGGGTTAAGTTTTGAGTTCTATTTGAGGGTTTTGTTAGCATTATTATAAAACTTATCTTTATTGGCATATATACACATACATATACTAACTTAATACATTATATTACTGTATCGAAACTATCCATGGTAGAAAATCTTATAAATAATTAATACAATAGACACTTGAGGAAAACTGGTGTAAGACTAAAAAAATACTTTTACCATTAGGGTATTCAATTAATCGAGTTTCTGGTTTAATCGGTTAATCGAGCAAATAATTAACCGAGGTTTACATTTATTCGGTTAATAATCAGTTAATTTTAAATTATTCGATTAACCGAATAATTTCTATTTTCATTTTAAATTGAAAATACAACAATGAATTTTGTGTACAAAAACATAAAAAAACAGCTAATAAGGTATTTGAGATAATTTTTGTATTTGCTGCAACAACGTCATAACTCAAAATCCGTGTTTTATGAACTGAGTAATACAAAATGCGTTGTTCTATAATCTTTCATATAGTTTCATCAGTTTTCAAAAAAAGTCAATTATTTTTTGTATGAGAGTGTTTTTTTGTTGTAAACATCAAAATTAAAATTCATGTTTTCTCGTATATTTGATAAGTAAAAATTTGGGTTAAATACAGATTAGAAAGATATTAACATCTACTATTTATATTTCTGAAATCGCCTAATTTGTTGAAAATTTATTTAAGAAATAGTAAAATGTCGAAAGAACTTCTTTTGAATTATGACGTTGTTTGCAGCAAATGAACGATATGTGAGTTTTTTAGGGTTCTGAAATAATCTTTTATAAAAAGAATATAATTTAAACGATTTTTTTCTTTAGATTTAATAAAACTTTTCTTGGAAAAAAACTCTCTCGCTGATTGTATATGTTTGAGAAATCAAAAACATGATAAAGAATATTCCTTTTTGGATTGTTTTAGATTTTGATTAATTTAACAGTTTCGTTTAGTTATGATAAAAGACAAAGTTTCAAATACATGTAAATTTAATATGTCAGTTGTTATACATACTCATTAATCATGTTTATTGGATGTTAAAAAAATATCTAATTTTAATTTGAAATCTGCATTTGAATTCAAACGGAAAAATGAATACAAAAAAAATTTTTAAAGTGCAAAAAAAAGGAATTTCGGTTAATCGGTTAAACGACACAAATTAATCGGTTTATTTGTTATTTGAAAATCGGCAATTTCAAATTATTCGAACAGTTAACCGTCCAAAATTAATCGGTTAACCGATTAACGGTTAATCGATTGAATACCCTATTTACCATACACATTTTCATATGCTCCGTAAAACATACACATATGTACTATGTTTGGTGTAATGAAATGACTAAGAGCTAGTTTCGGGGATAAAGATAATCTACATTCTTCGTTTAAACCTAAATTAAACTAAAAATTGTGTTTCTCACTTATTGTTTATATGCTATATAATCTAGGTTTAACTGAGCATCATTGGTGAGTTAAACCTCAGTATAAAATGACAAAGCACAAACAGATGAAAAATAATATAAACAATTCAGCACAGCAGCTCTTTGTTTTTATTTGCTTTATTAACATCAATATAATTTTTAATATACATTTTATATTAACTTTTACAAAGTAAAAATTTACAAAAATTTGTTTCTTATAAAATTTAAAGTATTGTCATATTTATATGAAGAATTTTGAGGAATGCACATGTGATTTGATTGAAAAGTATGGGGCATTGCTAACAAAATTAATCCATTAGTGAGAAACACAATCATTGTTTAAATCCCGGCTAAATATGTTTCAGGTTTAATATAACAGCGTGTTAAGCTAAGTTTAACTGACAAGTAAGAAACTAGCTCTAAGAGTTTAAGTTTATTTGTTAACAGCAATACATTAACATAAAATGTGAAATCATTGAAATAGACTTTAAGTTTTAACTTGATAACTTTTCCAAGGTAATGCACAACAAATATTAAAAGATAAATACTCGGTGTAGGTTATTTTATGTTCGTTTTCGACAGACCATACTTAGTTATTTTTATTTAAATATTTTTTTATATCTCCATTAACTACTTCGACAGCCCATAAATTATTTTGCATTTATATTTCTCTGAAATAAAGAAAATATAATTTTTCTTCTTTAGGTTTTTCCTTTTCTTTGGTTTATGTACATCGCGATGTACACATGTATGTTTGAGTATATTGCCTGAAACTATAATCAATTGCATATTATAATTTTGATGTTTGTTTTGTTACATTTTATCATTAAGTGGTACTTGGTACGACGGTATTAGTGGGTATTTTTAAAAGTAACAAGTTCTTGAGAATTTCTTTCGAAGACCTACACAAGGTTGTTTCAGTGTCTGCTACAGTTCTTTAGTTGTTTTTTTCTAAGGATTTCTCCTTAAACCTTTAATTACCCTTTTTATGCTGACAACATTATCGTTAGCTTTAAGATATGAACATGGTGAAAAAAAATGTGTAAAAGAAATGAAAATATTGTAAATAAAGATTTGCTGTTATTTTAAAGTTAATTTTAAGCTATTGATTAACTATAAACCAGAATGTTTTTAAAACAACAATCAAAATTATCAAAATTAAAAATTTTAAATATTACCCTAACAAACAATATTTTAAAAAGTAAGTGCCTAAAGATTTGTGCAACATTATCTGTATATATTTTAAAATTAACTCTTAGATTAGTTGGTACGTTTATACTTTGTAACATTTCTAACATATAACAACGTTTATAATTATTATCTGTATTTAAAACTGATGAATTTTCGAGCTATTTATACCCTACACCACCATAGTGGGGAGGGTATATTGGGTTAGTGCTGATGTGTGTAACGTGCAAAAGTATTGTCCACCTTAAACTATACCAATCTGCGCAGGATCACTTTTTGCGATGTCCGTCAATGTAAACCTTCTAATCAAAACCTGTAATCCATTATTTCCCCTAGCAGTCATACAACTGACTTATCTGAAAATAGTTATGCTCTCATAAATATCTTAATTATAAACATATCCAAACCAAACTCAGCACAAATAATTTTTATATAAGCAGTACTCGTACTGCAAGATGTAGTACCCATCGGTCCTAAAGTTTTCACATTTGACATTTCTAACTTATGTATTCTATATTTTGTTTCACTGAATAATCTGCCTACAACATTGTACATTTCTGTGGTCGTATGGAAAAACTAGGTAATTCCATTTTTTGAAAACACACTTAAAGTTTTAAACATATTTCACTAATTATTTTATATGAATTTATGTTATTGTGCATGCACTTTAAACAAAACAAAATTTTAAACAATGTTAAAGATTTCTGATTTCATTGAACTAATTTTTGGACATTAAAACTGAAAATCGATGTCAGTTACCTTGTTTTTTCAAAAACAATCTGAAATCAAGTCGGAAAAAGCTCATGAGAAGTTTTATTTAGGAATTCGACGTACAATTAACATTTGACATTGAGAATCTCGTCAAGTTTGCAGAAAAAAAAATTTCATAATTTTAATGGAGACTCGATTAGTTCAGGAGTTATAAGAGTTTAGCTATCCTCACACCATATTCTTTTTTAATTTTTAACACCGCGATCTTTGATATTTTTTACATTGAAATATATATTCCAAAAATTGACCTCTAACCTTTTGGAAGTAAGCAATTTTATTCACACCATTTTAACGACAATATCTTTAGCTTTAAAATGGAGTCAAAAATTATACTGGTCTTTGAGTAGTTCCAAAGTTATGGACAATTATGCGTATATAATTTTAGACAATTTTAAGAAATTTTTCAATTTTCAAATCGCGATATTTTTACATTGGAATGAGTTTCCATTGAAAAAGTCACTGATATGAGGAACATATTGCATATATTTTGTATTTGGTAAATTTCATTAAAATCGGAGATGGTAAATCCGACTGCTGTCCGCTTTCACATGGATCTTCTCAATTGTAAAATTATTTATAATATCTTGGTATGAATACTTGTTTAAAACAATAATCTTTAAATCATCTATCTTGCGACTTGACTTTGAAAATCGTTAATATTTAGATCGTGATGTAAAGTAGCATTCAATCTTATTTGACACGTATCTCCTATTTGTAATGCAGAGAGAAAGCAATTGGTTACTTTATACATTATTGCCCATGTACACAGAAAAAATAAATGTAGATTTTTTTAAATTAAAACTTTTTTTGGTTTTGATTTTACATTCAATAGAATTACTAATTGATTTAATTATTTATTTTAATTAAATTTAAATTTCTGTTGACAAAAAAATTTAAAAAATCAAAGCAACCAAATATTTTGACAATTCCAAACCAAAATCATTTTTTCAGAAAAATTTACAATTATTTTTCGTAATTTCATACGTACTTATTTGGATAAATATTGCATTATATACAGACTGTAGATGTCGACAGTTATGGATTCCAATAGTATTACAAGAGATATTACTTTATACAGAAATATTTTTTAAATTTTATTTCTTAACTCGTGAACATTCCCTTTTAGCAATAGTTTTTTGAAGTATAGTACGAAAACTGAAACTAAGGAATTTGAAAATTACATTTTTCTAGAATATTCTATGATGAACTTTGTCCTAATGAGTCGAAGGACGACATGGTAATAGACAAAACTAAAGACATTACTGAAACGAGTCTTTAATCGGAACTTAACGAAACTATTAAAGTATTAGAAATCTAAAAAAATATGCTTAGTTTAATTAAAACTAAAAAAAAATCGTTTAAAATGGAAGCATTTAAATTACATTCTTTTTTTAAAAGATTATTTCAGAAGATCTCCCTAAAATCGAAAAAAGAACTCACATGTGTATATATTTATTTCGGTTAATCGAATAATTTAATATTAACCGATTAAATCTAAACCCCGATTAATTATTTGCCCGATTAACCGATTAATCCAGAAACCCGATTAATTGAATACCCTAGTTAAAACATAACCAGACTTCGTGTTAATGGGGCTAATAGAGATAACCTACACATGTAAACGTAGATCTCAAGGACTATTTATATTTAAAATTTCAGCTCATTCGGATTATAAATTGATTTTTGGCGATTTTTTGTTTAAAAATTTAATACCCGAGTGGACCAACTTTGAGGTGCTATACATTGGCCCCCATTAGCGCTAGGAAGCTGAACAAACGTAAATCAACTCGAAAACACATGCGTTGGGTCTTTGATGGTGTGGGGGTGTATGTCAGATGCAGGACCTTTCATGAAAAGTATAATGAACAGCTGAGACTGCTTACAAATTTTAAAGGACAATTTGAAAGTAAATGCTGAAAAGTTAGTCTTGACCCAAAGCAACCCAATAGAGAACCTGCGCGAAATTTTAGACCGGATTATTTGAAATCGAAGCATTTCATCTACGGACGAACTCCGAACAGCTTTAACGGAAGGGCCAAATTACTAAAGATGTAAAAAATTAAAATCTAAATTTTATTTTAAGTTTATTCAACATTATATATTTCTTTCTCTAATTCATAAATGAAAGTGCGTGTTGTATTCTAAATTTTGACTCTGACTGTATATAAAAATGAAATGGTGCATGTATGTAATCGCATCACGTGAGAACGGCTGGATCGATTTTTCTGATTTTTTTATTCGATTCGAAATTTTCAGGAGATGGGAGGAGACAAAAAATCTAAAATTAATGGTAAAACTTGGAAATTTTAAGTTTTTAATTCACTTCTAATTTTTTGGAGTATGAGAAAATTTTAGGAAACTCAAAAACCTAATTGTTACTGACTCCTTTTCACTTCTCATTTTTCCATACATGGACCATTTAATTTTTATATATATAGATGAAATACAAGGCATTAGTAAATAGCTACAGCTAGTAAAATATAAAAACTGCTTCTAATTTAATATTTTTTCAACATTACATTTTCTGTCACTTTAACCCAAAACTTCAAATATGCAACCTCTAGATGGTAACTAAAAGCCAAAACCCTAATTTATTAAAAAGTATTGTTTTTGTGGTTGTATTTAGAGTTGATTTGTGTAGAAAACTTATTTATTTCAAAAAGGTTAATTTTCACAACCTAAACCTTCAATAATATAAAATTTCCAAACTAAACTAAATGTGTTAAAAAATTTCGAAAAATTCTAATATTATTCGACTTTCTTTGAAATGTTCATGCTGTTCTCTGATCCTTTCAAAAAACTTTTAAATAATACCAAAATATTATGTTGTTCATTATGAAAAAAATCATGTGTTACATTTTTAAACCAAAGCACTCCTTGTACATAATATCACTTAATTCATATACTATTCATATATTATCATAAGCCCTATAAATTAGCTTATAGTAGCAAAGAATTATCTATTTTAATACATTTCAAAAAGTATTTCATATTTTGTATGAACATAATCACACAGAGTAAACATGTTAATTTCATACTAACAAAACAATTTCTTCAACAAACGGAATATTATTAAACAGGATCAATAATGAGATTTGACACTTAGATTTATTTGACAATTTCATACCAACTAAACTCAGCCCGTAAAAACAAATAAAATACGCTAAATTTCATTTTTCCCAAAAAAAAAATCTACACAAATACAGACAATTGTACTCGTACATAGATACATTTATATAAGCATTAATACATACAGCATTTACATAATAAGACAATAACAATAAACAATGAATGTCATGAAAACCATACCCAATACACGCAAAAATTCTTAACATTTTAATATCATATTTCACTCAGCACGCATGAAACTTACATACATTCAGCCAATATACATAAGCATACCCCTACGTACTTACTACATGGATTTAAGAGTCCCGTTCCTAACGCTGGAAATCAAGTTTTCTTGAACCAAATCTTCTTTGGAAGATACTTTACACTTTTTTGAAAGCTACTGATAATGTTGTAAAATTATGATTTATGAAATTTTTTTAAAAAAAGTCCTTCGTTTCCGATATGACTTCAGTATTCGTTTAAATACTCATTTCGTATGCTCTAGGTATCAGATCAGTGGTCGGCATAGATAGAACATTGAACATGGATTATAGTAATATGTTTTAGACTTTCTGTTTCTATTGTAAGTTATTATAATTCTTATCAATATTTTTGTGAACATCGTTGACATTCGTATTGTTTACAGTTAAATAATCCGCCATGTTCGTCTCCTTTTGGCTATGAGTGCCTATCACTGGCCTAGTGCCATATTTTATAGTTAAATGTTGCAGTAGGTGGGTTAGTCCAGAATTTCGTTTGGAGTACATTATTTGTGTAGGACAAATTTTTCGAATTAAATTTAAAAGTTTCATAATTTTATGAAATATTCTTGAAACTATTAAAATTACTCTACTCAACTAATGTGGCCTTTGGATAGTCCTGGAACTCTTCAATCCATGCTGGTATTCTTGTTTGGTATTAAACCATAAAGAAAAATAATTACGGTATTTTGTTGTTTGCTAAAAACCAATCCAAAAAGGAACACAACCAACGACAACAAAAATACCAACATGTCTGACTTATCAAAGTTGACTAAACACCAAACGTACGTGTGCTGCCAAACAATGGTTTGGCAAACAAATTGAAGTCACAGAAGCTCCAATAATGCCGGCAAAAAATGTGGATGAAACTAAACAGAGATTCGAATTACGAAGTAAAATGCTTGCTCTCCGCATTTGATATGAGTGTTGCCAAGGTTTTCTTTAAGCAAATATTTTGCCTCTAAAATGTTGCATTATTTTCCAAACATATTTTTTTCCAACATTTTGATTTTCAAATGGATCTGGCATATATCTAATCATGTAGTTCCTCCGGGGTAACGATAAATTCAGCATAGCGTTGTCTTAGGTGTGAAATTGAGGCTTTTTGACAGGTCACTTATTTTAACATTTGTTATTTTATTCCATTTTGAACATTATTTTGTCTTATTTCGGTAACTGTATTTTAGCGGTATCTAAAGGTAATTTCGATCTGAATTAAATGTTTAACAAAATTAACAGAAATTTGAAATTATCTGTATTACAATAAACTCAATAATTGAAATAAAAAAATAGTATTTTCATAATTTGAAATTATCTTTCGAATAGCGATAACAGTATTTACGATTATATCGACAACGGTAAGGGTAATTGTAGTTATTTCGGTAACAGTAGTCTAGCGGTAACGTTAGTCGAGCTGAAAAGGTATTTTAGGGATAACGATAGCCAAACTTGTTAAATTTTTAATTTTTTTGCCAAAATAGTTAAAGATTCATTGATTAATTGTCAACTTTTTGACACATTCTGTCGACTGTTTACAATTCAGAAGACTAGTGCATTCAAATTAATACAAAATTTACAATTTGAATGTTATGAATCAGCTAACACTATTCTGAAAACCTAAACAAGATTCAAAGAAATTGTATAAGTAGTTTTAAACTTTCACAATACTGTTTTAAAAGTCATTAAATGCAGTACTAAAAATCTGGATCCGGAAGAAAAAAATGGTCTAACAGGATTTCTTCATTTTAAAAAACAAAACAAAAATTAACGCATAAGAAAAACTGTTGTACAAGAATTGATATTCCAACACAATTAATAAACTATTCAATTTAAAGTTTCGGTATTAAAAATTTTTAATTTTTCAATTTGCATTATTTTTCCTTTAAATTGAAAGAAGCAAATGTGATCAATATTTTTAAATAAATTTGTATATAATTGGAAGGTTTCCAAAAAATGGATTATAATGTTGCTTAGCTTACGAAAGGCAGCATACTGAAGCAATTATTGTTATGAAATTTAAAAAATTAAAATAAATCCAATGATATGTTTACATCGATTTGACTTAAGACAAATTTAATGAATCATCAGGATCTAAAATCCTATTCGGTCTGCATTTTCTATACAAATATACTGTTTTTGTCAATTACCTTATAATATACACACAGCCTCAGAAGTGAGTAAACACCAGTGAATTTTTTGATTTTTTTAAGATCATGAAAATCATTATAGTCCGACTTAAATCTTTTTTTTCAGAACCGAATCTATTATTCAACCCAAATTCCAACAAACCGAAACTTTTAAATTTTAATCGATGGATATGTTTTAGGATTTTTATTATCTTAAAAAAAATCAAATAATTTTTGGTGTATACTCACTTTTGAGGTTCACTGTATATAATAAAAAATGTTTTTCATTTTAAAATTTTGTATTTTCTCATAAAAACAGTTCAAAAAGAAATAATAACAATTGTCGGTGTTCGGTGGTAGACCTTAATTAACACCGAACCCGAAACTCTTAATTCAATTGATCAGATCGAATAGTTTTTGCTTCGTGGAAAGATATTGGGTTATAGTGAAAATCTATATCAAGAACAAATGTTGCAAATTAGTGTTCATCACTCATGCTCCATCTAATATTACATAAACTCTTAAATGGTGTATTGTAAGTATCAAAAAGGATTTAAATAAAATTATGTATGTGCATAAATATTACACAGGGAATTAACAAATTACAAAATATTTAACAATATAACTAAACGGCAACACTAAATGAGGCGCACAAATAAGAGAGAATCATGTGGATATTGTAAATGTGGACTGTAAATGGGGCGACAAATGTTTACTATAATAAGTGGATAAAATGGAAGTTATTTAGGTTGCACAACAATGTTGAAAAGCAAAATGTTTACAAAGAAAGTTTCATTATATTTATGGCCAAGTAAAATAATACTAAATTCAACTATGTATTTCTTTTCAGTTTGGTGGCAAAAATAGTTGGTGATGTTCGCAATGAAAATGAGTTTCTTTGGTAACTATTACGGTAGTAATTTGCTGAATCAAACGTACTAAAATTAAAAATGTCGGTAAAATGGCACAAACATCGGTAATGCTAATCCTTTCGCCATGGAAAGAGTGTAATAATTTTAATTGATAATAATTTTGTAATATCATTACAAAATTTACATTATCAAACAACGTACTATGTACAAGAATGTTATTCTAAGATGAACATATCGAAGCGTGACATTAATGCGCTATATTTCTAAAATGTTTGATTATAGGTAAACAATTAACTGAAGCCAAAAAGTACCGGACAGACAATTTTAAGTGACTTTTAGAAAATTAGAAGATAAAGTCAAATTATTTGCCAATTTTCCGCAGTTGACTGGAATAATTAAATATTTGATTCCAATTTTAATGATAACGGTAATTTCATCCAGAATTAAATTTTTAATAAAATTTACATAAATTAAAAATAATTTAACAAAGTTAGAATTTGTATATTTTATAGATTTCAATGAACACAATTACATATTAAAATTAAAAATTCAAAGTTTATTAATTTTCTCATTCAGTTTGTAACACATCGAAATATTCAACGGAAATCCTCAAAAGTACAAATATTCTGGGTCCTTAAAAAATACAAAGACAATCTAGTTATGTCCGTCCGTCCATCTGTCTGTTGAAGGCATGATAGCGCCTACAGGGAAGAACTTAGGGCGATAAAATTTACTTCAAATATTCTTTGTGTATCAGAAATGTTTGGGATCGTTCAAGTAGAACCAGAGTTCTGAGGCAACTCCAAAAATGTTGACATTTTTCAAAAATGATTTTCAATTTTCTTTAAATATGTTGCAAATAATACATTACAATTTTCCACATGTTACTTCTATTAAAAGTGAACAATTTGTATAGAAAATTTTAAAAATCGGTATATGAGATCTCCTAGCACCCATATAAATATCTTCCCGGAATATGGTTGTATGATACATAAATGTCTATAGAATAGTGATAATCATACAAAATTGGATCACATAACGTTTCTCTTAATACCGGTTTCATGCCAGTTTCAATACCGATATCATACCGGAATTATAAATAAATTTTGCAAAAATGATTAAAATTACATACATAATGTAGCAATTTTGCTGCTGGTTGAAAATAGTATTTGAACCTTGGCGCCAAGGAATGGTAAAATTATTACGATCGTACTTTTTTGATACTATTCTCAAAAATATGAATTTATTCAAATATTGTACGAATTGATTAAACATTAAAATATTGTCATATTGCTCGGTATTTATCCACTTTTTCCGTAAATCCCCCCATTAAAGATTTTATATTTGCTTCCGTTGCCTTATTGGACAATATCTACTTACGCTTAAAATCGGACACGTCCTGCTATACCTTTTCTGTGTTTTTTAATTATTTTTTTTACAAAAGTCCACTGGCCGAAGTTCTGGACAGTTTTTTTCATAGTGGCATGAAGCCAAATCGGACCAGAAATATGAAGGCACTCTATGCTGTTTTAATAAAGGTAAAAGCCGTTTTTGTAGACACTCCGTAATATATATTTCTGTGTTTATCGTGCCAGATGTCACAAATGATTGGAATTTTGTTTGTTTTTTAGTCCATCAGCCACATATGTACAAATCTTAACCCGGAAGTTGTGAAAAGTCTTTCAGTACATAAGTTTTATCACACAACAGAAATATTTTTTATAAAATTTTGCCTCAATTTTTTCACACGTCTTTACCACATTACGATCTAGAACTATCTGAACTTTAAACTTTCAACCCAGCATTAGTGCATAAAAGAATCAGACCATTTAACTTTACGAGCTTCTTTTCTGATAGAAGTGTTCGGTGCTCTTCGAAAGACTTATTCGACTTCTTTGTCTTACCAGTATCTGTTAAGCCTTTTTTCTTCCTGATCAAGGTTTTCTTTCAATGTTCATGTCTTATACTGTTTAATGGCTTTGGAAACAGTGTGACGAAGAACCTTCAGATCTTTAGCAATTTTTTCAAAGTCCATATTGGAATTTTTTGAGAGGTATTAATTATTTTTTCACGTACTTTTTTTTGTGACCACTTTGACCGAAATAACAATTGGAAATTAATGATTTAGAAGAGATAATAACATATAACGTGATTAAAAAAATAATCATTTTTTTGGACTAAGGATAAGTTTTGGCTGGAGTAGTGGGTATAAGTTTTTTGGCCTAAGTCTTTAATTACTTTTGTGTTCCTAAGCTTTAAACGTGCATTATTACATATTATTAATTAATAATTAAAAGAAATTTGATTACATATATTTAGATTTTTTTAAACTTTTTGTCACATTTGATTCATTTAATTTTAATACCGGTATAAATACCAATATATTAGGTTTATACCGGTATACCGACATAATTTAATTACCATTACCGATACCAATACCGAAATAATAATAAAATTAATACCGATACCGTTATTCGTTTCGGTTGCCAAACTTGATAAGATCTGGTACATGTCGTAAAATACCAGATTTTCATCAATAATTATTATTTATGTAAAAACTTAAATTTTAGTAAAACAAATTTTATATAAAAATACCAATTCACATGTGCAAGTATGTATGTAAATAAATACGAGTAATTAGTTCATGTGAAAATGAAAATTATGTTGATGTCTCGTTAAAACACTAAGTTTTGGGTTAAAAAGTCTAGAGCATATTTCAGTTCAACTTTCGCTGGAAAATTAGTTCTTACTGTTTTGAGAACAGGAAGAAATCTGCAAATGTAATCAAATTGTATGTAAATTTTGAATTTCTTTACGAATTCCCCCAGACACTAGTACGAGTAATATGTTCTATTTTCTTTAATGTTGTGAAGAAATTTGTAAACAAACTCAAAACATATCCATACATTCGTATGTACATACTTTGTACTTGCATTCGTACTTGAGTTTTTCCGACACTCACTTTGATGTAGCATGAAGTGTGTAATTCAACGCTTTACAATTTTATGCATTTGATTGTAACATTTGGTCGTATGCATAGTCAGCTTTTTCTATTGTTGTTTGCCAATGGAAATACATACAATACACATATGTATGTGTAATAAATATTCTACTTACATTTAGTATAAGCAGATACAAATGAACACTTAGTATATATGAGTTTATACATATATAACAAATATTAGACAGGTTCACGAATATAAATTAAAGCTAATGTTTCAAAATGTTAAATTTGTATGATAAATTTAAAATTTTCGAGGGCACAGTGTAGTGAAAATATTTTAGAAAACGTTATCTTTGTCATTTGTTCTTGGTAAACATTGGTTAGAACAAACACTTTCGTTAGGTATCTTATAATCAATTAAAATTATTAACTTTTTTGCTCCAGTCTAATAACTACTTATTTGTATATATGACTGTATTTACACGGTTAAAACATATGTAAATATTTATATATAGGTAAATATGTATGCATCCCAGTAGTTAAGCAAGTAGTCAATGTATCCTTATAGACAGTAATTGTCACTAATGTATTATCACTTGGCTTACTCCAATATATATTTTGGGTCATTTGACATGTGTTCTCTTTGTAGTAGAGAGAAAAGACAATTGGTTACTTTATAAATCCCAGGTAATCTAGCGTGAAGACAATTGTCACTTAAGTGTATCTAAGTAATCTAGAGTGTAGTCACTTTAAACGTTTTGTGTGAAATTCGTACAAAATGTGTTGATATAATTCTCAAACAGTTTATTTTTGCTTAAGTATACTGATATCCCATGTAACATAGCGTGAAGTCAATAGTCACTTTAGTGTCTCTTGTAACCTATAGTGAAGTCACTTTAAACGTTTATTTTGAACTGAACTTTTGAAAATATTTATTTTAGCCACCAGAAGCAATATATTGGAGAGTTGTCGGAAGAAGGTTTGTTTATTGGACTGTCTGTGATATGTCTTTTCAGATGACTATTTGTGGTCAATTAGCACCCGTACATATTAAAATAACTAGTTATGTAATCAGTTAGGTAGCTAGTAAAGTAACTTCCGCTGTGTAACCAGTATTTGAATTCATTGCGTTGACTACTTTGGACCAGCTATCGTATCGTGGGTCTTAGGACATGCACGTGGTAAAATAACTAGTCACGTTGCTATTGAAGTAACTAGTTCCCATCCAAAATGATGGGTAAAATCACTAGTTCGGGACTGTCTCCTAGAACCGCTGGGATATGAAGTTATGTACGAGTATGTGCATTAAATATTAGACGTATGAGTATGTTAACTAGAGTGGTCAAACCGGTTTTCGAATTATTCGAAAAACCGGGTTTTTCCAATTTTCCGGTTTTTTTAAACCGGTTTTTATAAAAGGACGGTTTTCGAGTTATTCGACAAACCGGGTTTTTTGTCTCGAATTATTCGACAAAATCGAATAATTTTTTTTATTTATTTTATACACAAGTTATACATCAAGACCCAGGCGCAATCGCAAAGTAGGTCTGGGTTGAATAACTCGCGCGTCATTGTCATTATTTCTTAAGGCTCGTTTTCGTTTTATCGCATTCGACAATTTTGCGCCTCGTTCTAGCGCGTGTGTGATGTAGCTTCGTATAACGTTTCCTGTTCTACGTAGTGTCTTTTAATTTGGATAAACCCTGGTGGAGACCATAAAAACTAATTTATCCAGCTTCCTATACGAGGATATAGGTCGACTATAGGTTTTACATGGGTCTTACGTGGGATATCATGGTAATTTGTGTTATATTTAAATTAACAAACTTTTGCAGATGGAAGACGGTAAATATTGCGAGCAAAAAATAATCAGCTGGCTTTATAAAATTTCTTTATTCTGGTTCTTAAATCTCAGTTTTATCTAAACTTTATGATAATATAATACAATTTTATACAATACAATTTTAACAGTTAATCTCACTTCAACTATTAGAGAACATGTTATTTCTGTTTCTTCTTTAATCAAAAATAAATTAAGGAATCGTATGTCCTCAAAACATAGAGAAATATACATAGAGCGGAAACTAGAAAAATACTAAAACAAAAAAATTACTCAAAATAATGAAATGTACGAGGGGTGTTTCTGTTTTTACATAGTTTTTTTTACTAATACATTCTCACCACTTTTGTTTTTGACAACTGAGTTATGTTTTTGATCTGTGTATTTATCTATGCCTCAAATCATTTAAATTGTATTCTCTTCTTGAAATATTATTTTAAAAAATACATCTAACTATTAGTATTATATAAAAGTATGTATTAATATTATATTAATATATATCCTTTCTTTTGATTTAACATTCTGTGTAATTTGTATGCCAAAATTTAAAGTTATGTTAAGAAATTTAAGTTATGTTAAATTAATTTTTAAAAGACTAAACGATTTAATTAGTTTTAATAAAATAAAATTAAGTATAATTTATACCTCAATTCATAATGTGACAAAAAAAACTAAAAACCGGTTATCGAACCGGTTTTTGATAGAAAAACCGAAAACCAGTTTTTAAAAATTACGCTTTTTCGAATTATTCGAAAATCGGTTTTTTGTATATGTCGAATATTTGATCACTCTAATGTTAACATACATATTTTAACATTTTAATACCTACTGTACTTAACATATATGTGTATTGCCAAGAAATGTCGTTTGAAGTTGCATTCATATTTTGTTAAGAGAAAGGTTCTTTGTAATTTATTGTAATCTGGCATATTCTAAAGATTATTAAATGGTCTACATTATTACATGGTATTTGAAATATAAAACATGGTTTCAAAGCAAAATCAATTATTTTTATGTATTTTAGGTCAATACATCTTTTTCATTTCCCGTGCATAGTGCCATTGGACCCTTTATGTATAAAAAAATCTGCATAAACAGGTTTTTGAGCATTTCTTGTTGGAAAGGATATCATTCAAACTACAAGTGTTTGACTTATTTTAACGAGAAAAAGAAAAAATGTTCCAATAAAATATTTGTGTTATATTTATATTAGAAATATAAGATGCTCGTTTCTCATCACAAATATATAAGTTCCAGTTTTTCATAAAGCCATAGTAAATTGATAATATTCAGATTTGTGCGACTTTAATGTTTTTATATCGTTATATCAGTCCAGACTATTTTTAGTATTTTTTGCAAAACTTGTAGCGAGTATCCAATGTCAGCAACAGATAGCAAACAAATATCTTTGAAATGAATATTAAGAATTTCATTGTAGAGCAATATTTGTATAATAAAGAAGATTTGCCAGATACCAGCGATGATAAATTTGATCACACTAGAAATTCACTAGAAATTAATATAAATAAATAATTAAATTAAATTAATAATTATGACAATGACCAACGTTTTTTATATCAATTTCCATGCTAAATATGTAAAATTTTCTGTTTTATTATAATTTTGTCATTGTTATAGGGGGTTAAGTATAATTTTAATCATTACAAAAATATTATTTTTACGCTTTGTTAAAAATGTTTGTTTTATTAAAATTTCAAAATCGTATTTATTTAGCTAAGTATTGCATTAAACATACATATTCTATTTCATTAGAAATTTAATATATTATTTTTAGCAAATATTTAGGTACTCGTATTATTAAATTTTTAGTAAGAAAAATTTCTATATTTTTATACATTTATTTTATATTTTGTTTAATGTTTGGGGGTGTAATAATGTTCACATGAAATAAATATGATACTCTCGACGTTAGTATGTAACCAACAAATATACAGTGGAGAATAAAAGTAAAGCCTTAAAAAAACATTACCTAATTAATTTAAAATCGAAAGGCAAGTTAATAAAGATAAATGATATAAATGGTCATATTCGAAAAAAGTGAGGAAATATATTATAGATGAATTTTATAAAAATTAATAGGTGGCGTGTTCTGTGTACATTAGCCACCTTACAGGCACAAAGAAAGTGCGTCGTACACTCTCTCGTAACAAACCGCCACAAGGGAATGAGTATAACAAGATTATAACATAAACACACTGAGTTTTCGATTTTGAATGTTTTAAAGGAATTTAATTTAAATATTTCTAATAGTGTTTTCACACCTAAAGTTAAAACCTGGTTTTAAGGTTAAAACCTTAATAAGCTAATTTTGTGTTCACACTGTAAGTTTTCATAAATCTGGTTTTAACATTTATTGGACAAACTGTACAACAGCTGTTTTTGTTTATTTTTTTCCTCCCACATTTCAATAAAAACATTTTCGGTATTTTCTGTGAAAAAGCCTCTTTTTCTTTTGTATTTTTTTATTGTTGCTCTTGAATTTATTATTTAATTTTTTAATTTTTACACTTTGTCATTGGCTTTCTTCGTTTTTATATTTGTTTTGTTTTCTTTTATCAGCTGTTTTCAACATTTTAATGCTGGTAGCTCTGAATTTATTTCATAAAACCTACTTAAAACCAATTCAAAAGAGGTTTTAAGATGGTTTTATGATAAAACCAACTTTTGCATTAGAACCACTCAGTGTGAAAATACTATCAGCCCAATTATGAATAAAAATACCCCGGGAGTTTTTTCCCTTTTATCATTTTTCCTATTCAAATTCAATGGGAAAAAACTCCCGGGGAACAAACTCCCGCGGAATTTTTTATTCATAATTGGGCTGTATAACATGGTTTAGGCACAGACAATGCCAAAGTAATGACAGGTATTAATCATGGTGTTATCGCCAATAAAAAAATAAAAACATTGTATTAGTACCCTGTGTCTGCCACTCGATACAATTGTCAGTGTCTTTCGCATCGAAAACTCTACCAGAAGATATAGAATATTTGGTATCGGAAACCTACAACTGGTTTTATTAGACAAAAAAAAATTATAAACGCATTTACGCTGCAATAAATGACGATATGCAACCATTAAAAATAGTTAGAGGCTGTGACACCAGATGGTTGTCAATTGAAACAGCTGTAAATCATATAGAAACTCAATGGCTGGAGCTAAAACCCCATTTTGAAAACCCATTTTGAATCTTGTCATCAAGCAAAAATTTTAAAAGAGTTATATACAGATACAAATTTATTGTATTAAAAATGTTTAAAGCCTTTATTATCAGATATGCAAAAAGTAAATAAAATGTTTGAAAGTAAGGAAATGAAATCTTTCATCTCAAACAGTTTTAAAATCTGAATATTTTGATCCTTTAACTTCATCTTTAGACAATTTTTATATACCTACACCATATTTTAATTATGATTTTGAAAATTTTTTGAAAACAAGAACAAATATAAATTCTGAAACTGAAAAAGAAAAAGAAATTAGAATAATATGTAGAAATTTCATAGAAGAGTTAATATGTTAACTAATGCAAAGATTACCCATAAATTTTTTAAGCTTAAACAATAGCTTAAAAATAAATAAAAGTAAATTATATGAAAATTTTTCAAATGATGAAATTACAACTTTAGAATTACAATGGCAAAAATTAACTTCATACGAGTGGAAAAATCAGAAGACAACTATTGAGTTTTGGATACAAGTAGCCAAAAGTTATTATTTTTGTTTAAACTAATTTATTTGTGAAGTACAAATGCTATTAAATAGCAAATAGTTTTTTTTTTGTTTTATGACATTTTAGAACATATAAAATACATAAAATGTTACAAGAAACATTCAGGCAGGCAAGCAGCAACATAAGCAACAGCATAGAAAAAAACTGGCAACAATATCGGATATATTCAAAACTAAAAAACAAAAACAACTCAAATACAACCTTTTAAACCGTTATTTTTTGGATTTTAAAAATACATTCATGTGAATTATACAAATACACTCATAAAATACCATTTCGTTGGTAAGAGAAGTAAGTGGCTGGTTGCTTTTATTTTTCATTTATTCCACCAACTTTGGATTTAAATGCGATTTTTGCTTGTAATTATTTGACTTTAAAAAAAGTAACAAAAAAAACTACGAAAAAATAAAATAAAAAAATGCGTTGGGAAGTGAGTGTGAGAACAAGTATCTGACTGTTTGTATACATTTTTTTAAGGTCGCTTTTGTCCAAAATTGTTTTATGTATTTATATCTATATGATGACATATCTATTTAAATTAGGCTTGCCAGACGTAAAATATCAATTTGACGTTATTTTTAGACGGAAAAATCACAAAGCTTCGTGTAAATTAATTGCCGTTAGCTGCTTTTTTGGGCAGTAAACTGTAAATGCACTTACCAGCATCAATGAGCAGGTAAGTGCATTGAGGTTAACTGCATTTTTAACTTACCTGCACAAAATATCGTGAAAAGTTGATTGTGCAGGGAAGTTAAAATTACTGTATCATTAAAAACATTTGCTGAAAACATTGAAAAAGAAAAATCTGCAGAAGAAAAATGGAAAGAATTCTTAAATAGTGGATCATTTCCTAATTTTGAAAAGATTTGTTGATTCGCCTTTTCAATTCCTCATTCTAATGCAGCCAGTGAACGAATTTTTAGTTTAATGTATAATTTTTGGAGGAAGGAACGAAATAAACTTTTAATAGAAAATTTGGAAAGCGTGTTAATAATAAAAACATTCTTTGAATACAGTTGTACTGAGTTTTTCAATTTTTTAAAAACCGAAAAAGGTAAAAATTAAATTGTACAACAAATACAAAAAAGTGAAAAATATTTATAATTTATTTAAATGTATCAGTACATTTTAAAGTCAATAATTTCCAAAAATTAAAAATGTATATACAGTGACGGACATTACAATAGAATCACTACCAATATTTCATATAAAACAATGTTTTGTATATAATATATTAAACTCTAACGCTTACAATTACAACTTATTACAATATTAATAACATTGTTACTTTTCAAATTAAATGATATGAAACGTAAATTTTGTTGAATACATTGCGACAATAAATAGAATCACATTTAAAAAATGAAATTAAAAGTTGGCTTTGACTTTTCATTTTTGGATTTTTTTGTTAATGAGAAAATATTTTAATAGTAATTATTAAATATTAGCTATCGGTAATAAAATATTTATCAAAAAATGGGTCGCGCAAAACATTGCACTGAAGAAGAAAGGAAAATTATTAAAAATTTAAGTTGTTCCGGCCGATCTCAACGTGAAATTGCTAAATTAGTAGGACGTCCCAGGAATTTGTTTTCAATGCGTTATCCATCCGCAAGCCGCCACGTTCCATAGGAAAACCACGAAAAACTGAAGATAATTTAATTGTTATAATATCAAAGTATACCATTAAAATTATACTTTTTAAATTAATTTTGAAGTATTAAACAATGAAAATTAGTTTTTGAGTTTTTATTCAGTTAAATTAAGAAACCAATAATACTATCATAATATACATTGTTTTTAGTCTAGTCTGAAATATATATAAATTCAAAAGATTTAAAATCAGAAAAACTGATTTAAATTAAATTTTAAGTTCATTTTATTATATTAAATAGAAATATGTAGTTATGATCTCTTTTTTATGATCTTCATTGTTACTGTTGTGAACTATTTTTGTTAGTTTTTTTTATTGAATTAAGGCCCTAATTTTGTAAATCACGTCACCAAAGTGATATTTATATGGAAAGCAAAAACAAAATTTCAAAAATTGTAAAAAATTGTTTTTGTTTTATATACAAAATTTTCAAATTATGAAAGGCAAATCAACGTTTGAATTTTGGTGAGTTTGTTCTGTTAAGAATTTGTATATAAAACAAAAACAAATTTTTAAAATTTTTGAAATTTTGTTTTTGCTTTCCATATAAATATCACTTTGTGAAGTGATTTACAAAATTAGGGCCTAAATAAATTTTGAAAATAAACAATTGTACTTCTTTTTACTCAATTGTACTGCTTTTTTAACTCCGATGTACGTTTTTTGACAATTTCAAATCTGGCAAGCCTAATTTAAATATACATATGTATAAAAACTGAAAAATATATAGTTTTAATTTTGGTTTTATAATTTTAATTTACCATTCTTGAAGAGAATACATAATTTGTTTTGTTTTTGAGTTCGATGTGGTTTTATTTATACTAGGATAGCCTGGTGGTCAAAATTCGACCACTAGTAACAAAATTATACAATAAAAATATTTTTCACGATTGTGCACAAATACACGTGTATTCAGATGTGCATAAACATGTTGTTGTTGTTTTTCAAGCAAATTTAAAAACACTTTTTAACATTTTTATGGAAAGAATTTTTAAAAAAAATAAATTAACATACTTAAAAGTGTACCACAAAAAAAAGTGTGGCCTATTTATATATAAGATAATCAAACATAATTTGTAGAAACAGCGGTACAAATATTGAAGAATTTCTTCATAATATTACTAAAAACAAATTTAGCATTTTTTTGGCATTTAAAAATCCATTTAGCATTATTTTGGATAGGATATAGCAGCAAAAAGGACATGTTAAACTCCAAATGAAATAAAAATCGTTGAGGCAAAAAGTGGCAGCTAATTTTTTAAACATTAAAAACCTACATATATATATAGATGAAGATTAATTCCGATAAATAACCATTTGAAATTCTAATAGAATTTGGGCATTGAATAAAAATTTTACATTTAAAACACACATATCTTCACCTAAAATGGAAAACAACGTATCATCGATTGATTACGATTCACAACATCATATTACATATGTGTAAATGATTTTCTTAAACAAAATAACTTATATTTTAATTAAAAACTCGTTTTTACATTATTTTAGGTAGTATCCTATTTTTTTAATAAATTTGTTGCAATTGAATATTTTTTGCAGTCTTTATGAAAATTTAATGATGTACTTTTTTAGTTTAAAAAATGTTTATATAAACTGCTTTTATTTAAAATAAAAAATATGGGAAATTATGGGAATTCAGCACACTAATTCTTAACAAAAAAAAAATATTTTTGTTTAAGATTTTATTTTTCCATAAAAATTTATATTGATGATACGTTTTTTTGTTAAAAAAATAACAATTCAAAAAAACGAAGCCACGTATCTTAAAGTGTGCTTTGAAAAAATTGTTTTTTCATAAAATATATTTCTAGTGTCATTGTAATTCAGATTTGAAAATTTGGGTTCAATATCTAAAGTAGTTTTCATTTCATATCGTTTTTTGCTTCTCCTATATACTTATGAAAAGTGATGTTACGTTATTTTGCATTTTAGGTGACCATATACATATTGCATTTTTTTTCTAAACAAAACTTATTTTATGAAATTCTAGATTGAGCATTATATAATTTTTCTTTTATGAGACTTGGAGAAAAAGCCAAAGCCTATGTACACTGTATTCTCTTTAAGAATGTTTATTAGAAAGTAACCGTAAGAACACTTTTATCTATCACTATCCTTAGGTTGTACAGACTTCACACATAAAGTGTATGCAATCAGTTAACATGATGCATTGCCATGTGAATAAAAATTATGTATAGTTTTTTTCTTTCCATCTTTATGTTTAAGCATGTGACATATTTTTGTTTTATTTTTCAGGACTGAATAATAGAGTAGAGTATGTAGAAAAATAAATATAATAACATACTTTTTAATGAGTATAATGAACTTCTGTACAAATCATATTGTAACAAAACACAAAGAACATTAATAAGGAATCGCAATGAGTAATAAACATTTAAAGACTTTCTTATTTTGTGGTATTAAGTTAAATTTTTAAAACTTTAATTGACTACTACTGGTATTTTGATTTTAATTCGAATTTATATCTACCTACAACTCTATGAAATGTAATCCTACTTAAAAGTATCAGACAAGTAAAATATACATAATGAAATGAATACAGACACATGAATTTGTACAAAAAATTAAAAAAAAATACTTAAACCACATCCTTTAATTAAAACACAATTTTCATATGAAATTGTATATTATATATGTAAATATCTATTAGGAGGTTCCCTATTTATATGGAGTCAATAATGATTCCCAATACCAATTTGTTTTATATCATTTCCAAAAATATTCTAAATTTAACTGATGATTTCATGATTTTGCTCATATTATGCCAAAGTAACAGACAAATTCAATGGCGTTACATAAAAGGATCTTCAAAAGGCATAAATTAAATTCTCGATCAACTCAAAATTTTAGAGACTTTTTTACAAATGTCTTAAAGTCATGTGTGATTCTACATGGCAAATTTTGACGAAAGTTCATATTTTTTTAATTTGTAAATGCAGAAACCTAAAGTAAAATAGCAATAACTTTTGAACTGTTAGTGAGATTATCTCATTCTTGATCTCATATTAAAGACAATAAATTTATGTTTTAAGATTTTTTGCGAATGTTATTGTCAAAACACGATATACATACATACATATATAGCTTTTTTATTTAAAAAATACAGACGGACATGGCTATATCGACTCCGCTATTTATAACGATCCAGAATATATATACTTTGTCATGTCGCAAATGAAAAATGTAGAAATTACAAACGGAATGACAAACTTATACGAATACCCTTGCCACTCATGGTGAAGGGTATAAAAATTGTACGTTCGAAAATACAATATGTCGCTACTAATAATAACAAATTTTCATGAATTTATAAGTAGAGATTATTCGATTTTATTCGTAAAATTTTTCCCGAATACGGCAAAATTTTTCTGAAAAGAAAACGTGATTTTCAAAATAAATAGTATAAAATTATTGTATTTTCATGCGAAACATTTTATATGCCACAAATGATCAGCTGTAGGTTTTAATTTCGTGCGAAAGAAGTGCTGCTTATGTTAATTCGTGTGGAAAAATAAGGTTGCCAGATGTATTTCACATATTTTCCACAATAAGAACAGAGTACTGCTTTTGCGAAATTATTTCGCATATATTTCATTCCAAATATTTTAGTTTGACAGCATTTCGCACGAAATTTTGAACATAGTACTAAGCTTAAGGGGTAAAAGGAAAGCTACATAAGTCATGTTTTAAAATTTTCAATTAAATTATATTAAACACAAATTGTCATAAGAGATAAAGTGAAGTTAGTAATTGTTTTGTTCCCATTGTGCTAACGTTTTTTGTTTTTCTGCTGATTGCAAAACAATAACGTAAGAACTAATTCAGCAATATGAGTTTTTTGAAACAAATTTACATATGTATGTTTGCAATTTTTTCTGATCTCCTAGTACTATAAATCAAATGTGTACTTACTCTTACTTATGTTTACATACAATACATACTTTTTGTTTATTATTTAGTTTCTACATCGTTTAAAATGGCCACGGAAGATTTTTGGAGAAATTTTATAAAAATGAAAATTAATAGAACAAAAATTTTCTAAATTAGTACAACAATTCAACAATAACAATTTACGATATTTTCATTAAAAGCTAATCATCTCAACAAAATCTTTCCTTTGAAAAGTATGCAGGTATGTACATTTTTAAAAAGTTGTCGATATTGTACCTATAAAATATTTTTTAAATAAAAATGTATTTACATATTTGAAAACTAAATTATTACTTGTGTTACTTTTGTGTATTTTTGTGTATTATATGTACAATAATATACTTATGTACATAATTATTGTCAATTATAAAATACTGCAGTAGAGTGCATATAAAAGTGTATGTAGTTTAATGTAAACAATATAACGGTAGATCGATCATTCATAGGCAATAATATTGCGTACATACTTTCATACGTACACACAGGTTTAGTTGTTGTTTAACATTCTTGTGTGCAAAAACAAAAGTGAGAAATTAAGAAGAAAGATTAAAGAGAAGGAGCAATTGAATTTAGTGACGTCATTCAAATAATAGTTAATCTTTACAGTCTTTTAAGTACACACTTGTTATTTTTATGATCTACTGGTAGTATTTATCATATCGAGATGTGAAACTTTGTTTGGTTGTTGTTGTTTCTTTACAAATTACAAACAAAACAATTAAATAAATATTTAAACAAGATTTTTTTTGTTTATTGCAATTAAAACCAAATTTTTTACTCGATCTTTATAATTATGTATACATGTATTATACATCCCAATTATGAAAAAAAAAATCCCGGGAGTTTTTCCCATTTCTTATTCAAATTCAATGTTAAAAACAAGTAAGAAAGTATGGTCGGTCAAGCCCGACCATATAATACCCTACACTAAGTAATAGAGCAAAAAAAAATTTCTTTTAAACTTTCAATAATTTATATTTTTGAGTGATTTTCGGAAGTGGGCCTTATATGGAGGCTATGACCAATTATGGACCGATCACCATGAAATTAGGTCGAGAGATTTATGTCTATATTAAAGTTAACTATGTTGAATTTTGTGTGTTTACCAACATTTTTAAGCGATTTATGCACGTTAAAGTGATTTTCGGAAGCGGGTCTATATGGGAGCTATGACTAATAATGGACCGATCGTAACAAAATTTGGTGACATGAATTTTGTGTATATAAAACTTATTTGGAGCGGAATTTGTGGAGATACATATATAAATTAAACATTTATGACCGATAAAGTCCAATTTCGGGAGGACATTTGTATGGGGGCTAGGTGAAATAGTGGACCGATTTCAGCCCGTTTCAATAGGCTTGGTCCTTGCGCTGAAAAAATAATATGTACCAAATTTCATCGAAATATCTTCAAAATTGCGACCTGTACTCTGCGCACAAGGTTTACATGGACAGCCAGCCAGCCAGCCAGCCAGCCAGCCAGCCAGCCAGCCAGCCAGCCAGCCAGCCAGCCAGCCAGCCAGCCAGCCAGCCAGCCAACCAGACGGACGGACGGACGGACGGACGGACATCGCTTAATCGACTCAGAAAGTGATTCTAAGTCGATCGGTATACTTTAAGGTAGGTGTTAGACTAATATTTTTGGGCGTTACAAACATCTGCACAAACGCATAATACCCTCCCCACTATGGTGGTGTAGGGTATAATAAGAAAAGGAAAAAAACTCCCGGGGAATTTTTTTTACAATTGGGCTGATAGTTAAAATTGTTATTATTAAGTTAAACAATTTATGCCATTGGGCACTATTATGAGTATGTTGTTTTATAAAAAAATAGGGTATTTTACTTAAGGAATATTAATATGAATAAAATAATTTGTTGTTGATATATACATACATATACATATGTATGTAAATTATTAATCAAGCTGTGCCGAATTTTATATACCCTTGACCAAAGTATACTTTAAAACCAAACATTTTTTTTTCACATTTTCTTTGTTGAAAAAATTTATTAGTGAGAAACAATTTTATGTTAAAAAACAATTTTTTGGTGAATAAAACTCGGGATAAAAAATATTTTTTTTCGATTTTGATCCAAATTACTATGGCGTTCTATACGTCGTTGCTATTAGCTATCAATATTGTCTATATCAATGGCATACAGTAATCCAGATACAGATCAAAAATCGATTTCGTCGTGGTTTTTTGCTTATATCTCATCTATTGTGCCGTGCCGTGCGGTGTGCCAATTTTCTGTATTGATGTGTGAACCATGTACTATGCCAGTTATTTGGAAAGTTTATTTTAACATAGAGACGGTCATGTCTATATAAACTCTGCTCTGGGGTCGCATGTTAAAAATGTAAAAATTACAAACGGAATGAGAAACCTTGCCACTCATGGTATTTTTTTTTGTCTTAAAACATACCATCAAATCACCTTAAATGCCTTAGCCAAGTAAATAAAGTTTAATCGCAAGATAACGATTTACATAAAATTTTTTACAACACTACACTATTACTTTTTTTTACAGGAGAAACAAAAAACGTTATACCATCAATAATAATAGAGTCAAACGTCCGTTTGATTTTCTTTAATAAAGTTGTAATTTTCGATCGAAGGGTTTAAAAATTTTCGTGAGCATGTAGTTTGATCATAGATGGGGGTAGTGCATTAATTTTGCAGTTTGCACTAATACTTAGTGATAGTGCAAAATTAATGCAATCATTTTGTTCATATTTAGTGCTGAGTTGAAAATTAGCAGCCTCACTAAACATTAGTTAGTGAGTTAAAAAATTTTGCACTCAAAATTAAATTAGTTGATTTAAAAAAAATGTAATCATCATTTTATTGCAACTTTTTTGTATGCACTAATTTGAGTTAAACTTCAAATTGTGCACTAAATTTTTAAGTTCAAAATGGTTTAAGTTTATTTCTGTACACTAATTTAAAACTTAAGACTAATATTTCATTAAAAATAACAAAAAATATTTAAAATTTTTATTTTTCGAATTTGGATTCAACAATTTTATGACTACTCATTTTTGAAAATTTAGTGATAGTATGTTTAATGCAGCCTTTTTTTGATTGCAGGTTAAAATATTGCACTAATTAATTGTAGTGCAGATTTTTGCACTAAATCTTCGTTTAGTGATAGTTAAAAAATTATCACTATCACTATTTTTTTTTAGTGCTAGTTAAGAATTATGCATTATCACTAAAGCTGATAAAAAATAGTGCAAACTAAATTTTTTGCAATTTTAGTGAGTGATAGTGCAATGCTGATTTCAATCAACATTTAGTGCACTACCCCCAACTATGAGTTTGATAAAAATAACCTTAATCAATCAAAAACTCGATTTTGAATTTTTGTGTAGTTACGTCCGTTTGCATTTAAAGTGACGATACACATTTCTAAAACTAAAATATTTTTTTCATCAAATAAATATTTTATTTAGGTGGTACATTTTAAATCACTTCAAAAATTATTCGTTTAAATTGTTTTTGGTTTTTCAAGATGAAATTGAGAAAATCCAAATTTATATGTATTGTGAAATTATTGAAACTCAGAAATCCTAATTAATATTGAGAAAATACAAATTGAAATCGAGAAATGCAAATTGAAATTCAGAATAGCAAATTATTTAAAATTTAAATAAAGTACAAACACCCTTCTAAAATTTCTGATTTTCTATTATATTTTTAGATTATGCCGAAGCTGGATTGGAATTAACAAAATATGAGATAAATAAATAGATGCTCATACATATAAACATACTTATAACTGATCAACAAACATTGACCCATTGATAGTTTCATCAAATTGGTGTACAAAAACGGTATGTAATTTATTACAAAAGTCGTTCTGACGTCATTACTTTATTATTTTCTTATTCCATATTGTACTTTTTATTTTTTCGGATTACCTAGTAAAAATACAAAATACAAAAAAAACTTTAAAAACAAAACAAAAAGATATGTCAAGCCGTCAGAAATAAACATGTCCGCTTTAAATATTACATATCTTTTAATCTGGCAACACTGAATAAAATTGTCACTTTTCATAGTACATACATGTGTATTTTGTTCTTATTTAAAATTTCTGTACGCCTGATATCATGGTTTTTATGCCCTCATACGTTTTAACAAGTTCGAAAGTATAAGTCGGGCAAACATGACCATATGATAGCCTACACAGAGTATATGATTATAAACAGCTTTCTTGGGTACTAGGAGAAATAATGGAGCGATTCTAACCAAATTCAATATAGCTTAGTCCTTGGGGCAATATAAAAGTTTGTGCCATATTTCGTCGACTTATCTTTAAAACGGACGTACTGTCGGACGGACGGACATTGCTTAATCTACTCAGAAAGTGATCCTGAGCATATTGGTATACTTTAAGGTGGGCGTTAAGACAATATGTTAGCACGTTACAAAAATAAAAAGTATGAGGAAATATAAAAGAAGAAAACATTTTGTAACGACGTCATGCAATTATGTATATAAAAAAAATTAATAAAGAACCACCTGCTGAAATTTCTGTTTTTCTATTATAATTACAGATGATGCTGTTGTTTCTAAAGCTGAAATGAAGGAGATAGAAGAAGAAGAACGAACAACAACAGAGAGGATCATATAAAGATTTTGAAAAACGATCAACTAAAATTTCTGATGACCTGTTTCTTTCAGCAAATTGTACTTCTTTACAAAAAAAATAAATAAAATAATGAAAATTATTACCATGACGTCATTGGTTTTTAAATTATTCATTCCATTTTGCACATTCTATGTTTCCTGATCACCTAGTAAACTCACTCAAATATTTAATATTTTAATATTAAAATTTATTTAAATTAAAAAAATGCCTTAAACAAAAAAAAAAAATAGTCCGAAGGATAAGAAAGAAATAATACTTACTAATATTTCTGCTAACCTGACTTTTTTAAGTTTTTCATTATTTTGTGTTGTACGTTAATAACGACGTCATAAATAACTTATGGTTAAGAATATAAACACTGCTTGCTGATATTTATGCTGGCCTAATGTTTTTACTTATTTTATCGATTTGTGCTCGCTCATTTTGGAAAATCAGAATGAAAATCAAGCAATACTTGCTGATTTTTCTGATGGTCTGGTATTTTTTCATTTCAATTTGTTTTCGTTCGTGGTTAATAAATAAAAAAAAAAGACATAAAATCCATATTGATGACGTCCTATTTTTAAGCAAAATTATACAAAACCGATTGCTGGAATTTATGTGACGTCATTCATACATAATAAAATTTTAAAACAGCCTTCTGAAATTTCTGTTTTTCTATTATATTTTCAGTTGATTATGTTGTTTCTAAAGCCGAATTGGTGGAGAAACAAAATGATCATACAAAGATTTATTTAAATGCTCAACTAAAATTTCTGATGATCTGTTACTATCAGCAAATAGTACTTATTTACAAAATAAAATAAACAAAAATGACCATGACGTCATTGGTTTTTAAATTTTTTATTCAGTTTTGCACATTCTATGTTTCCTGACCACCTAGTAAACTGACTCAAATATTTCATTTAAGTTTATTTTAATGTTTTTGCATGACGCGAAATAAAAAAAAAACCTATCAAAAATACTTCGAAGGATAAGAATACTTACTAATATTTCTGTTAACCTGACTTTTTTAAGTTTTCCATTGTTTTGAGTTAATAACGAACGACGTCATAAAAAATAACTTATAATTAAGAATACATACACTACTGCTTGCGGGTATTTATGCTGGCTTGATGTTTTTACTTATTTTATAGATTTGTGCTTTGGAAAATTCTGCCGATCCTGTGAGAAGTTACAAAAATAAAAAGTATGAGGAAATAAATATAAAAGAAGAAAACATTTTGTAACGACGTCATGCAATTATGTATATAAAAAAAATTTAAAAAAGAACCACCTGCTGAAATTTCTGTTTTTCTATTATAATTACAAATGATGCTGTTGTTTCTAAAGCCGAAATGAAGGAGATAGAAGAAGACGAACGAACGAACAACAACAGAGAGGATCATACCAAGATTTATTTAAATGTTCAACTAAAATTTCTGATGACCTGTTACTTTCAGCAAATAGTACTTATTTACAAAATAAAATAAACAAAAATTACCATGACGTCATTGGTTTTTAAATTATTTATTCCATTTTGCACATTCTATGTTTCCTGATCACCTAGTAAACTCACTCAAATATTTAATATTAAAATTTATTTAAATTGACTTTAAACAAAAAAAAACCTAAACAAAAATAGTCCGAAGGATAAGAAAGAAAGAATGCTTACTAATATTTCTGCTAACCTGACTTTTTTAAGTTTTTCATTATTTTGTGAGGTACATATTAATAACGACGTCATAAATAACTTATGGTTAAGAATATAAACACTGCTTGCTGATATTTATGCTGGCCTGACGTTTTTACTTATTTTATCGATTTGTGCTCGCTCATTTTGGAAAATCAAAATGAAAATCAAGCAATACTTGCTGATTTTTCTGATGGTCTGGTATTTTTTCATTTCAATTTGTTTTCGTGGTTAATAAATAAATAAAAAAAGGACGGACATAAAATCCTTATTGATGACGTCCTATTTTTAAGCAAAATTATACAAAACCGATTGCTGGAATTTATGTGACGTCATTCATACATATATAAAATTTTAAAACAGCCTTCTGAAATTTCTGTTTTTCTATTATATTTTCAGATTATTATGTTGTTTCTAAAGCCGAATTGGTGGAGAAACAAAATGATCATACCAAGATTTATTTAAATGCTCAACTAAAATTTCTGATGACCTGTTACTATCAGCAAATAGTACTTATTTGCAAAATAAAATAAACAAAAATTACCATCACGTCATTGGTTTTTAAATTTTTTATTCCGTTTTGCACATTCTATGTTTCCTGATCACCTAGTAAACTCACTCAAATATTTCATTCAAGTTTGTTTATTTTAATTTTTTTACATGACGTGAAATAAAAAAAACCTAACAAAAATAGTTCGAAGGATAAGAATACTTACTAATATTTCTGTTAACCTGACTTTTTTAAGTTTTCCATTGTTTTGAGTTAATAACGAACGACGTCATAAAAAATAACTTATAATTAAGAATACATACACTACTGCTTGCGGGTATTTATGCTGGCTTGATGTTTTTACTTATTTTATAGATTTGTGCTTTGGAAAATTCTGCCGATCCTGTGAGAAGTCATAGTAGGTGGCTTATGGTTAAGAATACAAATACACTACTTACTACTTACTGATATTTCTCATTTCATATGATTTGTTATTTTTTCATAATAGTTTTGTGTCAGTCGTGGTTAAAATATTTGCCACAATTTTTAATTTTTTCTTTCTGTTCGTTTAAAAAATTCCAATTTTGATGCCGTCATATTTTTAAACAAAATTTCTACAAAAATCTCTTGCTGGAATATGTTTGTTTACTTGGAAATTATTTTTTTATTGATTTCTTTCATTCAAATTAATAAATAAATTTAATTAATTTTGTTTTTATACAATTTTTAAATCAAATAAATTTACATAAAATCATGTTAATTTTTTATTTTAATTATTTATTTAAATTAAAATTTAAAAAAAAATCAAAATTAAATTTAAATAAGGAGTGAGATCGAAAAATTCTTAACATACATATATGTTTATAAAAAAGAAACCACTAAACTTACAGCTTTAATTTTTTTTTTTATTTGATTGAAATTATTATTACAATTTACAAAAAAAATTATTTTTATAGTTTTAATCACTAGTGATGAAATTTTGAACCTTTTTCGGAAACCCTTCCATTAACGTTTTTATAGTGCTTTCTGTCACTTTGCTCGAACATGTAGTCCATCTCCGTTTAAAATCTACCACACTTTTGGACACCTTTTTTGTACTCTTCAATTCTCTTTTAACAAGAGCCCAATATCTCTCCACTGGCCTTAGCTCCGGGCAGTTTGGAGGATTTGCCTCTCTTGGTACAAATACCACATTATTGTTCTTGTACCACTCAAGGGCTTGTTTGCCATAGTGACAGGATGCCAAGTCAGGCCAAAAATAAGTGGACACATTATGAAGTCTTATGAATGGAAGCAGCCTTTTTTGTAAACATTCCTTGATGTAAATTTCGGTATTTATAGAGCCCGTTGTAACAAATGAGTGGCTTCTTTTGCCGCAACTGCATATTGCTTGCCATACCAAGAACTTTCTGGGAAATTTTGTCTGCTTTTGGGTCCTAAACTTTTCTTCAACATTCCCTCGAGCATCAGCAACATAAAATTTTTGACCTGGAAGTTGCGAAAAATCTGCCAGAACATACGTTTCGTCATCCATTATGCAGCAAGAATATTTTTTTATAAAACTTGACTTCAATTTCCGTGCTCTGTTTTTGGCCTCTAAATTTTTAGTAGCGTTCCTGTCAGGAACTTTTTGAGCCTTGTATGTTTTTAAACCTGCATTAGCTTTAACTTTTCGTACCAAATAGTCCGAGCACTGAGCTAACCGGGCTGCTTTCCTACCGGATGTGTTGGGAGCTCTTTTGAAAATGCGTTCTATTTTTTTGGCTTTAGAAACATCATGTGGACCATTCCTTCTACCTGAACCAGGTTTTCTATCAACTGACAAGTTCTCCCGGTACTGTTTAATAACATTGGAAACAGTTTGACGGCAGACCTTTGTATGCTTGGCCAACTTTTTGTAAGACCAAGTTGGGTTTTGTTGAAAATATTTAATAATTTCAGTACGCACTTTTTTCTGGTCACTCATTTTAATCAGATTAACAAAAAAATTAATATAATTGACATTACACATAATAACTGACATGTTTTTCAAAGGTAACTTGATCAAAAAAAAATTCAAATAATACTTGGGTTAAAAAATGTAATGAAAAACGTGTGTTAAGAATTTTTCGATCTCACTCCTTATAAAAATAATTTATATAATAAAGTTTTTAAGCTGGTTTTGTGATTCATTCAAATTAATAAATTGAATTAATTTAGTTTTTACAATTTTTAAATCAAATAAATTTACATAATACTGTTAAATTTTTATTTAAATTAAAATTAAAAAAAAAAATCAAAAATAAATAAAAATTTAAATATAAAAATAAATATAATTAATTATATAATATAAAAGTTTTTTAAGCTGGCTTTATGATTAATAAAATTCGTCTAGATTCGACTATTTATAAATAACGAGTTCATACATATGTAGAATACTTCATGGAAGTAGTTTAGAGCTGCATGCAGTATTGCTTCAAATAACGGGTTCTAGAAGCTATTACAATTTCAGTTCTAAGGATTTATAAAGGATTTTAAAATAAATACATATCATGTCATTCTTCATTAAATACAAACAAAACTGTCCAAAGTTACTGCATAACTGTTGTACACCTGTATGATTGCTAATTATGTTCTCTAATACAGGATTTGTTATTTAAAATCTGTAATCCGGGTTTTTTTGTAACTTTCAGAAATTTGAAGTCCATCACAGTTTTATATCTGAAATTAAAATGATGAAAAATTAGTATGTATGTACAGTGTCGTTCAAAATACATTGGACAAAATTCGCGACATAACTTTTTTCCAATTCCAAATTAAGTAATGAATTTGGAAACAACAAATGCTCAAAATAAAAATACATCCTAATTATTATTAACAATGAAATTTTCTTATGATTAAAAAATATTAAAAATTAAAAAAAAGTAAAAAAGATAAAAAAAAAATATTCGAGGTACCCCAATTCTGGCGTCGACCCCCACCCCTTGGGTGTTTAAAGTCCAAAACATAAAATCAACTACACTTCCTCTATAGCCATATTTTTTTTTAATCGGAAATTCTTATGTTTGATTTTAAGCATCACCCTAATACGCGAATGTATGCAGTCATATATTGAAGTGAATAAAATTCATAAAAATCATTTTTAACAACGGTAATCTTCTTTATATTTGCATACTCGCACAAACTCTCACACTATTTCTATGAATGCTTATAATTCTGAATTATATTTTTTTCGTCAGAGATTTTCGTATTATTTTACCATACACTCAACGAACACATTCAACAAAATGTATCTGTAAAAATGTAAATGTGTTTGCTCAAAAAAGTAACATTGTATTCAAAGTATCTTTGTATATTTGAATGTGCATACATATGTAGATTTATACGAGCACTTTTGTTAATCATAGTTTGTTTAGGTCATTAAAATCACCACAAACGTATGCCACCACTTTTACAACCTTCGATGCACAAATTACGTGACTTTATGGTCAACTAACTAATTTGTAAGACTAAGTTAAAAAAAATACTGGGAGAGAATTGAAAATATAATGAATGAAAGAGGAATATAAATCCTACAAAATGGACTTGAGACTTTCGTATAAGAAAAAAAAAATAAGCTTAAAAATTATGGGGTCACAAATTTTAGTGCACACTACTACTAGTTTTATACCGATGGTTAAATGGAAGTCCTTTTTGGACGCAAATTGTATTGGAATCAAAGTGGTTGAAATTCACGTTTCTTCAACTACAATTTGGCTAACACATCTTCATTGCGATATCGTGGCAAAATTGCAACCCTAACTATTATTAAAACTGAACTCTTAAAATAATTGTAGGCTACCGATTCGAAACGACAAAAAGATGGATTTTTTGGTAACTGTATTTTGAGTCAACTAACAAACATTTTCCAAAAAGCTTGACAAATTATTTCAAAGTGTCATCTGTCATCTCCGATTTCAATCAAATTTATCACAGATTTTATATATGGGCATTTCTACACAAGGTCTACCGTGACCAGAAATAAATAAATGATTATTTCTACCATTATATTAAAAAAAATCTAATTTTTATAAAACAATAGCCCAATTCATAATCTTGTGTATATCATCAGCAAAAATGCAAAACAACATATCATCAACAAATTCGAAATTGATTTTACTATTGATTACGACTTTAAAATTTAACTATCAAAAATAACCAAGTTATAACCAAAATTTAAAACAACTTGTCATCAAGTGCACGATTTTCTTAAACAAAATACGTATACGTTTTGAGTAATTAATTATTAAATAGTAGTTATTTTTCCTTATTTTAGATAGTTTCCTAATATTTTTTAATAAATTTTTTGCAATTGATTTTTTTTTGCAGAATTTATGAAAATTTAACGAAGTAAATTTTTTTGTTTAAATATGTAGTTGTTAGAATTTAAAATAAACAAAATATAACGAGGGCCTATATTCAAAACCCTTTATCTTTGATTAGTTATATTAAATAAATCACGTTAAAAACTGACAGATGGCATAAATGAAATCAAAATAATAAATTTTTATTAAAGTGCAAAACCCTCTATCTGATCATTTCATACATACACATTGAACATTTTTGAAAAACAAAACCCTCTATCTATCATAAAGACTACAATAATGCAAAATTTTAAAAACCAATTATATGTGAGATTCAGTAGTTGCTTTAAAAAAATATTGTAGAATTCCGAATTTTAATAACTCAAGTAATACGCGAAAAAAACAGTTTTTTGGGTCTCCTGAAAAGTTGTGTTTTTCAAGATATAGGGTTTTGAAATAAGGGTTTTTAAAATAAAAAAATATAATTTTGTTTAAATTTTTATTTTTTCATACAAATTTATATTGATGATACGTTATTTTGGTTTTAACACAACAACACAAAATAACAAAAGACACATAGCACAAAGTATGCTTTGAAAAAATTCGTCTTTTTATATAAAATACTAGCTGATCCGGCAAACGTTGTTCTGCCATACAAATTATTTCTAGTGAATATTTTGGTTGTTAAATAAAAAATAGCGAATGTATTCTAAGTGAAGTTATAGGTATTTTTGATGCCAAATGAAGAGAAATACAAACAAAATTTTTTGGCGAAAAATATTTTAAAAAATGGGTGGATAGGGACATCCTAATGTCATAGCGGTATGATATATCGAGCCCTTGCGCCAAATTATCGTAAGCGACATTTTCTAAATTTTTTTTTTATTGCAAAAATTAAAATTTTATGGACCGACTGATGTTTTAGCGTTCTCAGAATATCAAAATTGTTAATAACTTCAAAATTATAGGGGGTAAGATTTTATCGTAAGTCAATGATTACATTTTACAGTAAACGAATTTTATCGTAAGCGACACATAGTGGTATAGAAAAAAAAGTGGGAAATAAATCTGTAACTTCTAAATGGTTAGATTGGTTTGAATGAAATTTCACATGCGCAAAGAAGAAGTGTTCTTGAGTTTAAGTTCTGAACGTAAACCTCATGGGCCCACCAGGGCCGCGAGCAAGGGTCCTCAAAGTAGGACACCTCGGGTAAATAACATTTTTAAAATGATTCTATTTCTTCGTTTGTGTTCCGATTTCAAAAAAAATTACACACATAAAATCTTTTCATCGAGTGCTACAAAAGACCTATCAATTAGCTATCAATTGTCTCTTATAGCTTAGGAGATATTCGCATTTGAAAATTAAATGTTCAATATTTTTACTCAACCTACTCAAGTTTTTTGATAAAAGTGTATCCAAATATTTTCCAATTTTCTCCAGTTTTCCTTCATTGGACTAACAACATACGTATGTGTCAAATAAGAAAAGAACTGTTTAAAAATATTGACTAAGTCCAAAGTTATATGCATTTGAATTTAAAAAATTTTAAAAAGCCGATTTTTCGCTAATTTTTTTGGAAAAAAGAACTTTTTTTCTTTTTAAGTTATCGCAAAAAATTTCTAAGAGGATGTATAAGGAATTTATACTTTCTGAAAGCTAGGTTTTCACAAAATATTTTAAATGAAAAAAAAAATTAAAAATTTTTGTTACCGAGGGACCAGGTCTATTCAAAAAACACCTATTTTTTATGTAAAATTAAACTTTAGGGCAAAAATTCTCAAATCGCGTAATCGATATCAAAATACAATAACCGTTTTTAGATGGCCCAATATGCTTTTAATTATTTTGTAAAGGATTCCGATAACTCCGACCCTGGTATGGATATTATAGCCAAAAAACTAAAAATTTCCATTTTTGGGATTTTTCAACACTTTTTTGGGAATTGCGGGATTGCTGATAATAAATATCATAATTCGTTTTTATTTTTCCATTTTAAATAGAAAATTTTACATAACTGTGAAATTTCATTAAAAACTATTCATAAATAAATATTTTATTTCAATTCGAAAAATTTGTATCTATGCAAAAATTCAATAAAAAATATTTCAATAAAGTATTTAATGAATTTTTAATTGTCAAAAGTTATAAATATTTTTGAAAAATATACAAATAGCTTGAACGAAATTATAATATATTGCATCATAAAATGTTTAATTCTATGTATAAATTTCAAAATAATCGAAAAAAACCTTCTCCTGTAAAATTTGTGTTTTGTCGCTTACGATAATTTGGCGCTGAGGGGTCGATATATTATTCTCGTACCTACCAAAAATATATACAAAATTTCAGAAAATATTGATATTTCGATATTGCTCATACAAAATACTAAAATCTCGGCTAAAAAACGGATGGGTGAGGGTCGGTTGATGAAAATTTGGGGTTATATGTATTTTTTAATGCCAAATAAATAAAATGAAAAAAGGCTTTTGGCCAAAAAATGGTAAAAATAAATTCTGGATAGGGTCACCCTAATGACCTAGCGGTATGAAATATACTTTACGACCTATTCTCATACCTACCAAACATACATACAAAATTTCATAAAAATCGGTTGAGCTGTTTCGGAGGAGTTCAAACACTAACATTGTGACACGAGATTTTTATATATTAGATATTTCTATTTTCATTATAATTTAGATTTGAAAATTTTGATTCAATATCTCAAGGAGTTTTCATTTTATATCGTTTTTTTCTTCTCCTATAAACTTATGAAAAGTGATGTTACGTTATTTTGCATTTTAGGTAACGATATGTATTGCAAATTTATGCAATGGTGTATTTCTATATATTTTATTAGTAGCGGAGTTCTTGCATTATTGCAAATGCAAAATTTTACAGTAATGCAATAACAAAATAAACCAAAAACGTATATAATTTTGCATTTGCAAGGATGGAATACCATTCGCACCTAATAGTGAACACAGCTAGTGAAAAGTAAAAATGTAATGCATATACAACGATGCAAGACTATTTGCAGAAGATTGTGAATTGGGCTAATGTATTTTCAGCTATTTTAATGACATTTTCTCTTTAGTATTTATTGTTTACATATTTTTATATCACTGCACTCATCTTATAAAATCAACAGCAAATTATTACAAACAAATAAAAAGAGGCTGGACAAAACTGTACAACGGTAATTTTTTCTCTTGATTTGGTTCATGTGCCAATGTCGCGTTCTGGTAGCTAAATGATCGTTATTTATCAGTACTCCGAGATCGTTCTAATAAAGTGGCTGACAATTTTAATTTAAATTTATAAGCTTTAGCTAATAAACAAATTACTGGATATAATAATCACACTAAACATTTTATTTGGACTTTTAAAATGAGTCTCGTTAGGGATCTTATGTGTATCGTTTTTGAAATTGCTTATATTTTATTTTAGTTTTCTTATAAAACTATCAATTGGGGTCAGTATTTACATATTAAGACCCTAAAATCTGCAATTAGTTAGTAATCATGTAAAAACTTAGGTAGTCAAACGATTTGTTCAAAATATTAGAAATAGTGGGTGTGGCAAAACACAAAATATTATAAAAAATGTTAGAAAAAGTTATTTTTGTTAGATTCGGATAACTTTAAATTGAAATAAAACAGAGAGACGTTTTTAATATCCTCATATTGGCTTTTTTAATTACATATTTTTATTACATTAATGTTTGAATATGATTTCGGTCTAACACATTCATGCCGTCCAATTTTTATATACACTTCGTAGTAAATCAGGCTGCATTTCAACAGTAACTTCCAAGTACTTGATCGTTTCTGTTTTCTCTTCATAGATCTTGGACTATCCAAAGAGAAAATAATCGAATAGCGTCATATCTCATGAACGAGCTGGCCACTTACCAAGTCCATTTCTTGAAATTGTTCGTTCGATAAATGTCTGCAATTCTAATACATACTTTCCAATAGAGGCACGAACAAGTAAGTAACAAAAAGTAGTGTAGTCTAGTAGTGTCTCTGCACCACTCACCGTTGACTGTAACATTCTGACCATTCTTATTTGTGAAGTTATATGGACCAAAACGGGCCATAAAACGCACCAAACTGTGAGTTTTTCTGGATGTAATGATGTTTCAACAATGGTTTGCGGATTATTATCGCTCCAAATGCAGCAATTATATTTATTGATATAGCCATTTAACCAAAATTGTGCTTCATCACTGAATACAATTTTCAAATGAACGGTGTGTGAAAATTGGACATAAACTTATCTAATTAAAAAACACAATTGGATGTATATTAAAAACGTTTTTCTCTATTTTAGTTCAAACACTTATATAAAAAACAACTTCATAAGCACTTGTTATATTTTATATCTTTTCCCGCACTTTTCATTTCCCGGGAAATCGGGATTCATTTTGAAATTTCCCGGGATCGCTCCTAGAACAAATTATTCAATTTTATGAATGTAGACTTCGTTAAATTAAACTTGAAGAAAACTCAATAATATTAAACAAAATTCAATTCAACGGAAGGTGGTTTTATTCCAAATAATTTCGTTTTACTCTTTGTGAAAAATACATACTTTAATAATTCCACTTTCGATCGAATTCTGTGACAGCCCTGAACATTCACGAGTTTTTTTAATAATTTGAATAATGACTATTCGGGTTAAATCTTTTTGTTGTATGAATCTTATGCATTAGTTTTGGATCTTTATGTATCTTTTAGAGAAATTCAAGTTCAAAAAACATCACATCGTATAATTTCCCGGGATTGAACATTTTGCGGAATTCCTGGAATTTCTCGTCCCGGGAATTCCCGTGAAAAACTCTAGTAGTTACGTAAAATTCAGATTTGATGTTTCCAAATAATGCAATAGTTTCTTCCAAACAAAGCAGTATTTAAGAAATTCCCTTTTATATTTAATACCTAAACTTGCATTAGTTGCCTGTCCCACTGACCACAATCTAATTTCTTCTATAGGGTGCAAATACCTTCAAAATCTGCGCCATTTCATTATTATTTAACAAAGTAAATTGCTACATTTTATTACAGTAAATATTTCTGCATATATTCTCATAAAGCGAAAAGGCAGACAAAATATTTGAATGAATGCATGAGACTTCAAGAGGTAAATTAGACAGAAAAAGGCACATAGAAAAACTTTAACCAGACACTATGATGTACATATGCATAGAAAATAAGATGACTTATTTACATCTCATACTTCTTTCACTCTAATCATTAAAATGAATCAGCGAATAAAGCAAATTAGTAATAGAAATTTTCGAAGCCAGACGGTGTTATTAAACAATGAGCTAAAAATAACCCAGACATAATAATAAATTAAACCCTATTATTTCAAATATACAAAAATACTTGTATCATTATAACTATGTAATTTATAAAACAACACATTATTTCCTCTCAATTAAACACTTTCTAAAAATACAAACACTCATAAAGGCGCCATTTAAAAATAACTTTAATATTTATAATATGCTTATTAGGTTTGTAACAGAGTATTTGTGGAAATATGTTAAGCATTGTGTACTAAATCTTCAGAAATTTTGCATTTTTGAATTCTTAAAGGCTCTATCGTTATGCAATTATTTTATATCTTTTACGAAATATTGTCAAATGCTATAATTTTCTATAAAATAAATCAATATTTTTAAAAATGGTATCAATGTTTTTCATAAATATGTTTGAATAAGCTTTAGAAAATATATTTTATTAAAACCGGTTAACCGTCTTACAAAATCAGGTTTGTCAAAAAATCGAATAGTTAAACAAACCGAAACTGGTGGAGTTTACAAAAATCAAAAAACCGGTTGACCGTTTTTGGATACTCTAGTTTGTAGTTCACGCATTTTTTTCCTTTTTTTATATGTCGTAGTGGAAATTTATTTTCCTCACGCCAAAAGCTATCGAAAAATCGGTAGCACAATAACGAAAAATTGTTGTCCTTACAAATCGGCCCACCCTAATGTTCGTTCACACTCCTCTTCACTCTGACCGTAATTTCAATAACATTTATATACATATGGGCAATTCCACGAGAATGACTACCACGACTGAAAACCCAAAATCCCTTGAAACTTTTTTGCAAGATGATTTGAATAGGAGAAAACACTAAAATATTACTATGTGTAAGTATTAAGAACTTATTACATTTTATTGGCAAAAATAATATTTTATACTGACTATATTTAATTTTTAAATTTAATTGGCATGTTTTAGTCTAAATTTGCGGTTAAAACTAAGCTCCCAATTAGCATTTATAATTTGCTATTATAAAATTGTTTATTGAAACAGATGTATATTTTCTATTAATTTTTTTAGTTATTGTATACATATATTTACAGAATATATATTGATTTATTATGAGAGAAAAGTCTGTCACGTACGGTATGTCATTAAATTTTATTTATTATAAAATTATCCAAAGATTGTTTTTATTTAAATATTACGGTTTGTTTCAGATACTCTTATTTTTGCAAAATCTAAATTAAAATGCTCCTTATAGGAACAACAGGAATTAATATATAATTATTATATATTAGGGTGGCCCTTAATAAACGAAAGTTGGATTTTGGCCATTCTCACCCCCCAGTTTGGTGAACATTAGTAAAAAAAATCATCCTGAAAAAATTTTAGGTAAATCGGTTGGGGTTAAGACGTGCCGCAAGCCCTCTGAAGTTTTGAGATGCATTTACAAGGGGAAAAAATGCATTTTTTTCAGTTTTTGTAAAAATTTTGCCCTTAAAAAATTACTTTTGCAATTTAATTTAAAAGAATAGAAATGTGTACGCAATTGTCGTTGAGACAAAAAAAAACAGAAATTGGCCAAAAAATTTTAAAGTTATTAAAAATTCGCCAGGCCATTAACGTGTCTCAGTCAACTAGAACAAGAAAGGTAGGAACAAAATTAACATATTTTGATACCGCTAACCTATTCTTAGGTATGAACAAAAAATTAATTTTTTTTAACGGCAGTTTCAAAACTCCATTTTCAAATTTTTAAAAATTTTCTTAAACAAATTTCAGAATTATTTGATCATCTCATTGGGATTTATTAAGAATATAATGGGGAATAAAAATGTGAAAAAATTATGAAAATATCTCTTATAGTTTTTCCGTACCTGCGATTTAAATTTTGAAATTTGCGAGAAAAATCAATTTTTAGGCGAATGAGCTCTATTTCCTTACTCTTATGAATTTTAAGCAAAACTTATACAGAATATTATAGTCCAGAGATAATTCTAAATGTACACTGAAACTTTTACTAAAATCGGAAAACGTTAACCCTTAAATCGTGAAGGTCAAAGGCAAATTTTTCAATATTTGGAATTTTTCATGGAGAGATAGCGAAATATTATATACTTTTGGGCCGATTTTGATGAAACTTAAGAAAAATATAACATAAACTCTAGGGTTTATAATAACAGCACAAGAATGGAAATTAACGCTTAATGGCACTTGGGATTAAAATGACCCCAAACTTTTAAAATCATAATTTTTTTATGGTTTTAGAAGTTTGGGGTCATTTTAATTTTAATTTTTCTGCTGTTTTTGTAAATACTAGGCTTTGTGTTATATTTTTGTTAAATTTCATCAAAATCGGCCCAAAAATATACAACATTTCGAACATTTAAAAATCTTTCCAAGAGAAATTCCAAATAATGAAAAATTTGACCTTTGACCTTCACGATTTAAGGGTTAACTTTTTCCGATTTTATTAAAAGTTCCAGAGTATATTTAGAATTATTGAGACACGTGAATGGCCTGGCGAATTTTTAATAACTTTAACATTTTTTGGCCAATTTCTGTTTTTTATGTCGACAATTATTTTTAGAACGACAATTTCGTACACATTTCTATTCTTTTAAATTAAATTGCAAAAGTAATTTTTTAATGGCAAAATTTTTACAAAAACTGAAAAAAATGCATTTTTCCCCTTGTAAATGCATCTCAAAACTTCAGGGGGCTTGCGGCACGTCTATCCCCAACCGATTTACCTAAAATTTTTTCAGGATGATTGTTTTACTAATGTTCACCAAACTGGAGGGTGAGAATGGCCAAAATCCAAAATTTCGGGCCACCCTAATATATATATTGCACTCTATATGCGTACAAATGTCACGTACGACGATATGGAATTGCCCATATATATTAGAATTTATTAAATAATATTTAATAAATAGCTTTTGAATATTGAAAATAGTGAGTTGTTCCATAATTTTTTAATTGTATTTGTGTGCTATCTTTAAAGAACTTCTTTCTGCCTTCTCAGGATATTCGCCTGAGTATATCATATAAATATAATTATATCATATAAATATAATTAATGGACATATTACACCCTGTAACAATTTTAATATTTTATCAATACACATGGAAAAATTTATATACACTTGAAAGTAGAAACTATAAATAGTAACACTGCTTTATCAAATTTTGTTCATCGTGTCAGATGTCCTTTTAAATGGACTTTAAAATTTCTAAATATAAAAAAGTTTTCAAAAACTACCCATATACATTGAAAATGGGTATCTAATAAAAACTAAGAAGTTCAGCTGTCTGATGAAGTTATATGTTTTCCCCGTGAATTAAAAATTTGAACAAAATGTTTTTTTTTTAGTTTTGTTTGAAAAACACTCAAAAAATATGATTTTCATAAAAAATTCTAAAAATAATTTTGAATCAAGTTAAAAGTATATAACTTTATTAGATGATCTTCATAAATTTTGTTTGATAGCCATTTTGGAATCAAATATCTTACATATTTATTTTTTGAAACTTTTTATAATTTTATACTTTTTCCACTAAAGTACGCAATGTCACTGTGTACTTTCACCATTTCCTGTGTATATGACAAATACTAAAATTATGACAGGGTGAAATCACTCAGTTTTTATACCCTTCACATAAAAAAAACACTCAAAAAATATGATTTTCATAAAAAATTCTAAAAATAATTTTGAATCAAGTTAAAAGTATATAACTTTATTAGATGATCTTCATAAATTTTGTTTGATAGCCATTTTGGAATCAAATATCTTACATATTTATTTTTTGAAACTTTTTATAATTTTATACTTTTTCCACTAAAGTACGCAATGTCACTGTGTACTTTCACCATTTCCTGTGTATATGACAAATACTAAAATTATGACAGGGTGAAATCACTCAGTTTTTATACCCTTCACATAAAAAAAACACTCAAAAAATATGATTTTCATAAAAAATTCTAAAAATAATTTTGAATCAAGTTAAAAGTATATAACTTTATTAGATGATCTTCATAAATTTTGTTTGATAGCCATTTTGGAATCAAATATCTTACATATTTATTTTTTGAAACTTTTTATAATTTTATACTTTTTCCACTAAAGTACGCAATGTCACTGTGTACTTTCACCATTTCCTGTGTATATGACAAATACTAAAATTATGACAGGGTGAAATCACTCAGTTTTTATACCCTTCACATAAGTTTGTACATGTAGATGGAGAGTCTATTTGTGAAACATATTCAATATCTTATTTGGGAATCATTTTGCAAAGCAACTTGTGCTGGGATTTACATATAAATGACTTAAAAAAGAAAAGATCAACTGCACTTGGTATTACCTACAAATTAAATTAAAAAACTAAATTGACGATTTACCAATAAATGAAAATATAAAAAATGTTAGTCATTCCATTAGTAATTTAATTTCTACATCTTGATTTCTATGTCTTGATATTGATATCTAATGATAGATATTTCAAAGAAATTTCCTAAATCGGGAAATAATTTTTAGCAAAAAAAAAAATTCTTTTTCTCCAAAAAATATTTTCAATCTTTATCTTAAAGTATACTTTGGTGTATGTATATGGTCTCAACTTTCACGTATGCATCGATTTGTCCATTTGTAAAAATGACTGTTGCACGGTGTTAAAATTAACTCACGAAAAACCATAAACATTTAGGTGTGTTGTGTACCTATTATTTTTACTCCTTATATATGTAATATATTTCAACATAATAAGTACTATAAGTATTGTTGTATTTGTTAAAATGTTGAAATAAACATACAATTGAAACATAGCTACATACATATATCTGTATATATATGTTCAAATGTGTGTACATACATATGTATATAAAGTTATGTTGTGTTGAAAGTGGGAAATGTTCATTTAAAATTGAAATGAAACATAATGAGTTTTTAACATCCACTTATCAATTATGGATAATTTTAATTGAAAATTCAGTTTTTTGTTTTGTCCTGTTCAAACAAGCATAAACATGTTCATATACAATTAAAAGAGAAGTTATTAATTAGTGTATCTTGTTGCACATACAAAAATATGTATGTGTAGTTACACACATGTATTTGTTTAAGCAAATAATAGTTACAAAAAAGCTAGAAAATAAAGGGGTTTTTTTACAATAGATTTAATTTTCCTTGTAAAACTGTTTTTGGAAGGAGTATGTTGTAATATTTTAAAAAGTTATTCATATCTCTCGCCAGACAAGCGTATTTATTTATAGATTTTTAGACATATAAAATGTTAAACAAAAATAGATTTGAACCATTAATGAAAACGATACCAGTTTTTAGATTTTGCGGTAATCAAATGAAATACAAAGTCTTAATCATTATAAGTTTTAAGGTGAATTTATTTAAACATAACTTTTACTTATTTGTAATTATTAGCACAACAAAATTCAAAACAATGTTTAACACAGTTTAACACTTTGTTTAACACTTTGAAACTACACAACGTCATATAGTCCTACTGCATTTTCAGTTTTTCATATATATTTTCAAGGCAAGTGAAATTAGAATTTATTCTGTTTTTAATTTTCACTTGCCCTAGTATGGCCGTAAGGATGACAAATGGAAGAGGATTATCTTGACATCAATAAAGAAAATTTTGAAAGGTGCACCATATACAAAAACCAATAACATTTTTCAGAAATGTTAAAGTGCACAGAGTTGCATTAGTACTACTCAATTATTTTAAATATTTGTTTTTAAAATATTAAAGCAAATAATTGTACAGAAATATCAAAATAGTCCTCTTTAATTTGATACCCATAATGACATAGGGGTGTAAGTAAAAATATTATGAAGAACAATGTAACAAAATATTATACTTGAACTTTTAAATTCCTTTAAAAGGGACAAACGATCAGTAAATGAAAAATTCAGTATTTAGTTCCAAAACATAGTACTTTCGTGGTTCATGCGTTAGAAATGCTGTAGTACGGTGATATTTATACACAGAGAAAACAGATTCGTGATATGAACTGAATTTGTTGCCAATCGAATGATTCCACCTTAGTGACCGAATTTTACAGTTGTGGTTATAAAAATTTAGAAGGGATAACAAAAGTTTGGTTACTTCAACCGAAATTCTTCTTTATCAACTGACTTTCTGTTGATAGAATCGATAAATTATATGTGTGCAACCGAATCATTCGATTGGCAACAAATTTGGTTTGCTACTACAAATCAGATTTCTCTGTGTATTAATTGAAAATAACTATTGGAAGAATCCATCCAAAAGCGGACAGAAAACATCTCCAACCACAGTTATTTGTTTATTAAATCATAGACTTTTTGACTCGAGACCCTTTTCGGTTAAAAAATATAACGTCTTGAAGACTGAAGAGAATTTCACAAAAATGTGTACATAACTAACTTAATTTGTCATAAAAATTTGCCAAATAATTATGATATTTATTTTGGGTCCTTGATAAAATCTAATAACAAAACCATAAGAAAATCATAGACATTTATATCAAATTTTATTCGACAAAATACTAAAATGATCAAATTTACTAAACATTTAATTTTTTATTATTGGCTTTAAATTTAATTTGTCTAACTATTTTTTAACTATATAAAGTAAATAGAAATATTTACCTATAAAATCTTACCCTGGGATTTCATTTTATAAAATATTGCTTTGTAGCAAAGAAAAATAAAAACTTTAAGAATGTTTCATGCTTCAAAAGCCGCCACAATAAAATTACACAAACATATTTATTGCTAAATGTTAAACTTTTCAATATAAAATCTGTATGTTAAAATAATCGAATATTTGTGCGTCTAGTAAATACAAATAATCTTATAGTATGAGTGGCATGCTTCAAATTCAACATACAACGAACACAAGCTATGGTGGTGAAGTTGGAAAGGAAATGAAGGAAATTTTCAATTCAAATGCCAAACAATGGAATGATATAACGAATGATATTGTAATACTGATGCTGCTGTATTGTAACTAAACAATATAAATGTTGTTCCTTTCCGTTCAACATGGATATATTCTTTTCCTGTTTTCTCCTTTTCAATTCTTTAATGGAATTGTACATGTATAACTGTATTTGAGTAATGTTTTGTCGGTATGTTCTAAATGTTTGCTTGTTTATAATTCCACTGTTTAAGAAGCTGTCAAAGTAGAACGAGAGAATTTGTTTGTGTTTCAATGATTAGCATAAAACTCTATTAAAGAAAGTATGCTGCAGCAACATGCTTTTGTACTCATAACATAGAACATTAAAAGGTATTGGCTTTAACAATGATTTAGGTTTTGTTTTGTTAGGTAACAAAAACGTATGCTTACTTACATACCTAAAATCTATTTAGAAATTAAAATTTTCTAAATTACATTTGTATACTCTATTGTAGCTGTACAAATACTTAAATTGATATTATATGTTTGTAACAACCTCAATTTATGGTTAGAGCGGAAATTAAATGTTGTATTTAAAGATTTTTATTTTAATTTATCCTCCAAATTATTTTCATGTCAAAATAAAATAAAAATAAGTATATTTTATGAAATGAATTTAAAAACAAGTAACAGTGCTATATTCGGCTGTGCTGAATCTTATATACCATTTTAGGGTACGCGATTAAGGTTTTTCAAAAAATAATGTTTCGCTGATTTTAAAATTCGTATTTAGGTTAAATATTGTGTTTATGTAGGATTTAGCATTCAAAATCAAATATAATGATAAATATTTAAATATATTTTTTTGAGGTTATAAAAGTATAATTTGATTTATAGAAGTTTAAAGGATTTTGAAATCAAACTAAAGTATAGCTTTAATTTGACACCAATTTTAACCGTATTTATACATAGAGTTAGTCGTCTGAAAGCAAAATCTAAAAATGCATTACCTTGCGAAAATTGTGAGTCAATTGTTTTTAAAAAATCGTCAAAAATCCATTTATTATCCGAATGAGCTGAAATATAAATAGTGCTTACGAAGATCTACATAAAATATGTATACGTATGTAAGTTATCTCTTTTAGTTCAAGAGTTTATTTATTTTTTTTTATTTTGCTCGATTTTATTTTCTAGAAATGTTTGTGATAAAATTGCGAATAAAATATAAACAACTTGCTAACAGTTATCTCGTCCCTATAAAAATTTACACGCATCCAAATTAGGAACATATAAAAATTTTCTTTTTCAGAAAAAAAATTTCTTCCGGACTATATACAATTTCTATATGACCCGCAATGAGAACTTATAAAAAAAAAATAGGTTTGAGTAAAAAATTCTACAAAGGCAAAGCACCGATCCTAGACAAAGCTAAATATTTGTATAAACCTATATGTTACTTAAATACGTAGAAAGTTATTTTGCTATCAGACGTTAAATTACGTGACAGTTGGCACTTTTCTGAAAAAACTCAGTTTTTGGAACACATTTTTGGCGTTTTTTGAATTTCGGTATTTAAAAACAAATAATGGCAACTGTACGATGAAGAGCTTTTTCTTCACCGGCAACGATATAGAGCAATTCTGTATATTTCGAATTGTTGTCTATATGTTGCTGAAAAGGTTTGTTGGGCAGTGATATAAACCGAAACTAAAAGAAATTGCGACCGTGGTACCGACAAATTAAAAGAGGAGATGATTCTTGCTTGAATTCAACTATGACAATGTTTTCTTTATTTAAAATTAAAGTTCTTAAGCCTAACAATTGATCATGTAAATAAGGGCTACACTGTTGTTGTTGTATGTATTATTATTTGTCTCTCACTTCCAATGTACCAATTCAACTTATTACTAATAAGTATGTACCTATATGTATATGAATGTATGCAAAAACAAAATACTAAATATATTGCATTTTTAAGAACAACAACAACATACTTGTTACAAGAATTGAAGTGAGAAACATATAATAAAAACTAACGGGTCATTACCAAAATAAGTTACAGTGGTTAGTATGAACAAAAATGCTAACAAATTACAGTGACAACAGTGAGCCAAAAATATGAACAAATTTAATACAATAAAAAATGGAAAATAAAACAAATGAATCAAATGAATAATAACTATAAATAATAACAATAAAGATTATTAGTAAATATGATACGGTGACCTAACATTCCGGCCCCATTGAAAGGACACTTTCAAGAAAATAGTAAAGCCAGTCTGTGGATAGGGCGACGTATAATTCCCTTTGTTGTTTTGATGTCGACAACTCGAACTCGATCATCTCTACCACGAACAATATTGATGATTTTACCCATGAGCCAACGCTGCGGTGGTAAATTATCTTCTTTAATGATTACTAGGGAGCCAGTACAAATATTTGAGTTGGTGCTAGTCCATTTATTGCGGGTCTGGAGCTCGTTTATGTAGTCGTGGGACCACTTCTTCCAAAAATGTTGTTTTATGGCGCTTATTCGGGCCCAATACTCAAGTTTATTGATTTCAATTGGAGGGACATCACGTTCTGGCAAACTGCGTAAGGGAGCGCCTATCAGGAAATGGCCTGGTGTAAGGGCTTCAAAGTCACTGGGATCGGATGATAGGGGCGAAATAGGCCTCGAATTTAGAATTGCTTCTATATCAATCATTGCAGTTGCAAGTTCCTCATATGTGAGCCTTGTGTTATCGAGGGTCCTGGTTAGGTGTCCCTTGGCCGATTTGACGGCCGCCTCCCACAATCCGCCAAAATGTGGTGCCCTAGGGGGAATAAAGCGAAAATTAATAAATTGATTTGAGCAATAATTTATTATAAAATTGGAATTTTTAGGATCAAAAAGGAACGATTTTAGTTGAGCCAACTTAGAGTTTGCACCAACAAAATTGGTGGCATTGTCACAGAATATATCTGTGGGTAGACCTCTTCGTCCAATCATCCTTTTAAGAGCAGCAATAAAGGCATCTGTTGATAAGTCTGATACAACTTCTAGATGGACTGCTTTAGTTGCGAGACAAACAAAAACAGCAATATATGTCTTGTATGGTACCTTCCCTCTAATTCTTAGGTAAGTGTTTACTGGACCACAAAAATCAACAGCACATCTGGCGAAGGGCCTTGAAGGGTTAAGTCGTTCTACGGGCAAATTGCCCATCATTTGTTGAAGCAACCTTGGGCGATAACGAATGCATTGTGGGCACGAATTAACGATACGACGACATAGGTTTCTTGAATTGATGATCCAAAATCTCTGGCGGATTAACGACATTAAAGCCTTGGGTCCTGCGTGGTAGTTGCTGATGTGTAGATGACGCACGTAACAGTCGACGAAATGATTTTTGCTGGGCAAGATTATAGGGTGCTTTTGACCTTCAGAAATTGCTGCGAATTCCAAGCGACCACCGACTTTGAGCAAGTTGAATCCATTTGATGAATCGATGAAGGGATTGAGACACTTTAGTGCACCTTGAGGATCGTTTTTCTTCAGAGCTCGTTGTATATCATCTTGAAAATGATGTTGCTGTAGATTAAAAACTATTCTGAGCAAGGCGTTTTCTAATTCTTGGGGCTGTAAAGAATCAGAATGGAAAATATTAGTTTTTGTTTTTTGAGAAAAACGGAGCATCCACGCAACAATACGAATAATTTTTAAATATGAGCTATAATTTTCAACCGAATCCAGAATGTAATTAGATGTTGCTTCCAGGGAGAGTACAGTTTTGCGTTTTTCTCGGTCGATATCTTGTTGATTTTCTATGGATAGTTGATCTATTTTATTAGGAGGCCATTTGCTAGCATCGAGTGTGAGAAATGCTGGTCCATTGAACCAGATAGATGAAGCGAGTTCTTCTACAGTTGAACCACGAGACACGATATCAGCAGGATTAAAATGCGTTGGAACATGTCGCCAAATACAGCCAGTAGTTAGATCCTGAATTTCCGATACTCTGTTGCCAACAAAAACGGATAACGTAGAAGAATGTTGCTTTAACCAGTGAAGAACTATTTGAGAATCTGTCCATAGAAATACTTCAAGATTTGGTATTGCGAAAAGATTTTTGACTTTAGAGTATAATTTAGCCAAAAGTTGTGCGCCACATAGTTCAAGTTTTGGCAATGATTTTCTTTTCGTCGGGGCAACTCTAGATTTGGCAGTAAAAAGACGAACAGAGACATTTCCTGAATAAGTTTTAACACGAAAGTAGAAACAGCATCCATAAGCGCGAATTGATGAGTCACAAAAGCCATGAAGTTGAACTGATTGAGATTCAGCAGCGAGACAAAAACGAGGGATTTCAAGGGAATTTAACGTTTTGAGATCAGAAACAAAATATTCCCAAGCCAAATGTAGTTCTTGAGGGATAGATTCATCCCAGCCAATTTTGAGAATCCACAATTCTTGCATGATGATTTTGGATTTTATAATAAGCGGAGCTAAGAGTCCTAAGGGATCGAAAAGTGATGACGAGAGCGACAAAATTGTTCTTTTGGTGATTTTTCCATCAATTTGAACTTTAGGTGTAAACGAAAATAGAAATACATCTTTTTGTTGATCCCAAGTAATACCAAGAGCATTGGTCACAGCTAATTCATCAATATTTAGATCTTTTATAGTTTTGTCGTCTTGAAAACTTCTATGATTTGAGTGCCATTTGTCCAATTGAAACGAACCACGAATTAGAATTTCATTCACCTCTGTCTTAATTTTAGTCAATTCTTCTATTGAATCTGCACCACCGATAAAATCATCAACATAAAATGATGACTTTATAGTTTTTGCACCAAGTTCGAATTGGTCCATGTACTGGTCTGCGAGATAGTGAAGACTTTTAATAGCTAGGTAGGGAGCAGCAGACATTCCATAGGTAACTGTATTCAACTGATAAGTGCGAATTTCTTCTTCTTCAGAATTTCTCCACAAAATGTACTGGAATTTTCTATGGGAAGAGTCAATAAGCACTTGCCGATACATTTTTACTATATCAGCTGTTATAACGAAACGATGAAGACGAAAACGAAGTAAAATTTTGTACAGCTCATCTTGAATCGTTGGACCAACCATAAGAATGTCATTGAGAGACCTTTGAGATGATGACGGACAGGACGCATCGAAGACCACCCTTAATTTTGTTGAAGTACTATTAGGTTTGAAAACACAATGGTGAGGGATGAAATAATGAGGCTCATCTAAGCGGGGACTACGAACAAGACTCATATGTCCACAATCTTCATACTCCTTCATAAAACTCACATATTTTGATTTGAGATTGCTGTCACGAGCAAATCGTCTCTCTTGAGATGCAAATCTTTTAAGAGCCATATTTCGCGAGAGACCTAAAGTGTCAGCGGATTCTTTGAAGGGTAATTTAACAACAATTCTACCGGAAGATTCACGATGGACAGTATTATTGAAAAACGATTCACAATCAGCTTGTTCTGGAGTCAAAGTATTTGAGCCAGATGGAATTTCTTCGATTTCCCACAATCGTTGTAATTTTAAATCAACTTCCTCTTCTATCGAGAGCATACAAGAAGAACCAGTATCGTTCGATTGGTTTGATAAATAACGACCAGCTACAATCCATCCAAATAGAGTTTTATGTAATTTTGGCAAATTCGGACCAAGTTTAATTTGACCAACTGACAAAATATCAAAGAAAGTTTCTGTACCAATAAGCAAGTCAATTCGTTTTGATTTGAAAAAGTTTTCATCTGCAAGCTGAGTATTTGGGGGCAAATTCCAGGTTGAGACGTCTAATTCAGCATCAGGTTGATAAGAAATATGAGGTGTGACACAAAATGAAAGGGACACTTCAAAATCAGTAACTCGAGATTTCACATTTGTTGACGACCTATATTTCGTTTTACTATGAGTATTACCAATGCTAGCGACTTCTGTAGTTTGTTTTCTACGAGGCAAGTGTAATTTTTGAGAAAATTCATCCGTAATGAAATTCAATTGAGAGCAAGAATCCAACAAAGCACGTCCGAATTGATAGTGACCTGTAGCGTCACGAACTAGAATCATGGCAGTAGCAAGAAGCACCTGTTCCGGTGAGGATTTTTCCATATGAGTATGGACCGAGGCATGAGAGTCATTCAAGGCAGCACGAGAAGTAGATGGTTCAGTAGTCGGGGACGAGGGCCTAGAAGCTGACTGAGACCGATGAAGCAAACTGTGATGCAAGCGAGAACAAGATTTGCACTTGAATGTAGAGGAACAGCTGTTAACTTGATGCCCTTTTGACAAACAATTAAGACAAAGCCCTAGTCGTTTGACATTTTCAAAACGTTGACCGACATCCATATCTTTGAAGCGAGGACAACGAGTAATTGTGTGGTCAGTTTTTGTGCAAAGAACACAAACACGTTTCGAAACCGAAAAAGAATAGCCAGTTTTTGAGCTTTTATATTTGGACTTACCAGATTGATGATTGTCAGGCTTACGGTGGGCCACATTTGTATGGCTGGTGTCAACCGATTCCAAAAATTGGCAATGCCTTTCAAGAACCTTGGAGCAATCATCCCATGATGGCAGTTCAGTGAAATCCAAAGAGTCTTTCCATTTTCTTTTTGTCTCATCATCAACCTTTTCCAAAACTATGTAGATCAGCATCGAATTAGCAATGTCACTATCTGAGCCTAGAGACAAAAGGGAGCTATAAAGAGCAGAAACATTATCAACGAGACTTCGTAATTGTGCGCAATTGTATTTGGACATGGCTGGAAGTTCAAATAGAGTGGTAATATTTTCCATAAAAATCAGTGAACTATTGTCGTAACGCGTTTTCAGCCTTTCCAGAGCCTTTGGGTAATTTTCATTAGTAATCTGGAAAGCCTTGACCGTTTCCAATGCTTGGCCTTGGAGGCAGTTCAGCAAATGGTTAAATTTTTCGATATTCGATAGACCAAACTCACGATCGATAACTTGGTTGAACGACGTTATAAAATTTTTGTACTCACTGTACTTACCACTAAATGTGGGCAATTTGAGCTGAGGCAATTTATTGTTGTTAACAGGAAAACAAATTGTAGAGTCGGACATGGTTGTATTGTGGACATCCTCACCAAGTTGCGCTTGAATATTCATCTTCGCTGCGATGTACAAGTCTTCAATTTCGGGCCTACCATTGTCATCAGGATCATATTTCTCAATTTGGGTTTGATACGTCAGTATCTGCTTGAAATATGACTCCAAAATCCCCAAACGGCACTTCAACTCGGCTGACGAAAGTGTCTTACCTTCACCCCTTCCATTGGCTTCAACTTGGTTTTTGATGCGGGTTATACTTTTCTTAGTATTAGCCCGTTGCTGCTTAACTTCTTCCAAAGTCATCTCGAAAGTTTCAAAAAGTTGGGTTAGGAGAGCCAAAAAATTTCCAAAAAGAATTCACAAAATGGAGACACAATTTGTGATTAGCACTGTAATCGACGCCAATAATTTACGCCAAAAAATGATTATATACAAGCCTTATATATTTATTTTATATATGTACCGCAATATTGCGAGCGACAAAAATTTTGATGTACAGAAAATATTACACTATATACTGGAACCAAATAAATCACGCACTGTTTATGTATTTTTGTATATAACGATAAGCGGCAAAAATTAAAGTCATTTATTTATTTTTCCACAAAAACTGTTTTTATGTACCGAGCCAACAAATTTTATATTTGGTTAGATTAAATCTCAATTAATGCAACTGTAATATGTTTATGCTTTAACAAAAATTTATTTTTAAAGAGCTCACAAAAATATTTTTAATTTATATGTTTGTTCAATTTATGCCACAACAATTTGTTCCAAAATGTTTTTAAATACACTGTCTCTTAATTTTTCACAAAAGTTTTTATTTTAATAAAATTGTTTTTTATTTTTAGTTTGTACCACAAAGTTTCTTTTTTAACAAAATTGTTTTTCTTTTTTGTTTGTTTAACAACGAACAATCCACTCACGCACGACCTGTACACTTGTAGATTTAAGATGTACTTCAACGAACAAATTGGAATGTACCACGGACCGGCAGGACGACAAATTTAGCAAAAGTTTGGATAAACTTCGTGCCCCACGTTGGGCGCCAAAATGTACGATGAAGAGCTTTTTCTTCACCGGCAACGATATAGAGCAATTCTGTATATTTCGAATTGTTGTCTATATGTTGCTGAAAAGGTTTGTTGGGCAGTGATATAAACCGAAACTAAAAGAAATTGCGACCGTGGTACCGACAAATTAAAAGAGGAGATGATTCTTGCTTGAATTCAACTATGACAATGTTTTCTTTATTTAAAATTAAAGTTCTTAAGCCTAACAATTGATCATGTAAATAAGGGCTACACTGTTGTTGTTGTATGTATTATTATTTGTCTCTCACTTCCAATGTACCAATTCAACTTATTACTAATAAGTATGTACCTATATGTATATGAATGTATGCAAAAACAAAATACTAAATATATTGCATTTTTAAGAACAACAACAACATACTTGTTACAAGAATTGAAGTGAGAAACATATAATAAAAACTAACGGGTCATTACCAAAATAAGTTACAGTGGTTAGTATGAACAAAAATGCTAACAAATTACAGTGACAACAGTGAGCCAAAAATATGAACAAATTTAATACAATAAAAAATGGAAAATAAAACAAATGAATCAAATGAATAATAACTATAAATAATAACAATAAAGATTATTAGTAAATATGATACGGTGACCTAACAGCAACAAGCAAATAAAAAAATAAATAAACCTAAATATCTCGTTAACTAAAAGAGATACTTATGTATACATGTTTATTTTTGTAGATCATCTCAAGGACTATTTATATTTTAAATTTCAGCTTATTCGGATCATAAATGGATTTTTTGGGATTTTTTTTAAAAAAATGTCAAACCCAAAGTGGAGTGTAATTTTGCTAATTAAGCGTATATGATACTGGTATCTTTGGTGACCCCCACTGAAATTTTCAGGCAAACATTTTCGTTGAATATTTTAATACTTAAGTGTCCTTTTTGGAATAACTTTTTTGATTTTCTCGAAGTAAGAATCAAATTGAACCCTAAAAGGAGGAGCTAGAGGGTTAAGATCTGCCACAAAAATGATCCCCATAAAATTCCACAAAATAACTCTAACAATAAGAATTCTGTCAGACATTAACTTGTAACATTTTTTTCATTTAGTATAATGCTCCCTTCGATCAAAAAAATTAAAACTTTGACACACTGTAAAAACAATCAGTTTATTTTACAAAAATTTTTTTTACTCAACATGCCCTTTCAGAATTATAGGGTCGCTATTCTGTTCCAAAAATGCTGTTTAATTAATTAAATATTAATTATACGTCTATAACAAATATATTTTAGTCAAATTTTACGCCCATATAAAAATTACTCATACGCTTTGCTGCATAAGTGAAGCTTTTGTTATTATTATTTAGCTGAATTAGAAATGTCAAATACATTTTTGAAATGCAAATACAGTTAAAATCAAAGAGTGTATACAATTTGTTTCCTACTAATTACAGAACAACTGCTAAAAAATACTTTTATTAAATCTAAATTTTGCATTTTATTTTGTTCGTTTTTTTACTAGTTAGACATACACATTAGGGTGGGTCAATTTGTTCGGGCCCAAAAAAAGAAAATTCTTAGAACTTTTCCCGAAGAAACCATGGTTCTTAAATCAAAATCGAGTTAATTAATTTTTGGAATAAAAAAATGAGTTTTAATAAAAAAGCGATTAAATTTTTTTTTAAATTTTTCCATTTTCAATTTTGGCTTAAAATTTTCAAAATAATTATGTGCTGTTTTTCCATAGCGAACGAGTACTTTGAGTGGAAATTTAACATGTGTTTTGTAATTGTAACAAAAACAAAATACATGTAAAACGTCCACTCAAAACACTCGTTCGCTATCGAAAAACAGCACATAAATAAATTTTCATTTAATTATGTTTTGAATCAATTGTTTTTTAACTAAATTTTGAATGAAAATTAGTTAAATTAATTTATTTTAATTTTTGACTATTATTATTTTTAAAAAAATCTTCAAAACCATTATTTATGTACAGAATTTTCTTAAAATGAGCACAGATTACGAAAACTGTGAACATTTCCTTTTAAACAAGCCCTCTTCCAGTGATACACATCAACAATTCACCAATAGCATTGACAATATATGAATATTTCCAAAAAAGTAGACTTATTTTCAGTGGTCATGAGCATCAAATTTTCTCGTAAAAAACCGGAAGCTCGATTTTGATTTTAGAACCATGGTTTCTTCGGGAAAAGTTCTTAGAATTTTCCGTAGATTACGAATTTGCTATACGCTTAGTAGGCAAAAAAATTAACCCATCCTAATACACATCTATTTGTCACATGTGATTAGACTAATTAATTATCACATGCTTGGTTTAGAGGAGGCATCTACGGAAGTGTTTGCAAAGTAAGAAAACTATTCTTTTAACTATATAACAACAAATTTATTTATTTTTTATACCCTACACCATCATAGTGGGGAGGTTATATTGGGAGATGTTTGTAACGTGCAAAAATATTATTCCAACACTCACCTTAAAGTATACCGATCGTCTCAGAATCACTTTCGGAGTCGATTAAACGATGTCCGTCTGGCTGGCTGTCCATGTAAACCTTATGCGCAAAGTACAGGTTGCAAATTTTAAGATATTTCGACAAAATTTGGCACATTCAATTGGACCAAGCTGGCTGAAATCGCTCCATTATTTCACCTAGCCTCCATACAAATGTCCTCCCGAAATTGGACTTTATGGGTCATAAATGTTTATTTATATATGTATCTCCACTAATTTCTCTCCAAATAAGTTTTATATATTCCGAATTAATGTTACCTAATTTTATGATGATCGGTCCATAATTAGTCATAGCTCCCATATAAGTCCCGCTTCCGAAAATCACTTTAACGAACATAAATCTTATAAAAATGATGGTATACACATAAAATTCAACAGCAATAACTTTCATATAGAAAAACATCACACGACCTAATTTCATGGCAATCGGTCCATAATTGTGGGAGAACAATCAAATTCCATTTTATAAAAATATACTTTATATTTATTTTATTATAATCAAGCTAGTCTTTATTCTTATTTATGTTGATGATATTTTGGTTGCTAGTCAGAAGGAAACATGTATAGTTCGTGTAGAAGTTATTGTCGCAAAATGTTGAAAAAAATTGTCTTGGAAAGGCAAATCATTATTTGGGAATTTAAATATTTCAAAATGAAAATTTAAATTATTGAAACATATATCAAAACTCATGTTAAAGAATATGGCTTAGAAGATTAAAACATTTCTCAATACTCACTAGACCCTGGATATGGTAAAACTGAATCTGAGAATATGTTAAATAACGAACAATATCATTATTGTACTTAAGTGTTTTTTCATAGATAGGGTAAATAGAAAATCTAACTCTGGTTATATTTTTCAGATTAATGGTGGTACAATCAGTTGGTCATGTTAAAAAAAAATATTTTTGCTCACTTACTTAGTGGTCGGACTTGACCGACCATACTTCTTTTTTTTAAAGTTGAATAAGTGAACACACTTCTTAATTAACACAAATATGTATATGTCTACTAAATAAAACTGCTGGCTTAACCCTCGTATACCTGTCCATAAAACTTTCAGTAGAGGATAAAAACTGTTTGTGGTTAAATTTTACGATAATTTGAAAATCTGAATACATCATAGTATGTAAATTCCATTTAAAAATATAATTACGTTGTTAAATTTTTCCAATTATTGCAAAAAAAAATCAGTTTTTTGAGTTAATACCATTTTTCTGAAAAAATGTGAACAGTTTAATTATAAAAAGAGTCACATTTCGAATTAAAATCATAAAGTGAAACCAATTTTATCAACAAAACAGTATCAACTCAAAATACAACCAAATATGAATAAAACAATTTGATTACATATTTTTAACTAGAATAAAGGCTCAACTCAAAATAATACCTTTTTTGTGAAAATATACGATGCATTTCTATTTCATCTTTTGTATTAACTTAAAATAATACCTTTTTGTTGTATAAAAGTAGTCACTACATTATAACGAAAATGGTCTCAAATGTTGTTTTCGAGATGAAAGATTAATCGGAATACGTTGAATTTTTTACAGTAGATAGATATTGATGTTGTTAGTTGATTTCTTGAAAAAAGTGAAATTTTCAAAATTTTGAGTTAATACCCTCTTGTTGATCAAGTGCGAAATATATTTCTTTGTTTTTATTTTAAATTTTTTTATACAAAAACAAATAGAGAATTGTAGTAACACTAAGAATTAAAAACAAATCAATTGCACTTTATAAATAAAAACCTACAGCCACAAAACAGTTAACGCCTTGACTAACAAACATACACACATAATGAAAGCAACAGTAACCAAAATTGCAAAAATAAAATAAAACAAAACGTATTATTAAAACCACTTGTATATGTAAAGAAAATATATGGTTTTTCCATTTAGTTTGACAGTAGAGTTTTTTTGGTTTTTGTGTTTCAGTTTTTTTCGTTAATTTCACAATTTTACTCATATACGGATTTTGTATACTGAGGCGGCCCTTATTTTGCACTTTTTGGATTTTCGATGAACCCAATGTCTTTATAAAACTTTAATTCGTGATCTAAAAACCAAATGCTGAAAATATGAAGAAGACTATTATAACGTTTTGAGGTTGCATAATTTATATGCTTTGATATTTAAAAACAATTCTAAATTAAATGTTGCAACAAAATCAAATTAAAAGGATATAGTATTTAAATATAAAATATAAACATTTTCTGAAACGCAAATTTTACATTTTCAAAATTAATTTATAATAAATTTTAAAAAAATTGATTTTAATTCAAAGATCTGATAAATGAGGATTAATAATGCAAAGTTTAGGGGGTTGTACCTATTCGAGTTCAGCGAACCGATTTGAATTTGGCGGTTTTCGAAAAAATTTATTTTTTTATCACAAATTTGTTAAAATTATTTCTTAAACAACATTTCTATGTCTAATTTTCTAATCTGAAATTTCAGATTTCTGTGATTATTTATCAATAAAATATATTATATTTACTGGATTAATCGCCACTTTGGACACATTTGAAACCACTGTGTATCGTTAAAATATAGTATAAGTAATAATTAATTAAATATTAAGTATACGTCTATGACAAATATATTTCAGTCAAATTGTACGCCTAATATGAAAATTACTCATACGCATTGCTGCATAAGTGAAGCTTATGGAATTATTATACAGCTGAATAATAAAATTAAATTTTTTTAGTAACAAATGATTTCAAAATATGTATCCGTTTTCTGTTTTATGTTAATTTGAATTTCCTGTTTCTATTTTTTAAATAAAATGAAACAATTTATTTTTTTCCAGAGGTGTAGTCTCTGGAAAAAAATAAAAAAGTTTCAACATAAATATTATGATTTGATTTCATTGATTTCAATTCATAACATTTATAAATAATTTCTTAAATATTAAGATTTTGTTCATATTTTATGTTTTCAAATTAAATCTAGAAGGCTTGAAAAATATAATTTCAATTTCATTTATATTTTTATGTTGTTGAAAAATGTTTGAAATTTTTCTTGGAAAATTTTTTATTTATTTTTATGATTTTCAGCTACAAAATGAGCCAATATGCGCGAAAATGATTAAATTTGTTTAAGGGGATGATATGCTTTATGTTTATTTATATTTTATTATGTTTAATGATATTTGTAATTTTCAGATATTGTTGATTCATCTTAAAATATTGGCCAGTATATGGCTATTATGCAAATAGTTTTGAATTAATTCATTAGATAATGCAATTATAATTCAATTTATTATAAAATATTATTAAATTTATGCAAAAAAAGCAAAAATTTCCGTCATGTACAAATTAATAATATTTATGAACATGTTATTATTCTGAATGAAAAAAGTTTGGGAAAAAAAAATCAAGTTCGATTAATAATATTTATTACAAAATTCATTCCAATTATGAATTTCTTTTTTCTGTGTAGTTTTTAATTTTTTTTTAAACCAACTTTATAATTTTATTCTTATCAAAAACCGAAATTTTTGTTTTTCTTTTTTGTTCAAAACAAAATTGAAATAAAGTATTTGTGATATTTGTTGACAATTTTCTCAATATTAATTTGATTTTCACAATTTCTATTTGTATTTTCTCACTTGCAATTTTAAATTTAAGTGTTAGCGTTTTACGATTTTAGTAAAACTTTCAGACTACATTTTAAATTACCTGGACTATAATATTCTGAATAGGTTTTACTTAAAATTCATAACAGTTAGGAAATTCGGCTCATTCGCCAAAATGTGGACGAAAAATTATTTTTTCTCGAAAATAGCAAAATTTAAATCACAGGTACGGAAAAACTATAGGAGATATTTTCATAATTTTTTCATATTTTTATGCCCTATTATGTTCTCAATGATGATCAAAAAATTCTGAAAGAAATGAGTTTTTAATTTAATATTTAATGGAAAAATTTTTACAAAAACTAAAAAAAAAATTATTTTTCCCCCTTGTAAATGCACCTCAAAACTTTAGCGTCGTTGCGGCACCAGTTAACTTTATCCTATCATCCTAATATTTTACACAACGTGTTTTTGCAATACATAGAACCATTCTAGTGGGGGGACGCCTTGTAGCTTGACATTTTTTTCTCCATACAGTCTTGAAGCACTCTAATATGTATATTAGTTTGTACAATGAGTTTTTGACATGGTGGACTATTGTAAATGCTTGTTATGTCTGCCTTATTTTTTCCAATAGAATTGTTGTTTTAGCTATTGGTGTTACTCCTGCTTTTCTATATTCCACAGAGATAATCTATGTATTGTATGTACATATGTTTGAGTGTAGTCAACAATCAGTCAGTTATACAATCATCAATCACATAAGAAACTGTTTGTGATATGTTTGCCTGAATGTATGTGATTGTGTTGATACCTATGACTGTAGTTGTAGGTACAAGAGTAATAAATACTATTCATTAAATAGGCAATCTGAAAATTCACTTATTTTTGCATTTCACGACGCGATCGTGAAAAAAATACTTTTTCGTCTTTTTTTAGTAATCGATTGTTAGACTTTGAAACAAAAAGTCGACTTTTCTACCTTGGACGAACATTCGACTTTTTTAAATATATGAAAAGTCGACATTTTTAAACTTTTTTTATTGTTGAGAAAAAACAATTTTATAAAATTTTTACAACAAAAATTAAAAATTTCGAATTTTTCAACTTTTATCGACTATTTGTGTTTTTCAGTTTCGATTGATCGATTTCCCCTTTTTCCCAAAAAATGATAGTGTGATTTTATGAACACGAAACTTATTTTCCAAATTCTAATGTAACATCGACATTTATCTCCAATAATAGTTGTTAAAGTAACTTTTGTACCAAAAGAGAACTGTGTTTCAAATTTCATCGATGTATTTTCAAAATTGCAAACCTGTAATAACAAGATTTACATGACAGACGGATGTACGGACATAGTTTTATCGATTTCGAAAAAGATTATGTGATAAAAGTATACAATTGAGTTAACCAATTAGTCTATTGTTTTAGAACGTCATTTTAGCCTGTTCTCGTAATATTGTTTATTTTGTTGTATATACAATTCTAAAAGAACTATTTATTTTTTGTATTTGTTTGAAAATATTACTTTCAATACATGTTTTATATAAATCTATAATAAAATGAAAAGGTTAAACAATTTTGACAAATTGTAACTTACATACAAATGGACATATGCGCGAATAAGAGTACATACTAAGATTGTAATATGTTTATTGGAAAATTAAATAAATTTAAATTTTATTTGAATTATTACACAGGACAACTGCAAAAAAAGGCTTCACTAACCACTATATAGATTTGATGCATCATGGTTACCTGAGTACAAAAATGGTAAAATTTCTGAATTCTATGCATAGATTTTTTAAAATTTTTTTTTTCTAAAATTGAGAATTTTTTTTGATGTTTCTCCAAATAATTTATGATAACTCAAAAAGGGTTAGTCCGATATTATTGAAGTAAACTCAGAAAAGTTGAAATTTACATAACCTTCAATCTGCTTATATATATATAACAAATTGAAGCAAAAAATATATTTTTTACGTGAAAATAGCAAATATTTGTGTTTTAAAAAACTCATGAAAAATCGAAAACGGCAGAACTTGTTCAGGTTTATTACTTTGTCGAAGACAAAAATCGATTGATTCTTTTCGAATTTATTCACAATTAAGTGAATTCGATAATTTTCACAAAATTTAACATTTTTTTGATATACATAAAATTGAGTAGTTAATGTTCTTCTTTTGAAAACATTTTCCCCATGCTATGTTATAATAACAAATTGAAGCAAAAAATATATTTTTTATGTGAAAATATAAATTTTTTGTTTTAAAAAAATCATGAAAAATATAAAACGGCAGAATTTGTTTAGATTTGTTACTTTATCGCAAAGTCACATGTAATATGAACAAAATGAATCGATGGATTATTTTCGAATTTATTCACAATTAAGTGAATTCACTATTTTCAGAAAATTGTATGTGCTTACAAGCGTATACTTTGTACTACTGGAACCACAATACATCAAAATTGTGTAATGGTTTAAGACTTTAAAACTTTTTTCGATTTTGTTGCCCTGTGTTATTATTCTTAATAATTTTTACTGTTTTAAATATTTGACTACTTATCTTAAGATATGTATGTATGAATTATCATTTCTCAAAACAAGTTCAGCGAAAAACTAAAGTATGAGTAATATTAATTAAATTTTAAGTATACGTTTACTAGAAAAATTTGTTTCAGCCAAACTGTAATAATAATTACTCATACGCATTGCTATACAAATGAACTTTATGATTTTTGAAGAAACTTTAACCATGTATTATGTACTAGCTAATTACACGGTGAACTTCGCCGTCCAATCGTAGCAAAATGGAAAATGAAATCTGGATATAAGTCAGTACATATATCATTTGTGATCACCAAGGCAGGGATTTTCATGCACTAAAAAATTCAAAATATGCGCTTATAATATGCACTATAAAGAGAGGAAATATGCACTAAAAATTACAAAAATATGCAATAAAAACCAGTTTTTTATTTGAAATATATTTATTAATAAACGAAAAATATAAATTTCACTATTTTCAAATAGGGCAATTATATGGGGGCTAGGAGAAATAATGGACCGATTCTAACCAAATTCAATAGACTCCGTCCTTGGAGCAATAGAAAAGATTTTACCAAATTTTTCTCGAATTATCTTTGACAAAAAGACACGATTTCGTTACATCATATTTATACATCCGACGGTAAATGCAGACTGTTCTGCAGGTGTTATAGAATTACTTTGTTAGCAAAAGTTTACTGATTTCTTGCAAGGTACACTGATATAAAAATATATCCAAAGAAAATTAAATATGCAATAAAATGGAAAAATATGCATTTAAAAGAAAAAAATATGCATTTATATATATGCAAAATATTCGAAAATATACAACAACAAATCGATGCCATTTTATTGCAAGTTCTTCGATTCGGAAAGATAAGTTGTCAAAAGTGATTTTTAGTTACTTGACTTGATCACTTATATTTTCAAACCAAAATCGATTTTTTGTATAATAATTGAAATTTAAACGTGGCTATTAGTAGGTAAATAATGGTCAAAATGGAAAAAGAGGTTAATCTGAGATCACTTATATTTTCAAGCAAAAATGCATTTTCTATATACAATAAAGTAAAACATTAAAGTGGCTATAAATCGGTAAATATTGTTCCGAATCCGAAAAGAACAATAATGTGTGTGTAAACAAAAATCCATTTTTCAAATGAAAATTAACTGAAACATAAAAGTGGCTGTAAGTAACTAAATAGTGATCGAAATGAAAAAGTTAATTCCCTTTTGTAAGTCATCTAATTTTATGTTTCTAGAATATAGATCGTTCATAGGCAGAATGAGAAATATTAGTTTGTGTGCATGTATTGGTAAAAAATAAAATATCCGCAACACACCTCCTTCGATGAATGCTGTCAAGCCACTGAATGAAATATTTGTATTTTTACGCTCTTGATGTGAGTATTGTTTACGATCGTTTCTGTACATGTAAATTGCCGAAAATCTTTGTAATTTGAACAATATGTACGCGCATCACTGTTCTAGATTCATAAATATATATTTTTTTTTATATACATATTTTTAATTTAATTAATATATTAGGACATTATGACTTAATAGAAGACCGTTTGAATACCCCAATTGTTTATTATGTAGTCTAAAGGGCTCGATAAGATTTGCAAATTTTTCGAAATTAAAAAAAAATTCAAATGACTCTAAAGACTATTGGTCAATTCACAAGGTCTCCTAACATGTCATATTGTCATAATGTCCTAATATTTCACAATGGTTTGAAAATGTTGTTAAATTCTTTTTAAGCAAAATAAATACTACTCTTATGCTATGTTTATTGTGTTATCGTAACATGGGACCTGCGCCGAACACCTAAGAGTCGATTAAGCCGAGCCGCCGAGTCGTGAAATATTAGGACATTATGACATGATAGGAGGGAGGCCTTGTGAATTTACCAAACATTTTTATATAAACACCTCTATTGTTTTCTCAATAGATTAATAAACATACATATAGTACATGTAAACGTACACAATTTCACAGAAAATACACATAAGTATGATACGTTGTACATATTTGTAGTACATTCGAGTACATTTATACATAATTAAATTTCTAGCATTAAAACTTTATATGGAATACATTTGGATGGAAACGTCTGTACATACTAGCAAGGGTATGTATGGAATAATTCATTATTTCCATGCTTGAAGCTTATTAGTTCATGCATACTTTGAAATCTATAGACAGTAGTACCAACTCAATTTAGCTGCTCAGTTGTAATACTCTTAATTAGAAAACGGTCTATATACATACTTGTTCGTATACTATGTATGTGTATTCCATCCATGGACTAATTAGTGGCCAACAAACATAACTAAATGAGCATCTAAATAACATCGAAGGTCTATAGATTAAATAATTGTAAGGCTGGAAATGCAAAGGAATAGGAGTGGAAGTTGCACACGTGATTTGAAAATTAACTGTTGCTTGATTAAAGTTATTGAGGATTAAACACGTGGCCAGCCTCTCAAGATAAGAGTAAAATATATTACGTTTAATTGAAAGCAAGCAATAGTACTTAAAATGTATACAGTTAATAGGAAATCAATTGAAAGTATTGTGTCTAATATAATTTTTAAGTGGCCTATTAGCAAATGTAAAAAATTCGTATTTTTTATTAATTAGGGCGTGTGTGAGACGGTAGCAAAGTATGAGGGAAAGTAAATTTTTGATAGATATGAGGTGAAAAAATTCCATTAGCTCATAGGGCTGAGTGAAAAACAAATAATTTGTTCTTAAGTATTTTGAATTTTCTAGACAATTGTCAAAATTTATTGAGTCAAAATATATTTCATTTGGCACAGCAAAATTATAAAATTTTTCCACCATAGGAAAATTATAATTTACCATAGAACTTTGCTATCATTTCACACAAGCCCTTAGTATATAATATTTTCTTACAATTGGAAAACCCTGCAAAATTTATGAACTTTAGTATAAAATTAATTTTGTTAAGAAATTCTTTATTTAGTTATTTTTTAAAATTAAAAATTTTAGAGAATCGTAGAAACTGAATTCAGATGGTTTTTATTTCTTTTGTGTTTCGAAATGAAAAAATAAGTAATACATATTGGTAGGTCATACAAAAAAATCCTGTGAATGCGAAAATTGTGTTAACACTTTTTGGCGGAAAAATATATTTAATATTAATGAAATTAAATTTTGACAGCCGTATTTAAAAGATGGACCCTCCGCAGGCCCGTCTATCTAAAAAACGAAAAAAAGATCGAACAAAATTAAAAAAAATAAACCTTGAACTAAAGCAGATAACCTGGTGTAGGTATTTTTTGTAGACCTTGTCAAGGACTACCTAAATTTTAAACTTCAGCTAATTCGGGTCATAAATGGATTTTTGTCAATTTTTGTTTTTTAAAAGTGAGACTTTAAGCCAATCAACTCGAAAACACCTCATCGAAGAAAATAATATAGCACAACATAGAAGTGTAGACTTGTTCATACTATTTTTACAAAAAATCTTTGTTTTCGCATCAAAAAATAGTAAAAAACTAACATTTTAAAGGTACAATTTCTGAAATACAAATGAAAACTTCTGAAATATAATTAGAAACTTCTGAAATACAATTGGAAATGGTGTCGATGATAGACATGCAATTTTTTCCTTTAGGCCAGTCAAGGTTGGGACTTGTCAACGTATACTCAAAACTTCGATAAAAGAAGTTGGAAGCTATCACATCAGAAGAAAATATAGTTTATAATTTCAATTTATTTTACAAATATTTCCCTGCTTAAGGGTACAATTTTAAATATTTTAAGGACTTACAATTTTATAAACCAAAATATACCTTTACAAACTCAAAAAATATGCAAAAATATTTCACATTATATTTCGAATTTGAAAGTGTTGAATACAAATTTTAGAATTAGCGAAACATTACTTTTCTGATAAACTCAAATGGCGCGTTATTTAATATTTATGAACGAAAATTGTCATGTATAGTAAGTTTTTAACGATTTTAACTTTTGAAATTTCGTCAATATTACCTGTAATAACTACATTTCTTGATATTAACAATTCGTGCAAAAACTAAAATTACAAACATTTTCAGTGTATCTATTTTGAAAATTATTAAATATTTTCATGGTATTTTTTTAATTTTAAATTAGCAAAAGCTGTATTTTTAAGAATTTTAATTTCAATTTTCATCTTAAAAAAACAACTTTTGTGGGATACGATAAAATTTATTACGGCGAACAAAAAAATTTTTTAAAATATTTTTAGTATAATTTTATTTTATATGATCGCTGTTGCAAAAGTAATTTCTAGCAGGATTGTTACTTTTAAAACTGCAGTAAATTTTTAAATACTATTTCTCAAACTCTTAGCTAAATTAAAAGAAAATTAAACAAACAATAATGCATGAAACCAACCATATACATATTACGTATTTACTTAATACATTTAGTCATTGATTCTTTAGCCCATTTATTTATTCCATCAGTTTTATTCATCTATTTTATTTTTATTCATTCATCCATCCATCGAATGCAGTGAAAGTCGTAAATATTTTACGATGTTTTCTATTTCTCACCATTTAGCTGTTTCTATTCTGTTTGTTTTATGACTCTGTCGTCTGTCTCCCTGACTTTTGCGCTCAGACAAAGTTCGAAGGAATGTAATTCATAATTCAAACAAACATATTCGTATATTTTGTGTTGTTGATGTGTTCGAGAACAAAATATTTTGTAACACGTGTAACAACACCAAACATTTTGTTGTCATCTTGTAGCATTTATCAATAGAAACACAAAGTCAAAGCTATAGAAGATGTTTTTACATATGTTGGTTTAAATGTTCGATTGTTTGTCTAGAAATATGTTTGTATTTTAGCGTATGAATGCCACACGGTGTTACTGAGATGTTGTTTACGATACGAGTGTGTTGTTGTCAATGGGGAAATATTTTAGTTGTTGAAAAATTTATCTCGTTACATACCAATCAGGATATTACGCCCCTAGTGTATTTCAAAAGTGGTGCGGAGCTTACAAACAAACATACATATACCCATTACATATATACTTGTAGGTATGTTTATTACTGATACATTCATGCATATAGAGTAGGGTATCCAAATTATTAGGTTTTTCTTTTGTTCGAATAATTGGAATAAGAGATTTACGAATAAATGCATGTTTAAAAATAATCGAATTATTGGAACATTTTTTTTTTTTTAAATTAACTTTTTCTCCACCAAGCCGGACTAAAGAAGTAAAGAAGTGGTCGGCACAAAAAGAACATAGAATATTAACCACACCAGCTATTGATGGATTTTTTTTTATTCTTATTTGATAGTTTTTACGAAACTCCGTTGACATACTTGTTGTTTAGAGGTAAATAACCGATCTGGTTCGGCCCCTTGTAGCTATAAGTGCCGACCACATTGTCTTACTTTAATAATATAACTTATATAAATTTTAACATAATTTTCTTCGACTATGTCATCAATCTCACTAACGAAAACATTTTTAATATCACATTCACCATAACTTTCAATATATTTTTGCATAATATCGAATCTGGACCATACATTTTCTGCTTGTATATAAATTCCAGTTCTACTGCAAATAGTATGGGAAAACATGAACGCCAACCGTGATTTTGATCATATCCATTCGCTTTGATTGGAACGAGTTATTGTGGACGTCTTACAATGCATTACTTATTTAAATGCAGCATTACGAAAAATTTAAAAAGAAACATGAAACATCAAAACAAATATATTCATTCGTTTCATTCGATTAATCTTCAATTCGTTATCCGAAAATGATAATTTTTAAATTCTTCGAATAATTCTTCGATTGCTCGAACGATCACTATTCGAATACCCTAATTTAGAGTCATGCAGTTAGAACATATGGACATATTTTCAATTTAATTTTATTTTTCACGGTAATTGACAGTGGACAAATTCAAGTTTTACAAAATTTATACTGTTTTAAAAAAACTTTAAAATTAAAAATTAAATCTAAAATTTGGATTCAAAAATATCTTTCATGTACTTCAAAATGTCTTTTCGCCATTTATTATAGGAAATTGTTTAATTCGAGCATCCCACATTACTAGGGGTTACTAAACGGACCAGCCGTTTAGAAATGCCAGATTTATTTTCAATCAACATTTTACAGGAGAGCGAAAAAACTGTTTTTTCGTTAACTATAAGAGTAATAACTAATGTTTATTTTACAATGTTATTTAAAAACGACGTCTAAATCCTGATAGATAGCACTTTTTACAAGTTGAAGTTTTATCGATTCTAAAAGTGAAATAATCAGATAGCAACTATTTGAACAAAAATAAAAATGAGATTTAATGTAAACTTCGAAGTTTTTATGTAAGTAATAGGGCTCATACACAACACCATCAATGATGTGCCATCAAGTGATTGTGCAATTAAGCTGGACACACACAATACCAGCATGCTGGTACAAAATAAATTTTTTACCAAAAATTGTGTGGAAAAGGTAATGAATAACGATAAAATTTGTAATGCATTTATTATTGCTATTATCCAAAACGAAAAAGGAGTAACAAAAACGCGTTTGGATGAAGAAATTGCTAGAAAGCAAAGGAAAACTAAGTTTTATTTAACCTTTTTGAGCTAATTTTACAACACTCGATTCAATCATACTGGTACAATCAAAAAAATATCAAACTATTTTTGATAAAGCACCAGCAGCTGATACATCACACCACAAGCTCATACACGGCAAATTAGATGGCACAATCACTTGATTGAACATTCATGATGGTGTAGTGCATGGGCCCTATAACACGAGTTTTTAATTTCATTTTGTTGGTTGATCGGGCTTGCCCGACTATACAATATTACTTGTTTATTAAAAAGTATTCTTCGTTTGGCATGTGGTATTCAATATTTGGATCTTTAACTCACTATTTTTTTGAAAAAAAAATTATTCGAAATCTAAAAGGATATTCAAGGATAAAAATTTTAAAGGACATTTTTAACATCTTTTGATTCTGACAGGATAAAATCAAAATAATACGAAATATTTTACAACCCTTCTTGATCATTTGACATCAAATATGGCATAGTAGGATGATCAGAAGTATTTTAAAACATGTTTTTAAAAATTTACTCCTCTGAAAACTTGAAGTCCTTTTAAAAGGAGACAGGATCACGAAATGAATAACTGAAAACGGAGTTTTTCTTCATTTAATTTATAGTTTTAGACTATATCATCCGGTTCGTGACTAATATTGAGTGTCGTAGGGTGTAATATATATTATCTTTATATATATAATTCTTCTGTACGTGTGTTAGTAACTGAACTCCTCCTTAACGGTTGGGCCGATTTCGGTGAAATTTGTTGAGTGTGTTTGAGTGGGTACCTGGATGGTTTAGATTCACAATTGACCTATATAGGAACAATGGGTATGGCACCTCCCATATAAAGTAAAAAATTATTATTGCATATCTGGGATACTATTATAGTGGGAGTCTTCAAACTTTGTGTGAGCTATGGCAGAACAACGTTTGGCGGGACAGCTAGTATTTTATAAAAAAACACTTTTAATATTTTATTATATAGACGAATATTTCATATTTCATATGCATTTGCACAATACAAATTTTATGAAAAAAACCATTGGAAATATTTTTTTTAAATTTAAATGTCACATGACAAATTAGTCAGGGAATACTTTGCTATAAAAAAACTCATTTTCGAGAAAATCTCGTATAGCACTATTTGAATATAATCCCTCGATATGTTATTGTAACTTTAAAGAATAAGCCTAGATGCTAACATTAAACTCACTAATAATCCTGTCTAACTCACGTCTATCACCTGTAAACTAATTACAATAGCAAACACCAGAAACTGCCACACTGTACCTTTGCAAAAGTTTAATAGAAACATTTTTTTTGTTCGCCCTTATACTCAGCTTTTGCAATTTCTTTATTTATTTGCTTTTTTCAAACGAACACTGCAAAAGTAGAACTTTTAGCGTAAATGTGAAGTTTGTCTTTTTTATGGTTTTTGTATCGAAGCAGAAAGTGATGAATGTTTTTTTTTTGTGGATCATTGTTGGTTGAATTGTTTGGTTGGATTAAGAAAAAGCTAGTAAAGTGTATTGAACGGTAACAGACAAAAACGAAACAAAATTTAATCAATGTAAAAGTGACAGTATCAGGAAATGAAGGTTCTTTTTGTTTGTCTTGGCTGTTCATTCGTTTAGGAAATATGGCAAGGGATTTCATTAAAATAAATAAATAAAAAAATGCTTTTACTTAAAGGTAATAAAAACATATTATACGTTCAACAACTGAAATTATTATCTTGCTGTTGGCTTGTTGCTGTAACTTTAAGAATTTATTTTAAGTTTCTATTAATCAAATCCTTGTCTTTATGATGAACAATTTGAATGTTCTTTTTAAAGAGAACATCAACCTGTCAAAACAACTGTCTTTTACCTTTCACTTGCAGTACAACTATTTCCATATTTTTGCTGTCAATCATAACTTAGAAATGATTTTTTTCAATATACTGTTTTATCTTCAGGATGGTCCATTGAATACACACAAATGAATGAATGTTTGAATCCTAAATCTTAATATTAACTAAAGTGTTGATTACTTTATTCTCTGCCACCGGCTGGTTGGCAAATAAAAAAAATTTATTTAAATAAGTAAATTTAGCAGTTTTTATGTACAATGCTTTCGTAATTTATACTATTATTTTCATACAAAAGCCCAAGAAAATCATAAAATTAGAATAGAAAATAAACTTCAAAACTGACATTTCACCAACATAAAACAAAAAAATTAACAAAACATTTGCAAAATCATGTATTTAGAAAATGATTTTGTAAGAAGTGAGTATTACATCATGTAAGTTTATACATATTAAATGTTTTTATTTTTAGTCCGCTTAAATTTGTTTTGCAATACGTTTTCATTTCTGCCTTAACTCTGTTTGACTTAATGTTATCTAAACTTAAATGAAAGATTTTTGGTTCGTATGAAGGTGCACTTATTGATTTTATGCTTTTACGTTCCATTTAATTAACTACAGATCAAATCCTTAATATCCTTCTAACTAGTCATTCATGTGTGCTTTCATAGACGATTTATTAGTACTTATTTCATTTCTGTAAATAGTACTGTGATAACTGTTATGTAAAACACTACACTATTAAAAATACTATGGAGAATAATTGAAAAAGAGGAAAACTTTATAAATGGATTACAATCAAAAACGGCGACTTTATTAAAGAAATTCAAATGCAAGTGCATGTATTTCTATACTTTTATTTTTGTTTACAGGAGAAGCTAAAAATATTATAAAATCAATGATAATAAAGTATTCTTGCCAATTTTTTGTGTTTGAATTTCTTTAATACAGTTGTAATTTTTGATCGCAGTGTTCTAAATTAGCGAGTGCTTTTAATTTCATAAAAATAACAATAATACAGGTCAATAGCAAAAAATAAGGTTTGGCTAACCATTATATAGATTTGATGCATCATGGCTACCTAATAGGGTATTCATTCGACTAATGATCGTTCGATTAATCGAATAATTACTTACGAATAATTATTCGAACAATTTAAAAATGGCCATTTTCGAATAACGAATAATTCGAACAATTTTATGTCGAATAATCGAATAAAACGAATAAATGTTCATATATATTTAAATTTATTAAATTGCTTAAAATTTTTCATAATTCCAAATTTAAATAACTAACAATGACTCACATAAATTGTATTGTTTCTAAAGTTCGACAAATAACTAAAGACAAAGGGACTTTCGATCACTGTAGATGAGTGTTCCGATAACTCCTTCTATAAATATATAAATATTACTCCAGGAAGTTACAATTCTAAAAACAAATCTTTCAAAATTTTTAACTTAGGACTTGAACCAATGAAAATAAAAGGAATGGAATAAAATATTTGTTATTTAGCTGGCGAAATATTAGAAGAATCACAATTAATAATCAAAATATTAACTTAGATTAATGTGGAGTTGAATGTGATGGAGAAAGTGATATTAAGGATGACATTTATAACGATTACATTGAAATAGATGAAGGCCATGATCTTAAAATATATGTATATATACATAACATAACTTATATATAAGTTATGTTATTAACCGCGTACGTAAGTGCTGCAAAATATTTAATAAATCGAATGAAATATTTTATTTTGTTGCAAGAAAAGCATGGAGTTCGCCTTATACATGATTTTGAACATCGTTCAACATCTTTGTCTAATATGGTAATAAACTTTAAAACCCTAATTAATGAACGACATAAAAAAGTTCTTAATACGTTTATATTGTATTTGAATTCAGGATCATGTCCAACTAGCTCAAATTTATTAAAGCATAGCTCCAAAACGGGTTTGCTAGTCAATTGTTTTGTAGATTGTTCGGGAGTTAATGTGATCAGAATATTTCTGTTGAAAATTTAATGATGGACTTTGTTTTCGAATGTTTTTTAACATTATCAATAGTTGAATTGTTAACTTTAACGTTATTTTTTGTTTTTCTTTAACAATAAAATATTAAAAAACCGACATCAAAACTTCATTCTTTACTTTTTTAAAAAAATTAAATTATTCGAATAATTCGATTAATTTTAAACATGTGATCGAATTATTCGAACAAGTTAAAATGTCTTATTCGAATTATTCGTTTTATTCGAACAAGAGAAAAATCGAATAATTCGAATACCCTACTACCTAAGTTAAAAAATGGTAAAATTTTTCAATTCTATGGATAGATTTTTTTTTAAAAAAATGTTTAATTACAATTATAAATTATTTTAGACATTTCTCCACATTATTAATTAGATAACTCAAAAAGTGTTAGTCCGATGTTATTAAAATAACCTTAGATTTTCATAATCTTTAATCCATTTATATATTGCGTTTCAATCGACTCAGTGGTTTATAATAGTTATAATCAGTGTTGCCAGTTTAGCCTTTTTGAGGCTAAATTTAGCCTTTTTATTTACTCTTTAGCCTCGAAATTTTGGTTTTAGCTTCGTGGCTTTTTTCTAGCCTTTTCTTAATTTCAAAATAGCCTTTTTTGAAATTAAAAAAGGCTAAAAATTTCGAGACTAAAGAGTAAATAAAAAGGCTAAATTTATATTTGTGAACCATTTTCATTTTAATTCATTACTGATTTTCATTTTGCTTTTCAATATACTCAAGAATTGTGCAGTATTAAAAGAACAAATAACAATTGCCAACAATTGTATTTTATATCTGAAAGCTTAAATGTCTAGCAAATTCTCTTTCAAGACAAAATTGTTATTACATATTATATTCATCATTATATAATGGACAAGAGCCCCACAAACTCTTGAAGGCTTGTGATACTCGATGGCGATCAATAGCCGTTAAACGTCTTGTGGATCTATGCTTCGAGTTAAAACCCATTTTGTTTTAATTTCGTCAAACCAGCAATTCTAAAAAGCCAAACTTTTAAGTAATTAATACACTGATTATAATTTGGCGTACCATCTTTTTTTAAAACCAGTATTGCACAAAGTACAAAAAGTAAATAAATCATTTGCTGTTTTCTGATTTAAAATTCAAGGAATTTGATCCATTATCGTCGCCAATTGAAAATTGTTTAATGTTTTTGACACATTTTTCATACTAGTTTGATGAATGAGAGATAAAATAAAGAACGTTTTAATTAGTGAAGATTATGACAAAAATAATACGACAAATTAAACTAATTGAGCAATTGCGACAAAGATTACCATATGAAAACTCTACGCAAAATCAATTTTTTCCCCGTTGATAATAAAGTAGTAAAACCAAAAAAAATATATTATGTCATATTGATAGTGAAAAATTAAAGTGCTAATAAAATTATGAAGCTTAAGGCTCAGGGGCAGAATATATTAAACTACAAAAGGACAAATATAGAACCAACAATGTCCATTTTCTGACATGGTTAATCTAGTATTTAACTTTTTAGTACTTCCTTTAAGTAAAGCAGATGAATTTTATATTGATAGTGAAAAATTAAAGTGCTAATAAAATTACGAAGCTTAAGGCTCAGGGGCAGAATATATTAAACTACAAATGGACAAATATAGAACCAACAATGTCCATTTTCTGACATGGTTAATCTAGTATTTAACTTTTTAGTACTTCCTTTAAGTAAAGCAGATGAATTTTATGAATATATTTTCTAATTTTTTATAAATATAAACCAAAATTCTTAATTTATAATATTTTAGCTTTTTTTGGCTTTTTTCTAAAGCAGTTTAGCTTTTTCTGGCCTTTTTTTGAAGCCAATATAGCTTCTTTTTTCGCCAGCTCCTGGCAACACTGGTTATAACAAATTAAAGCAAAAAATATATATTTTTTACGTGAAAATAGCAATTTTGTTTCTTTAATAAAAATCATGAAAAATCAAAAACGGCAGAAGTTGTTTCTAACAATAACAATTCAAATGCTAACAATAACAATTGTCGTATAATTCTACAGATATCCATGTTCATATTTTCTAGAAAGTTTCCATATCGATTTCTTGAATATGGGCAATTCCATGTCATCTTACGTGACATTTGTACGCCTATAGAGTGGTATAGATTTCGCAAAAATAAGAGTATCTGAAAAATGGTTTCGTCTTTATGTTCCTTTCAGAGGGTACTATATTTAGAAAAACAATAAATACATTCTAAACATTGTTGTCCAAAATATCGAGCGAAAAAAGGTAAATAAGGGATATATACTAGGGTGGGTCGATTTTTTTCACGAAAAATCGTATAGCAGAAACGCATTCTACTGAAAATTCTAAGGTATTTTCTCCAGAAATAGACTTTATGAACTTTATGCATATGCATGATTCCAGTTTTCCTGGAAAAAGACGATTGTTCTTTTTTAATAGAAAACCCCATTCTTTTTTAAAATTTATACTTTAAACCTCAAAAAAAAGACAAAACCAAAACGAATTAACGAAGTTTTGTCAAAAATGTTTGTTCCAGATATGAAAAATTATGAAATATATGTTTGCTGGGTAAAAACACACATATTTCTCATAGTTATTTTAATATCATATATAATATTCGAAAGGTCTCAGTTTTTTCTTATTTAAGTCCGTTGCGAAAATTAAAATCAGTTTATATTCAACTAAGTTACTGGCTTATAAGTGTACAAAGGAACGAAAAAACCTACCAGAAAACTAATATCTCTTCACAGGTATTTCTACTTCATTATTTTTGGTATCACTGCGTTAAGTATGTGTATTAATTCTAGGAATTTTAAAAATGCCAAATTAAAATAATATGTCGAATAAGATTCACTCAAACTTAACTCTCAGTGTAATTGCTCTAATAACAGTGAATATGTACATTAGACACAGAGGGACTAAAAAAGCAGAGAATTATAATGTATGTCAATTGGTTATTGGTAGCAAATTTTCATTTCCATTTATTTGCTTGGCATCATATCGTTGTATCGTTAGACAGACGACGAGGGCAATTAAATTTGTTGCTACAAATGAATGGTAAATTTAATCAATACTACAAAACAACTTTGTAATACTGTCATTTTATTATTATTTTTTCTTGTTTTCCTCTTATATCCTTGTTTACTTTGCCATTTTTTCCCTAACATTTTTTTGTTCTCTTATTTAAATTGCAGTCATTTTCTGTAATATGGTTAAATATTTATAAATCGGCATTTAAGGGAACATTAAACACATCCTATAATATGTTTATAAATACCCGCATGTATACATAAGAAAAAGTACTAGTAAAGTTAGTAGTTTCTTTCAATTGCAAACGATTTTATTTGGTAAGTAACCTACATAGAGATTTTTGTGTTTCATGTACTTGTGTAAGAATAAAAACAAAAAGAAATAATTTGAAAGATATTATGAGTCAATATTAAATGTTAAATGGTGCAAGAAGACGTAGAACTTCCTTAATGTCTGATTAAATATTTATAAATGTACACATGTGTGTAGTCTACAGAGCACCAAAGAATTAATTCCTTTTTAATGTGAAAATTAATAATTAATGAATTCGCCCGAAGTTAATGGATTTAAATAATTATCATAAACTTTATGATTTTTTTTAAAAGAATTTATAAAGTCATTATTTAATTACTTCACTCATATATAGTTTAATAAATGACACAACAATATAAGGTACACTCAGTAGAAAATGAATTCTCAATTATATAATTCTTGTAACGTCAAACAAAAGAAAATATGAAAAATATGAAAAAAAATCAAAATCAAAGTTTGACGTTATAGGGGTAAATATTGAAAACTCTACCTACTGATTCTACCTTCTACAATTATTGTATCATGGTTTAAACCAACTTTTTCTAAAAATAGTAATTAAGGTATGAATTGAAAATATTTGTGATTTAGTTAAAAAATGGTCTGCCTCTGAGACGAATTTTAAAATATGTACATTCAGTAGGGAAAAAAATATATTTTTTTGTTTGCTTAGAATTCATTCAGGTTTTCAGAAACTGAAAATAAGGAGTCCTTTTATTTCAGAATATTTAAAAAAATGCTGTATTTTGTTTTCAAATGAAATCGTGTTCAAAACAGAAAACTTATTGCAATAGCTAGTGTTTACTGTAACCCGTTTAAGAAAAAAGTTAACACAAATCGAAAGAATTATTTTATTCTTATAAAGCTTAAAAATCAATTTTGGCATAATTTCTACTAAATTAGCATTTTATATTTCTTAATTTACTTGCCACTAATTATGGATTGCAGCGTCATTGAGGTAAAATTTGCATTAGCATTTTCAATATTCCTGAAAAATTTGAGTAGAATAATATGGAAAATGATCGTAATATATTTTTTAACATTTATTTGGTACTAAAAACACAATAATATATATTAAGAGAAATCACTTTTGAATATACAGATTTTTATGGATTGGTGCATTTTATTGCAGAAATATCTGATCTTAGTTGTTTTAATTTTCCAAAAAATGTAGTTACTCGACACATGCCGACGAATTTAACCCAGATCTTGATAATGCTATGATGAGCTTATCATCTTGGATAAACACATTCCGTTTTATTAATGAAGCACTAATGCTCTTAGGATTCATTTGAATTAGAAACGAATTGGAATTCATTCTACAAAAAAATTTCCATGTTGAGAAAATTATTCTGGTTTAATTAAAACTCTACACTAATGGGTACTCAGATTAAATTAAAAAGTAATTTCCTGAGACTTTTCTATAAGAATAAGATATATTGATAAAGCAAATTCAAATGCATTTCAAAGATTAAAATGTCCTCCTTAGACTATACAATTAAAAAAAAATATTTGTTGTCATGATGTAAATTCAATTTTCAGATGCACATTTTTTCAAGTGTTAAATTGAACAAACCAAATCACTTTTTGTATGGAGAAAAGTGTTGGTGTTAAATACAAAAAATAGTAGGACTTCTTGTCACAAAAAATAAATTAATATGGCTTTTTCGTCAATTTAACACATTTTTAAATTATATAAGGTGGAGAACATTTCCAAAAGTGCTTCTGAAAATTACATTTGCATCATGAAATCATTAATTTAATTATGTAATCTAAGAGGACATATTTCTCATTGAAAAATGGAAATTAACCCTTAATGGCACTTGGGGTTAAAATGACCCCAAAATTTTAAAATCATAAAATATCTTGTCAATTTCAATAATGCTGATCAAAATTTTTTAAAGAAGCAAACTTAAGAATGTATTAGAAAGTAGTCCATTTTAAAAATTGTGCACAATTTTGATCAATTTTGACCACACATTTTTTAAACGGCAAAATATTGTGTTTATACCTGATTTTTGCCTTAATAACGTAATTAATATCTTATTGAGGATTTTTGAAGAATATAATTGATTTTAACCCCTTAGTGTACTTTTGATTTATTAAATTTAAAGAATAATTTGAATGATTCAAAAAAATTGGCACCATTCATATTGACTGTATTTTTCGTGATTTTAAAAGTTAATTTCCATTTTTCCATAGACTTTATGTTATATTTTTCTTAAGTTTCATCAAAATCGGCCCAAAAGTCAAATATTTAGCTATCCATTTCCATGAGAAATTCCAAATATTGAAAAATTTTACCTTTGACCTTCACGATTTTCAATTTTAGTAAAACTTTCAGAGTATATATAGAATTATCTGGACTATAATATTCTGAATAGATTATACTAAAAATTCATAACAGTAAGGAAATTGAGCCCATTCGCCAAAATATGGCCAAATAATTTGTTTTTCTCGAAAATTGCAAAATTTAAATCGCAGGTACGAAAAAACTATAGGCTGCATTTTCATACTTTTTTCATATTTTTATTCCCTATTATATTCTCAATAAATTTTAAAACTGTAGTTAAAAATTAAATTATTTTGGTCATCCCTTCGAATAGGCTAACGGTATCCTACGAAGATAAAAACTCATATACAAGTAAATATGGATGTATTTTAGGTAAAAATGTGCTTTTATTTTAATATTTCTCAAAATGTGTTAAATTTGTTTCTACATTTCTTGTTCTAATGGCCTGATACACGTTACTGTCCTGGGGAATTTTTAATAACTTTAAAATTTTTTAAAATTTCTATTTTTTTTCCAATTAAATTTTTTTGTACGTAAACTTAAAAAAATGTTAACCCCAACCGATTTACCAAAAAAAATTTCAGGATGGGTGGTGAGACTGGCAAAAACCCAATTTTTGTTTATTAAGGGCATTTTAGGTGACGATATGTATTATATTATGCTGATGTTGAGAGCATTAAAAAGTAATTTTATTTTTTTATTTCTAGTAAAAAAAAAATATTTTTATTTAAAAATTTGGAAAGAATTTTAGTTTTGAACATATGTTTTTAAATGAAACTAAACTCTTTTTGTGTTCAAAATACTATGGCCTTAAACAACGATAAAATACATTTCTAACTAAGAAATATATTTAATATTTGATAAAGCTTTAAAATGAGTGAAAAAGTTTTATGGTAAAAAAATTTTTGGTCGAAAAAAAACTCGGGAAACAAATATTTTTACTGACTTTGACCCATTGTAGGCCTGAACTACTATGGCGTTATATATGTCGAAGGAAATGACTTAGAAATCCAAATATATGTAGATCAAAACAAGTAAGAAAGTATGGTCGGTCAAGCCCGACCATGTAATACCCTACACTAAGTAAATGAGCAAAAATATTTTTCTTTTAAAATTTCAGTAATTTATTTTCGTGAATGATTTTCGGAAGAGAGCCTTATATGGGAGCAATGACTAATTATGGGCCGATCGCCATTAAATTAGGTCGTTAGATTTCTTTCTATATGAAAGTTATTTTCGTTGAATTTTATGTGCATACCAACATTTTTAAAATATTTATGCTCGTTTAAGTGATTATCGGAAGCAGGCCTTATATCGAAGCTATGACTAATTATGGACTGATCATCATAAAATTAGGTGACATGAATTCCGTGTATATAAAACTTATTTGGAGTGAAATTTGTGTAGATACATATATAAATTTAACATTCATGACCAATAAAGTCCAATTTCGGGAGGACATTGGTATGGGGACTATGTGAAATTATGGAACGATTTCAACCAGTTTCAATAGGGCCGAAAAAATTGTATATGCCAAATTTTATAGAAATATGTTAAAAATTGGGTCCTGTACTTTGCGCACAAGGTTTACATGGACAGCCAGCCAGCCGACAAGCCAGCCGGACGGATGGATGGACATTGTTGGGACAATATTTTCGTACGTTACAAACATTAGCACACACCCAATATACCCTTCCCACTATGGTGGTGTAGGGTATAAATAGGTAAAAAAATCGTGGTAAAATTTGTTCGACAGAATTTAAATAGCAACCGAAATATAGCGGATATATGCATGTATGAATCATGTATGTAACATGACGGACATGGATATATCGACTCCCCTATTCTCGTAAAGAAGGGTATAAAAACATGTCTGAAGAATATATTCCTTGAAAGTAGTGTATATTTTAAACGAAAATTTTAAATGTTTGGTATTAAAAATGTGTGCCTTTTCAAAAAAGGGCAACGACAACAGAGACGACATCAGAAAATATAAAATTAAATCAAATGGACTTTTTACTGACCCTAAGTTTAAAGAAATTTTTAAAGTCACTTTAGACATAGACAACATTTAAATATCAAGTAAATACTATTATAAAATAAAGAAATTCTAGTATTGTTGGTAACACTTACCTCTCTCTCTTAATGATTTAAATATCATTTGGTATTTTGGTTTTTGTTTTTAGCATATTTTTAGCATTATTTCACAAAATTGCTTTTTGTGGTTCCATTCCAGAGTAGAAAGGTAGGCACACAGAATGACAGCCAACCAGGCAAGGTGGCTTCTAATGCCTCAATGAATATTATTATGTGTGTATAGGAGAGTATGTATTTTGCTGGCTGGTTGCCTTCTCTGTCGATAATGAAAATACCTCTTGCTGTTTCTTTAATGATTGTAACTGAAGTCATAAAAGTCATTTCATTTAAGTTTTAATGACATTTTCAACTGTAAAAAAACCAAAGGAAAAAGTATTTCGTTTTATTGCTATAAACAAAAAAAAATATAAAATATAAGTTGAACGAATATTGTAGCCCAGTTATGTATAAAATAAAAGTTGTGTAAATGATATTGTATGTTATAAATAACTTTTGTGAGTTATAAGAAAATTTAAAAAATTCATAATATTGATATAGTTTTTGTTATAATTACTTAAAATATGTACCAAGAACATTTATACTGTTTAAAGAAAGTATAATCATATTATGTATGACACAGTTTAATAAATTAATTCTTCCTAAAACCATAAATATTTGTCCTACGTAAAGGAATTCCTAACATTTTAGCATTATTCTTATAATTGCGTTTTACTAAACTTTTTTAAGAAACATATCGAATCGACTATTATATACCTTTATTTTTACAAAAGGAAAAGTATTCTATTTTCTAACCGCAATTTTGATACTCGTTATTTCGTAATTTTTTATCGTTTCAAAAACTCAGCTTGTGTCGCTAAGATATTTTTGAATTACAATTTAATATTTTTTATTATTCTAAGGATATTGTTGAATTTTGAATGGTATATTTCTGAGGTCTTGCTATTATTTTAATCGAATGCATTTGTGGACAATGTGTAAACGAATTATTGCATTATTTGCAAAATAATCTTAACCACGTATTATTATAATCGTAGATTAAACACAATTATTGTAAATTAACCACTTAGGGCTTAAATTTACAAAAAAAAATGTTCATTAAATATTTATTTAATCTTCACTATGATACACTTAAAATGTTGGCAAGCCTCTCGTACTCGCATAAAATCGCTTTAATTCCACTCTTACTTGTTAAAATTTTCAAAAACTAATTCCTTTGTTTTGTGACTTAGCAACAACTATGTATGTATTATATACATGAGGACAAAATCCCAAAATATATTGGCAAATAAGGACCTTAATGTCAATGATCTTTTACTAGCATATTTATACATTATTATGGCTTTTAAACAGAAACAGAGCAGAGTGAAACCATAAAATCTCTTGCCATTATCAAGACAATGTAACAACGATTTTTATAACAATTTAATTTAAGAACATTATTTTCTTTTTTTCATTTCACTTTACAATAAAGACAATTTGTGTTTAATCCTCCTTGAAAGAAATAAAAAAAATAGTGAAAATAAATCGTATTTTTGCAAGAATAAAACAATAGAAAAAAACCAACAGAATATATACAATGACCGCACTTAAGCGTCTTGCATGTCAGCTTTATACTGATTTTCAATTGCCATAAAAAATAGAAGAAACTAAAAAAATACAAAAAAAAAACTATAAAAGTAAAAACAATAAAAAAAATAACAATTGCATACAAAACAAACATTAAATATTGTATGGGATTTTGTAATGTGTTCTTGCATCCATCCATAAGTCAAACTTACGAGTAGGGAGTGGGTGACTACAAATAAAACAACTGAGAATGTATGATCGGTCAAGCCCGACCATATAATACCCTACAATTTCAATAATTTATTTTCGTGAGTGATTTTCGCAAGTGGGTCTTTTATATGGACGCTATCCCGTGTGATTTATTTCCATAATAAATTTATTTTTGTTAAATAATATTTTGATTCCAAAATTTTTATGATATTTATGCTCGTTAAAGTGATTTTAGGAAGTGGGCCTTATATGGGAACTATGAACAATTAAAGACCGATCGCAATGAAATTAGGTGATGTGATTTATGTCTATATGAAACTTATTTTTGTTAAATTTTATGTATTTAAAAGATTTATGGTCCTTAAAGTGATTTTCGGAAGTGGACCTTATCTAATTATGGAACGATCATCATAAATTTAGGTGACATGACTTTCCGTATTTATAAAACTTATTTGGAGATAAATTTGTGGAGATAACTATGTATATAAATTTAATGACGGATAAAGTCCTATTTCGGGAAATCATTTGTACGAGGGCTAGCTGAAATAATGGACCTATTTCAGCCAGTTTCAATAGGCTTCGTCCTTGGGCCGAAAAAATGCATGTGCTTTGACCGACATATGTATATTCAAAATTGCGACCTGTACTTTGCGCACAATGTTTACATGGACAGCCAGACTGACGGACGGACATGGTTTAATCTACACAGAAAATGTTTCTGATCGGTATACTTTAAGGTGGTTGTTAGACTAATATTTTTGGGCGTTACAAACATCAGCACAAACGCAAAATATCCTCCCACTATGGAGGTGTAGGGTATAAATACTACATGCTTACTACACACCGATAACGCCACCACTCACTTCACTTTAGTACTTTAAGTATTTTAGCCGCAACATTAATGCCCTAAAATATTTATTATGTATACAGAAAAGTAGACATGGGTTGGTTGGTGTACGAGCGTTAAAATTACATACAAGAACCTTCCCACTATTATTATTATTATTTCTGGCTATAAATAGTAATCTAGGAAAACCGTCTGTACTTTAATTTGTGTTTGCATGAAAAATTAGTTAGTTGTTAAACAAATAAATATACTTATAACAAAACACAATTGCAACTGCACGTAATTTTTTACTACAAATAAAAAGTAACTTGCAGTTCAACAATATAGTGTTTGTTAACTGGTTGAATCATGTCAACATCAAATATTAAATTTAAGAACTGATAGAAAAATATGAAAAATATTGTTAAACAAATAAATATACTTATAACAAAACACAATTGCAACTGCACGTAATTTTTTACTACAAATAAAAAGTAACTTGCAGTTATAGTGTTTGTTGACTGGTTGAATCATGTCAACATCAAATATTAAATTTAAGAACTGATAGAAAAATATGTGTCTATATCGTAAAATTTGTATTTACCTAAATAAAACTTATCGACGAATGGAGGACAACATAAAACGTGTGATTTAAAATAAACGTTATAGTCTCTATGGATGTTCTCATTTTGTATATACCCGTTATGATCCTAAGAATCTTGAATTGAGTTTGGATTAATACTGGTATTGCTTGTTGTTCCCCTGTTCAGATTGTGGAATGTTCACATTGTTAACTGTGATAGGTGGACAGCTATCTCTTCTAAATATAAACGAATTAATTTACTCATTTTTCCAGTATTTAGAAATTACATAGATCTCTAGATGCTATGCGTTAGTGAACTTCAAATGTAGAAATGGTTAATCGCGCATATGCAAATCAAAGGGGGTTGATTATCAACCGAAGTTTTAATCGGATACCACTTCTCTGAAGAAGGACAGCTTTGACCCCCCCAAACAAACGATCCAAAAGTCTTTAATAATCTAAAAATACTAAGAGGCAGCAACCATTTAATCTTATATATTAGACCTTTGGACCAAACTTTGACAAAGACGTTGTTTTCCATTTTAGGTGACGATATGTATATCACTTTTGACACATGCGAATCATATTCTATTATTGGAAGAAATATTCCTCTTTTCACCATCAACAAAGATGGAGGTATATTGATTTTATCATTCCGTTTGTAACACATCAAAATATTTATTGCAGACCTACAAAACCGCCCGTCTATCAGTTGAAAACACGATAGGACCAAAAAAATGGGACTAATACTCTCTGTTGATAAGGTTTGTTTGGTATTGAAAATGGGCATTATCGGTCCATTACCGGCTTCGGCATTATCGGTTTATATAGCCCTACTATACAAATGTCCACCCGGAATACTGTTTGAGCAATCATAAATATGTTGATCATGCGGTAATCCTGATAAAATTTTGCACATATCAATTCTAAGTACTTTGAAATAATATTTAAAAGTATGGTTGAAATTGTCCTCATACAAAGACCCCCTTAGAAAATGACTAGAGCATTCATAATTGTCTCATAATAATTAATATGGTGATGAATTTGGATATAAACTAGTTTTATATGAACCTAAATCTTTCTACCAACTTTTATGAGGATCGGTCCATAATTGACCCTACCCCCTATATAAAACCCATATCAGAAATATATTTTACTGTCACATATTGATGGTATTTTTATTATTTGAATCATTATTCATTAAAAAAACGATCACGATTTCAAATTTTGTTTGTACGAACTGTGACTTAGCTGCTTTTTTGTCCTTCTCTCGAGTTTTTTTAACAATGAAAATATAAAAACAAAGTGATACAAAATTGAACGAAAAAGTGTTGAAATTATATATAAACCCCAGTATGAAGTAATTATAGTAATATTATACAAAGTAAATTTGAAAATATGAACATTTTTAGAAATAATGTGAAAGTATTTTGTCAAATATACATTTTGCATTTAAATTTATTTAAACATTTTTAAGTGAACATAGTTTTATGTTCCTTAATTCTTTATGTATTTTACATTAAAACTATAACTTTTCTTAATTGTCTCTTTAATAAGTAGTATAAGCATATTAACAATTTAAAATTACAATATTTATCTCCAAGATTATGAGCATGAAATAAGATAAAATTCAATATTTGTTTTTTTATAATTTTCCCGTATGTTTATTTTTTAATTAAAAACTTACAATGTATTAAAAAACTCTTTTCTCAAAATCTTGATTGTTACTCGTATGATATGAAAATCAGACATTTTATTTTTAACCATAAAACAATTCTGGCAGTTTTATTTGCATCAAGTTTCATTTGCATACATATATATGTATGTATACTCACTTTTTAAAACATTAAATTAATTGTTTAACTAGGTTAAAATGTTGCAAATGCTACGAAAAAATAATAAAATACAAATTAAGTTATAAACTTATTTTCATTTTATTTATGTTTAAATTTGTTTCGCTCTGTATTCTTACAGCGGAAATTAAATATGTACGTATGAGCATCAGTTTAAATACTATATGTATCTGTATTTAAAGGAATGATTAGAAAAAGTAAAACATGACTTTCAGTAGCAGTTAAAAAACATAATGCGAGCAGTAGTTATACAGATTTTTTCTATTTTCAAAACCAAATATTTATAATCAACAGACAATATTTGCATTAAATTTCCATACCTCTACGTCCTTCATTTTAGGTCCTATAGTGATTACAACAACCAGACTGACGGAAGCAACTCGTGTTACAACTTTATAAGGATGCAGAATATATATACAAGGCCACATATTTCGATGTGTTTCAAACGAAATGACAAACCCAATATGTTGTGTGTATGACTTGCGGGATTTACAATAGATGACGTATCTTTTTGTTTTTAATAACTATATGTCATTCTGAAGGGTACATATCTGTCATTTATTCTCCCTTAGTTTTTGAACATTATAGTGTAAACAATAAAGTTTTTTTTTGATTCGAAAATGTCGAATTTTTTGCCAACAAAATGTCATATGTTTACTTCTTTAATTTTAAAAAAGTGCCGAAGTGGATCCATTACGATAACCCGAAGTGTAAGAGATCGTACATGAAGCCAGGACAACCAGCCGAATCGACACCAAACAGGAAACATGTACCGAGCATTGGCCGAAAAACATGAAACTGTAATATTCCATCATGACAACACTCGGCCATACATTGTAATACCTGTTAAAAATTGCAATAGAATGAAGAGGTTGGGAAGTTTTGCCTCACCCGCTTTATAATCCAGACCTTGCCTCGTCCGACTACTATTTGTTTCGATCGAAGCAGAACGCTCTCCCTGGGCTACGCTTTACTGTGCAATAGAGTATCCAATATTGTCTTGATTAGTTCTCGGCCTCAAAAGGTGATCAGTTCTTTGAATAAATTTAATAATTTTAAAAAATCCCGCATTATTAAGTCATACACCCAATACCTACAATCTATTTTATGGGGTAGGTAAAACAATCAAAATGTATATAATTTGGAAACTTAAAGAACTGGAAGATTTGTTTAATTAATTCCTTCAAATTCGTGACAGACACATATTTACTATATCGTCACCTAAAATGCAAAACAGCGTATCATCGAAATTGATTCCGTTTATAATTTCCACAATATAATTTTCCGACCCTATAAAGTATATATATTCTGGATCCTTATAAATAGCGGAGTCGATTAAGCCATGTCTGTCTGTTGAAATCAACTTTCCGATGGCCCCAAATAACTAACATACACGATTCATATAGCAATATCTCCGGAATTCTTCCGGCTCGGTCCACAAGGGCTGAGGAAAAACCAGGACAACCTCGATTTTTGACCTATATCTGGATTACTAAGTCATTAATATAGACAATATGGATATCAACTGATAGATATTTCAAAGACCTTTGCAACGACCTATAAAGACCATAGTAAGTTGGACCCACAATTGGTCAAAATCGGAAAAAATATTTTTAACCCGAAATTTTTTTTTCACCAAAAGTTTTTTTTTCTACATATTAAAAAAAAATTTAAATTCAAAAAATTAAAAAAATAATAATTTTTTAAAAACAATTCGAAAAATATTTTTTCCAAAAAATTAAAAAAACAACAAAATATAAATGCTGTTTACCCAAAAATATTAAAAATTTTTATTTTGAGCTATATTCTGCACAGCCGAATATAGCTCTCTTACTTGTTTTTAATAAATTTGTTTCAATTGAATATTTGTTGCAGTCTTTATGAAAATTTAATGACGTACCTTTTTTAAGTTTAAAAAAGTAGTTGTTAGTAATTAAAATAGTAAAAAAAACCTACAAAAATGTAAAATGTATACCTATATAAACTGCTTTCATTTAAAATAAAAAAAATATTTTTATTTAAGTTTTTATTTTTTCATAAAAATTTATATTGATGATACGTTTTTTTTGTTTCAGAAAACAACAATTCAAAAAAACGTAAGCCACATAGCGTAAAGTTTACCTTGAAAAACTATATATAAATTATAGTATTCATTTTATACCGTTTTTTGCTTCTCCTATAAACTTATCAAAAGTGATGTTACGTTATTTTGCAGTTTAGATGACGATATGTAAGTATATTTACTCTTACATATGTATATGATAATATACAAATGCCTTTACTTTTTTACATATGAAAGTTGTTGTAGGTATATACATACCTACACATATGCAGGTGTATTTGAATATTTCTCTAGGTTTAAATGTAAATGTAGAACATGCGATAAATAACACAAAAATTGCACTGTAACCCAGCAAAAATAAACTTAAACACTTATTTGCCTATTTGCATTTTCATTGCTTCGAAAGTAGGAGCAAGAACATATTTTGTTGATCTTTGCTTTTAATGGTATTTTCAAGTCTACTTATTTTCCGCTTCTTTGGAAGTACTTTATTTTTCGTTTGCTGGGTTAACGAATAAAGAATAATTCAATTACCAGTGATGTGAAGTGAAAGTTTAAGTTAAAAATTTATTTCTCCATGTTGTGTGCGTGTGCGAGTGAATGTAGAAGTACTATTTTATATTTGCCCTGCCAGTATTTGTGTAATAAAATAGTGCACTTAATTTGTGGGAATGGACTTTAATTACCTGCCTTATTTATGTTAATAATATTTTCTCAAATATGCATACACACTAGGGTGAGTCGATTTGTAAGGCCAACAATTTCGGAATTGTGCCATCGATTTTTCGGTAGTTTTTGGTATGAGCATAAAAAATTTCCACTACAAAATGTCGCGACATATCAAAATAATAATTTTCAAAGCGCCCAAATTTCAGAAAAGTAAAAAATACTTTTATTTTTATGGTTTAAGGTTGATTCATTTTTTTTTAAAAAATAGTTAAATATATATACACATCGCACTCGTTCAACAATACTGTATTAACTCAAAATTTTAAAATTTTCAGTAGAGGGCAAAAACTGTTTCTGATTACATTTTAAGAGAATTTGAAAATCCAAATACATCAAATTCCATTTGAAGATATATTTACATTGTTTCTTTTTTAAATTTTTGCAATTATTGCAAAATAAATGAATTTTTTGAGTTACATACTACCATTTTTCTGGAATTTCTCGATATTTGTTTGTATTATTTTATCAACAAAATAGTATCAACTAAAAATACAACCAAATTTAAATAAAACAATTTGATTATTTTTAACTTGACAACGCACAGTGGGAGAAAACCCTAATTTAGTGGAACTAAATTCGTATCTTCTAAACGCTTGGCCAAATTAATTTCATTTATATGTAAATATTGCAGGAAAGGAGGTAAGCTAATAAAGTAATGCAAAATGGGTACTGCTACTTCAGTAGAATGAGCGGGAGAGGCTGCTAAACTACACTACCTCGGAAGAAATTCTATACTATTTTCAATTGTAAGAAATTATTTTAATATATCTTTCAAAAAATTTAAGTTATATAAGTAATTTTATTTATAGCAAGTAACCCTATTGCCGGCATAGGTCAAAATATTCATATAAAATTAAACTTTTTTAGTTTTATTAATAAGTTTATTTTTAAAAACGAATAACAATTATTAGTTATGAAATGATTTTATTTCATTATTATAAATAATTTAGTTATAATTAAACAATGAAATAAAGAGTAATTAAGCTAACTAACACTTGTTAGAATTTTGTGAATTTTTATTATGAGATTTTTAAAATTTATTTAAATTAGTCGACTTCAGAGTCTGATGAATCACTAGGAAGTAATGGATCCAACAAAAGTTGCCTAACATCTTTCGATAACGGTTCCACTTTTTTATAGCTAGCAGATGAAACTAGAGATGCTAATCGGGACTGATTTTTGAAAATCCCGGGGTTCGGGATTTGGTAAAGAATCCCGAAATCCCGACCCGGGGTTTCGGGATTTTCGGGAAGTCTAAAATCCCGAAAATTATAAGATAGAAACGTACATAATTATGTCTTTACAATTGAAAGAAAATTTTTTATTTAGCAATTAATTTTTATTAGACACCAAAAAGCTTAAAATACTTGCATGAGTACATTATATAAGAACTAACAATAACGATAGGTCTAAAATCAAATCCTATTTTGCGCATTTCGTCTTTTATCCAATGATATTTCAGTATTTTTTTATTGGAAAAAAGGCGAAATACGCAAATGTTATATATTTAATCTAAATAAAGCACTACCATATTTAAAAGGACTCATAATTTTAAGGCAAATTTGGTAGATGGGCATTTGTTTTTAGCAACTTGTAAGTAGTTAGAATTACATAAATTTCATTTTTATATAATGTAATTACCAATAGCACTTCTTATATACAATCTTAAAAAAATAAGGAACAAATTTAGTACGAGATTTTACATCGTCCCAACGAAAATAATTTCTTAAAAAAATTATATAAATTCACCTCGCACTTTTTCGCAGCTAAATTTTTTACCATATGTAGTCTGTAATATGGCCTTGATATTGATAAAAAAAATTAGGACTGCATCTCACAGCATTAGTAACTGGCAACCTTCCGAAAATTCAAAAAGTAACAAAAATAAAATTCTATAAGAATATGGCCATTGGTTATCACAAATAGTGGAAAATATATTTTTATTTTTCTGATTTACCAAGCCTCATATTCTATCTACATAAAAAAATGTAAAAATACAACTTAAAGAAAACCTTGTACTATCCAGCTTAATAACAACTTTGAAACCAATTCTTCATAAAAAAAAATTCTGAAATATTTTTTACATTTAAATAGTTGTCAATACCAAACCACTGAAGTTATTAATAAATGTTAAAAATTTTTAAGTACAGCAACAACTATAGATTGAAACTACATAACAATAAATCAAATATGCGAAAGTTTTTTTTTATTTTGCGCCACTAAATTGTTGATTTCTCCCACAGTGTAACGGCTCAATTCAAAATAATACATTTTTTTTATGAAAATATACGATGTATTTCTGTTTAAATGTTTGTATTAACTCAAAATAATACCTTTTTGTTGATACAAGGTAGTCACTAATTATCACGAAAATGGTCTCAAATGTGCTTTTCAAGATGAAAGAGTAATCGGAATACGTTGAAATTTTTACAGTAGATAGATATTGATGTTGTTAGTTGATTTCTTGCAAAAAGTGAATTTTCAAAAATTTTGAGCTAATACAGTATTGTTGAACGAGTGCGACATGTATAAAATAAAAAATATAATTGGGGGATTCAAACGGTCTCCTATTAGGTCGTATTGTCATAATGTCATAAAATATTTTTGTAGTTTAAACAAATTTTTGTTGAGTTTCAAACAAAAAAGTTATAAACTAATAAGACTTTTTGAACTATGTTTATTGGTTTGTCATAAAGTAACACTTTTTTTGCTTGCAGCACAACAAGAATTTGTTAAAACTAAAAAAATATTTTACGCCATTATGACAATACAGCAGACCGTTTGAATACCTCAAATATATAATATAAAAAATTAAATCAGCCGATTTTGAAATTTGGGCACCTAAACAATGATTTTTTTTTATATGTGGCAGGGATGTTAAATGAAGTTTACAATTTAGTACCACCCTCCAAAAAAAAATTGTACTTTTTGGACCTTCGCGGTACCATTTTTTTTACTTTATTAAAACATCAAAAAAGTGCATACAAATTTAATTGTACACAAAAAAACAAAACTTAACATTAACATACATTAAATTAGCTACTACCGACCAAAAATTGATAACTCTAAAACGGTTACTCCGATATTATCAAAATAAACTTAGAAAAATTTAAATATACATAACCTATATTCCGTTTAATCGGCTCAGTAGTTTCGGATTTATAATAACAAATCGAAGCAGAAAATATATTTTTTACGTGAAAAATCTAAAACGGCAGAAATTGTTCAGATTTAATGCTTTATCACAAAGCCACTTATAATAGCAACAAAATTTTAGTTTTTTGTTTGATATACATAAAATTGAGCAGTTAATATTCTTCTTTCGATTGATTGAATTTTAAAATAATTTTCCCCATGCTATGTACAAATTTTAAGGTATATATTGTGTTTCAATCGGCTCAGTAGTTTCGAAGTTATAATAACAAATTGAAGCAAAAATAAATTTTTTACGTGAAAATAGTAACAAAACACATGTAAAATTTCCACTCAAAGTTTCAATTTGTTTAAAACAAACAAATTTGCTATTTCACGTAAAAAATATATTGTTTGCTTCAATTTGTAAATCTAACATTTTCTAAGTTTATTTTAATAATACCGGACTAACCGTTTTTGAGTTATCATTAAGTATGTGTGGAAACGTCTAACAAAATTTTGTAACTTTACTAAAAAATTTCAAAAAAATCTCTCCACAAAATTGAAATATTTGACAATTTTTGTACTTAGGTAGCCATGGTGCATCAAATCTATATAGTGGTTATTCACGCCTTTTTTGCTGTTGATCTGTGTTATTGATTGAATCAAAATTTGCAATTCCCATTCGGGAACATTTTTACTAGTAGAGGTACAATACTACTTGAAATAACATTTGAAGGAGTAAATTTAAGGAACCACATTAACACTTTTTAAGGTTGACTTTAGTTCTCAAAACTCAAAATTTTATATAAAATTGTTTGTCATTTTCTTTAATTTCTTTGACAATATCAATATTGGTATTATGTTTACAAATTGCTTGTGGTTTTTGTAAAAGTTGTTTATACAAAACATTTCTAAATTGTACCAAATGAGTCGCGGTAGTACCACGGTACTTTAGAAGGTCAAAATGTACCAAAAAAAGTACAATTGTACCAACTTTAACATCCCTGATATGTGGTAGTGGAACTTATTTTCCTCATGCCAAAAGCTATCGAAAAATCGATGACAGAATATCAATTGCCAAATCGACCCACCCTATTACACACACTTAAATACATATGTATGTATGTGTGTATAAATGAGTATGTTATAAAAAGAAAGTTATTTTTTCAAATGCATACTCCCTACTGCAACGGTTCTCAATTGGGTGTCCGCAACCCTATGGGTTTCGTATAAACAGCTTAATATGCTTAATTTGCAAAAAATAATTTACTTATTGCTCTATTTTCATTTAAAATATCATCTTCTTTACATTAATATATTGACAGCACATGATTCTATTCTAGATAACTGGCATAATAATTTACTTCGAAGTCCTTTTATTATGTCTGTATATAAAGATATATTCCAAGAATGAATAATTGCAATAAAATGTAACTTGTGTGATAAACTGATTTTGAATCAGTTGAAATTGAAAATAAAGTTTCCCCGCATGTTGTCTCTGCAGCGTTGAAGCAAACTATTAATACAATGGTCATCGATATATTCTTGTAAAACTAGCTTTTTAGCATTTTTATCAACCAAAACAAAGAATCGATGAACACTGAGAATGATATTATAAGTGCATTATCTGATATATCAGTGGCATGTCACAGTGTCCATGGACATAATGACACTCCAAAAGTGACATTATGTCACTTTTAGTATTGTCATAATGTCCATGAACCCTCTTCACTTTGCGTATGGATATTATGACACTTTTGAAATGTCATAATGTCTCGCATGGTCAATTGTATGTCGCCTGTTCCCGGTCGGAAAACCATCAGAGCATTGCAATGAACGAAATTATGATATCACCGTAAAGCAATCGAAAAAAGTATTTCTTTATTTTAATTGGTTACCTAAACATCAATATTTTAATCAAAGTGTAAATAGAACACCATAAGATTCAGTGTATACATATATTCTCAAATCAAATGTGAACAAAAATTATCATTCAAAAATACGTTTTATTTTCTCTTTTTTACTATTATTACACATTTCAAACAGCTTCTCACTTTTTCACAAATCGAACACAAACATTTTTTCTAATTTGGACAGGGCAACGTCTGACGGCTCAGACTTTCACACATTGCATTTATTTTTACTTACATTTTATAATTACAATTTTCCATTTAATACATTAATGTCATAATACTATGGGCGTCAACAGCGATTAAACACCAGTGAAATATATTATTTTTTTTAAAGATAATGAAAAACATTAAAGTCCAACCCAAACATCAAATTTGCAACAGACAGAATCTATGCATGATTTTCATTATCTTAAAAAAATCAAATAATTAACTGGTGTTTACTCACTTTTGAGGCTTATAGTATGTCTACTTATTTATTTCAAATGTTCATTAATTTATACAGTCAAATTGCTCATCTTCCTGAAAATTGTAGTATTATGTATGGTGTGGTATGTATGCATATTTTAATTAATTTATCAGCAAGTATGTTAAAATATTTTCACTTTTTTTTCACCGATGCAACCAATTTGTATATATGATTATATGACGGAAATTATGCTCTAATTAACACATATGTATATACAGAGCAAATATTCTTTAATAAAATGAATGTTATAATATAATTTGAATAATAAGGACTGAGATCGAAAAAACCTTATCACACGTTTTTCATTATAACTTTTAACCCAAATATTATTTGATTTTTTTTTTTTGTTCAAGTTACTTTTGTAAAGTATGTCAGATTATGTTTAATGTCAATTATGTTCATTTGTTGTTTATCTGATTAAAATGAAGGACGAGAAAAAGTGCGTGTTTTGTTACAAAATGCATGTAATTGCTTGCATATTCTGTAAACTCTTACCATTCACAAAAGCAGCGAATCAATATGAGTGTTTTGAATATACGCAGAGTTTTTTGTGTAAATATTAGGGTATTCAATTAATCGGGTTTCTAGTTTAATCGGTTAACCGACAAATAATTAATCGGGGTTTAGATTTATTCGGTTAATAATCGGTTAATTTAAAATTATTCGATTAACCGAATAATGTCTATTTTAATTTTACATTGAAAATACAACCACGAATTTTGGGTACAAAAACATAAAAAACAAACAAAACCATAACAATTCAACCAAAAAATAATAGCAAATAAGGTATTTTAGATCCTTTTTGTATACAAAAAACTAAATTTTTTTTAGGATTTTAGTGAGATCTTCTGAAATAATGTTTTAAAAAAAAGAATATAATTTAATTTTTTTCCTCTTAAACGATTTTTTTTTAGATTTAATAAAACTTGACTTGGAAAAAACTCTCTGATTGTAGATGTTCGAGAAATCGAAAGCATGATAAAGAATATCCAATATCTCAGCTTTTTTAGTTTTTTCTAAGCATATCAAATATTTCGTTATATCATCGGATTGTTTTAAATATTGAATACTTTTGATAGTTTCGTTAAGTTCTGCCCATTTGAAAGTATTGTAACATGAAATTTATTGAATATTTAAACCTTTTTATACTTAGGTTTATTGTATTACTATGTAATATTATTTTGGACAAATTGGCTTTTTATTACTGAATAAAATAAAAATAAAATAAAAAAAGTAAAAAATAAACATGTAAATGCAAACAAAGTTTCAAATACATGTAAATTAAATATGTCAGTTGTTATTCTCACTAAACATTTTTCTTGGATGTTTGAAAAAATATATAATTTTAATTTGAAATTTGTATTTGAATTGAAATGGAAAAAAGGAATTTCGGTTAATCGACACAAATTAATCGGTTTATTTGTTATTTGAAAATCGGCAATTTTAAATTATTCGAACAGTTAACCGTCCAAAATTAATCGGTTAACCGATTAACGGTTAATCGATTGAATACTCTAGTAAATATACACTTTCCTATATGAGTATGTTTGAATTAATTTAAGACTGTATTTAGAAGCATTTTTCTTGCATAATTAAATTTTTTCAATATTTTTTATTATTTCGCAGTTCATTGTATCAAAATAAGACGAAATTTAGTTCTTGAACCACGCGCGAAAATTTATTTAAAACCAATTAATGCACTGATTTTGTCTTATGCATTCAACTTACCATCGAGCTTTTATGAATCATTTGAATGCTTTGCATACAAATCAAAACACAGTAATCATGTCTGAGAAGTTATTGTTAACGGCATTTAAAAAATGATTCTGTAAATGGCAATCAATTGTGAGAGTGCAAGCACTACAAGCAATATAATTTGCATTGATGATTCAAAACACAACAAATGCAGTGATTTCATTCATATAGAAAAAAAGCGAATCAACTCATGTACAACTCTGGTCCACAGCTCTTTCAAAAGAGCTCCCAACATATCCGGTACACAGAGAAAACAGATTCGTAATGGCAACCGAATTTGTTTCCAATCGAATGATTCGGTTGCATACATAGAATTTTTCGGCTTTAGCAACTGAAAAACAGTTGATAAAGAAGAATTTCGGTTGAAGCAACTAAAATTTTGTATCCACAAGTGTAAAATTCGGTCACAAAGGCAGAACCATTCGATTGGCAACAAATTCGGTTGCTACTATGAGTCTGTTTTCTCTGTTTAGCTCAGTACTCGGACTATTTGGTACGAAAAGTTAAATCCAATGCAAGTTTAGAAACAAACTAGGCTCAAAAAGTTCCTTATAGGAATTTTGCCAAAAACAGAGCACGGAAATTGAAGTCAAATTTTATACAAAAAATATACATATAATGGATGACGAAAAGTACGTATGGAAAATTTTTCGCAGCTTCTGGGTCAATTTTTTTATGTTGTAGATGCTCCAGGGAATGTTGAGAAAAGTTTAGGACCTAAAAGCAGACAATTTTTCCCAAAAAGTTCTTGGTATGGCAAGCAATATGCAGTTGCGTCAAAAAAAACAAACATTTGTCACAAAGGGCTCTATAAATACCGAAATTTACATCAAGGAGTGTTTACAAAAAAGTATGCTTCCATTCATAAGACTTCTTAATGTGTTCACTTATTTTTGTCCTGATTTGGCATATGTCACTATGGTAAGCAAGGTCTTGAGTAGTACAAGAAGAATAATGTGGTATTTATACCAAGAGAGGCAAATCCTCCAAACTGCCTGGAGCTAAGGCCAGTGGAGAGATATTGGGCTCTTGTTAATAACTACCAAAAGTGTGGTAGATTTTAAACGGAGATGGACTTCGTGTGCGAACAAAGTGACAGAAAGCTCTTAAATACCTTAATGGAAGGGTTTTCGGAAAAGGTTCATAAATTCATCACTATTGATTAGAACTATAAAAATAATATTTTTTGTAAATTGTAAAAATAATTTCAATCAAATAAAAACGAAATCAAAACTGTAAGTTTAGTGGTTTAATTTTTTTAACATATACATATATGTGTAACGATTTTTTCGACCTCAGTCCTTAAATACGAAAAAGTACAATTATTTAAGAGACTTTTTTATATAATCATAGTAACCTCATATGGATGCACATATGTATGTGAAACATACATATCCCTACGTACATTTGCCATAAAATGATTAAGTTGAATTATATAAAAAGAGGATTTCTACAAATATACAAAAAAATACACAAAAATTCAAAGAAACTAGAAAAAAAATAAGAAGGAAATAGAATAAAACTAAAATCCTTAGAATGTTGTTGAAATTATTCAACCAAAATAATAATTTACACTCACATGCCACATACACACGACTAATATTTATGTCGACACATACACTAGTACAATATGTCAAATATATTTAGTTATACCATTAGACTGCTACAAAAATATAAATTTTTCATAGAAACTCTGATTTTGTATTTATAGTATCTGAAGTTTGAAAATGCGCTTACATAGGAATAATTTTACTTCGGTAGAATGCTGTAAGCGACAAAATCAACATTTAATGTAACTGCGGACAAAATGGAAAATAATGAATCACAGCATGTCATCGCGAATATTCTAAAAATGCCACGAAATACAATCAGCAATGTTTTGAATAACTACTTTAACATATTCTCAATATAAAGGGGGAAAATCTTAATTAAAATGAGTTCAAGTTGTACTCAAAAACCTGTAAGTCTTGTAAAAAATTCCTCAGCTCAAACCATGTGAAATTTCGTAACAATATCTCCAATAGTTCCCAAGATACCGAATTATTTCCAAAAAAAAAGTTTTTTAACCACTGTGCGATGAGACATTAAGCAGTCAAGAGAGGAAAACTTCCTCCTTGCGTAGCAAATACCTTGTCAGGGAGGCAATTAGTCAGCCGTATGAGCTCCATCAAAGACGACGACCTGTTAGTCGTTTACTGCACATGTAAGATTCGATAACGAACATGAAGTCAAACTTGACCATCTGGTCAAAGTGGACCAATAAAGTGCACGGTCTAAGTATACAAGTTTAGATACAAGGTGTCAAAGTCGACCTCTGGTTAAGAAAACTTTGTTCAGCTTATAACTAGTACAGATGTATCTAATGTATTTTGTTTTTATATTTTTGATATTGTGCTCTTTTACTACATTACCAGGTTAAGTACTATACATTGTGAATACCGCTAATGTTTTTCTTTAATTTCTCTATCATCAATATCTCTTATGTAACAAAAATAAATTTGTAAAGAAAATAAAAATCATTCTTTAGTAATAACACATTCTTTAGTTTCTATAAAATGTATGTCATTTCTTTTACAACTTATAAAGAAAGTGGATAATTCTGCCAGGAAGGGGCATATATTGGGAGAGTTATGTGCAATCTCCATTGGATCGGAGTTCGTATTCGCAGCTTAGAACTTACAAGAACCTACATACATGTGTAGATCATCTTTATTAGTTGAAGAGATATTCAGGATTATTGATTATTTTTCAATTTTACTCGATCTTTTTATGGTTTTTTAGATATGGCGGGCATACGGAGGGTCCAATTTTTTATTTATATATTTCATTTAAAATGTATTACACCAAACTTTCTTTTATGTCAGTATGTGTTTAAATTCAAAAGTTACAATTGATATGTAAGTATACACATTTTGCATGAATTAAGTATATGAAAAAACGTACAAATTTGTCAAGGGTGCCAAGGTTTGTGAAACTTCTGAGGAGTAAATAAAGGCTTTTTATATAAGTATTTGATATTGGTGAAAATCTTAGGACTTGAAGACTGATATTTTAGTAAAATTAAATGATTTTATAAATTTTTGGGACCTTAAAAACTAAAAAAATTATAATATGGTGATTTTCCACGAAGAAAAATATAAAATGGAATTAATGGAAAATTTTAATGGTTAAAGATATCATAAGAAAATTTGGAACTAATATAGACTCAGATGTCCTTAAATAAATGGCATTTTGAAACTTTTTATTTTCAAATACCGAACTTATCTTTCCGGATAATATAAACATTGTATACAGTCCCGAAAATTCTATTCTACAAAAAAAATATATGGGATTTTTCGGGATAAAATGTTAAAAATATGGATTTTTTTACAAGTTTCAACTTTGGATGAGTATAACTATAGGGACGAGATAACTGTTAGCAAGTTTTTTTATTTAATTTAGAATTTTATCGCCATGATATTTTAAAAATAAATTTGGACCCTCCGTAGGGCCGCCATATCTAAAAAAAACATAAAAAAATTGAGCAAAATTAAAAAAAATCAATAAACCTGAATATCTCTTTAAGCGTATTTTTGTAGATCATCTCAAGGACTATTTATATTTAAAATTCCAGCTCATTCGGATTATAAATGAATATTTGGCGATTTTTTTTTTAAAAAAATTTAGACCCGAGCTAAATTTTAGGGGCTACGCACTGGCCCCCATTAGCACTAGGAAGCTGAACAAACGCAAATCAACTCGAAAACACCATGAGAAATTTTGTAACAATATCTCTAATAGTTCCCGAGATGCAGAAAAAGGCTATAGTCCTGCATAAACTTTGCTATCCCCAATTTAAGCACAATATATTATCATGATCCTAATGAGACCCCTACATATTCGATGGCCTAGTCACAAGTCACTTCATCCAATGAATTTTTTAACTAACCCTTGACCTCGATGCAGAACCCCAGATTACAAAATTGTATAGTGCAGCTAAAACTATACAATTTTGTAATCAAAAGAGCATTTTTCATTATTTCCATTCAAAGAAATATTTTCTCTAAAGAAATTATAGTCAACGTGCAAAACATGCTCATTTATGCACAGTTTAGAAAAAAAATATTGTTTTCTAAAAACTTGTTAAACATGCTAAAGCCTACTTTTCAAGATTACCCTGGTTATAACTATATAAGAAAATAATTAAATATTGTTTCTCCAAAACAATTGCCTTTAATGACAACAACAGGAACAATACTAACGGTTTTTTCTATTTCCATACAATTTTGCAGTCGTCTAATACACACTTTAATAATATTTACATCACCATGTAATAATGAATTACATGTGAATCTCTATGTGCTGGTTTGTATAAATGAAAAGAAGCTGCTTGTTACTATGACGGTATGTCAGATTCCTTTTCTTTAATAGATTGTTATTTCTATATACATAGGTATAGAGAAATTATATGCAACCAGGGAATATGAATGAGACACATTCAAGGAAATAGTAATAAGTCAGAAAATGTATTGCACTGGGTCTGCATCGATTATATTTCACACTGCTTTTACCAGAATATTAAAGTTACAGGTCTCTTTTCTATATAAAGAGATAAAAGTGGAAAATGATAGTCTATGATATTTCTCTACTGATTTCAAATGTAATTTTATGATATCAATGTTTTTGTCTCGGGAAGACCAATGTTTTGCTCTAAGCGCCATTGACCTCAAGTATCCCGTTCTAGTATTTAAAAAAATATTTTTTTTTTAATACAAATTTTAAAAAAATATCCTGCAATCATTATTTTTTCTCTTCAAGGCAGACACACCGACGGACATAGCTAGATCATCTTTATGTTTCTAAGGATCCAAAATATATATATTTTGTGAAATTTTATAACAACATTCGATGATTAAATATGAACTTATGATTTATTATCTGGGCCTGTATTTTGGTACTGCTGGTGCCTTGTATGGCTAGGGACTTTTCAATCCAAGTTAATATATGTAAAAGTTTTAGATAATATTCAAAACATTATTTCCTGTTGCAAACAGCATGTTTAACACATTTACTGTGTAGTTAAGTACTTCAAATCGCAGCGAGGAAGTGTAATATAATGTACGATGTGAAATTTATGACATTTATGAAAATTCTTTTGTGGTATAGAAATAACATCAAATTGAATTTGTATAAATATATGGGTTACATGTTGTAGTATGTTGGAATTCTTTAGTACACGAGTGTGACATTCTTAAAAGTCAAACATTGCCGTGATTTATATGGTTCACATGTAATATTATTTTTGATTTAAATAATATTTGCTATTTTTCCTATTTTCTTTGTAGCAAATATAAAAGAGACTTTATTAAAAGTAGTGGCATGTAAATATGAATATTAAAATCGAAAATGTGGTTTAACACATTGACTGCCAAGTCACTAAAATAAGATGCTGGTGCCACAGCAATTTTTGCGTAATCTCTCCGAAAACATCAATATTGGAATTTAGGATATTGTCAGTAATATTTAATGCTTAGAAACATATATTTTTTTTTATAAATAAGAGTGTCTTACGAAATGGCGAAAAGGAATTTTTTATGGGATTACAGAGTTAGAAACAATACTCTGCACAAGTTCAAAAAGTGATGAAGAATGTGAAGATTACAGACAACATCGAAAAAATTCTTAAACCCCAGCACTATTGCGTGACATGGCTAGAGAGAATAAAAGTCGCGTCGGACATATGTGTCTAGCGTGGCGTAAACCGCATAGTGCAGTGTTACACATATATGTCCGACGTGGCAGTCAATGTGTTAACAAAAAAAATTTTACTGCTTATTAAAAATTGGTTGCCAATGAGGTTATATTGTTGAGAATATTACATTGTCGAGCAAGGCAAACCAAATATCTCGAATTCCACCAAAGAATACAAAGAAAACACATACCCTTTGGAATTATTAGGATACTAGCTGACCCGACAGTCCCCGAATTAGAAAACATGTTTGTGTTCGATTTGTGAATTGGTCAAAAGCTTTTTAAAATGTGTAGTTAAATATAGGAAAAAAAACGTATTTTTGAATGAATTTATTCATATACATTTGGTGAACCCCCCAGTTTGGTGAACATTAGTAAAAAAATCATCCTGAAAAAATTTTAGGTAAATCGTTTGGGGTTAAGACGTGCCGCAAGCCCTCTGAAGTTTTGAGATGCATTTACAAGGGGAAAAAATGCATTTTTTCAGTTTTTGTAAAAATGTTGCCATTAAAAAATTACTTTTGTAATTTAATTTAAAAGAATCGAAATGTGTACGTAATTGTCGTTCTAATGAGACATGAAAAACAGAAATTGGTTTCCGATTTTAGTAAAAGTTTCAGAGTATATTTAGAATTATCTGAACTATAATATTCTGAATAAGTTTTGCTTAAAATTCATAAGAGTATAATTGGTTTTTTTCGAAAATTTCAAAATTTAAATCGCAGTTACGGAAAAACTATAAGAGATATTTTCATAATTTTTTCACATTTTTATTTCCTATTATATTCTTAATAAATCCCAATGCGATGATCAAAAAATTCTGAAATTTGTTTAACAAAATTTTAAAAAATTTGAAAATGGAGTTTTGAAACTGCCGTTAAAAAAAAATTATTTTTTTGTTCATACCTAAGAATAGGTTAACGGTATCCTACGAAGACATATACAAGTAGATATGGACATATTTTAAGTAAAAATGAGCTTTTATTTTAATATTTATCAAAATATGTTAATTTTGTTCGTACATTTCTTGTTCTAGTGGCCTGAGACACGTTAATGGCCTGGCGAATTTTTAATAACTTTAACATTTTTTGACCAATTTCTGTTTTTCATGTCTCATTAGAACGACAATTTCTGTTTTTTATGTCTCATTAGAACGATAATTACGTACACATTTCGATTCTTTTAAATTAAATTACAAAAGTAATTTTTTAATGGCAAAATTTTTACAAAAACTGAAAAAATGCATTTTTTCCCCTTGTAAATGCATCACAAAACTTCAGAGGGCTACGTCTTATCCCCAACCGATTTACCTAAAAATTTTTCAGGATAATTTTTTTACTAATCTTCACCAAACTGGAGGGTGAGAATGGCCAAAATCCAACTTTCGTTTATTAAGGGCCACCCTAATATACATATGTATTTGGAGTATGTTTTAATTACATTTGATTTGAAAATATGTACAATAGATCGATGTTCAGGTAACCAATTAAAATAAAGAAATACTTTTTACGATTGCTTTGCTGTGATACCATAATTTCATTCATTGCAATGTTCGGATACACGACAGTTTTTGTTTTGCTGTAGAATTTTTTCATTCAACTCAAGCCATAGTAGAATTATTAAGGTGTCTAACACTACAACTTTTAAAGATATTCATATTTAGCGAAAAAAACAATAATAGTGATTTAAATTTGTTTATCTAAAGTCTGATGTGAAAAATGTTTCTTTCGAAACTAACAACGCTTATTTTACAGATTCAACATATTCGAAATTCTTAATTTTTTTAATTAAACAATAGAATTTATTGATTTTATACTGACTAAAACTACTAGCGTGACAATACCGATCAAATGCAACTATAAAATTAGAAATCCTTAAAAAGGTTGGAACAACATTATACAACCAAATATAGTTAATTTTATACTTCTTTAAAACTTTTTTAAAATTATAAGACAATTTATTCCAAAAAAATATTTACTGGTTTTTGGTTTAATTTAGTATTAAGAAATTCACCGGAATTCCCGAGAATGAAATGATTTTTTAATTTCCTCAGGGAAAGAAAAAAGTCCGGGAAATTGGGAACCCTAACTATAACTAAATTTTGGCCCTAGCACCATACGCGATGGCAAATGTTGTGTTATTTACGGTAACTGCCACAAAACCGATTTTTTAAAGTCAAAATTTTCTAAAATTGTTATTAATTTAAAACAGCGGATTCTTTCCCGCTACCGCAAATTGCAAATATATATTCGATCCTAGCTTATAAAAAAGTTTTTTGGATAAAAAAAATAAAAAACTTCACCGGGTTTTGTGGGTGAACTTTTTTGACAACCGCGAAAAAGTAATACAATTTTATTAAATAACTTTCGATGGTCTATTCGACAATGCTAGGGGCCATTTTGATATTTGCAAAAAATGTAAAAAAGTTATCGCCCTAATGTCTATAGTTATCGTCCAAAATTCGACAAATTTTCAGAAATGGATCTCATTTTGTAAAATGATAGAAACGCGCTGAATAAAACAATAAAACAATTTTACCATTTGCACGTTGAATGCTACACAATAAATGACAGCCAATTCGACAGATGTAACCTCAACAATATGGCCGCTTTCAAAGTTCGGAAGTATTACATGGAAATCAAATTTTTTTCAAATTCTAGAAGTTTGAGTATTTTCTTTTTTGTTTTAAAAGATTTTTAAATTTACTAATTATTTAAAAAATCGTACCTGGCATTTTTCCGCTATTCTCTATTAATAGTCTTTAATTTAAGAATTACACAAAAACATTTAATTAAAACAAACTCTAATTAAAAATCCAAAGCAACTGCGGGGAGTGTTATTAAGAAAAAGAGAAGAATAATATTCCAGACACAACAACCTGATGCTGTTGATACTAAAGACACCGTCATTACAAAAAAAGTAGATGAAAATCCACTGTTGAATTCCGAAAAATGTAAAAGAAAAGAAAACAATAAATTTTATCTTGGCATCCACATAGAATTTTTATTTAACACTCAAGGTAAAAAAGTGAAACTTAAAAAGGAAAAAACAAAAAATACAATACAAAATTAGCCAACGGAATAAGTGTAAAGTGTTTTATAAGGAATGGCTGTAATCTTAGCTATGACTCCCTGGTTGTTGTTTGTATCTTAAATCTTGTTCACTATTTGTTGGAAGTTCCTTAAAGGGACACCATAACTACTTGCTACTTTTAAACTGGTGGTATTAGTATATATTTCAAGTTAAAGATTTGTTGAAATAAGTAACCCAGCAAAAAATATTCTGGATATTCCAATATTTAACATAGAAAAATGTACGTACTGATTCAAATCGTAAAATCTCGAACAAATATCATCAAGATCGGATTAATCTGAAGCATTTGCAAATTTTTGGGATCCACAAAGTTCAACCTAAGTGTTTCTCGGAAATATGACGCAATTATTTTCAGTATTTTAAGCTAAATATTTCATATACTATATACTATGCTGTATCAATTGTTGCTGCTTTCAAATAAGCCACTATGTTTTGCAGGGTAATTTGTTAAAAGAAAGTTATATAGAAATTTACTTGCAGTTACTATTTTGCATAAATATAAGAGCGATAACTTTTTTATTATTATCAAAGTATATTTTTTTAATATTGCAAGGTTATTTATTGATGAAATATGCACATTTTTAAAACTATGTTGAACAAAAATCTAAAAGATAACAAGTAATAAGTAGCACAAGAAATATATGAAAGAATATGATTGATACACAAAACCGAGAAGATGTTGCTTTGCTACTTTGAATTCGATAATTTGGGATATCGCTGCGACAGAATAAAAGCTTTTTTGTTTTGAAAAATATAAAGGATCTTCCAATAGGGACTTTCGAACTTTGTCAATTGATATCGGCCATATTGTTGAAGCTACATTTGTCGAATTATCTGTCATTTATTAAGTTTGTTTTGCCAAATCTCCATGAACGGCGTTCAACAACACGTGCAAATGATAAAATAGTTTTATCAAAATGGGTGTTCTTTCTGTCCTTAATTTTCATCAAAAATTCAGCTCACGCCACATTGGACATTCAAAGCCAACATAATCTTTGTCATCGATCAAATTCAACATGATTTTTTCGCCAGAATCATGGAAAATTGGACATTTCGGATGCAAAATAGCTTAGTGTTAAAGCTAAAGTAGCATACAAAAATAAGTGCATCAACAATGACAAATATTTTGTTTACAATTTTAGTCCGTTTTTCATTAAAACTTTTAACCCAAGTATTATTTTTTTTATCAAGTTACCTTTGATAAGTTTGTAAGTTATTATGTTTAATGTCAATTATGTTCATTTGTTGTTAATCTTATTAAAATGAGTGACGAGAAAAAATTGCGTACTAAAATTATTAAAAATTTTAAACAAAATCCAAATTGGTCCCACAAAAAGTTGGCAAAACAATCAAAGGTTTGCCGACAAACTGATTCCAATGTTATTAAACAGTATCGGGAGAACTTGTCCGTTGATAGAACATTTTTCGCAGCTTCAGATTCAATATTTTTATGTTGCTGATGCTGATGGGAATGTTGTAGAAAAGTTTAGGACCCAAAAGCAGAAAGTTTTCCCAAAAATGTTCTTGGTATGACAAGCAATGCAGTTGCGACAAAAGAAGCCACAAAGGGCTCTATAAATACCGAAATTTACATCAAGGAATGTCCACTTATTTTTGGCTGATTTGGCATCCTGCCACTATGGTAAGCAAGGTCTTAAGTGACACAAGAACAATAATGTGGTATTGTACCAAGAGAGGCAAATCCTCCAAACTGCCTGCAGCTAAAGCCAGTGGAGAGATATTGGGCGAGCACAGATAATTGAAGAGCACAACAAAGGTGTCCAAAAGTGTAGTAGATTTAAAACGGAGATGAACTACCTGTTCGAACAAAGTGACAGAAAGTGCCATAAAAATATTAATGGAGGGATTTCCGGAAATGGTTCATAAATTCATCACTATTGATTAGAACTATAAAAATAATATGTTTTGTAAGTTCAAAACTGTAGGTTTAGTGGTTTCTTTTTTATTAACATTTATGTAGGATAAGATTTTTTCGATCTCACTCCTTATGTAAAGAATAAGTAAAGAAAACTATAACAAAAACGATAAACAAAAACTAACAAATAAACTCAAAATTGTCAATTTTCAAAATTGGATTTTTCAATAGTTCTGCGTTATTATGGTATGATTCATACAAAGTATATGGGCAAATAAACAATGCTCCTGTTTAGGTATCATCAATATCTGATCAATCTGAAGCATTTCCAAATTTTTGGGTTGCACATATGTGTGCAACCCAAATATGTTTAAAACTATTCACGTTTTTTTGTATATTTTTATAACTAATAGTCCAATTTTATAAACTTATCCCCATATGCATAAACAATTTTTTAAATTTATCAAAGGTTTATGAAACAAAATTTCCATACAAAATTTGATTTATAAACCTAAATAAATAAATTTAACAAGTAAGAGAGCTATATTCGGCTGTACCGTCTTATATACCCTTCACCAAATTATACTTCAAAATACAAATTTTAAATATTTTTAGGTAAACAAAATTTTTTTTCCAAAGTTGGTTTTTAATTAGTTGGAAACAAATTTTTTCGAATTGTTATTTAAGTTTTTTTTTTAAATTTTAAAAAAAATATTTTGGTTTTTTAATTTTTTTTTTTGGTGATAAAAAAAATCGGTTTAAAAAATATTTTTTCCGATTTTGACCCATTGTAGGTCCAACTTACTATGGTCTTATATACGTCGTTGCAAATTTGTGGACCATCTTGCTGATTTTAAATAGGAATCTTCTCGAAAGCATGTCTGACAGAATTATTGAAGATTTGGATCCCGAAGATATTTGGGGTCTTCAGAAAATTTATTTCAACAGACAGACAGACGGACATGGCTTAATCGACTCCGCTATCTATAAGGATCCAGAATATATGTATATACTTTATAGGGACGGAAAATTATATTGTGGAAATTACAAACGGAATGACAAACTTATATATACCCTTCTCACGAAGGTGAAGGGTATAAAAATTATTTGTGCATATGGGAGATAGTCTTATATTAATCCTTACACAGACTATAATTAGTACGATAAGGTATCTTGAAGAATAATTCTCAAAATCAATATCCTTAATTCTTGCATTTTGTTTCCACAGAAATTTGGAAAAACATGCCAAAAATTGGAAATGAGATTCTACATAACTAATTTCTAATAAATGCTTACTTATAAGAAGTATATTTTATTCAATTTTTATACTTTTATCAATTTTTCTAAATTACATACATATGTATATCTAAAATATCATCCAATATGATAAAACGTGAAAAAATTATTCTAAAAATGTTTACTTAAAATTTAAAGATGAATAATCCTGTCTACATATCGAGAAAAATGGCTTTTAATTTTAAGTTGAAAAATTCGCTTGAGTGAAATGACTTAAGCCGATGAATATTTCCATTTTGATAGAAAACATACATAACTAAAGACCTTTATAGACGACATTCAAAATAATACAACATTTTTAACCATCCCACTATGGCAGAAATTCCAAATTTTGAGGCAAAAAGTCGATTTTTCAACATCATATTTTTAAAAATTTTTTATGGCGTTCAATTGTGAAAATATTGGAAAGAAAAAATAGATACAAATAATGAAAGTTAACAACCCATAATTAGACATAAAATGCTGATAATATGCAAATTTATTATAATTCGTGTTATCAATTGTGAAGCAATATAATTTTCGGAAAAATAAATCTTTGAATATGGATTCTATTTTTAACTGTTGTAAAGATATTTTGTAAATGTTTATATTTGACACTTATTTTGATGTTTTTACTGAATCATCTTTTTGGGAAATTGTGAATTGTGTTATCGTCTTTTGTGGTGTAGAACCCCCTTGTATAACAAACTTTAAAGGAGTATCCTACATGTAGTTGTTCGTGGGAGAGCAAGTTTTAATGCCATGTAAAATTTGTTTGCAAATAATTGCAAACTCACGGCTTAATGCTGCTTTTGCAAAAGGTAAGTTCATGGGAGCCCCACGAAAAAACTGACACGACTTTCATAATTTTGACTAAGGTTTATAGAAATGTGTCTATCAAATTATAAAGGGGGTGGGTGTTTTAGAGAGTAAGCATTAAATTTTTTCGAAAATACCCCTTATGGGCGGCCCACTACAAAAAAGGGGCGTGGACCGCCCATTTTTACTCAAATCGAATATTTTGACAGTAGAAGGCTGCACACCAAATTTGGTGAATCTAGCTTGTCGGGAAATAGTTTTTGCCGCTACTTGGGGTTTTTCGGCCATAGTGTATCAAATTGATATCAATAAAGGAAAAAGCCGCGTTTGAAAATAATCTATTCACTTTTTATTTTGTAAACATAAAAACAATATTAAATTCAAAGTATTTAAAAGAGTAATAAAAATTAAATTGCAGTAAAAAAATATTTTTATCAAACCAGCCTGCATCAACCAGATCAGTTGCGACTAACGGAGGGTTAAGAAAAATATTCATTATATAAGAAACAGTTTATAAAAATCGGACAACTAATTACAAAGATATGTCTAAAAATACATATATTTTAAGTTTTTTGATTATTTTTTGAAATATTATAAAATGTTTACTAAATGCTTATTAACCCGAGATCTACCCATGGTCCCACTCTGAATTTTGTATGTGGTGTTAACCACACAAAGGCCTTTAACTCAGGAAAATCTTTAGAAAATTGAAGACATCTTTTCTGAGATATCCTTTGTTCAAGGACAATTTATTGGTTTAATAACGTGTATTCAAAAGAAATGGATTATTAGAAAAATATATTGAAACTAGGATACATAAGCATTACCATGAGACCTATATTGTAAATTAAAAAGTTATATAGTTATGCTCAGTGGGGTGAAACTTCTTAAATTTTGTTCTTAAACTTTATGAAATACTTTCTTTAGCGAAAATACCAAATATTCAAAAATCTTGATACTGTGTTTGTCTGTATTAATTGGACTACTAATTTATTGTTTGTGGGCGTTGAACCTCCCATATAAAATAAATAGTTGTTATTTTAGATTGTCTGGAGAACTATAACAATGTGAGTATTCTGTGAGATTTTTACAAATAAAATTTTTTAACTATCGTTTCAACACATTCCTGTCACATTGTTAAAATTTCACTGTTTTATATACAAGAAAAGAGAATTTTATATATGTTTATGTTTTTAAGACATTAAAGAACTAACAGAAATGTTTTATATATTTTTATTATTTATAATTTACATGCATTTTTTTTATATACTCGTTAGTTGAGCATTTATGACTAAAATGAATAATTCATAAATGAATATAAAAGTAATTTACATTTATTTATGGATTGCAATTGGAAATAAGTTTCGATAAAGAAAATCCAACAGACATCATCCAAAAGAATTAGATACTTTAAATGATCATAATTACAGTTTGAATTTATTCTGTATTGAAGCAATATTAAAATACAAAATGTTTTTTGAAGATTGCACATTAAAGGCATATAAAATAATAATTATTTTTAGAAAATTATCGATCATCTTTAGTGATAATTACCCTTATCGTGGTTGGCGTAAACGTCTACGCCTACGACAGTTTCGTACTAGATTAAAGAAACAGTTTGCACTTTATCTTTAATCTAGTACGAAACAGTCGTAGGCGTAAGACGTTTACGCCAACCACGATAAGGGTGAATATGTTTCAAATCAGACCAAATGTTTGAGATTTATTGATTTTAGTCCCTAATTTAAAAAAAGCCTATTAACCGATTGATATAAACCGGTTAACGGAAAATCAACATATAGAATTAACCGGTTCGCAAAAAAAATTTGGTATAAACACTAATCATCTTTTCAAGCTTGCTGCCAAATTACTAACATAGAAAAATTAACATTTCGGCTACATTTATTAAAATTAAAGTGATTTCTTTATTTTTGTTTTCAGTAACTAATATTTAAAAAAAATGAATTCATTTTTATTTCAATATAAAACCAGGTCAGTCTTACAAAGAAATCGGTGGTAGAAAAATAAATAAAACAACACAATACATGTATAATACTTTCTTAAATAAACAATTTTATAAATGTTATCGCAATACTAGATTAATGAACACGATATTACATCCTTTTAGTGTTTCTAGCTCTCCATTTCAAATGAAAACAAATCCATCATCATCATCAAGAGAAAAAACAAAAAATCAACTAAAAAGTATCACAAATTGTTAATCTGTGTTGTGTGTGCAGTGCAGTGCAATATTACACAGAATGGTATTTCCTCCTTTTCTGCACCCAAAGCTACAGCAAAGCCTGTATTTAACTAGAATTGGAAGTGTATATGAATACGAATGCTGGCAGATGTTAGGTTACAGATGTCTATCAATATTCACTGCAAATACTGGTAGAAAAAGCATATTGTAAATGCTAAACTGGGCTACTACATTTAATTTTCCGTTTAATTCACTTTTTAATAAATATTACAGCTGGAGGTTGTTTGGGTTCGGTAGGGTTGAATATTAAAGGGACAACAAATTTAATAAATATGGGTCATAATGAGTAATTATGTTTACAATAAGTAATTCTTACTAAACATATTTTTCTTTTGTCCGAAAACGACGAATAATTCCTATAAGACATTTCGTTACCTCAAAATACGAATGTCGTATGTGAAATTTTTCGATTTTGATATTATTACATATTTATCCGTATTTTAAGGTAACGATTTGAACATGTTCGAACAATTCGTTCACACTTTTAAAATTAATAAAATTATACGAATAATTGAAATTTTTAAATAAAGAAATTCAGTTTTTCTTTTCGTCATGTCAAGTGAAGACACATGTAAAAACACTAGTTTACAAAATGTTTGTTCATGAAAAGAAACATATCGTTACCTTAATATATAAACGCCCTAACTCACAACATTAAATTGGTTGAAGACCTTCATAAAAATCTGTATTAAAAAAAATCGCAACTACAGAACTTTATGTTTTATTAAGTTGTTTTCTCCCCCTATAAAGTAGTTAGGGCCTTTATATATTGAGGTAGCGATATGTGGGTTAATTATTTTATACCGTTTAACTTCGGGAAAAATATTGAAAAAAATTTTGGACATTAAACTTTCGAGATATCTATGAAAAAAAATAAGAAAAAGCTAAAATTTGAACATATTTAAAAATTTTGTTAAAAAAGTTTCAGAATTTTTTTAATCATCACATTGGGATTTATTGAGAATTAAAATATGAACAAAGTATGACAATACCTCCTATAGTTTTTCCGTACCTGCGATTTGAATTTTGAGATTTTCGAGAAAAACTAATTTTTTGGCCATATTTTTCTTTACTGTTATGAATTTTAAGTAAAACCTATTCAGAATATTAAAGTCCAGGCAATTTTAAATGTAGTCTGAAAGATTTACTAAAATCGGAAAACGCTAACCCTTAAATCGTGAAGGTCAAAGGTCATATTTTTCAATATTAGGAATTTCTCATGGAAATATAGCTAAATGTTATATATTTTTGGGCCGATTTTGATGAAACTTAAGAAAAATAAAACATGAAGTCTAGTATTTATAATAACAGCACAAAAATTTAAATTAACCCTAAATGGCACTTGGGGTTAAAATGACACTCAACTTTTCAGGATATTTTTTTTACCAAACTTCACCAAACTGGGGGTGAGACTGGCAAAAATCCAACTTTTGTTTATTAAGGGCCATCCTAGTGTACAGTGTTCATTTTTTTTTATAAATATTTTCATTTGTCTCCCTGTCGACACTCCAATAATAGACTCCCAGCATATTCTGGTCCCAATATCCTTGATATTTGCGAACTTGTGAACTACTGGTACGATTGCAAAATGATGCTCAAACGAATCGTCCAGGAGCACATCATCTTTTAGAAAATTAAATTCTTAGCCACTCTGTTAGAATACAAAGTGAGATACAGGGTGTCAAAGTTGTCCATCTTTAGTTTGCAAGGATTTGTAGAGCTCGTAGCGTGTACAAATACGGGCATCTATTAGGGTCAAAAGCTCCGTGTATTTTTGAATGATACAAAGGTTATTGGATTAAAAAATATTTTATTTTTCAACATAGTCTTATTTGAGCTCTAAGAACTTTGTCAAACGTTCCTCCAAGAAATAGTCACTCGGGAGAAATCCAGAGAATAGGGCGGAAGAGGGAGCATTTCGTAGCCTAATTCAGGGAAACTGCACCCGATTGTGATCAAACTCCGCAGCCATCTTGCGGAAAGCTTTCTCATACCGAAGTGATCATTCCAATTTGAAACCACTGAGCCATGTGAGATGCCTATGGCTTGAACAATCTCTCGCACATTCAATTTCCGATCGGCCATAGAGACCTAAACTGGGGGTCCAAAACGTTCGGCATCTTCCGTGCTGGTACGGCCACAACAATAGTGGGGAGGTTACTGCCGATGTTTGTAACGTGCAAAAATATTGTCTCAACACCCACCTTAAAGTATACCAATCTGCTCAGGATCATTTTCTGAGTCGATTAAGCGATGTCCGTCAGTCCGTCCATGTAAACCTTGTAATGAAACTATAGGTTTCAAAGATATTTCTATAAAGTTAGATACAAGCATTTCTATTACCCCCAGAATGAAGCCTATTGAATTTGGCCCCCATACGATTGTCCTATCTTTAAATAGTTAAGTTCTCATAAATACCTTATTTACATATACACATCTGCTCAAAATAATAGATACACCTAATTGGAAAAAATTTAAATGGCGGTAACATTGAAAATTTCCTCGCAAGCGTTAAGAATACATCATATTATTAAAATTTCTATCTGGCAATGTCATGTCAGTCAAAAATCTGGCAACTATTTGCTTTCATGTTGATTTTTAAAAACGAATTTATTTGAATTACAAAAAATTATTTGCTCATAACAATAGATACACATCAGTAATTTGTAATTTGTTTATATACAATTTTTTTTTTTGTGCAATTTTTTGTTCCTATTTACGTGAAACAGTAAGTATAATTTAAATTTTAGCAACAATTTTATAAAAAATAGGACTCTTTTGAAGAAAATGGGACGAAATCATCATTGTACCGAAGATGAGAAAAAAATTGTTCAAACGATGAGAAATCAAGGAAAATCATTACGGGAAATAGCAAAGAGCATAGGAAGATCTTTACATTTTGTCCAAAATGCTTTATCTAAAAAACAAAAAAGAGAAACTCGCGGTAGACCAAAGAAAACCAGTCCAGAAACAGATAGGCGGATCGTCCTTATGGTTAAAAAAGACCCTTTCATATCATCGAAAGCTATTTCTGCGGAGCTATGTAACGAAATCAGTCCACAAACAGTTCGTCGTCGTCTTTTACAAGCTAAATTGCCGGGAAGAATTGCCAGAAAAGTGCCACTAATGCGCCAAAAAAATATCAAGACAAGATTAGAATTTGCTAAAGAGCACTTACAATGGTCCGGGTGTGAAGGCGAAAAAAAAAATGGAGAAATATTTTATGGAGCGACGAAACAAAAATAAATTTGTTTGGAAACGACTGCCAAAGAAATGTACGCCGACCAAAAGGAAAAGAATTCCACGTTAAATTTACAAAAAAGACGGTAAAACATGGCGGGGGAAACATAATGGTTTGGGGTTGCTTTTCATGGAATGGTGTTGGTCCGATATTCCGAATAGAAGATACCATGAATGCTAGTGGGTATAGAGACATATTGGAAAACGTAATGCTTCCATATGCATCGGAAAATATGCCATTAATATGGACATTCCAGCAGGACAACGACCCAAAACATAGTTCAAGATTAGTTAAAAACTGGTTCTTGGAGAATAACGTACCTGTTTTAAGCTGGCCCAGCCAATCCCCTGATTTAAACCCAATAGAAAACTTGTGGAGTGAATTAAAGATAAGGCTTTCGAAGGAAGTTTTCAAAAATAAAGACGATTTATGGGAGAAAACGCAAAAAATATGGTACGAGATTCCATTGGAGAAGTGTCAGAACTTGATATCCAGTATGCCCAGAAGAGTGGAGAAAGTTTTACAAAACAAAGGTGGATATACTGGATACTAGCTTTACTTTAATAATAAACTAATTTTTTTAAGATAAAATTTATTAGCTTTTGTTTAATAAGAATTTTTAAAAATGTATCTATTATTATGAGCACCAAATTTTTCGAAATTTAAGAAATTTAATTTACTTTATAATATTTATTATTAATTATGAAATATTTTGTTTTTGTTTTTTACTCTCCTTTTAACTATAAATAAAAATCGACTGAATTTTTTTTATAATTTTACAATATACCATTATTTTTTTTCGTTTTTAAAAAATAAATTTTGGTGTATCTATTATTTTGAGCAGATGTGTATATGTAGATATCCAATCCAAATTCTGCATAAAATTCATTTTAACGAGTATAGATTTCTTAAAAATGTTGGTATTCAACCAAAATTCAACACAAATAAGTTGTATATATACAGAAGACATGCCACGTAATTGTATAGCGATTTGTCCAAAATTAGCCATAGTTCCCATATAAATTTGTTGTGTTTATAATATAAGTGTTTATAATCATATTCTCAGTGTAGGGTATCATATGGTCGGGCTTGACCGACTATACTTTCTTACTTGTTTGCCATTGAAATTGATAGAGCAGAATTTCCATAGTATTTATCAAACTTAGCATTTATTTGTGTGATAGTTTTTTCCGCAAAAAATATTGCTTAATGAGCAGAAATTCAATTTCTGTCAAACACAACTAAATGACGCTGCTTGTTCAAATTTTGACAGGAGTCAACTGACACATGCTAAAGGCGCAGTGTTAGCCTTTCAATTAAGAGACGGGAAATTCTAAAAGGCGAGGACTTATTGACCCACCCTCATAAATAGGATAATAAAAAATCCTATTTATTTTACTTAAGGTATTTCTTATACTTTAAAAGATATTTAATTTCAATTTCAAAATTTTATTACTGACTTTATTTTGTTTTTTGCTAATATCTTTCGTAATAGTTCTCAAAAATAGTTTAATAATGCTTTAAGTATTTTATATCTAATAAACTCCAAAGTTTTGATTTTCAATTTCAATAATAACTATTCATAAACAAAACTTTTATTGCATTTTAAAAATTAAAATTTTTCAAAATAATATAGTAGGTCAAGCTATGTTTTTTGTAACTCTCTAGATTCTAAACATATAAAAATCATTCAAATCGGATCGAGAACAATAATATGGAATCATTTTTAATTCTTCATATATTCGAGATACCCTACTTGAGGCTCCACCCCACCTTAGTGTTTAAAGTCCAAATTCAAAACTTAAGCTCAGCTACACCTCCTCTATAGTAGAGCGAAATTTTATTAACATCGCGGTAATTACAGATTTATGTCCACTTTATTTTCATTTCCCCCACTGTGCGATGTCAGAAAATTTTAATTTTAATAATGCATATTTAAACGTTACCCATAGACATGAAATACAAAAACTATTTGTAATTAGATTTTTTTAATTGTTTTTATCCAAAACTCGAAACTTTAAATAAAATGTGCAACTTCAAAACGTTAGGTGACAGAGTATCAATAATAGAAAAACGTCCAATTTTAGGGCCGTCCTATTATACAGAGCTAAGAATAAAATATATATTTTTATCTCCACTATTACAGAAAATTTTACAAAATTACAAAAATTTACATACATATGTAAACAAAGTAAAAAACACCAGCTACTAGGTGCCTTCCATAAAATTTTTATTAATATTTCGATAAAAGTGTTCCTAATCCTGCTTTTTACATTTTTAATAATCATTTTTAATGTATTTTTAAACATTTTATAATGTTTTCATTAAAGCATGTCGAAACATTTAAAAATTTGTCACACCTAATTATTGTTATTAACATTCTGGAATTTATTTTTTTTTTCATTTAATGTGTAAAACGTGTCTTGTTCTTAAATGCAATTACACAGTACTTTATTTATACTTCCTCCACCTATAAAAAATGTGTTAAAATTTAAGGATTTTTGTTAATTCCCTTTTCAATTGTTAAGAAATTTAAATGTAAAATCATTCAGCAGTTTAACATTGCTCTAAACGACAAATAAAGCACCCTCTCGTTTTGAAGACTGTTCCTTCTTAACCTTTTTTTTGTTAAAATGAAAAAAATACAAATTCTAACAATTAAAAACAATTAGGTCTCTTAGCAGTTAATGTTTGGCATGTAGCAGTTAATGAGTTGGCAATAATACAAGAGGAAATAAACAATAATGAACACAATGAAATCCATATATACAAACGTACAAGTGTTCAATAGACCTGCCCTTAAAAAAAGTTATTTACTTTGGATGGACCTAAAATTAATTAGAACCCGTGCCAGAAATCAAAGTTGTAAAATTTGGGGGATTCAAACGGTCTCCTATTAGGTCGTATTGTCATAATGTCATAAAATATTTTTTTAGTTTAAACAAATTTTTGTTGGGTTTCAAACAAGAGACAAGGAGACCGTTTGAATCCCTCAATTGTATGTTTTTGATTTCATAAAAAATTTAGTACTTAAATATTTGGGGGATTCAAAATATGATAAATAATATGTATCTTTTATATAATAGATTAAAAGATTGTAATATATTTTATATATTGTATAAAAATATCTATGTATGTTTAATAAAAATTTATTAAAAAATATGCTATGTAGTTGCAAAATTAACCTTTATGACATCCCTACAATTCCATTTCCAATTTTCGGCATGCTTTTCCCAACGGTAAAAATAAATTTTTATAAAAACAAAATACAAAAATTATGGACATGAATTTGGAGATATCCTTCTTCAAACAAATTATACTCTTTCTGTAAAAATGTTCTTTGTTCTATTAGTTATAAAACTATACACAAAAATTTATCAGGACTGTCTCTTATTTTGTTCCGAATGGTTTCAATTCCGTAGTTTTCATTCCGATTTACCGCATTCGATATCGAGTAAAATTTATCGTAATTTTCTTATTTGAGATTATGGCATTCGATATCGAACAAGAAATTTAGTACATTTTATCATAATTTGATATCGAAATCATTTTTCGATACGATAGCTCATTTGATCTCGAATGCGGTAATTTGGCCCCAGAAACAAATATTCGTTTTACATTTTCGAAATATGTATTTAATTTCACTTCCGATCGGAATGCAATTCTGTGACAGGTCTGTATATATTTTCAAACATATCCCTAAATTTTAATTATCTCGAGAACCCTCCATGGTCTCATCCTGAATATTATATATGTTTTTGCGAGATGGCTTTGCTGAGATATCCTTTGTTCGAGAACGATTTTCCATGCTATAACCTGATGTGATGAAAAACGAATTCTTAATATGAGATAAAAAAATGGTAAAATCTGGGTAACAGCTCTAAAGTTATTAACAGTTTTACTTTAGATATAATCCACGAATTTATAACAAAATATGAATTTTGAACATGGAGAACCTCTGGAGAACATTAAATTCTGAATGGCCAATGAAAACATGTATACCAGATATTATAGAATATTGAAGAGTATAGGTTCAAAAAGTAATTTGTTCGAACGAAATTTTTCGTTTAATACCACCTTGTTCTTCAAATTATATCTGTTTACACGATTACACAACTTTCAATCGATTTCCGGTACGGTTTCTATTTATCAGGTTGGCCTCAAATGCCAAAGAACAAAATAAGACTTATCCAAAGCAAATCTCTTTTTTTGAGGGCAAGTCTAATGTGTATGTTGTTGTAGGTATGCGTGCATGCATAGAACAATTATAGGATCATATTTACATACTCCATGTAACCAATAAAGTTAACAATTAAACAAAAAATTACTATTTGTCCTGAACATTTAATAAGAAATACACGTTTAACATTTTGCAGCTGAAATAAATGGTGTAAATTGAAACCGCACTCTTGAACAGACACCCCCACAACTTTCGAAAGACGACAAATTAGTTGGTAAGGTATTTTCAGTGGGTATAAGGCGACTATGAATTACAGTTAAAAAAACAGAAGATAAAGAGAAAAATAAGACTCAGAAAACGTAAAGTTCTTCCGAGTTATTACATTGAGAGCATGAAGGATGATAATATATAAACGATCGTACTTTTTTGATACAATTTCATATTCCACAGTAACTTAGTACTCCAGTGACTCATTTGTTAAACTATATATTGACGGTTGTCAGATCTTACAACCGGAACTTACAATTTTTGTCTTGTAACGTTATCAGAAAAAGCATTGTCAGTACATTGTCAGTACATTGTCAGACATCAACCATGTTTATACATTACGTTGTCATCAAGGCGAATTAACAAGGTGAGTGCGTCCCGGCAACAAATACAACAAGGCAAAAACAACAGGCATTTTGTTTTTGTTCAAGGCGAATTAACAAGGTGAGTGCGTCCCGGCAACAAATACAACAAGGCAAAAACAACAGGCATTTTGTTTTTGTTCAAATGTAGACAATATGTCAAAATCAAGGCGAATTAAAATATAAACAAAATAAAAGCGAATTAAAATTTTAGTTTGAAATCGTTTGTTTTGATTCGTTTAGGATGTGAAAATAATTGAAATTTAAAATATTTAAGTAAGGAAAAGCACGTTGACCTCGGCTTCTAAACAAATGAGTTCCTTAGCACAATGAAAACTTATTAACTTGGCAAAATTTAAAACAGTGATTGCAAGAATCGTTTCCCGGCCTGTGGCTGCATGCCCGAATGCAATACTAGACAGAGTCCCTCTTATTTGGCAGTAAGTGAATGCGATTCGGATTTGTGTCAAGCATTTTGAAGAATTGGAAGCATTAGATCCACAAAATCCCACATCACGTATAGAAATTCCACGCCTCATAAAGTAGCAGTTTTCTAGATCTGTACGCAAATGGCAATTAATTTGTTATTGTTTGCTGTTGATTCCAATAGGCTAAAAAGGCAGCCAACAATGCAACAAAGTGAGTGTGGCATACCATATCCCAATTGGGTGTGAGCCAATTTAGTTTGGCAGGCTTGTATATACGGCGTGTTGGAGTTATACTCGATCGTTTATCGTTTCCACAAATGGCTTTGCATAAAAATATTTCATTGTATTATGAAAACGGTTAGTAAAAAATGTTTTAAATTCCTTCATTGAGCTCCCGGATTTTGTCAATCGCGTGGTGCTGATCAATTGACAGTAACAAAAATCACTTTCAAAAATGTTTGTGTAAGGTTTTGCGATTTTTAAAACAAAAATTAACATTTTTAATTAATAGTATCGTGATTTATTTAATCAGATAAACATTTGCTAATGGCTCCATCGGTTGTGGTGTATTAGTTAAGAATAGTGAAGAATGTATCACAAGATTAAGCTGTTCGACGTGGTAAAGTCTATGGCTAGTACATGAGCTCTTTACTGTTCAATTTAAATAATGATTTTGTTGTGGATGCTACACGTAAGGGAAATAAAATACGTTTTGACAATCATTACATCAATCCCAACTGTGTGCTAAAGTAATGAAGATCACGGGCTATCATCGTAATGGTATATTTGGTGCTATACAACCGGGCGAGGAATTGTAATTTGACTACAGATATGGTCCCACGAAACAATAGGAATTTGTGAAATGGTGAAATGCAAATTGTTTAAGTTTTTTTTTTTAAATTTTATTTTTAATTTCATATTTGATTGTACGCTAAATTTGGCGTAAAAATATTGAATAAAACTTTACGAAAATTACAAATTTTTGGCTACATTTGCTAAAATGGATTTTGGTCTAGATTTACTTATCATTCACTTTTTAGTCCTGTTTTGTTATCCAGCGCCACTGTGTTATCGAGTAGGGTACATTCTACAGTTTTGATCATAATGCTGGCATTTAAATTGCAACTTAAATCCAATTCTAGTGTATAAAAGCGGCCTCTACGGAATTTGGTTTTAGACAGAGGGCGTCTTAATTGGCGTCGATTTATGTCTATTGCTGTTGTTGGTATTGGTATTTAAAGGATGATGACTTATAGTACATATACTGCTACGGTAACTCGTAGTAGTTTGATCACTGCAGTTACTGCTGCTGATGGGGGTACTAACACCTCATCCACTCCGTAAGTAGTTGTTTTGAGAAAAAAAGGCAGTGGTTGAATGTATAGGGTGGGTTATATTGGAGGAGAAGGCAGGGTTAAGACTATTTACTGATGATGATGAACACACAGCAGTGCCATAAATTTCGTCAGAATGTTGCTGTTTTGTCTTTGAGAAGAACGAAAATGACTGCAGACAGTTACGTAGGCTGCTTTGAGATCAAGACATTCGGATTCGTCTGAACAATTGCCACGACATACAATATATGTTTTGCAAGATGTGATGGCCAATAATTAAAATTCTTTATTTTTAATTTTCACAGCACTTTTTAAATGTTAAATTTCACAAAATATTTGTATATTTTTTTAAATTACAATACTCGCTTGCTTTTTTTATTTTTAAATAAAAAATGTAAACATAAACAAAGTTTGACATATAGTCTACATTAAATTACGGCGAATTTAGAATCAGCTGATTTTATGCACTCACCTTGTTAATACGCCTTGGTTGTCATTGTCAGATTAATGTAAGATAATTTTCAGACACTTTTTATTGGCAGATGCCATTGTCAATTCGTATTAATAATATTAAAAAACAAAAGTGAAACAAAATTGGAAAACAAATTAAATAAAAAATGGATAGCGATATTTCAATTAATGAAACCTGCGTCACAGATTGCAGCCAATTGGCTTGACTTTTCTTATCCAGTAGCCAACAGACTCTGAAGGCTGTAAAAAATCAAGGCCCAAACAAAAATCCTACCGCTAAAAGATGGAATCCGTGTGGCCAAACGATAATATTATCAAACTTATTAAGGAAGTTGAGGCACGGTGAAATTTATGGGATGCTGGTTGCGCTGAGTATAAACTTCCCATAGATATGTTATGGCAAGAGATCGCAGATGCCATCCAGGTAAGTTTGAAGTATTTCAAAGGAAATTGGGCAAATCTCCGCACCTCTTTCAATTGCAATTTGAACAAATTCAGAAGAAACAAAAAGTCAGACCAATGCACTGATCAACAATTTCAAATTGTTTTCTATAAATAATCTACGCTCTCCTAGAATATTAAAACTAAAGCATTTCCAAGATTTTCAGAATTCTAAACCAAACGCCTCTAAATATACACATATGAACAATACCTATTATAGGGTATCTCAACATCAGCACGTATGTATATTTGTTGCGTCCATATACAGCATATAAGTATTGGCAACAAAAGCAATTGTTTGTTTGAAAGTCAACGGCAGTTGCAATTTATTGTTACTGTTGGATAGTAGTAATAATACTACAACTACACCGTTACTATTTGTATATTTTGTTGCTTTACTCTTTCAAACAGTTTTCATTTCAGTATTTTTTTGAGCCAAGTCCAATATCGACAAAAACCAGCGACTACTTAATAAACATGAAAACATATCCGTTGGCATACCAAAACCAACAACATCAGTTGAAACAACAACCCCAGTTAAAACAACAACGCAAAAAACGACTACTACAACGAAAGCAACAACAACAGCAGCAGCAAGAGAAACAGCAACCGAAACATAAAGTTGGTAAAGAGGAAACGGATGTTGCACTTGTTGTTGGCCGGGCAGCATGGTGGATTCCTGTATTGGCAACAAACAACAATATGCGAAATTTAACATTCGCCCAAGCATTGAGAGATTTTCTACAAAATGTTTCATTTCATTGTTATGGAAAATTAGTTGAAACAGGACGTCGTTATCAAGAGAGGTACGTATGTATGTATGTTTGTGAGTTTATGCACGCAGATAGATGTTTGCGAGATATCCACATATATAAAAGGAACAACAAATTGGTTATTTCTTTTTGTGTGTACTCGAATACTTGACGTTCGAAAGGATGTATTTGATTTTTTACACCAACGTAACACGTTAGTAATTGGCCAATACACCCACATTTTGTTTTCATTTCCTCTTTTTTTTTGCGTTAACGTTTCTTTTATATTGTTGTTGCTACAAATAACAACAATCCATTCCGTTACTCGTTTTTGAAAACAAGAACAATGAATGAAAGAAAATTAATTACATACTCTATTTATTTTGGAGCCAGACTATTTTGGTTGGTTTTCCATATAGCAGCATTGTCTACGCTAATTATTTTCCTTTTGAATAATCGCAATACTGGGGGTCAACTATTGGCGACAACCATATATGATCCATTGTATCCCATACGTAAGGTACCGTTTCCAACAGTTTCTATTTGTTCAATAAATCGCATCTCGAATGCCTCTGCCACACGTTACGCCGAAGAACTGTAAGTCATCATCAACAATGTTATCATGGATTTTAATTAGTTACTACATTTTATTTGTTGTTTAACATGCAATCCTCCCACTTTCAGCAATAGAAAGGATCCCCGCAAACGTGGAGTAAACTTTTTTTATGAGCAAATTAAAATGCTGCAATACAACTATTATGTACAAGATGACATAAGGGATTACTATAAGGCCCTCACATTTCAACGATTTTTGGACATATACGATCGAGAAGATACCGAATTGTTTTACAATACCAGGAGGCGAATGGCTAAGGTAAGCAAACAAGTACTAACATAATAGAGATATTTATTTAGAACGTACCTTCTGGATTTATAAATACAATTTGCAAAAATATACTGCATATTTAAACAAAAGTTTTGAAATTGTGGAATTTATATCCCTCATTTAAGTACTACAAGACTGCCATAACTCAAAATTCGTGTTTTTTGAACAGAATAATACAAAATGTACGCCGTTCTACTATAGTCTTTCATATACTATAGTTTTATCAGTTTTCGAACAAATCAATTATTTTTTGTATGAGAGTGTTTTTTTGTTGTAAACATCAAAACCATAATAGAACAATAAAAGGTAGAATCACTACAAAATATGTTCTCAATTCTACATGCCTTGAATTTTCAGACTAATATAAAATAAAAAATAAAAGTACAATTGAAAAAAAAACATCAAAAATTAACTAAATTGAAAAATATTTTAAATTCAATTTAAATGTTCATTTGAACAAAATGTTGTAAGATTTATAAAATGTCCTGAAAATAAAATTAAAACACTCACGGATTTGCATGCATCATTTCAATGACTCCGATTATATTGAACTGTATTTCAAGTATAAACAAAATATTTCTCAATTTTCATTTGTTATTATTCGTATTTTTGGATTTCTGTTTTTTATTTTTCTATTATTTGACGTAACAAGGCATAGCATTTTAAACTCTCTCCCTAGTGATTCTACCTTCTAATGGTTGTATCATGATCAAAACTAAAATTCATGTTTTCTCGTATATTTGACAAGTAAAAACAATTTTTGTTCGGTAATGAACGTCAAACTACATATAAAAAATTTTTCCGAACAAAAAATGTTTCACATAGAAAAAAATATTGCCTGTTTTAAATTAATGTCACTGCAAAATTAGGATATCTTTCCTTGTAAATTTTGAAAGATGTGATATTGCACATTATTTGATATAATTTTGAACACCTAATCAACTTAGAAAGTAACCGACCGAATTTCAATAAAATCGCATCTTATGACTATTATTTCAACAAATAGATATCTAGCATCCTTATATGGACCAGAAACAAATTTTGACATAAAATGTATGATAATTGCTTTGTGTACGCTCACGAAAAATGAGACACATGCATTTATCGCTTCAATTATTGGGCGTATATCTTAAAAATGCGGTATTCACAACAGATGGCGTCTCTTTGGAACGGGGTTTGTCTTTAATGAGTTATAAAACATTTTGAAGGGTACATATCTGTCATTTCTGTATTTATTGATCATTATATTGTAATTTAAACAACGTTTTTTTCGAAATGTCGAATTGTGTGCCAACAAAGCGTCATATGCGGGAAGTTTAAATTTACTTTTTCAATTTGAAAAAAGTTCCGCTGAAGAATACCGAAGCTATTGGTTAATGTGTTTCATCGGTTTCAACGTGCGAAAGATGGTTTGTGATGTTCAGAAGTGGTGATTTTGACACGGAAGACAAAGATCGTCTGGCCAGAACAGGGAACCTGAACCGAACGCAATTGATTCGTTTTGAATCGAGAATATGCAGACAGACATGAAACCGTAATGTTCCATTATGAAAAAACTCGGCCACATGGTGAAATACCTGCTAAAAACTATTTAAAAATAAGTGTTCACCCGTTGTATGTCCAGACCTTGTCCCATCTACTATTTGTTTCGATTGATGCAGAACGTTCTCTCTGGGATACGCTTCACTTTAGAACAGAGTATCAAGTATCTTTTGCCGCAGAATCCATATGTTGCACGAAAGATATGGGAAAGGTCATAGCTAACAACGGCCAATACTTTGAATAAATTTATATTGTACAAAATAAAAGCTAAAAATTTGAAAAATTCCCCATTTTTAAGTTATACACCGATGTAGCAAATTTACGAAAATAATAACTATTTTGGCTCTCCTGAAAATTTTTTAACACATAGCTTTTGCAGAGTAGCAACGATATATACATTAGAGTGCTCCAAGATTGTATGACCGAACGAAAATATTTAGGTACAACATTAGCATGTTTTGAACGTATGTATTTCGCAAAATCGCAAAAATCATAGTTTTCAAAAATTTCAATTTAATGAATTAATTTGCCTATTTTTATCAAACATTCAGTATATATTTATTTTGAGTTTGAATTGGGAGATAATCTCAGGACCCAAAAGATTTTTATTTTATTCAAACATTCAGTATATATTTACTTTAACCCAACCTCAGGACCCAAAAGATATAATTCCAAGGAGAGTTAGAGCCCATAGTTTCATGTTTATGTTTTTCATACCATTTTGGAGAAGTCTAGTTTATCCGTACTGGTCACTACTACATATTTTTACTCATGTCTGGTATATTTTATACAAATTTTATATATTTGTATATAATTGTACATCAAATTTTTTAAATAACTTTTTAACATTTTAGCTTACTCCCAACTGTTCAGATATTTTAGTACAATGTCGTCTTGGTGGCAAATACATTAACTGTGCTGAAGAATTTCAGGAAACATTTACATCGAGAGGCCTATGTTGTACATTTAATAACAATAAAAAGTAAAATATATACATAAATCTTGATTTCGAAACTAACAAGGCGAAATAATAAATTAATTTTTTCAATTAAGGTATTCGAAAGAACGCAGTTTTCGCAAACGTTATTTTGGAGAAAACCTGGGCCTAATATTATTGCTAAGTTCTCCACAAAAGGATTCTTTTTACAAAATGTTCACTCTAGATGGCTTTATAGTAAGATAAATACATATAAATATAAACAGGCATATAAAGTTTTTCTTTCATTTTCAATAGGTTGATATCCACTCACCAACATTATATCCTGATCACTCCTCGGGTGGTGTTGAAGAGCGTTTTGTGCAAACTGGCATCGATACGTACTTAGCAGTGACACCACGAATATTTCAAACTGTTAGTGAAGCTAGATTTTTAAGACCTAAAGCTGTGAGTATAGAATAGGTTTGAGTTGTACACATTTTAACTTAACATTTCTCTGACTATTTACAGCGAAATTGTTTATTTAATGACGAACTTCCTGCATCGTATGGGAATGATTATACTTTTAACAATTGTGTAACACTTTGTCGTATCCGCAGTATTTTTATACTGTGCGGTTGTATGCTGTTTCCAACACCTTATGAAAACTTGACCAATCCTATAGATACAGTATTCTGTAGTTTGCAACACAAAGAGTGCTTAATGCGTTATGACTGTAAGAATTTAGCTTGTACACATTTATGAGTTTTAGAGGAATTAATTCATTAATATTTGGGCCAACAAAACATATGTAATGAATCACAATTCTATAGAATATTACTAAGCATTTACTACATCATAATGTTTTGAAACAACTGACAACTTATGTGTGCTTTCTATATTAGTTTGGAATCTTTTACACTTTTTAATAGCAAGTTAATATTGTTAAATGAATTAATTCCTGGTAAAAACTGTACTCTAAATTTATAAACAATAGATATTGTGTCATTTGTATTATAAACATGGTTTTACAATAAACTCAAAATTACTTTCAGTTAAATGGTATAATGTCATAACACAAAGACAGAATATACGTGGTCTTGAACGTGAAATGGAAGATGCATTATATTGTCCAGATTGTTTACCCTCATGTTCGGAAACAAAGTACAGTGTACAAGTAATGGGTTTGCCATTAAACGAATACAATATGAAATCATTTCCGTAAGTATTGAAAGAAAAACACAAAAAGAAAAAATTACAATAAAGTACATTAGAAACAAATTTGCAAGTTTCAGTCAAAAATTAATGGAAAGTGTTCCTGTGGCGGATTTTTACAACTTGTGTGAAGTTTTCAAATCGAAAAAAGTTTGATTACAAGTCTATGTTTTGGTCTTACACATCTTATGATATTACCATAAAATGTGATAAACAAATTCACTAAAACCTATAAACAAGTAGTTGAATAAAGCAATTATTTTAATAACAATTTTTTCATTTTTAGTGAATACAAGAAAAATTACACCGATTTAGCTTTGGTGCGTATATTTTTCGGCGAAACAAGTGCCGTATTTTTCAAAAGAGTTCTAGTGGATTCGTGGTTCGAAATATTCAGTAAGTTTTATTGCATTTTACCAGAGTTTCAAACATGATTTTTATTTTTAATTATTATTAATTTTTAGGTCATGTTGGTAATATTTGTGGTATAATTGCTGGATTTTCATTAATTGGTATTTGTGAAGTGGTTTTCTTTTGCATACAACAATTATTTAGAGCCTATAAAAATGAAGTACAGTGGGATGGAAATCGTAGGGTTAATGCAGATCAACCACTTATGATATTACCATAAAATATTGGATCATATTGAAAATCAGATATCGTTTTTGTTAGACTACACTCTGAAAATTTTGAATACAATGAATATAATAGTACTTATTTTAAACGAGTAATACACAAATTGTAAAATAAGATAATAATACAAATTTATCATTTTATTAATGTTGCTGTAGTCAACCTTTGGTTAACAATTTTAGCTATGAATGTTTTTGTGTTTTTCTTTCTTTCATTGAATCAAACTGGAGATTGAAAACTGATTTTAGTCTTTTTATTGTGCCATGTGTATATTTTATTTATAGATTTTTGGTAATTATTCGAACTTTTTATATATGTATATAATTTGAAAATAAATTTTTTAATTAGGCTTAAGTTCATTTTTATTATAATTTATTTGTAATAATTCAAAGAATATCACTGAATACTAAAATTTTAGACAATTGGCAAATTGGAATGCATTTTCTACCCTGCCAAGGGCGTCATCAACAATCTTCATTGTCAAGGTCTATTTGTAAATATCATCTATTTAACTTACTATTATTAGGAATTAGAATATGGGAAGCCTAATTCATATTTATATTATTTGTAAATTAGACGAAATTTCAAATATTTTTATTATATATGTGTATTCTTATTATTACAAATTTATCATTTTATTAGTGTTGCTGACTACAGCAACACTAATAAAATGATAAATTTGTAATAATAAGAATACACATACATATATAATAAAATAATAATTTTTTATTAATAACAAGTGATAAAGTATAGTCGGTCAAGCCCGATCATATGATACACTACACCAAGTATATGATTATAAACAGTTTTCTTTTTAAATATATATGGGAACTATGAATAATTATGCTCCCATATGCATATCTTCTATATATATGAAACTTAATTGTGTTGAATTTTATTTGGATACCAACATTTTTAAGAAATCTATACTCGTTAAAATAATTTTCGGAAGAGGGCCTTAAAAGGGAGCTATGACTAATTATGACATAACTTTTGTATATACAGTGTTGGAAAAAATAATAGAAACGCGTAAAAGGATTAAATTTTTAGAAGCACATCTTTTTATTTTTTGTTAAAAAATTATTTTATCTCAATATTTTGTTGCTCTACCTTTGTTTTTCACAACTTGATTGCATCTGCTACTCATGGAATCAACCAATTTTTTAGCAAACGTCCTTGTCAATGGAAAATCACTCTTCCTGGATTTTTTCCCACAATTCGTCCTTATATTTCGGACTGAAACCCTCCAGGTTCCTCTTGAGCACTCCCCAAAAGGGGAGTTGTTTTTTTAATTTTTTTGAAAAAAAAATGTTCGAATTGTTTTTTTTTTAATTTTATTTTTTTTTTTTTAAATTTTAATTTTTTTATTTTTAAATTTTAAATTTTTTTTTTTGTTTTTTTAATTTTTTTTTAATATTTAGCGAAAAAAAAATTCCGGTTAAAAAATATTTTTTGCGATTTTGACCCATTGTAGGTCCAACTTACTATGGTCTTATATACGTCGTTGCAAAGGTCTTTGAAATATCTATCATTAGATATCCATATTGTCTACATTAATGACTTATGGGGTTTTTTTTTCTAAAAAAAAATGATACCTTATACATGTGTAATATTATTATCATGTTACACACACCCTTGCAAAGTGAAACATTTTTTTATATTAGAATGGAACAAAATAATTTCTTGATTTTACACTTAACACTAATGTATATTTAGCGTGCCAAATATTGAATGAATTTTGTATTAAAAAGCGATATTTAACACTGTTAAAGCGACTTTCGACATTCATTGTGTTTGTTTGCCAACAGCATTAACAACACTGATTGTCAATAATAGAAATCAGCTGCTATTATATACAAGGTTGCCAATTTAGCCATTTTCCGGCTAGATCTAGCGATTTTATTTTCATTTAGCCATAAAAAAATGGCTAGATTTAATCTAGCCGGAAGATCTAGCCATTTTATTTTGTCCTAGCCTTTTTTATTTTATACTTTTCTTGAACATTTTTGTAATTTTTTAAAAATAAAAAAGTATTTTTTATCAAATGACAAAGAAACTGTCTTTTTAAACAAATTCGTCTGTTGATGATTTGATGAGAATATTATTGGTTTTATGAAAACAGTAATATTCTCATTTTTTCAAAAATGAAAATTTATCAAAAAGGAAAAGAAAAATATTGATATTACAATCTTTAAGTCTGCTAAACCCCATTAACACGAAGTCGGTAAAATTTTGTTTTGAAAACTGTCAGTATAACTATTAGTTAACACATAATCAGACTTCGTGGTGATGGGGGGCAATAAATGTAATATTTTTGAATTTGTATTCAGTTATTTTTGGGTTTTAGCCATTTCTAGCCATTTTTAATTCAAAATATAGCCATTTTCTGAGCTGAGGAGTTGGCAACCTTGATTATATATATATTAATTCCTGTTGTTCCTATAAGGAGCATAGGGCCGTGCTGCTATTCAATTGCAAAAAATTACTTAACGCAGTTGCAAAAAAGGGTATTATCTCACCCTGAAATATAATTGAGGGTGAAATATGTAACATATTTACCACTTATTTATGCAACATAATTAGAAAGGAAAACGGCAACTATTCGCATGTTTGCATACATTTCTAGAATGGAACATACCCCTGCGCCAATGGTAACATAAATGGAACATTTTTCTCAGAAAAGAAAACACCATTAGGTGTTTTCCTGGTTTTTTCCTTATATCTTAGCGATTTATGGACCGATTTTAAAGCCGGAAGAATTCCGGAGATATTGATGTATGAATCGCGTAAGTTATTTGGGGGCTTCGGAAAGTTGATTTCAACAGACAGACGGATATGGTTTAATTGACTCCGCTAAATGAAATCAATGAAATCATATCATACTATTTATGTTGAAACTTTTTTCTGTGAGGTTACGCGCAGTAAAGAACCATTGATTCATAAGAGATAACCATAGACACAAATTTTATTATTTTTTTGTATTTACAAAAAAGCACTGACTGACTGACTAATTCAAAAGTTTTACTCTGTTATTATCAAGGCGTATTAACAAGGTGAGTGCATAAAATCAGCTGTTTCTTAATTCGCTGTGGTTTTATGTACACTATATGTCAAACTTTGTTTATGTTTACAATATTAATATTAAATATTAACATAATAATATTTTAATTCGCCTTGATTTTGACATTTACCGTACATTTTAACAAAAACAAATTGCCTGTTGTTTTTGCATTGTTGTATTTGTTGCCGGGACGCACTCATCTTGTTAATACGCCTTGGTTATTATTATGAAATCCAACTATCCATTTAGAAATTATGTTTTTTTTTTCCATTTTTTATATTAAAAGTCCAAAATAATATGCGTATGTGAGCTTAAAATCTCAATAAATGCACTTAAAGAGTAAATTTCTTCAATGACTGCTTAAATTAGTATGACCACTAACATATGAATGTTAATGTTTAAGTGACCAAACGTAGTTGTCTTTTAAACATTATAATAATTATGTACAGTGTAAGCAAAATAATAGACATTTAAAATCTTTATTTCAAAAAAAATTTCATGGTAAAATATACAATTTAGTGGATTTCGTTTTCTCTCTCTTGCCATTATTTAGTAGATGCGAATGATGATTACTATTGCTGATAAACATTTTCACAGCCATGAATAAATATTTTATAACAAAAAATAATATTTCAAAAACAGCCACCATAGAAAAGCCCAAAAATATTGAAACAATATTGCCAACAGTACCTTTGGAAAGGGAAATGCATGAATAAGACAAACAATTTTGCTTGATAAGCTTAATATATGTAAACACTTACTAAATGCCTCCTCCCAGGTATTACTAATCACACGTTTATAATAGAGAGCAGTAGGTTCACCAAAATAGACACGCAACACAGACAGGTCCTCCAGTTTTAAATTGAAATCGTCACTAAGCACAAAACGGAAGAGGAAATATAAAAGAAGGAAAGGGAAATCCACATAACGTGGTGGCGGTGTAAAGAATTATGCGTTGTTTTAATTAAATTTCATTGAATTTAATTTAAACTTACCCCACATTATTCGGTATCACCAGACGATCTGTAGGCAGTGACATCATAGAAATATCGTATTGTGTATCGTCACACGAAGGCAGACACTGAGGACAATATAAGGCTTCCTCTACTTCACGTTCTAAACCCAAAATGCTAATGCGCTTTGTAAGCACGTTACGCCATTTAACTAGATATGAATTTAAATGACAATTTAAAATACTACATCTCTTTTTTCTTCTTCTTACTTTTTCTGCTTTTAGTTTTGTACTTTAAACCAAACAGAAGCAGTGGGTTACATAGATAGAATAAGACATGAAGGTAATTATTAACATGTGTGTTGCTTAGAAATGATGACATTACATGTATCTACATACTAAGTATAGCATAGCTATCTACACATATGAGTCTAAGGATTTCCATATTAAGATGTGGAGTGTGCTGTGCAGTGCAGTGGTAACTGGTGTAGTCATATTATAAATGTGATATAAAACCATTAAAGGCAGAAACAATAGGTATAAGATACAAAAAAGGGGTAATGTTTATTATAATTATGCATATCGGTGGAAATGGTTCATTGATTTTATTAAGGTGGATATGCAGTGTATGTAAGCAAAACAAGTTCTTAATATTGAATTTATTTAATGAAATAAAAAAAGAGTGCAAAAGGTGCCAGAGCTATTAAAATACTAAAAAAATTAAAAAATTTTAGGAAAATATATATAAAGTTTATAATAGATTTTTTATAATTAGGTTATGTAAGATGGTTCGATGGCATTTAAGGCCCATGTAATTTTTAGGTTTAATGAGAATTATACATGTATAATAAAAATTGTCCTTCCAATCCTAACGACTTTGTAACTCCTGTGATAACTATTAGTACCCACCGGTACTTCCGACAAATTCGTCAGTTACACATCTCTTAGACAGTGCAGACCGTGAAAGTGGACCAAGAAATCTTCTACATAGCAGCGCGGTCACAAATGTTAGATAAACCATAAGTTCCGACATATGTCCATTCATACAAAGCACAGTGCACTGTGGTTCCAAATCAAAATCTAGGTGGACAAAATTATTTGGCGCTCTTTTTATATAGAATTGGTATCTCCGATTCCAAAAAAAATCCTTAAAAGATCAATATAAACTTTTTTCAAGTTACAGTAGGGTCTAGATATACACATAAAAAACATTAATAAAAAATTAAAATTTTTCATGTCTTTCTGAAACTAAATTTTTAAAAAGATCTGTATTTACTATATTTCAAGTTACAGTAGGGTCTAGATATATAAAAATCAATAATAAATAAAGAAATATTTCTAAAAATTCCATTCCGTAAAAATTAAAAAAAAAGTATTTCGGCGGGTGCTGGCTGCTACAATTTTTTTACAAAGACATTCCCCAGAAGTTTCTTTAAATGATGTATATAGTCATTGGACAGGCTTCGACGGTCTTTTTTTTTGGCAAGCTATATAACATTCTTAGAAAAAAAATATCAGTATATTTGAGAACCAAGTTTAAAGGACTATAACAGGAAAATGGAGAGGCCCATAAATATAAGATATACATTTAATAAAAGCCATTGAGATATATCTAATTTAGTAAAGCAGTAAAATATTAAAAAAAAATTAACGAAAATATGATTCAAAATTTGTTGAACTTCTGGCGCTTCTGTGAAGAAAACGAAATGTCCAATTGAAGAACCCATTTGTATTGGAGGAGAGCAGATTGTGAGCTTCCGAAAAAACTTAGTTTTTCCAAATTCTGAAGATACCTATTTTCATAATTTTGTCCACATAGATTTTGATTTGGAACCACAGTGCAGTGGTGAGAAAATATTGTTCATTTTCATATCAAAAATCAATATCTTTTTATTTCTCTATATACAATACTCAAATTTTAGATATGCATTTGCAAGACCTTATTCCGTCACATAAGACCTAATACAATTGAGTTTCATGGTCTTATTTTTCTCGATTTTTATTTTAAATATTTTTTCACTTTAGAAAGACTGGAATTTCAAGGGTGTTGGAAACACCAGGATGATGGAACAGTTAAGAAAAACTTTCTCTTTAAAAAAATAAGCTCTGATGTTTCTTTTTATGAAATGATTAATTTTGTGTACATATTTCATAATATATTAATTAGAATTGATGGTCAAATCAAATTCCAAAAAAGTCAAAACTTCTAATTTACATCTGATTGGTTAAGATCCATATATATTTTATTAGAAAAAAGATTATGTTCTACTTTGCACATATTATCAATAATAGGTTTATTTGTATTTGTTATAAAAGATAATAAATTGTTCCCGATGATAATTGATAAAATATGGAAAAAATTACAAATGTTTTTTCAAGGTAGTTCTTTTGTTGTTAACATTTTGAGATAACTAAAAGCCAGATTTTCAAATGGGGTTTTAAAGTATTAAGGCAAAACATAACGTAATTCAAAATAAAGACTAAAACACTAATAGCTCTAATTTTTTTCTTTGGGCCAGTGTCAAATTTTTGATGCAATTTCATTCCGCTTACGTTAAATATAATGATATACAATTAATTGAATTTACAAAGAACAAAGTGTTCAATTTAAAAAGATATAACAAAGAGGAGTAAAAGAGAAGTAAATCTACATCTATAAAATACAAATAATATCAAATTACCATGAGAAAGGGTCATGTAAACAATTACGATGCAGTGATATATAAATTGTTAAGGAGGAGTGCAATTTTTGTGTATTTAAAGCAAGTGTCAAATAAAGCTTTTAAAAATTAGAACTCACAATTATAACGATTCATACAAGCAACATGATGTAAACTACAATAAGGTTTTCCAACTTTTTCCATATATTCGATAGGCATATAAAATGGAACGCAACTACATAAGGCACCAATACTACGGATACGACAGCGTGTTATGCAATTGGAAAAAGTATATGTATTGCGTAAAAGTAGATCAGGATCGGGTGATTCATCATTAAAATAGCATCGACGCTAAACAATTAATAATAAACTTAAATAGCATTAAGAAAATACTATTAAAAAATAGAAAAATGCCTACATAAGATGGATCGAATGTTCTTAACTCTTCACCAGTATCCATAAACTTGGCTCTAATCGCTATAAAAGATTCTTCATTATTCATGGGAAACACTTCAATGGCACTGCCCGATATAATATCGGGAAAATCATTGGGATTATGTATGATGACAACGTAAGCGTCCATATTTAGCAAAGAAACTACATCATCATCATGTGAAGAATTTAGCAAAACCGTTAGACCCAGTTCAGAGGTTATTAAACGAAATGTAGAATTACGTTGTCTATAGCTAAATATATATGCACATAATTGATTAAAGATTGTACCAATTAAAAACTAACCCACAAAATGTCTCAAATAAAACATACCTATCTCTTGAATTGAATATACAACAAGGTCCATACATAGTGAGACCTTCTTGAAATGCATTTTCTGCAAAGCATTCAATTTCCTTGCCATTCAAAAAACATTTTGCAATCAAATCGCTACATTTTGGTGTAAGCTATTCGGGTTTTGAGATATGTAATTTAAGATGTATTCAAAAACGAAATATTTATGTTTCAACTTACCTTTTTAACGGTTCTTAATATATCATAGTAGGTTTCGTTTTCATCGGTTCCATAAATATCAAGAAAGGATTGAAATCTTTCAAAATTTTCATAATCATCAACTCTTTGAAATTTGTAATAAAGACTGTTGAAATGTTCGACGTATTTCATAAAATAATCTGCTGATCTATTACGAGGATCCTTAAGGGATCTGAAAAAAGTTAAAAATATAAAATTTGTTGAATTAAATAAGCATAATGATCAAAACAAAAAAGTTTTTTAATAAAGGGTCTTTCATTAAGAGCTTCCTATCTTTAAATTTATAAATGGGGGAAATTGAATCGAAATATTTTAAAAATTGTGCGCACAAAATTTCATGGTCAGCCAGCCAAACGGACGGACGGACAGACGGACATCGTTAAAGCGAATCATGAAGTGATTCTGAGTGGATCGGTATACTTTAAGGGTTTAGCGTATAAACATGCACTTTATTTAAAGTTTCAAATTTCTAAAAATTTACAACAGATAGGGAGCCATAGAATTTCTTTTATCGAAAAAAATCACAAATATTTTTCTTCTTTCATCTTTTGTTAAAATGTTGACATAACTAAAGGCCAGATTTTCAAATGGTTTTTAAAATAGTATGACAAAATATAACGTAATTCAAAATGAGTCCTGAAAACCCCATAGTTCAAGTATTTTTTCTTTGGCTTTTGTAAAAATGTTTGTTGCAATTTTTTCTACATACGTTAATTGAAAACATGTTCACCTTATTCTACTATTTGTTACTTGTTTAACCTTTAATTCAAATCTTGTTTGCGTCTATCCGAATTATAACAAACTTTATAAGAAAGTCTGTTAAATATTTAAAATTTAATTCGCATGTAAATATGTATGTACCACATATGTGTAATATTACTTTCCTTTCAATTTCTCTTTTATACTGTTAACTTAATACTTACAATTCATATGCATAGTTTTCTGCCGCCTGTCGTGATATGCGATTATTGGAACATATTGATATACCGGGAAATGGCATATTCTCTATTGGATACAGAGGATCATGTAAATTAAGTGCAAAATATTGAAGGACAAATTGATCCCATGTGTGTGACAGTATAGTTATCACAACGACCAAAGTTGTCACATGTAGACAGAACCATATTAATCTGTAAATAATAAAAACGAAAAAGACAACGAAAAACATCAGAGCTAGACATTAAATAACAGACAAAACTGAAAGAAATACAGATATGAAATAAGCATCAGCAGTTTATTTACAAAATAGATTAAGTCGCATTGTTATCGTTATCCATTAACCGTTTAAATTCTGTAGCCAACCTTACTTAAAAGTTTAAATCTCAAGTTTTAAATATTTACCATTAATTAATTGAACAAACTAAAACTGAAAATACTTATTTATCAAGAGCCTATATTCAAAACAAGCCAACACGAATTTTGTCAAAATGAATTATTATTTGCAAATAGCCGACTAACGAATCCCACATATCCGATATAAATATGAAAGCATAAAACTAGGTTTTGTGTTCCCCGTTAGGGTGTTGTGGAGAGACTCTGGTCTTTTTTACTACAACGTGATTATATATAATCACGAAGGCTACAGCCTTCAATACTTAGTATACTCGGTAAATTAAGTTAGAATATAATTTTAAAATATAATATGAAATCAACAATAAATTACTTAAGTTACTTTAACAATAAACGCTTCGATTTTGGGTTCTTTCAATTTGCAAATACTAGCAGTTGTTTAAAAGAATGATGTGATTTAATTTAAGATAAATGTAAATTAATTCGATATATTAAAAACCTTTTGCAAATGCAAATATGATAGTTTAGAAAAAGTTTTGGAGTTCGTGTTTTCATTCTTTGAAATATTATGAGACATTAAATATATCAATACATAAATTATGTATTAATGTGAACTTAACGCTCTTTATTACTTATATTCGTGGGTTCATCACTAATTTATTGAAACGATATTTCCAATTTTTTAACATTATTCATTTAACAACTGTTAGTTCACATAGATGATTGAGAAAGAATCACATAATTCCCATATAAAACTGTATTCCGTGTGGAATTCCTATCATCATACTAATTTTAAGAAAACGGTACTCCAATCCAAAGGACAATTTTAGCGGGGGCAGTTAAAATTCGTAATATGTATACTGTTACAAAATTGCATTATTAATTTGAATTTAACGGTTTGCAACGGCTGCTGTTATTAACATTGTTTATAAGTATGACATTAACTGTGAAGCAGCTTTAAAATGCTCTAGGTGATCATTGTGGAAATAGAACATTCAGGTTCATGAAACAACTAGAAGATGTCGGTCTTATATAAACATTTGTAGCGCGAGCAATAACCATTTAGTTCTTTGTGAATCTTGAATATATGAGCGGACCATTTATCGAAATAAATGAAAATCTGGACTTACAAAAAAAACACGAGTTAGGGATTTTCTATATTAAGGTAACGATATGAAACTTATTTGTGTTTCAGAAGAGATTTATGCTAGTTTAAGTGATTTTCGAAAGTGCGCCTTATATGGGAGCAACGATTAAAATTATGTCACATATTTGTGTTGAATTTGGATTGGATATTTAAATAACTAAGATATTTATGAGAGCTGAACTATTTTCAGTTAGGGCATTCGTATGGTGGCTAGGATAAATAATGTACCGATTCTAACCAAATTCAATAGGCTTTGTCCTTGGGAAAAATGAAAAGCTTGTTCCAAATTTTGTTGAATTATCTTTGAAATTGCGACCAGCTGCACATCAGCTGATGCTGATGTGCAGCTATTTTTTGATGCTTATTTGATGGTTTTTTGCGCATCATCTGTTTCACTGTTGCTTTTTAGAACTCAAGATATTTGCTGTGTTGCAACATTTGCATTTTAGAACGTACTGCGCATCAGATGCAGCGCAGTGATGCATTTCCGAACAAGCCCTATATGAACAAACGGACGGTCAGACTGACGGACATCGCTTAATCGAATCAGAAAGTGATCCTGAGCAGATTAGCATACTTTAAGGAAACTTTTTTATAGCGGGTTTTCTGCCAAAAGAAACTATAATTCAATCACCCCTATCGCGAATCAACATTTCACATGAAATATGTTCCCTTTCCCCATTTTTCGTTCATCAACTTTCACTTGAAAAAATTCCCCAACAGGGAAATTTTTAGATGAATAGAATTTTGTAAACAATAAACATCTGTTACGAACAAAATCAACTATTGTGAATGAAAACTTCATGGGAATATCACGATAGAAATTTTCCCTTCGATGGAAATGGATATTTCATGGGAACAAAATTTCACATGTTATTACCGATAGGGGTAAATATCACTTCACTTCTCATTTTTGTTAATAAGAGAAATTTTTGGAGAAACTTGAAGAACTAACATTAGTAAATAGCTACCGAGCGAAGCCGAGGCGGTAAGCTAGTTTATAAATAAGATGTTTGTTTCATTAAAAAAATTTTGAAAAATTATAAATTGAGATTGTGAAAAAATCGGGCTAAGGTATTGTTAAATTTAAATTTTCAAATGCGTATAACTCGGTAACTATAAAATATAAATAGTACACCAAATTCGCAAGCGTTTAAAACCATACCTTGAGACCCCACCGCCCGAGAAGGGACTTTGGGGTCCATCGTAAAAATTTGGACTTGAATACTCTTCTGTAATGCCCATGTGAGATTTCATGTCAATTGGATTACCCTGTTAGAATTTACAAAATATTTTGTTTTTGTGAGCACCGTTTGAGAAACCGAGGCCTTTGAATGTTTTTCACACAGAATTCTCCAATCCAGAACATTAAGTGCTTCAGATTCCAGATTGAAAAGAAACTAAATTATGTATAACTTTAATCACTTATATCTGTTTCGTAAGTGACACTACATTTACAATTTGTATATGTATCAAAATTAGCTTATTACGACGAACGGAAACGAAATCCTCACAAGTAACTCACAGTTAGTTGTGTACAATGCTGATTCTTAAGACTCACTTTCGAAAAAATCTACATTTTAATAATTAAAATTAATATGAATACTTATCAATTTGGCCACTCACACAAAAACAAACAAAAAACTTACAACAAACTCATACATACTATTGTACATCGTTACATCGAAGCGAAAGTATATGTATGCAAAATGTAAATAAATATTTAGCAGTGTCTACGTACGTACTTTTCATATAAAAATAATTCCGTTTCGAGAAGTTTATTGTAACCATGCATGGATATATTGCGAAATAAATCTGTCATATCCTGACACAACGTGGTACGACGTTCAAGTTCTTTGGGATGTTTTATCCACCATACGGCGTTCGAAGTGGATTTAATATCAACCATTGTTTCTATTTTTTGTGATTTCTCCCTTTCTCCTTATTGTTCTTTCAATATGGCACTTGGATAATGGGAAAAAAGTAGATGGCTTTAGTAAGACCTCCAACGGCACAAAAAATAAAATTTGCCAAAAAAAACACTTATCGAAAAAATCGACTTGCACGAAAAGCAAATAAAAGCTAGTAAAACGGATATGAACGAACGAACACAGGCTTCTGTTTTGTGAATTTGTTGTGTTGTTTTATATTTATAGACTTGAACACGATGTTTTTGTCGTTATTTTCCTTGTTGCTATTTGGTATTGGTTGTTATATCCTGTTGTACAACAGTTCATATGTTGCTTATATAAGGATTATTTGATGTCCTTCTTTTGCTGGTTTCCATACGCTGGATTTCCAGCAGACTATTCTGTCAGTATTTTGCTGTATACTGTTGCTGCTGCTGTTGAAGTGCGTACGCGTGCTGTTGACGTGTAATTGTGTCGCACAAAATGCAGTTAAATGACAACTTAACAACTTTGGTTACTTGATGAGTTGGTAACTTCCCAAAATATGTTCTCCGCATACGTTGGAACGTAGGCTTTTATAGCAAAAACAGCAAGTGTTAATAAAATATTTGTCCTTTTGTGTATTGGAAAACTTTAAATACACATTCATGAATAAAGCACATGTAGTGCATTTAACCAAACATCGCTTTATTAAAGACATTAATTAATATTAAAAGGGGGTGTTTTTACGGCAAAACAAACTTAATTAATTACTTGTAATGATGTTTAATTATACCTTAAGTTTATAGCTGGTAAATTGATGCATTACTTAAAACTTAATCAGCTTTGAAATTAAAGTGTTTGGCTTATTAAAGCATTGTTCATATAAATTCCGATCGCATAAATATTTTAATATTTATTTATACCACAAATTTATTAATGTTTAAGAAAAGCTAAATGAATATAAATATCTGTGTTTGATTTTTTATGGATCGCATTAACTTTTGCACAATATTTCGATCCACCGGTTGTGCATACTTAAGGTAGGTTCACACATGGCAAATATATCATGAAAAATATAAAATATACATATGTATTTTAATTTTCTGCCTGTTTCACGATGTCGAAAGAAAAATGATACGAACAAATTTGTATGAAAACTATTCGAAAGCATTTTAAAAACTGAGTGTTTTTCATACAAATTTTTTCGACTTATTTTTCTTTCGACATCGTGGAACAGGCAGTTTTTTATTTAAAAGAATCATTTTACTTAGGACAATTCAAAACAAATATTTTCTTTTATTTGATGTTGTTTGATTTTACAAAAGACTTGTAAGAGCAAAAAACGTCAAACTAATTTGTGCTAAAAAAAAGTGGTTACACTTTTTTGAAATATTTAATGTATTGTCTAGAACTACAGTACCACCCCTCTTTAATTTTCCTTTGACTATATCCAAATATTGCGCAGTGGTATAGAAAAAAAATAGAAGGAAATAAATCTGTAACTTCCAAACGGTTAGTCCGGTTTGAATGAAATTTCACGTGCACAAAGAGGAAGTGTTGGTCCAAATGGTGTATACGTGATGTTAAAAACATAAGATAGACATGTTATATATCAATGGATATAGGATTTTGTCTACTTTTTTAAAATGTATATATCTTTTAACAATTAAAAAATGCATGGAATATTTTTTTGAAAAATTGGACAAAAAGCTTTTTATGGATTTTTTGCATAGATAAACATTTTTCAAATTGAAATTAAATTTTTATTTATGAATATTTTTTAATGAAATTTTAAACTACAGTTATTATAGATTATTCTATTGAAAAAATAAAAACCAAATTTTTAAATTTGTTATCAAGAATCCAGCAATTCCCAAAAAAGATTTGAAGTTTTTTGGATATCCATCGGGTCGGTCGGGGTTATCGGAACCATTTACAAAATAATTTAGAACATATTGGGCCATCTAAAATGGGTTACTATATTTTGATATCGACTATGCGATTTGAGAATTTTTGCCGTAAAATTGAATTTTATATATTTTGGATGGATCTGGTCCCGGTATAAAGTTAGCTTTTCAAAAGGTATAAATTCTTTATACACCTTCTTAGACATTTTTTTAGATGAAATAAAAGAGTACTTTTTTAATTATTTTAATTCAAATGCATATAACTGCGGACTCAGTCATTATTTTTAAACAATTATATTTGTTTTTGTTATCCAATAAAGGAAAAATGGAGAAAATCGGGAAATATTTGCATCCGCTGTTATCAAAAAATTGGAGTAGGGTAGGTAACAGTTTTGAAAATTTAATTTTCAAATGCGAATATCTCCTAAGCTATAAGAATTTGATTTTTCATTGCTCAGCTCTGGTAGAAATATATTCCGACTGACTACGTTTTTCTTACAGAATCAAAGTGAGGCCGGATTCCATGTAAACAATGTAAAATTTGTATAATTTTATTCAAAAATATGTATAAAATAAACACTTTAAATTAACCAAACTTTTTAAAATCCTTTAAAGACCTTGCCAGATTAAAATATTTTAAAAATGAAGAGGTAAACATCTTTTCTAAACAATAATGACTTGAGCTCAAAATTAGGTTCCAATTGCATTATAGGGTCAATATCATTTCTTCGCAGTCTAGTTTAGATATTCAAGAAATTTGTTCAATTCTAGACAGACAATAAATTGTTATTCCCAAATTCAGTCTGAAGATCACATTAATTGCTTAGAAAACAAATTTCTTATTCAAGTAGTCTGAGACATACAACTGTGGAGGGAATTTGTAATAACTTGAATATTCTCAACCGATACCTAAGAAACATTCAACATTGATTAATTAAAAGAAATCTTAAATATTGCATTTAATTTGAAATGAAATCATTAACAAAAAAAAACATAAATCACTTCAATAAACAACTCACTCGCTCTCAGCAATTCCATTAAGTTAAACAAGAATATACAAAACAAAGAGAAAGACAAAAACTAACGCAAGTGATTTATGGAAATTCCATTTAAAGACAAGGGGAAAAGGAATGCTAATAGAACAATTTAAATAACTAAATAAAAAGCAAACATATGCAAATTTCCTAGAAAAACGTCAATAGATACAAAAGAAAGAAAATATCCAATACATAAACAGCAAATTGACCCCAATTGTTAAAAGTTAACAAACGAAAAAAAAACACTAGAAAATTGACATACTAAAGACAGAGCCACAATAAAAGGAGAAAGGTTATACAAATTGCATTACAGATGATTTATATTTGTGAAAGAATAAAACATGTTGTATTTAAATTTGTTTCTCTTAAATAATCATATATATTTTTTTGTTGTTTTATTTTCAATTTAAATTTACTTCCAATTTATACATGTTTTAACTATAAACTATATAAGAAATGAAAAACAAATGCCAATTAGTTTGAAAGGAAATAATAGGAATAAGAAAGAATATGCTCTAGAATATACTCTTAAACATTAAAAGAAAATCATAAAAATATATATTTTTTTTATAAAGTTATACATGATGTCTGTATTCGTGTATGCATTTCAATTAAATCATAAGTAATAAACATTTAATATAATCATAAAAAAAACTAAATGAATGTGAAAAAAAAACTGAAAAGAAAAACTTACAATGAACATAAAAACAATAAAAGTAAAATAATAATAAAAAAAAAACAAAATAAAATCATAATTAAATTTAAAATTTATTAATTTAAAAAAAAGAAACTGTTTTGTGTTTGCGTTCGTATGTCTGTGTTTTGTTAATGAGTTCTATGGGATGCAGCCTGGCTCCGGTTAAACGGTGGGTTTTAAACAAATAACAAAATACAATACATTTAAAATATTAAAACATATAATATAGTATAATTCTACTTATCACAATGTATAGTTTTTTTTTAATTTTAGCACGTTTGCTAATGAGAGAGAATTTAGTTAATTTAGTGCTTATTCGAACAGCATTAGTTATTTAGTCTTCAAGAGCAAAATTTGACAATTTTAAGTGTTGCATATTATTTCGCGCCTCAAAGTATGCAGTGTCTGTGGGATTCTCGGGATTTGGCACAAATGGTGGTTCTTCCGTCTCTAAATGTTCCCAATCTATGCACTCAAAGAAAGACATTTGCTGTACTTCTTTAGCTGCAGGTCTTTCGGTTGGATCCATTGTAAGTAACAGTTCGACTGCATCTACGGCATCAGGTGATAATGCTTCATCCCCTTCTGGCCATTCAATATCTACGGTGAAAATGGTTTAATAAGTGTTTTCTTAAAGAGCTAATTTTTTTTAATTTCAGTTCTCGGAAAGACAAGATGTTTGGTTTGATTTGAATTCTTTTTTTTAAATTTTATGTTTTTGTAATATCATGTCATAATGTCTATCATAACTTTTGAAATTATAAAATTTTAATAATCTCGCTCAGTACTGTTTTTCTACTCACTTTTGTTAAGAATGTTGTCAAATACTTTTTGGGGCGTTTCATCATTAAATGGTGGTATACCTGTTAAAAACTCATAAAAGCATACACCCAATGCCCACCAATCTACAGCAGGACCATGACCTTGTCTAAAGAAATGGCATACAAATGAAATAAAAATATTTCGTACATCATTCATACACAATTTAAAACTTACTTCAGCAATAACTCTGGCGCCAAATAATCAGGCGTACCTAGAATTCGTTCACTTGACTGACGACCACCTCTTCGCACCGATTTGGGTGTCCGGAATGGGGTATTAATATTTTTCGGTGTTTTTGGAGCCGAGTTTGTGTTTAAATTAATGGGTGACATAGTGGGATCGTCATGAGCCATTTTCAAATATTGCACACCTGATGACTTGTCAGCTGCATGTTCGCGTTTCTTGGTCTCTATGGACAGTGGCAGAGCGAAACGTGTTGCTTTCAATTTTCCCAACAGCCCACCATCACGTCTTGGTAACTTTTGAGACGAAACGGGTGTCGAAAATACCACATTAGCAATATTTTCATTAATCAATTGTGGCATCTCATCATCGGATAGTGAACGTACTTTCAATACGCCTCTAATGGGCGATTTGGCTTTACGTTTTTTCGGCGTACTCGAGCCAATATCCAAAATATCGATTTCTTGTGTTAAACCTGTGCTACCAGAGCCATTATTATAACCATCTGCATCATAAATTGAATTGTTTTCCGAACGATTTATTAAGTTTATTTTACGTTTCATGCCTCTAAAAGAGCTGAGAGTTGGGTAGCAAATAAAAGAAAATAAAATATTAGTTAACACTTAAACGTTATTTTATTCTAAAATTATTAAACACCTTTGAAAGTCTGGTCGTTTAAAATTCCTTGATATATTGCGAAATGGCGAATGCATACGTATTCCGCTTATTTCGTTTGTGTTGTTTATATTATAGCTGAGATATTGATGGTTAGAGTTGAAGAATATGTTGTTGTTGGTTAATATATATATGTATATAAAATGATGTTGAAATTGTATTAGTTATGAAAAGCTCAAGTTTTGAAAATATAAGAGGACATTTTTAAAATAGGGGATATTTTAATATATAATATACTTACTTTAACTTTATTATGTTTATGCTTATTTTTTTTATTACATCTAATAGCTATATTTTAGTTAAATTTTGGATTTTTCACATGTTTACAAATAACAACAGAATTTTAAATTAATCAAAACAATTTCTTTATTCATTAAACTTTCACTAAACTTTGATCTAGGATATGTTCTACTACATTGAAAGTTGAAAATATACGTACAACAAAATTAATTCACTATCCATAGTAAACAACCCTTGCAAAAGTAGCAAGTCTAGTAATAATGCTACAGTTTTCAAGACCACAACAAAAAAATATATGGAAACTCAGGAATGACAAAAGTGTTGTCAAATCAGTGTTTTTAGGGCTTTTTAAAAAGTTTGATGCCAAAAAATATTGAGACAAATCCTTTAAATAATTATTTACACAACACATAAAAACTCCATATTCTAGCAATACAGCCAGTGAAATATTTGAAATCGAACTTTAGTTTCAGAAAAAAATACGACCACGACTACACTTCAGCAAATTTGCAAACTAAAATTCATTGCAAACACGTCTTTTAAATACACAACAATACGATTATGTTAAATTATTTATATATCAAGCTAATACCTAGATGAGCAAATTTCTTTTAAATAGAGGACATCTAAATTCTAAGGGACCAAGAGCGTTTTCAGGATTAACCCAATTTTCTCGAGCCATTTATGTTCAGATTGTTTTTTGAACATTTTGCATTTATTAGTTTTACAGCATATTTTTAGATTTCAGATTTAACTTTTTGTCATTTTGTATAAATTTGTTTTGGTTTTTCTATCATATTATTGTTTTTAAATTTTAAGAGCATATTTTTCAGTTTTTACAGTATATTTTATGCGCATAAAAAACTTTTCGGTTTCCCTGATGATAACGAATTTTTTCTTGAGTAAGAATTTTTCCCCCTCCAGCGTTAATGGTTTAAGAATGCAATATTCATACATACATATTTAATATAAACCTAAATCTCAAATATTATTTCTTTGATATGTATTAAACAATTTAGATATAACAGAGAAAGCTGATAACTAAAGATTGTTTTAAATAAACATGTAATCAAAAATACTTAATTGCGTAAACAAACAAAACTAGCTAAAGCTTGTCATTTTAATAGACAGTTATTTTTGTAAATAAATTTAGTATTTTTAATGTCTAAATCAATCACTACAGGTTTAGCACATAAATCAACTAGTTCAATAATAAATAGAAACATGCTTTCTAAATAATATTTCTGAGTAATAGTACTATTAAACTTACCTTTTTGAATAATCGGAACAACTGAAATCGTCACGGGAATTGCACAAATTTTCTACTTTATCGATTGAAGACTCACAGTCACTTTTGCGACTTGAAACACCAGAGTCTTCTTGTCCTTTTGAAGAACGTATGCGCTAATGAAAACAAAATCAAAATGGAAAGAAAAATAGAGATTAATATATAAACAAATTTATAATAAAAAATATTTACACAAGTGTTATAAAATTAGAAAACAATTACAGGATTTAAACATGAAATGAGAATGACCATGACCATTATAAGACACCCATATATATATGTGTTTATGAACATGTGTTAGACATTTAAGATGAGATTAAACAATGACAAGAACAGTAACATGAAATGATATGGGAAAATACTTTAAAACAAGCACAAAAAAAAACACACCTCATCAATAGAACGACGACGCATCATAGAAAATTCAAACGAAGTATCGTCAGCATTTTCCACTTTAACTAAATTCTTATTACAGATGTTTTCTTTATCAAAACCCTTAGTATTATTATCATATTTGCAACCCTTTTGAAAATGGAAAATACGTTCAGTGGTAAAATAATGAAATAAGTTATGTTACGCATTATTAATACTTACATTGCAATAGTTTTTGACATCTATGGCTATATTATTATTTTCAGCGAATTCAACACGACGTTGTGTTAAAACTTTATTATTACACAAAGCTGGATCTAAAGGTGGCGATTGTTTACTCACATCCACAGAGGCACAAGTATGATACGAGGAGGAACTATCCATTAACTACAAAAATAATTTGTTAAACAGAATTTGATTATGAAATTTCTTGAATGTTTTGCTTTTAAACATATTTACATTGTTATTATTACACGTGTGAGCAATAGAGACATTTATTTCTTCGGCTGAAAAGAAAGGGGAAACTCCAGAAATTTTACTTTCATCTGTTTTCTCTGCATCGTTTAGAGAAGTGTCAGCTTCGCTATCGGAAGATTCCATTAAGTCTGTAGAAAAACCAAAATAAAACATACATGTTTAAATTTGTAAAATATTTACAATGTTGCTTTTGAACTCACTGTGTTTGTTAATGGCATTTATAAAATTGGAAGTTCCCGTTCCACATTCTAGTTTTCTTTCAGAACCAAATGATAAATGTGAAGTCAAAGACAGTAGTTGACCAGGTGTGCGAGCATTTAAGTTTGGAGAGCAATTGATGAGATCTGATATTTCCAGGTCTTAAAATAAATTTTAATTATGGAATGTTAGTTTTTTAAATAATGATAAATTTATTTATTGAATAGTATACAAAATATTGTAAAATGGTAACATTAGCTAACAAACAAAACAAAACAGACTGCTTGTAGGAAAATAAAATAAAATTAAGTTTAATATTTTTTATATGTATAACAATTTAGAATAAATTTACTTTCTGATTCAGTAACACGGACGGAAAATTATTACCAGGGTTTCGATATTCAGCTCTAGCAACATATTTCTTACATTTGACTAGGCAATAAATATGAAATTATCTCATTTCATCACAATCAGCTAATATAAATATTCATACTGTTCGTTCGTATTACTATTAAAATTGCAATGCTAGTCTGCAATTTTTAGTAGCAAACACAATCTATTGCATATCCACCAAAATATATGTTCGTGCTTTAGTACCACACACAGTTTTTCTGTCGTGCTAATATTGCACTCCATTCGTTTTATTTTGTTGTGCTGGCAAACTTTTCTAGCAAAAATACACACTTCTGTAGTTGTGCTATAGCACAATTGACATTTCTGCAATTGATGCTATCAGTTGCTGTTCTTGATAAGTGCATAACAACATATCAGTAAACACACCCAATGTACAGTTGGGCAGAATCAAAATTTTTTTGAAATATATCTGGCATTTCTAAACGGCTGATCTGATCAGGATAAAATTTGACGCGGGCATAGCCAAGGAGTATTCGAGTTTAAATTATTGAAATGGGACCTACAAATGCCTCAGGGGCGGCGCTATGGGGGCTCAGAATAGGGTACCTTCGTCATGCAAAATTTTTAAACACGTGCCATTTTTTTGTTTCCCATTCGATTTCAAAGAGTTTTATATGTTTAGAAAGCGCTCGCCTATGTCTTGAAAAAATATGCTTGTGTGTGCTATTTATCTCTTATACTTTTCGAGTTATAGGCATTTCAAAATTGAAATTTTAAAATTTTGCCATACCTTGGTCCGCTTTTTTAAAAATATAGGTCGTACTTTTGTACCGAACGGGCTCGATTTTTTTTTGTTAGTTAGACAACTAAATTATCAGTAATATACAAAATATTTCAGAGTAATATCGATTATAGATCCAAAAATAAACGATTTTCAATTTAAGAATTCAAAAAATAGTAGATTTTTGCTGTTTTTTGGATGAAAAGGTGACTTAAATCTTTTTTATTAAAAAAAAACTTTCTTTAAGAACATATAACAATTTTATGTTTTTCTGTAAGGTAGCTTTACAGAGAACATTTTGATATAAAAAACATGTCCTATTTTTTGAACATGTTGCCCTTTCGTCCTTCGGAATTTGACCTATTTTTTGATAAAAATTTCAACTTTGGGCCACATGTTCTAAAATACCAAAGTTGGGATCAAAAAACGGAAAGCAGCTTTAGAAACCTTGATTTGTTCCCTATTTATCCCCAAAGTATTTTCCCAGCCCCGAAGGAAATGTCGACCATATGGTTAAAATTGTAAAAAATACCATTTTCGGGATTTTCGCTTAAATTTTTAGGAATTGTGGGATTCCTTTTAACCTTTTGAAAAGTTTTTTTACACTTTGTAATTTGGAATGACAAATTTAAAAAACGTTGAAAATTTCATTGAGTTTTGCTAATAAATAAAGATTTTATTACAGATTACATATTTATTGAGTTTCTAAAACTAAAATTTTTATCAAAATTTTAATAGGATTGCAAATACATATTAGGAACAATTTGATCCACATTTATTCCGAACATTTTTTTTTCTTGTTTAGATATTTTAATTTTTGGTCTTACAAAAAAAATGCAAGTCAATATCTCAGTTAGATTCAAAAATATTTACACTAATGAATAATCGTTATTTCGTATTACATACTTGACAATAAAATAACTAGCAGCATCCAAATAGCCAAAAAACAAGAAATATCAATGCAACCATAGCAAAGCAACCAAAGAAATGTAAATTGCTGCCAGAGAAAATTGATAGCACAACAAAACAAAAACGAATGCTGACGCGCAATATTAGTTCGGCAAAAAAGTGTGTATGCTGCTATAGCACGAACATATATTTTGGTTGTTGTGCTACAATAACGAGTTGACAACTGGTTGTATCTGCTACTAGAAATTGCAAACTAACTTTGCAATTTGTATAGTAATATATGAATAGTAACAGCAATTTATATTAGCAGAGTTATACAAAATTATAATAGTAACTATATTTTTAGTATGCAGATTGATAAAAATGTATATTTACTGCAATTGACGGCTAATATAGTAGCAATTGTAAACCCTGATTATTACTTTACTTTATAAAATAATTAGCTACAATATTTTGAGAATTTACTTTACAATTAACAACTAAATAATTAAATAAAGAAACTACTAATATCACGGACAGAAAATTATTTATACAAGTTTGTATGAAAACTACTCAAATTATATTTAAAAACTGAGTGATAAAATAAATAAATTTTCCATACGTGTTTCTTTAATAATAAATTTAAGAATACTCACCTCTTTCTCCTCTTCTCATTTGGATTTTACTCAAACCGAAATCGGTTAATTTAACATGACCTGTTGCAGATATCAGCATATTATCGGGTTTAATGTCACGATGAATAATACCATGTTCGTGTAAATATTGCAATGCTAATGCCACTTCAGCAACATAAAATCGAGCTGCTGCCTCATCAAAATAGCCATACATTGCCAGTAGAGATTTTAAATCACCACCCACCATATATTCCATGACCAAATAAACATACGATACTGATTGCAATGAATAAAAGAGACTAACGCAAAATGGACTTCTTGAAAGTGCCAATGCATTCCGTTCTGTTATCACTTGGGAGACCATATTTTTATTGATCATCTCCGATTTGCGCATAACTTTGATGGCAAACAGTTTATTGGGATCATTATTTTTATAGCCCAAAAATACTTTGCCAAATGCACCACGACTTATGGGTTTAATAATTACAAAATCTCTTATAGTTGGTAACTGAAATAAATTTAAATGGAAAAAAAAGTTACATAGCTATATTTAACATTTTCGAAAAATATTATTATAATAGGTAAAAGTTGGATTAAAAAATGGAAATTAACGTAGTTGAAGGAAATATATAAGTAAGACTTGTCAAAAGAAATTATTAACAGGTGTTATGTTAAGTTATTGGTTTTAGATCATGATAGAAGTACAATTTTTAAGAATTTGAGCTCATTTACAGCGTTAAATCAATAAAATCTTAAATATATTATAAAATAATTATTCGATTTGAAATGTTTTGATATCATTTAAAAGGTATCTGTTTATACTGAACATCATGGTATATTTTGTTTTTTGTCGCCAGTTGATTTCCGATTTGGTCATGTATGTACCTAAATATATTTAAAATACCTTTTAGATGATACCTATGAATCTTAAAATTTTTGAACCCATTAGGGTTAAAATTTAATGTGTTAATAATATGGTATGCTTGTATGCAATTTCGAAAAAACTTTAAACGATATACCTACAAATATCAGATACATATAATAAAATTAACATTTCAACGTCAGAGTCCCATAACTCGGATGATTTTTTAAGTTTTTTTTTTTTTCCTTTCCCAAAAACTAGATGTGTTCCAAAATCTATGACGAAGGAAATATTTCCTGAGAAGACGGCCTTCCGCAGAGCCGGTTTTTTTACTCTTAATATCTGAAACTCTATTACACTGACAAACCAATTAAAAATCAGTGTCGAATATTAAAGCCAAAATAACATATATATTTAATAATATTTCTTATTCCTATTTTCATTTATTTTTCCTATTTTCATTTAATGGCAACTCTAGAAAAACGGTTTTTCCTTTTCTTGTATCGCAGCAACAACAAAAACTAAATTCTTAAACATCGCGTGTTTGTGTGTATATACAAAATACGTTTGTAAACAAAAACAACTACGCATTAACATGATTATCACATGAAAAAGTAACAGGACTTTTAACAAAACACACATCTTTACAAATGAATTTTATGGTTAATCCAGGCCTACCACTAACTACTTACCTTGGTACATGTGGAAGTATTTTCTGGCTTTGTTGTCAAAATATTTATTTTATCCAACAAACGTTCGCCATCCATTAATATCGACGATTTCTTGGGTGTTTTATAATCAATTGGTTGATTATTATGAAACACATCCGAATCATCCTTGTCCATAGCATCTGTAGTTGTATTATTGCCCACTTTGCTGCAAAAACTCTCCTCCAACAATAAAGTTTCACGTTCCTCCATTAAATTAAAATAAACCCGCGAATTTTCCTTTTTAGCTCTTCAAAAAAACACGCAGATATTTCTTTAACAATTGTTTGTTTTCTCTTGATATATCTATAATTTTATTTGTTCATATTCAACATAATATATTTTCTATTACTTTCACTAATTTAGTTTACTGCGATATATAAATTTAATTAATTTTTCTTGCTTTTAATAAGAAACTATTATTGAAAATGCACTTTTCACGTAGACGTTGGAAAATAAATTTAAGTTGTGTGCAGGGTTGCATATGGTTTAGTACATGTTTATGAATTTAGTACATGAGGCACAGAGTTGTAATATTTAACAACTCTGTTTTTACAGCAAACGTTTTTAAAACAGAGTCAGTACGCATTTAATAGGCTGACCCAAGATGTATTAATATGCCTTGGGCTGACCATGTTTTTCAAATTTAAAAGATACGGTTATTCACAAAAAATTTTAAATATATATTATATTTTCAATTAAAAAAAATTGTATGTAATAGTACATGTATCTAAATTAAGGTAATATATGTTATCAATAGTTTATTTATTACGTCCCCTTTTACAATGCAGAAATTGAAAGGCAGACAGACGAAGTTTGTTGGCAAGGGGTTGAAGAGGTAGAGTGTGTTTTACACAGGTTTAGGTTAGTTCAAAAGAGAATGAGAAAAAGGTCTGCCTTTCAATTTATGCATTGTAAAAGGCGACTAAGATGATGAAATATTTGTATATTCAATATTCACATTTTATTTAATGTAGGATCTTAATATTATACTTTTTCTGTATAGGTATCTACATTTTCTACTGTTAATAAATTTTACCACAATTGATGTCAGATGAAGGGTATTTTAATCAATGGTACCTAATTGTTCAGATAATTTCTTAAGTCATGTTTAGTGTACAATAATAAATACTTATTATTATTTCGGTAATTTCTGAAATAAAATAGATTCGGATTAAAAATATAAAACCCCGAAATTGGGTCCAAATGTGTATATCACATTTTAATGCTATTTTGAATAATGGCTTAATGCTACTTGTTACGGATCGGTTGGTCTGGCGAGGTTTCCCACTAGCTCTTGGCATGTTTGAACTCAGGCGGTTCCAACCCTCCTCACCAGCCGCGTATCCGTACAATAAATAAAAAGTAAACACTACAATGAACAGACACTACACTCACAATACCACACGAAGAATGTCCAGGGACAGGTGTTGGTCCCTATGATGCCCACCCAACCATGTCATAGGCGCATCCGCTTCACTATTCCTATGACCCAATTGACCACTTACCTCTCCATCATTACCTATACCATTTCCAATTTATAAACCCATACTGTAAATATTAAATTTTCTTATTATTCAATACATTATTTATTAATTTTTAGGGAATTTATAATACATAATAAACAATTAAAAAGGTAAAATACTCTTAAAACTAATATTAATTATTCTTTTATTTCGTATGCCTTAACTTCGTTTTCTATATCAAACATTTCTATTCCAACTATACATATCTTTCATTTCTTGATTCACCCTAGGCTCAAATTCTTATTTTTCCCCAATATAGGCTTTCGAAACTATTTTCTCTACTTCTAAAGGAGCTCCCTGAGATGTACAATATTTCTTTGTCAATCACTAGACACAACATATCTTTCACGCGTAAATTGGCCTAAGGTAATTATCATTTTTTTTTATACCGGATATATATATGTAATTCCCTTTATTTTCTTTTTAGGTGACAAACGAGGATTAAGTGTAACCAAATAAAAGAACGTTACATACACATAAACTATACATTAAACACTTCACTTATAATTTTGGTACACAATATCACAACTACACTTAATCTTAACTTAAACTATTGGTCGTTATATTGATTTCTAAAACATGTTGTAATGGATCGCATCTTATAGCGCTGAATATTGTCGACGTTAGAATAGCTATTCTTATTTTTGAGAGGACGTATTCACTAGTCATATAAAGTTATCACCACAAATTTTAGCACGTATTTTGTTTTGTTAATGTACCAATGGTTTGTAATTTATAATATAAAAATAGGTTACCTGGCTATTTTCCGGCTGTGTGTTTCTGGTCTAGGTATAGTTGTAACAATTATTTATTTCACGTGAAAATAGCCAGCTGTAAAAACATACAAATTCAGTTTCATACAAAATTATTTTTCCTATTTTGGAAACTTACGATTTTTTTTATTATTTTAATTATTTTATTGCCAGAAATTATTTTCTTCACACAGACTTATTTGTAATAAATGCCGTATCACGTCTTTCTCTGTTAACTTTATTATTGATTATGACAATTTTTACATATTTACTAGTTCAAATATTTTAGCGGTTTCTTATTTATTTACAGGAAAAGAACCGGTTGCCAATTTTCCTTTGCTACATTTTATACCAATATATATTTGAAAATTATACATATTATATATATACTCCGCTGACATCTTACATATTTATGAACACTCATTTATTAGCTTCCCCGCTTAAATTTCATATACATTTGGTGTCGCTTAATTATCTTCTAGGGACCTAAAGTCGCCCTCGAGCCCTACAAAATCCTATCTCTCATTATATACTACCAGGCTTGCATAAAATTCAGTACGTATCATAATTTCATTCATGTTTCACTATTTTTAATAATTTTTCATATTCAAATAGTTTTGAATGAAAATACAACACTAATTTTACACATATGCTTACTAAACACAGCCGAACATAATAGAAAACAAAACAGCTGACACACACACTAACATATTATAGTACGACAATAAAGAAGAAGAATTTGATAGTACAACATACATGAACATAAAACAAATAAATAAAACTACAATAATATTACACAAAATTAAATGAAAATCAACATAGGCGAGACATTAAATGGTTTTACAAAAAAAAAAATACACAAATATAAAAATAATTAAACAAAGAACAAAATCCGATAAAAGACAAACAAAATTGTTACAAAATACCCAACAAAAACAAACAATAAGGAAACTAAGAATAAAAAAAAGAACTAAAACACAATTATTCCCCGGACAGTGATTTATGGAATACTAGTTTCCAATTGGATAATTTAGGAACTTCACCCGCAACATACTTAAGTGCCTTCAAATTAGTTTTGGTAAAAAGGAATCGCAATACCATATTTTTGGATCGGTACATGATAGACTCCATATAAAGTTCTCTTCCGAAAACCACTTAAATACGCAAAAATCTCTTACAAATAACGTTATTAGCTAAAAATTTTAACAGAAATAATTTTTATACATATGAAAATCTCTGTACCGAAATAAATACTCATAAATCTCTAATAAATAAACCCATCAGCTTGAAATTCACTATAACTAATCCTCGTATATATCAAAATCACTGTACCGAATTTTATGAAGATTAATTCATAATTGGTATAGCTTCCATATAAGGACCTCTTCCAAAAAAACACCTCTAAAATGTTTTAAAAACATATATCGATATTGAACTAAAATTGTATACTGGTCAATAATTTGTAGCCATAAATCATATATTAGACCATGGCCTCCATATAAGATCCACTTCCGAAAATCACTTAAATATTTTCGTTTTTATAAAAATTGTTGTAGCGTATCTTATGAAGATTGGCTTATAATTGATAATAACTCCAATATAACAACAATTTCAGAAAAACATAACGTACAAAAATATCTAAAAAATATTGAAGTATTTCCGCAGTTATTATTAGAATTATAATATTATTAGTATTTCAAAATAATTGAAAATATTTCATGAAAAACTTTATTGCGTTTGTTGCTTGAACGTTAACAACCGCGAAAAAATAATACCCTGGTTTTTTTATATTTTTTAATGCTCTATTCGACTATGATATGCCAATTTGCATATTTTCAAAAAAATTCAATAGTTATATCCCTAATGAACATATCTTCTATGTAAGGCCTACATTCCAAAATATATACGCGAATATATCTGTAATTTTTCACTGTAAGGTACGAAATGCTGCGATATAATTGATTTTCATATGCAACATTTTTATTTCTTTTTACCCTTTTTTTTATACTCGCTTCCTTCACTTCTTTATACTTTTTGTTGAGCCAATCGGGTACCAATTGTTTAAAAGTAGAATTTAAAATAAAAAAATAGATCTAGATTTTCTTTTATAATACTAACCAAAATGTTATCTTTAACCCCGCTGTTAGGTTAAGCCCATTTGGTCCAATTTTTTAATTGTTTCCTTTGTAATTTTTGAACGGTGATATTATATACTGACTTAGTTTTTTAGCTCAGGTGGTCTTTTTATAAACCAATGCTATATAAAAAAATTCAAGGATCTGACTTAAACAGGACTGAGAAAAATAAAAATTACGAATCTTAGGTTAAGGGACCATTTGGTCCATAGTATATTTTCCTCGGTTTTTTTTTGATTTTTTAAATTTATTTAAAAAAAATAAGTATTTATTAATTGTTTTCATATGTTTTCTGAAATATAATCAACTTCCGAATCTGAAATATCGGAGTCACTTTCAGCATTGAGCAGTTCTTGTACTTCATATTTTTTCAAGTTTGCCATGTCGTAAGTAAAACACGTCTGTTTTTTTTTTACACGTCTGTTTTTTTACAAAAAAAAACTGTACAAAAACTGCTTCTTTACAACAGAAATCAATAAAGGGGAATCCCACAATTATCTATTACATATTTAATCTATGTTGATTAAAAAACATAAAAAAGTGGAATCCTACACTTGTTTATTTACATTAGCAGTTTATATGTACCAAATGGTCCATTAACCTAACATTCGTAAGTTGTTTTCTAAACTAACAGCAGGGTTAAGGAAAAATACATTATTGTAAAGTTGTTGTTGCTGGGTTGACAGTCCTTGGCCGAGTGAGCTCGGGTCATTCCGGTGCGTAGAACCGGCTGTCGTGGGAATGACATTCCGCCAGTAGCCAGTTGTCCAACAGGCTACCATCCCGACATTAGGACCTTACTAGATGGTGATACTCGTTTGGTCCTAGGGGATTTTAACGCTCACCATCAGCTCTGGCACTCAAGTCTTGGGGAAGACCAGAGAGGAGCGTCACTGGCGGAACAGATTGACGAATCCACCTTCTGCACACTAAATGATGATGCCCCCACACGGATTATGGGTAATTGCGCAAGTTCGCCAGACATCACCATAGCGAGTCCTGGTCTGATTAACTGCACAACCTGGCGTGCAGTTATTTCTCTAGGATCAGACCATTTACCCATAATCGTTTGTCTGGATAGACCCAACGATTTCATCGTCTCTGAATGCCGAACTTACATCAACCAAAAGAAAGCAGACTGGCACGGCTTCAGAGAATTTACCGACCGCATCTTCAATGGTCTACCGATTCCCTCCAACGTACACAAAGCAGAGAGGAAGTTTCGCGAAACCATCACAGCAGCAGCCGCTCGCTTCATTCCCGCTGGTAGAATATCCGTAGTGCGACCGCACTTCCCAGCAGAAGCAGCGGGACTCGCAGATGAGCGTGATGACATCCGAAGTACCAACCCTGACGACCCTAGGATCGCCCAGCTGAACCGCGATATCAGCAGGTTGGTAAATGAGGACAAGCGAAACAAATGGTTGGATCATTTGAAGAACTGCAACTTAAGTTCTGGAGTTGGCAAGTTGTGGTCCACAGTTCGGTCTCTCTCCAATCCGACTAAGAAGGATGATAGGGTCGCGATTAAGTTTGCAGATACCACCATATCCGACCCTAAACGGTGCGCGCGAGCTTTTTGCCGACAATTCATTGAGCACCCCGAGAGAGACAAGGCGAAAAGAAGTATTGTCCGCAAACTACACGATCTTCCAGTCTCGGACACACCACAACTTTACACGCCAACTGAAGTTGCAGAAGCCATCAACACAGCTAAGCCTTCAAAGGCAATAGGACCTGATGGGATATCCATGCTGATGCTAAAACACCTAGGCGAGCGGGGAGTCGAGTACCTGACAATGGTTTTTAATCTGTCAGTGAGGAGCTTAACAATACCCGATGTCTGGAAAATGGGTCGAGTGATCCCATTGCTAAAACCTGGGAAAATCGCGAGTGAGGGACAATCGTACAGGCCAATTTCCCTCCTGTCACCTGTAGCGAAGACACTCGAAGCTCTTCTCCTCCCCCAGCTGACCCGTCAACTACCAGCTGCTCGTCACCAGCATGGATTCCGTAAAATGCACAGTACCACCACAGCATTATCCGCCATAGTCACTCAGATCTCACAGGGCTTAAACCAGCAGAGGCCTTGTGAACGAACTATCCTAGTGGCACTTGACCTGTCGAAAGCCTTCGACACTGTCAGTCACGCCACACTCTTCCAGGACATCCTGCAGTCCACAATGCCCAACAACACGAAGAGATGGATAGTGAACTATCTGAGTGGCAGGCAGTCGTTCGTGGAGTTTAGAGACAAATGCTCAAAACCCCGTAGAGTTAAACAAGGAGTCCCTCAGGGCGGGGTCCTGTCGCCGCTCCTGTTTAACTTCTACCTCTCTAAACTCCCAGTGCCCCCACAGGGCGTAGAGATAATCTCGTATGCGGACGACTGTACTATATTGGCAACAGGTCACAACGTTGATGAGCTTTGCGGTATGGTAAATGGTTATCTCAATGAAATCCACAATTTCTTCACTGCACGTAACCTGCAGTTATCACCAACGAAGTCATCAGCAACACTCTTCACCACCTGGACGAAGGAGGTAAAACTGAATTTAGGCATCATGGTCGACGGCGTACAAATTCCGACAGTGAACCACCCGAAAATCTTGGGTGTCACTTTTGATAGCCTTTTTACCTCCTCAGCACACGCCACTGCAATCACGCATAAACTGCGAAATAGGAACAAGGTCCTCAAAGCACTAGCCGGCAGTACTTGGGGTATGGACAAAGAAACCTTGCTTGCTACCTACAAAACGATTGGCCGGTCAGTGGTCAACTATGCTGCTCCAGTGTGGTCACCTTCGTTGAGTGATACCCAGTGGAGAAATATTCAAAGCTGTCAAAACGCAGCCTTAAGGACCGTCACAGGCTGCCTTCAAATAACCTCCGAACACCACCTTCACGAGGAAACCAAGGTTCTACCGGTCAAGGAACACAACGTCATGTTGACGCAACAGTTCCTTCTGGGATGTCATCGGAGGAGTCATCCAAACTTCAACATCACACAGTTGGAATCTCCCCCGAGGCATGTCAGACAGGACCTTCGGAAATACGAGGAGAACATACAGAGGTATGTGCAGGATCCATTTGATCGCCGCTCGTATATGACAGCTTTGAACGACATTCACAGAGACGCCATCAATTCCGCGGTAGCAGGATACCGTATGAATGTCGTACTTGGAGGTCGCCCACCACCGATAGCAGACGCCGAGAAGGTTCTGCCGCGTGGAACAAGAGTCGTTCTGGCACAACTTAGATCAGGATGGAGCAACAGGCTTAATGCCTTTTGGTCTCGCATAGACCGTGCCGTCCTTAACTTATGCCCAGCATGTGGTCAGGGTCCTCATGACACCCTCCACATATTTAACTGTTCAGCCAACCCTACTTCACTCAGTCCAATGGATTTATGGACTCATCCTGTTGAAGTAGTTCAATTTCTTGGACTTGAACAACATGCAGAACCACCAGAACATCCAGATTGATTATTGTAAATTGTTCATGCTGCTACAACAACAACAACAACAAAATACATTATTAATTTTCTGTATACATAACTAAAAATTAATGTAAGTACTTTTTTCGAAAAAAAGATATTTTTTTTAAATATATTTACTTTAAATGCACATAATTAGAATGTCCGAAAAAGCGTGTTTTTGAAAAAACCTGGGGGGTTATTATGTAACTCATTTCGAAAAGAAATTCGTTCGAATTTGTATACTTTATACATTGTATTTCGAAGGTGTTTCTATTCGAATCGAATTACATAATAACCCCCTGGTTTCGGTTAACCGGTTTATTTCCGGCAATCCTGGTTTATTTTCGCCAATCCTGATAAAATGTTGCACAGTTCTAAGTATTCTGAAAATTTACTGTAAAGTATGGCAAAAATTTGCCTCGGAAAATGACTTGAACATTCATAATTGTCTTATAATAAGGTTATATATGTATTTCAAAAAAATGGAAAATTACACTCTGATTTTTTTACACTTTAATCAAATCAAAAACATGAACAAAATTCCACAAATAAAAATACATCTTTTTTGTTTATTTTTTCTTGGTTTTATTTTTTAAAAGTGTAAAAAAATCAGAATGAAATTTTTAATTTTTTTGAAATGAATACCCTCAATATTTAATATTGTAATGAAATTGGACATAAACAAGTTGTATATGAACCTAAATCTTTCTAACAACTGACACTACCTCCCATAAATAATTTATTGTCACATATTGATGGTGGGTATACAAGATTCGGCACAGCCGATTATAAAACTCTTACTTTTTTTTATTATTTTTTTAGAATAATGAAATAAATAATAGCAATAAATAAACTTTTTGGTTTTAATTTCATGTGTAATTTCATTCCTATCATAAAAACAATATAGTATCCGATTTACATATTTAAATACTAATATTAAAATTTAATCGTTATTGTTATGCCATCCTATTAAAATTTGTTGGAAATATTTAATTTTTCGATATATCTAACTTTTATTGAAAGTTAAAACTCGATTTTTATTATTTTATTTACAGAAAAATTTGTAAATTCAGAAATAATTTTTTAAAATATGTATATAAACATGTTATGGCGTTGTATTATAATATTCGGTAATATTGATAGTATGTGGTCCACCATAATAATCCAATACAAAAATATTCGTAATATTCAGTTCACATAAGTAAAAGTTGTGTTCTGTAAAAAAATTTAATGTTAATAAAAACTTTTTCTTAAATGTTTAAGGTAATATTAAAATAGCCAAACAATTTCCTTAATAACCGCATACCTTTAAGCCAATTCTTAGCAGCAGGATGTCTTTGAACAAATGATACTAAAGCGCCGTCATATTCATTGCCGTTTCTATTCATCTATGAAATTATAAAAAAAAGGATTTTAAATTGTAAATTAAATTAAACCGCGTAAGTAAAATTTAAATTATGTACCTTATTAATTTGACCACTTATAATAGTGCGAGCACAGGTTGGCTCCATGGGATCAATTGGATCCTCATATATCCAACTATTTCTTTTAGTACAATGCATTAGTTGCTCATCCGTAAACAAAAATGTAGCCTTATTATTATTCTGCCAATCGGGTCCAGTAAAATCCAAATCAGTTAAAAGAAACTGTATGCGTCCAGTCGATTTTCCAAAGGGATCATTATCGTTCACTGAGATAATATTAACCATCGGATAGTCTTTAATGGCGCTATTTACTGAAACAGTACCAACAGAAGCCCAGTTCGCTTGGTTCACCAGTCGACGAGCAATTTTGACATGATTTAAATCCGGTGCGGATAGTGTTGCATTGTGACGTAGTTGTCGTTTATGTTCTCTTATTATGCGAGCATCTCGAATTGCTGAATAACTTGTACCAAATTCAAGATATACACCAACTAACAAGAGAAAAATTGTAAAAGTTTTCCCCAGCATTATAGAATTATTTTAGCTGCAGCTGTAAAAATATTGAAAATATTATTGAAAAAAATAATTACAACTTAGTATCGTATGGAAAACCGCCCAACAAGACTTTAATAATAGAAACATTAGATTTGTTTTAAAATTCATATAAATTTTTGAAAATAAAATAAGAAGTTATATATTTAAAAAATCGAAGAAAATATACATATCGTCCCCTTAATAAAACAATAGTGTATATTGTTTTTTGCCATTTCGAAATAACTTTGTGGAATTAGAATTTCACCAAATTATGACCACATATAGAATCAGTTATGAAGATTCTTATTATGCAATCAAAAATATTGTTTTATTGAGGGGACGATATATGTGAGTATATTAAAAATTTATTAAAATAATTTAGGTACAACAGGTAGTCAAGGTTTAAAGTAATTAAATTAATTCTATTTATTTATTAATTTATTGAGCTTTAGGTGACTTTTATATTGGCGTAAAAAATATTGGAAATAAAATAAACATTGTTTATTATAAAAGTGACAGATAATATTTGCAGCTTATCATGTTCCTGCAGCAGTCCCAGATTTGTTCTCTCGTAAAACACTTAACTCGCCATTACAGGCAATTTGAATAATTTTGGAAACTAATCTTTATATTTATGATATCAACATCTACAAAGAGAAAACAGATTCGTGATAGCAACCGAATTTGTTGCCAATCGGTGATTCTATCTTAGTGACAGAATTTTACAGTTGTGGCTACAAAATTTTAGAAGTGGTAATAAAATTTTGGTTACTTCAACCGAAATTTTTCTTTATCAACTGACTTTCTGTTGATAGAACCGAAAAATTCTATGTGTGCAACTGAATCATTCGATTGGCATAAAATTCGGTTGCTATTACGAATCTGTCTTCTCTGTATAACTATAATAATGGTTAAAATTTGTTTATCTACAATCAGATATGAAAAATGTCTCTAACTACGTATGTTTTATATATAAACAAAGAATTTATTGATTTTATACTGATTAAAACTACGACTGTGAAAATACCGATAAAATGACACTATTAACATTGTTATTTTATATGTACTTCTTTTAAAACCCTGGTACAATTATAAGTCAATTTATTCGAACAAAAATTTCTGGTTTGGTTTAATTTAGTGTTAAAAAATTCCCGGGAATAGAACGATTTTTTTAATTTCCTCCCGGGAAAGATAAAAGTCCGGGAAATTAGGAACCCTAGTATGTCCATAACACTAATCAATACTGTTGCATTTTATTTTGACTCACTGTAGGGGTAGAAATGTATGTACATATGCCTTCCATTTATGAACACGATCAATTGTTTTTTCTGATAGCAAAAAATTAATAATCCCCAGCGTATTATCAGCTGTTGCCATTATCTATACGTGCGCTTTGGAACAGAACATACATTTTTAATGATTAATATTGTTTTTGCGTATTTAAGAATATACCAATGAAAGTTTCTTTAAAAAATCACAAAAATTAATAAATGTACGGGATCAACGGTTTTCTTCACAATTTTTTAAATGTTTATTAACTTTGTTTACTTATAGCTTTACATACATATGTATGTATGTAGTTTTACTTACTTGGTTTGGAATGAAGTAGGTAGTAAAAATAAAATATTAAAAACTAATATTTTATTATTAAATTTTCTAACCGTCCAGTTAAATTGTCATTTTGTGACTGAAGTTTAGTGCCGATTTTTATAACACAAGGAAATGGATCTTTGACTAAATGCTCTTTGTTCGCACATTTTGTTTAACAACAAAAATTGTGTGAATAATAGGGATGCCAATCCCGAAATCCCGATCCCGAAAATCCCGGGATTTTTCGGGATCGGGATTTCCCGAATCCCGGGATTTGTGAAAAAGAATCCCGGGATTTTTCGGGATTAACAAATCCCGAAATATTATGAGATTTTTGATATTTTAGGAAGATTTTTGAAGCACCCAAAATATATAGAAAGCTAAATTTCAGCATATTTATAATACTAATCTCGCTTCAAATCCAAACGCAGCCAGATTTTTTCATTTGCATCAGAATCCCTTGCATTGACGAAATTTATGTTCAAGTTAAGTTAGGGGCAAATGTAGTCCGATTTCCGCAGTACTCTACAGTATAATTTCAGAGTACTTACAACTTATTTTGTGTAAAATTTTATAAGGATTGCCGCATAATCAAGATATTTATGACTGCTCAAACAGTACTCCGGGGGACAATTGTATGGAGCTAGGGTAAATCATGGACCATTTATTTTAATTTAATGCATTAGTTTTTGATTTGTTATATTTTTACTTAAATATATTAATGAAATCAATAGTTTTTATTGTTGAATTTGATGTTTTTGACGTTTAACTAAAATCCCGAAGTCCCGAAAAATCCCGAAATCCCGAAAAATCCCGGGATCCCGAAAAATCCCGGGGTCCCGAAAAATCCCGGGATCCCGGGATTTACATTTCTAAAATCCCGAATCCCGGGATTTGTAAAACCCAGTCCCGTTTGGCATCCCTAGTGAATAATATTTATTGTATGTATGTATGTTAATGTATGTACTTACAAAGCACAACAAATAATAAAGAATATGAAAATAATGCAAAAAGGAAAGTGCAAAGAATCGGCCGATGACGACTACTAAGCACAGTGCCCAATTGAATTGGACAGAAATACATTTTCTAAGACCTAGTATTTGGGATAAAGAAAATAAATTTTATTTTGTTTTTGAAAAAGCAAAGTCATAGATAAATACACATAGATCGAAAACTCTCCTGTCAAAAACCTAACTGGTGATAATCTATTAGTAAAAAACAAAAACAACACTCATATGTCATGGTAGGCGTTCATATTGTTCAGGTTACGATGATTTTCGTCAAACAACCCGAATGTGAACAAAAGAGCGTAAAAATACACACAATTCACTCAGTTTCTTGATGTTGTTGTTGTTTTTTACCCAAAAGAACACATAAATTAAATGCCTCTTTTTGCCTACCAATGCTCATATGTGTGTGTTTTTTGAGTAAGTTTTTCCTTACTGACATACCACTTATCCTAGAACAATTAGCACACGTACATTATTTTGTTGCTGATCATACTTCTATGTAACCCGAATGTAAATCCAATTGGACGAGCTATCAATTGAACCCCTGCTTAGCATACCATGATTTTCACAATAGCATACGCATTTTGATTTCAGGATCGTGGATATGCCCATATGGGCAGACATCGTTAAATCGACACAGAAAGTAATATACATAAGTGCGTAACAAACATTAGCTCAAACACAAAATATCTCCTCCACCTATTAATACAACAACCGGTGCTTTAAAGTCAGCTGTTGAAAACAGGTACACAACAAAAAAGCGTGGCTGCCAACTTCGTTGGTAATAGTTAGACTTGCCAACCGTCCCGTTTTCGACGGGACAGACCAGTTTTAGAGTCGAATGTCCCGTGTGCCGGCGGTACTCTGAACGGGACGCCATTTGTCCCGTTTTGATTTTGAAAAAAAAAAAAACAACTTTTTCATTAATTACCACAAAAAATATAAAGAAATCAAAAATTGGAAATACCAATAGACAAGGATGCTTTAATTTCTGAAATATAGTATTTTCTCAAAAAATCACTATTTAACAACTTAATCTTACTCCATATTCATATTTTAAATTTATAAAAGCTTTATAAAATAAAAGTTTCATACAAAATCTGTTTTATAAACCTTTAGTGCATTAATTTCTATGAGTTCCGAAAAAACTCATTTAATTATATATTAAACTAGCTGTCCCGACAAACGTTGTTCTGCCATAGCTCCCACAAAGTTTGAAGACTCCCACTATAATAGTACTCCAGATATGCATTAATAAATTTTTACTTTGTATCGGAGGTGCCATGCCCATTGTACCTATATAGGTCAATTGTGAATCTAAACCATCCAGGGACTCACTCAAACACACACAACAAATTTCATCGAAATCGGCCCAGCCGTTAAGGAGGAGTTCAGTAACTAACAGACGTACAGAAGAATTATATAAATAAAGAAGAAGATAATGTTTACAGTATACATTCATGAAACATAAATGACACGATACTCGTTCTAGTATGCTTGTACCTTTAGTTAAAGCTGAGTTGTTGGTCCATTCCAATTTCAGAGCTAAGATGTGCTAAATTTGTCGAGTTTATTACTTCAAATAAAGATTTAATAAAAGCTGATAAAATTGATTAAAACTATATATTCAAAATTATGGACTGAAATAATTAAACTTTATTAAAGTTTATCGTAGTAAAATAAAAAAAATCTAAAAGATTTTATAAACAATTTTTTGAAACAAATTAGATAAAATTATAAAAAATAAATTTTCAGACAAAGTTTGAAAATCTCCCAGTCTTAATTATCCAGATATTTAAAATTGACTATGTACTTTGTATGGAAAGTGCCACACCCACTGTTCCGATCCAGACCATTTTTAGCTAAACTCCGTAGTAATTAGAATTTGATTCATACTTAGTTTAAATACATTACAATTATAGTACTCCAGATATTCGAAATTATGTATTTACTTTGTATGAGAGGTGCCACGCCCACTAACACAATACCATATTCACCCAAACTATGTAGAATAGTAAGGGTGATATTAGGGAAAAATTTTAAGACTTCCACTATTCGATAATTACTATTTACACTCTATGAAAGGTGCCACACCCCCTATTCCGATCAGTCCCATTTATGGTAAGACTTCATACACAGACAAGAAATTGGCTCGTATAAAGTTGTAAGACTTTCATAGTTATAGTTCTCCAGATATTCGAAAATAACTATTTGCTTTGTATGTGTCACGCCCATTTTTAGCCAAGATGCGCACAATTATACCGAAGTAAATTCTGCGAAGTTTTGCGGCTTTCACAGTTATAGTTCATCAGATATTCCATAATAACTATTTACTTTGTATGGGAAGTGCGACGAACACTTGAATTTTTAAAATAGCCTATTGGTCCAATATAGGGGAACATACATAACAAATTTCAAGACCATCGGTCCAGTGGTTTATTCTGCTATAAGTCACAAACAAATAAACATATTCCTTTAATATTAACTATTCCTATTTTATTTACGTTTATGTTTTTTTAAAGTCTAGATTATTGACTTTAATAAATAGGACAATAATTATAAACGAATTTATTTGAATTTTTCCCAGATCATTTAGTGGTGTCCCGTTTTGGAAATTTCAAAAGGTGGCAGGCAAGTCTAGTAATAGTTGCAAGTTGATGAAATTCTGTATTTTTTTTTTTAAGAAAATCGGAAACTAGAAAAAAATTCAAACAAAAAAATTACTCAAAATAATCACACATAAGAGTCTTGTTTTTATTTTATCATAGTTTATTTTACTAATACATTCTCACCACTTAGGTTTTTGACAACTGAGATAGGTCTATGACAGCAGAGTTTCCGATCTATGTGTCATAAAGGGTGAATTCCAAAATGTCTGTATGCAATGCAGTCATATCTTTATCAAGACAAAGCAAGCAAACGCGTAGTTAAAATTAAAAAAAAACTTAGCATACTGCCTGTTTTTACTTTTTCATACATTTTTCGATATGAAACATTATCAAAGTTTACACGGTTGCTTTTTTAAGGTTGCATTGCATACAGACGTTTTGGAATTCACCCAAAGTTTATAAAAATCACCATTTTCAAATAATTTTTGAGTGTGTTTCATACAAAAATTTTAAAATTTTTTTTCGCCCGTGCTCCTGAATTTATTTTACTCATTTTTATTTATTTTTTTTTGAAAACTAGAAAAACACGTTATTGTACGTTCTAATTATTCTTACCATAGAGAATAGACATAGAGCGGAAACTCTCCTGTCAAAGACCTAACTCAGTTGTCAGAAACCTAAGTGTTGAGAATGTATTAGTAGAAAAAACTATGTGAAAACAAAAACAACACTCGTATGTGTGATTATTTTGAGTAATTTTTTTGTTTGAGTTTTTTCCTAGTTTCCGCTCCATGTTTCTCTATGATTATTACAATAAAATTAATTTAAATTTTTCCAGTGCATTTCCAGTTTTTTTTGAATATCCATGTGTATTCTAGTTGTTTTGTAAACAAGCAAAACAGTTCATTTTCATGCATAAAACAGAATTTTTAAATAAAACACTCAACTTGTATTCCATTTAATTATAGACATTTATTTTTTATTTATTGATTTTTAAACTCTTTCTTGTTTATTAATTATTTATTAATGTTTTTATTAGTTGTTCATTAAAATTATTTTTTCCCCAATTAATATTGTTTAATGTTAACATTTATACAATACAGTTTTTGTTTTGTTAATCGTATTATTTAATGTATGTATTTGATATTTTATTCTAATTTCTTTTAAATATATTACTTTATTATGTACTCCTTTAAATACAATAATTAGTATATGATATTAAAGTTTTTATATTTATTTGATCAGAAAAATAATTGCTTAAAAAATAATAATAACTTTTATTTGTTTTATAACAGAGTTTATAACATTTTGAATTTACGTTTATAGACTCGAAGGTGAAGATTTTAAAAATGTAGTATTATAAATAATAACAACTTATTGACAAATTTTAAAGATAATTTGTGATAAAATTGTGAAATAAGCCAATTTAAATATTGTCAAAATATTTGTTGGTTTTAAAGAATTTATATGTTCCTAATATATTACATATAACTGAGAGTATTAGACAATTAAAACCATTACAAGAAAATAATGCTTAGGGCAAAGACCACTGATTACAAAATAACGAAATTGAGATGAAAATTTTAATCAACACTTTGACTGAGTAAGTAACCACAGCATTATGTATGAGAAACTATTCAAGAATAGAGGGTTCAGAAACACGGACAAAAATGTTTGAGGACCTGATGAAGATCACTCAGTTTTCAAATAGTTTTTGAGTGTTTTTCAAATAAACATTTGAAAATTGTTTTTCTTTCGTGTTTCTGAACCATACCCATAGAGAACATAGAGCGGAAACTAGAAAAAACTCAAACAAAAAAATTATTCAAAATAATCACACATACGAGTGTTGTTCTTGTTTTCATATATTTTTTTCTACTAATACATTCTCACCACTTAGGTTTCTGACAACTGAGTTAGGTCTTTGACAGGAGAGTTTCCGCTCTATGTCTATTCTCTATGATCATGCCCTTAAACCATAGATAAACACATAGATCGGAAACTCTCCTGTCAGTAACCAATTTTTTTTTGAGTTTTTTTTTTCATACAAAATTTGAAAAATAATTTTCCGGCTGTTTTCCTGAACCAAGCAGAACATTTATTAAGACTGAATAAAACTTTCAATTTAACTACACCACGTCAAATTGAATTAAACTTGAGAAAATACTAAATGAATGGTCAGCATTAAATTTGTTTAAAAACTTTGTCAGAATTGTTGTTTTGAATCTGTAATAGAGTTTCATATTTATTTCTATAAAAACATAAAATGTTGTTATATTGCTTTAAAAAACAAATAAAATAATTTACAAAAATATATACTCTATATATTGTATATAATATATATATTTTTTATCTTTTATTACAAAGTGTGCGTGTTTTTCTTTATACTTTAATTAAATTTAGTTTCTTTTGTTGTTTTTTCCTATATACTGTTTGTTTTACATTTTAATATGGCATTTTATTTTCATTATTATTGAATAATAATATTTAAGACAAGTTTTATTTGAAATATTTTGTGTTTTTGTTCTTGTATTTAAGTAGTAAGTTTGTAAGTATTAACTATTATAAGTATGATATTTAAGAGAGTTTTGTTACTATATTTCTGGGTGGTTACAAGTGAATTATTTAATAATTTTTATTGTATTTTTTAACATTTCTTTGTTTCGTATTGAGTTTCGAGTTTTTGTACCAAAAATATTGTGTACTTTTTTGATGAAAAAAATCGATATTACCTTTTTAATTTTAAAAGAAAAGTTATATTAAAAATAATTAAATGTACGTATAATATAAAAAAACTGAACTTAAAGCAGTATTCGTTGATTTATTTCTGTTTTGTTTTGTTTTATTTTAATTTACTTTTATTTTAATTTTTTAGTGAAAATGTTTAAATTTAAGCTTAAATTTTAAAGTCATGTTGTATAAAAAATATTAACTTTTTCTTTTGTGTTTTATTTTTCTTCTTTATTTAAAAATTTTTATTTGTGTTGTAGAATTTTAAATAAAACAAACTTAAGATTTACTTCGATTTCTTTATAGAGAATGAAAGCTTAGACAGTCATTTAAAACGTAAGGGTTTTTTTCCTATATTTATATTTATGTATGTATTTTATTTTTAGTTTATAATACGTTTTGTTTTTATACTTAATTACGAGACATTAATACATTTATGATTTATTCAATTTTATTTGTGGATTGAGTTAACCACCTTTAGGGATTTGTAATATGGGAAAGAAAATATGAATATTTAAAAATTAGAAATTTAAAAATGATTTAAAAACAAAAAATTATTTCTAGGAATCATTAACAGTGATAATAAAGGTAGTTAAAATGTCAAAATTATATTATATTATGTTTAATAACAAAAAACTATTACGAATTATTTAAAATTTTTAACAAAAACAATTTAGTTTTTTTGTCCGAAATTTTAATTTATATTTCTATATCTACACCATTTTCAAATGTATTTCAGAAGTTTCAATTGTATTTCAGAAATTTCCAATTATAATTCAGAATTTTCTAATTGTATTTCAGAATATTATTTAAGAAGTATTCATTTCCATACAAATGGTAATTTCTGAAAAACAATAGAAAATTCTGAAATACAATTGGAAATTAGACAATTTAAGACAATTGTAAAACAAATATTTATAATACAAAATAAAATAAACCCTCCGTTAGTCGTAATAATTTTCAATTGAGACTAGTCGCAATGTATCAAATTGATATAAAAAAAAGGCGCGTTTGAAAAAAATGTCTTTACCTATTATTTCGTAAACATAAAACCAATATTAAATTCAAAGTATTTACTTAAAAGAGTAATTAAAATAATATTGCAGTAAAAATATATTTTTATCAAAAAATAGCTTAAAGTTTAGGGTGTTTAAAAAATTAGCAACAAAAAATGTTTTGCCTGTATCAACCAGATCAATTGCGACTAACGGAGGGTTAAATACTCCCATGTATGAAGTTAATTAATAGATCTATAAGCTGCAGTAATAAGTGCACCAAGTACCGTTACAATTTTATAGTAAAAACAAATATAAGCTCAAATTCTAATCGTCCGTATGTTTACAACAAACTCCCGCGGAATTTTTTATTCATAATTGGGCTGATTAAGTTTTTTTTTCTATTTGTATACTGTGGTATGCAAAATTCAAAGTCTCTCCACAAGTCGTATTGAGTCCTCCATTGTCTTTTGACAGCAACTTTAGTAACAATAGAGACTTTAAATCAAATAACAAACAATCAAAATAATTGTACAAGAAAATCATTATAAATCATACCAAATAAGTAAACAAAAAATGGAATTATATAACGATATGAAATTGCGATTGAACTAATTTGCGAGCCTAAAAAACATTGTTTATCGTTAAAAATGTAAGATAAAACCTAATAGTTTTTTATTTAATTCTGAGATATAAAAACATATAATTACTTGTCAGTTAAACGTAGCTTAACACGCTGTTATATTAAACTTGAAACATATTTAGCCGGGATTTAACCAATGATTGTGTTTCTCACTAATGGATTAATTTTGTTAGCATTTACATACTTTTCAGTCAAATCACATGTGCATTCCTCAAAATTGTTCATATAAATATGACAATACTTTTACAACCTCGTACTACATACTAAAGTCCTGCACAAGACAACATTTTGTAGAAAAATGTCTTACTTCAAAATTTGATGCTTTGTTTTGTTGTGTCGACGCGCACATCATGTTGTTCAATGTCATCGTAGTACATACCATACATTTTTTTTTTTGAAATTTTAACTTTGTAGAAGAAAAAATTTAAAATTTTCAGCTGTTTGTGCTTTGGCATTTTATTCTTACGTTTAACTCGCCAATGATGCTCAGTTAAACCTAGATTATATACTAAATAAACAAGTGAGAAACACAATTTTTAGTTTAATCTATGTTTAAACGAAGAATGTAGATTATCTTTATCCCAGAAACTAGCTCTAAGTATTTTAATTAAAAAATTTTAAAAATTATTTGAAGGAGGTGAGTCACTGATTTTAAGTAAGCGTTTTAACAGCTTGGAATACTTCTCTATTTAACCTTCATCCTAAAGGGAGTTACTGATAACTTTATCAGATAACAGCCAGTTGTGCACAGAGAAGAAATTGTAAATAACGTGTAAGTTAAAGTATGTTCTCCAAAAAAGTGGTATGATTGGATAATATTAAACCGGGGCACATTCAAGGGTAAAGAAAATTATTTTTTTCAGTGATTGCTAAACAATTATTATTAAATGTTTATAAATTATTATTAAAATAAAAATCTTAGAGATCTTGGTAGCTTTAGTACATTTGCTAGATTTGTACATTTGCTAGATTGTTAATGATTCCTTTGACATTAATATGTAGGCGTTTTTATAATCACCCTTATTCTATTTGGCGTCATCGACATCGTCGTCAATATTGAGTCAAAAAATGGTATATGTTACGCCGATATCGATAACAATTGGAAACTTTTGACAGAATTTTATACTTTTATAAGTCGTGTTAAAGTAGAAAACGTTGTCAAAAGTTTCCAATTGTTATCGATATCGTCAAAAATTGTATATGTTACATATACAATTTTTGACGACGATGTCGATGACGCCAAATAGAATAAGGGTGAATATAAACTGTTTAGATGTTTTTAATCAATGAAATAAACGGAGGCTATGTGGTTAAGGGAATATATTTTAAAAGACTAAAATCGTACATGTATTTCTTGTTATATTTTCTTATGTTTTAATTGTAATACATTAAATGTTCTTAATTTTTGTTGGTTGTTTGTTTAATACGTGTTTGGATAACAATTTAAGAACATTGTTTATTAAATATGATAATTGCCAAATTCTATTAACTAAACATATAAAATTTATGTATGTATATAATTCAGGGTTTATTACTTTATTTTAGTTTGAAACTCACATGTTTTAATTTTTATTTTCATTTTATTATATAATTTTTGTTTTAACACATTTAACATATAAACATCTACAATTGTTTTTTTTTTTTTTTGTTAAGTTTAATAATGTATGCTTTGCTGTTGATTTGTTTAAAAAATATTTTCAATAAACATAAAAAGACAATATTGCTCTCTAAAACCTGGAAGTGTCTGTTTTATATTGTTTTTGGTAAAGTCATGTTAAAATAAATTTTTTAGGAAATTAGTTCCCTTTTTTTTGTAACAATTTCTATAAGAATATGTATGTCTATGTCTTAAATGATTTAAATAGTTTGGTTTATTTTCATTGTACAATAGTTGTTTTGAATTTTAATTTGTTGTCAATTTAGTTTTTGTTTTTAATTGCCGCTTAAAAGGCAACATTGTCTTTTATTGTAATATATAATAATAATATTTATTAAATGTGTTTTATAAAGTTTTTTATGAGTTTTTTTTTTAATTTACATACAAATATAACTAACAGGTTTTTATTATTACTTTTTTTGATTTCTTATAAATATATATATTTAATGTTTTTTAACAATTCCTTGGCGCGAGTTTTTATTTTGTTAAATAATATGTAATTAAAAAAAAACACATATAAAAATAATAATTTGAAAATTATTTGTAAAATTATATTTTTAATATAAATATTTAAAGCTCCGTTGTTTTTATTAAAAAATAAATACATATAATTTAATTTTAAGAAAAAAATTCAAAAATTTTTGTAAAAGAAATAATCAATTTACACATAATAATCTCGTTATTTATTTAAAAAGTGACTAGATTTTAAAAATTATTATAAATTGTAATTTTTTATTGTTTTAACTTTGAAATGCAAAAAAAAAAAAACAATTGTTGTCTCCATTGGAAAATTTTTTGTTGTTGTTCGTTTTTAAGTGAAAATACTTCAGTTGTAGTGTTGTGGGAAAATAATATTTTTTTCTGCAGCTATCAAAGTCTGTAAACTGTAATAAAATAAATTTGGATTATTTAACATTGTATTGTTATTATTTTAGTACTGTTAATTTAATCATATTTTTAATTTCAAAGTAAACTAAAAAGTTTTACGGAAATTCATTTTTGTTTAAATTTTTTCTTTCACTTAATATAAAACAACGTTTAATACACATTCAAATTTTATACGAACGAACGAAGGATAACTTGATAAGAACATTAAAAAATAAACCACATAAAATGCTTTATTCGGCAGTGCCGAATTCATATTAAACCTCTGCATGAATGGATTTGTTGTTAAGTACTTGTAAAGTATGTAAACTTACTCGAACTATACATTAAAATAATGTTCATATTTATGAGAACAACAAAATTACCGAGTATGTATTTGTTGTTACTCGGCTTTATGTTTACTAGTTAAGTACAAGTTTGTTTACGTTCGCACTCTCAACATACATGAAGAGAACATATCTAGTATCAAGCGACAACCAAACTTCACGAGGTACTTTCAGTACTACGTGAAGTTTGGCAAATACAATTTAAATTTAATATTTTAAGTAATGAAAATAAATGAGGCTAGTTTAAAATATATTTTGTTATTTATTCACTTATGCATATTTTAAAATTGTTATTTATTAAAAATATAGAAATATATTCTTAAATCTGATATTAAATCTGTATTACTTTTTATTTGTATATACTTGCAGTACCACATGAAGAGAACATGAATTTTCATTTTCATCATGTGTACTCTATTACTAACTTCGTCTACTTACTTGTTCGTATTTAATAAGCAAACATTCTCTTCACTTCCCTACTTGTGCTCTGAATATGAGTACAAATAAATACTACATTCGACATCGAGTTTCACACATGAAGAAAAAGACTTACTCGCTGCAGATATCTAATTCATATGTAGTTTGATTTTGTTTAAAGTTTATTTTTTTTTTCTTTATAGAACACTATATGGTTGGTTTCTGAAACTAACTTCTGAAAGTAACCCACCGGAAATCGTTTGAGAGAATCTTATGGTATTCGGCACTTGTGATTACAGTTGAATAAGCATTACACCTTCAAAGTTGCTGTTTGCCACGATGAACTGGTTGCCTACTGGTCTTATATCCAAAGGAAATCAACAGATTTCAATTTAAATATTATAAATGTGTGAACTATTAATTTCGTGTGCACTGCTTATATTCTATTCTATTTACTTAAGAAACTGTTGCTTCACAACAAATTCAAAATATGTAATTAAAATTGTAAACTAAAGAAATTAAAAAAATTATATATTTTACTATAGAAATAAAATTCAACACTTACCCTTATATTGATGACTTTGAAGATTGATGATTAAAAGTTTTCTTTTTAAATAGATTTTTGACGATTTTGCAAAAGCTGAGTAAAAATTGAAAGTACATTTATACTGTTACGTAGTTAGTTGAAAAGTAGTTCTATATAATACGTTTTTTGTGACGATTTTTTTAATTAGTGTTTTATCGAATTTAAGCTGGTACTTTTCTATATTTCTATATTTTACTTAACAAATTAAAGCTTGATAATTTTTTTTAATTAGTATGTATTTAAGTTAATTTTAATACACTTATTGTAAGTAGAACGTTTGTTTTAGTTGAGTTTTGATTAAGCATTCGTTCGTTTGGTTTTATAATTTTTCTTTTGTTTGTTATTAGTTGATCGAAGAACCGAGTTTTGTTTCTATTAATTAAATAATTCATTAAAAAAAGGACAGTAGATATCCCAATTTAATATAAATAAAATAATTGTTATATTGTTTTGAAATAGAAATAATTCTCTAAGATATGAATCAAATTTCATTATAGATGTTATAGACGCATACTCATGTAATTACACACTTTTTCCTGGTTCTCTGTTAGTTTTGATCCTCTGGTTGGTGTTGCGATGGCGAATTTTGATAATAATATGCATTCCCTACGTAATAAGTACGTATAACACCATCCACTCACATTTGCCTGTACGGCGAATGCATTTTTAGCCACTGTAAAACTAATGAGGGCCCTCCCGCCTGTATCTCGGGCGGTATGGTGCTCAAAGGACATTTATCGATGTTAAGGTATTTAAGGTTTGTGCACAAAGCCAACTCGTAAGGTAATTTTTCCAAACAAGGATTTTGATTGATATAAAGATTTTCCAAATTTTCCAATGAACCAATCTCTTCGGGCAAAAATTGTAGATTGTTTTCGCTCACCGACAAATGAGTTAAATTGTTTAAATGTCCTATGCTACGGGGCAGCATAGATATTTGATTTGTTTGCAGTATAAGTTTTTGCAATTCATGCAAAAGACCAATTTCATTGGGCAGCACCTCTATACGATTCTCTTCCAAGTCTAAAATTCGCAATTTGCGCAACTGGCCGATTGTATTGGGAATTTTTTTGAGCATATTATTGGAGAGTATTAGAATCTCAAGATTTTGTAAATTCATAATATCATCAGGCAATTTTTGTAAAGCATTTGTGGCCAAATTCAATTCGACCATATTCACCCAGGTGCCAACATCCAGGGGTAATGCCGTCAGGACATTTTCCTTCATATTTAGCTTAGTTAAGCCCTTGGCTCTGGAAAATATGCCATAGGGTATTTTATCTATGCGATTATGTTCCAAATTAATACTATAAACATTGGTAAATTGTGCAGGACCACCAGTGGGATAACTGCTGAACGCATTGCGTGACAGTGTGATGGTGGTCAAAGCACTCAGTGATGCTAATAAACCGTCTGGCAGTTGCGTAATACTGTTGCCCTCCACATTAAATTCATCCATGCATTTGCAATTCTTGAGCGAATTCGGCACCGAACTCAAGCGATTGTAACGCAATCCCAAACGCACTAAATTCTTTAGATTTCCTATAGACTCGGGTATGTCTAGTAATTCATTGTGCTGCAAATCCAAAGCACTTAAATTAACACAATTTCCAATATCTTCGGGCAAATGTTCCAAATGGTTGTGAGACACATCCAGAGTAGTCAAATTAACCAAAGCACCTATACAGTCACCCAATTCTCGAATTTTGTTTTCTCTTAAACTCAACATCGTTAAATTGGTTAAATTCCTTAAATCATTAGCCACCAAAGTGATGCGATTGAATCTCAAGTACAGAGTAGTAAGAGAGCGCAGTTTGTAGATGACAGGTGGTATTTCCGCCAGTTTATTGTGTCTTAAATCCAGCACCTTAAGTTGTTTGCAATTTTGCAGTGAATCGGGTAAAAAAGTCAAAGAGTTTTCATTCAAAGCCAAGGTTTTTAAATTCACTAAGTGACCGATTTCTTGTGGCAATTGACCGATTTTATTACTATACAAATACAATTCCGTTAAATGTACACAATCTTTAACACTGGGTGGTATAACTGTTATGGAAGATTTACTCAGATCCAAACGTTTTATGCCTGGAAAAAAAAGATATATGAAAGTTATAAGAAATATAAAATATGGCTTTTCAATACTCACCTTCATCTCGACATCTTTGCAGTGCTTTGATAACATCTTGATCAGCTTGTATTGGTTTTGTTTTTTTCATTGTCGGTTTTGGTTTATTCGATTCTGGGTGCTTGACAGTCACCACTTTAGGTCTGGTTTCCGGTGGCATTTCGTTGTTATTTGAACTACTATTTCCCTGATTGTGATGTTGATGATGATGATGCGAACTTGACGATGCAGATGATGTGTGTAAACTGGGCGTTGTTAAATTGCCAAAACAATGTGTTGTCAATGCTACAGCACCGCCACCACCACCGCCTCCAGCACAGGCAGATGAATTTGATGCACTACCACCACCACCACCGCCACCACAGGCAGTTGTTGTTTCTTGTTGTGAATCGTCCGATGCTAACGATGTCGATGATGCTGTTGCACCCACCGATGAACACAAGTTCATAATTTTTCCCAGTTTTACGTTTGGTAATGACAATTTGCTGCCCAAAACGACGCTGTTCTATATATTTCGATAACAAAAGAATATAAGAAAAGAAAATAAACAAAGATTGCGACGACAACGACGTGGGTTGTACAACTACACTTTGGTATTTGAAGATAATTTGTGGTAATTCAGTTGTATTTCCTTTTTTCTGTTGTTAGGAAAGCTGTGATGAAGAGAAACAGAGATAATAATTTAGTTATTGGAGTAAATGAAGTAGAGAATACAGATTATGGCCATTAATTATTTTTCGATTATTGATTTTTTTAGCCCCAATCGAACTGGACAAATACCGGGATTCGCGATTTTATAAATGTAAATACCAGTGTGTACATCACACTTTTTTATTTGTACATATTTATGTAAAAACATAACAAAACTAACATTCACACAAAATATATTTCATATTTAATGTAAATATGTTTGATAACAAGAGGAATAAAGTTAATTATGTACTTCGAGGTACCCTTATGGTCCCACTACAGATTTTTTGTATTGAAGAAAATAAATTAAAAATGTTTTTTGAGATATTCTTCAGCTAAAGTTATATAAAATTTAAACTGCATAATTTTAAAATTTTTTACCATATCCAAATACTTTGATTAAAGAAGTTTTGACTATTTTTCTATCATTTCAAACAACTACAGTAATTGAATATTAAATTTTTTTAATACAAAAAAAGTAATTGAAAATGTTATTTTGGTAATTGAATATACATTTTAGTGTTTTCTGTGTACGACAAGAATGAATATGAATAACATAGAAGGGACGGAGAGGGGAATGTCAATGAAGAAAACATAAACAAAATTACTCTCTTCTCACACCTACAATACCAAAATAAATGGCAATACATTCTCATGAATTAGGTTTTGGCTTTAAGTTACCTATCTAGTTGTAATCTATGATACATAAAACAGATTAATACAGATATGCAACAAATGACAGTTGTCAAAAAAGTGATATCGAACCGTATGGTTATTTTGACGTACTACAAAAAATGTTCAATGGTTAAGGTTTGCAGAGCGAGAGAAAGAATAACATTTTCCATAGGCAACGAGTGTGATATATGTATATTTGCCCCCTTTCCATAGCCATTATTTTCTATAGCTGACGAATTAACCGATATGTAGTGCAGATTCTATTGAACTGTGTAATAATGATATACAGAGAGCCTCAAAAGTGAGTAAACACCACAAATTATTTGATTTTTTTTTTAAGATAATGAAAATCCTAAAATCTATCCATCGATTATAATTTAAAAGTTTTGGTTTGTTGGAGATTGGGCAATAGATTCGGTTCTGAAAAAAAAAAGATTTCAGTCGGACTATGATGATTTCCATGATCTTAAAAAAATCAAAAAATTGATTGGTGTTTACACATATTTGAGGCTCTCTGTAAGTCTCAAGATGATATATTTTAGCTTACAGACAATATCTACGATTAATACGGAAAAAAAAATTACTTCAACTCTTAATTTACATGATGAAGACAAACAAGTAAATTAATACAAAAAAGGGTAGATACACTGAACAAAATCACTGAATAAAGATTTTGTAAAAATATCCATATGTATATGTATTCTACACTTAATGATGTATAAAGTTAAAGGCAGTTTTAAATTTCTAAAATTCTCCAAAAATATATTAACAATTTTCTAAAAAAAAATTAAAAACATTGATTATACACAGTGCAGTGTTAAGTTCGAAAAAAATAATTATTAAAAAAAATATGATTTTCATTATTTGTGCTAATTACAAAGTGAGTAAACTAAAAATCTACGAATACAAGCAGAAATTGTTAATTTTTTTCACTCATTTCCAAACCATTAAGGAACTGACCGGAAAATGATTTTATTACCGTGTTGAAATTTAAGTCACACTTTTTACGAAAGACAGAAAAAAAAACAAAAAACACTTGTGCTTCATTAAGCATAAAATGCAATTAATTTAAGGCCAATATTTTCATTGTGTTTTGACTCTTAATACTACCAATATTATAGAATTTTTAATGCAAGAAACGTGATCATATTACTTAATCAAATAGCAAAAAATAATAACAAGAAAAAAAAGACAATCGAAAGAAAAGAAATGAATAATGAACAAATTCACAAAATTTAAAAAGATCCATAAATATAAATTATCAAAATATAGTATGAATAAACATTTCACTAAAATGTGAATTTTTTTACCAGTTAAAGGAGTAGGTCGGTCATTAAACATTGCTTTGTTTTCCTTTTGTAAAAAAAATAAAATGCGTCAGAATATGAATGATTGTCGTCACAAATGTTTAAATACTTGCCATGGCTGGTAACTATTGTCACTTGATTTGGTAAACAATTGACAATAATACCAACAGAGCTTTATACACACATAGCGACTATATAACAGCATTAATATAATAACAAATAAAAAAGTATAGTCATTAAAACAACGGTGGCCAAACATCACAGCAGTTCTAGGAGACAGTACAGAACTAGTGATTTTACCCATCATTTAGGGTGGGAGCTAGTTACTTTAATAGCCACGTGACTAGTCATTTCAACACGGGCATGTCCTAGGCAGGGGGTCAATTGTTTCTTTGGATTCACATACTGGTTACATAGCGTCTGTTACCTTGCTAGCTTTGTAACTGGTTACTTGATCAGCTACTTGACTAGTTATTTTAACACTTGCAGGCGGTCAATTGACCCTTTTGATTACAATGTGACTATCAGATAGCTGATCGAAAGTAGTCCACGCATCTTGTGGGTAAAATAAAGTGCAGTACAAAAAAAAATTTGAAGTGACTTCACCATAGGTTACTAAGAGACTAAAACAAAAATATAATTTTTTTCGGTGCAAAGTACACACATATTCATTTGTGTTCTATTTTATATTTTACACTACACCATATGAATTTTAAACACTCTCTTTCTGGCCACCGCTGCATTAAAATGATTTTCGGAAGTGGGCTTTATATGGGAGCCATGACTAATTATGGACCGATCGTTGTAAAATTTAGTGATATGACTTTTGTATATAAATAAATTATTTGTATTGAATTTTATTTAAATACCAACATTTTTAAGAGATTTATGCTAGTTATAGAGTGATTTTCGGAAGTGGGCCTATATGGCAGCTATGACTAATTGTGGACCGATCATCACAAAATTTGGTGAGGCGAGTTCGGCTTATATAAAACTTATTCCTGCTGAATTTGGTTTGGATAACTTGGAGATTTATGATAGCTTAACTATTTTCAGATAGGGCAATCGTATGGGGGCTAGGATAAATAATGGAGCGATTCTAACCAAATTAGGCTTCGTCCTTGGGGCAATAGAAGAGCTTGTACCGAATTTTGTTCAAGTATCTTTGAAATTGCGACCTGTAGTTTGATTACATTGCGACCTGTGGTTTCATTACAAGGTTTACATGGACGGACATCGCTTAATCGACTCAGAAAGTGATCCTGAGCCGATTGGTATACTTTAAGGTGGATATTGAGACAATATTTTTGCACGTTACAAACATCAGCACTAACCCAATATATATAATAAATATTGTCTCGTAAACTCAATTGTAATAAGTATTTTGTATTTTTTTTTTTTTGTTATGTGTTGTTATATGCTTTAGTACATAAATGGCGGCATTGATTTGCGCACTAACTTCATACAATTGATTTTAAAATATGTACAATGAATCTTAGGTCACAGAATAAAATATATGTACATAGAAGCGTTACTGAACAAATAACCTAAGTCTGTTGTCGATTTTTGGAATGATCGCAGATCGAGCTCTGTTTCTTGATTAAACGGTTATTGGCCAAGTTATTAGCGAATTTAGACATTTTGGTTTTTTGTCAGAAATATGAGTGATCGCAGATGGGGCTCTTTTTCTTGATTAAACGCTTATTGACCAAGTTTTTAGCAAATTTAGATATTTTGAGGTTTTTTTCAAAAATCGATTTTTATTTAGAAATATGAGTTTTTACATAAAAAATCTATTTTTGTTCAGAAATATGAATGATCACAGATCGAGCTCCTTTTCTTGATTAAACGCTTATTGGCCATATTATTAGAGGATTTAGAATGTAGACGACACTGAAATACATACTTTTAATTAGATTTTTAAAGTTTAGAGAATCCCCTTATATAAAAAATATGTTTACATCCTCTAAATAAATTTTTTTGTATGACAACGAATGAGTAATTTTATTTGTTATGTAATTTTATTTCAATTGATATTTTCTCGTAATCTCGTTTACGAACTTTAATTAATAACACTCTGCTACAAAATAACACTTTTTGTCAGAGCATGAAAAGCGACCTAATGGGGATTGTAGGTCTAGGTGAGGTCATACTAAAACCATTTTCAAAGATTTTGAAACACCCTTAAAATCTTGAGTTATTTTGAAAAAACTGTTTTAGGGTAGGTCCTAGTACTTTAGTACCTCTAACTCACACATTTTTATACCGATTTAAAAATACTAAACAAGAAGATTACACCTTTAAATTAGCATTAAAAATCTTGGATCGTATAGCGAAGAACAAGGATAACGTTCCATCAAGATTTAAAAGTGATATAAGGTATATACCAAGTTCGCCGGGATGAACATATGATGGCAAATTACTGTTGGAGTATCACACGGGTGTTTCCTAATGACCTCCATCGAAGAAATTCTAAAAAAAAACTTCTAACATGTAAAATAATTTAATACAATGTTGTAAAATCGTTTTTTTTCAAACTTTTCTTTAATTTTTTGAAAACTCCATTTGGCTCAAATGTTCATATGTATTTTAGACCATGGGTGCATCGTAAAATCGCAATATAAGGGCAACCCTAATATACATACATAGTTCATGTGTCTCCTGCAAGCCGTTTGTGACAAGCATGTCACGTAATTGCAAGGGTATCACTTTACTCCTGTTTCCTCTATCGTGTCCTCTTACTATATTTTCAATTTCTTAACTTATAATACATATTTTGTGGTAATGGTGGTAGGAGGTCTCGAGAGGAAATGGTAGTTGTTATGAAGTTGTCCTACTGGACTTTGTATTTTGTTGTTATTCATATTCATGCATACCATTAATATAGCGTCACTGTCAAAGAAACGAACAATCTAATTAGATGCATTATAAATGAGTAGTAAATATGGATGTATTATGTATGTAAAATAGAATATTGAAAATTGATTGTTTGTTAATGACGTTTTTGTCTTCTTCCAGTTTATACTGGTTATTTGTGACGTACTTCTGTGGCAGATGATGATGGTAGTATTTTATAATTTTTGGTTTAGTTGCACGCACAGAACCATATAAAATAGTTATTGGTATTATGATTGTTCTTTGTGCTTTAAATACTTATTGATTGAACAAGCAATTAGTTTAAAGGTTGAAGTAAATAAATAGGAGCAAATTTATTTATTTATCTCGTAAACTATTAAAGATAAAATAATGTTATGATAATATTTTTTGTAGCTCTCTTCTAGTAAATTCCACATATATACAAATATTTCAAATCGGATAGAGAAGAAAAATTTTGCATCATTTTTAATTTGTAATATACCCGAGACACCCCAATTTGGATTCTTGATACTCCGCCCCACCTTAGTGTTGAACGTCAAAATTCAAAACATAAGCCTAACAACACCTCCTCTATAGTCGTGGGAAATTTTATTAAAATCGGATTATTGGTTTACAAGTTTATTTGCACCTTTTTTTATTTCTCATTTCCCCCACTCTGACCCAAAAGATCGGGTTGAGGTTCTCGCACAACCACAATATGAGATTTTGTAACCATCCTCGGGTGTAGTTTATTGATAATCTCCTCCATTTGCAAAGATTCATCTTTTTTTCCATTCTTACCTTTCGAACAATCCCAAACATAGTCAAGTTTCTTAAAAGGCTTAAAAATATAAAATACGATAGGAAAATTTTCGCGTTAAAAATGGGAAGCTCCATTTTGATTTTAGACCCATGGTTTCTTCGGCAAACATTCTTAGAATTCATCGTAGATTACGATTTTGATAACCACTTGTTGCATTTTTTTGGCTCCATACAAATTGACCCACTCTAATGTACATGTCTGTCCGTCTGTAAGTTGAAATCAACTTTCCGTAGACTCCAAATACAAACATTATTAATACATCCAAATATCGGAAATTCCTCCGGTTCGGTTGCTATTTAAAATCTAAAAAATCGGACCACAAAGCGCTGCGATATAAGGAAACAACCAATGCAACCACGATTTTTGATCTATATCTGTATTACTAAAGGTAGGGTCACACATGGCAAATATTTACTCAAAAAAGCGTAACCAATTTTTTTTAGTACAAAATTGATTCTTACAAGTGTGTCGTAAGATCAAACAGTATCAAATAAAATAAAACTAAATATTAGGTTTGAATTGATTTAAGTAAACGAAGTTTTTGACAATAAATAAAACAATTCAAATATATTTTATTTAGGGGTTACGTCTTTCTCGTCAAATATTTGCCATGTGTGACCCTACCTTAAGACATTAATATAGACAATATCCAATAATAGATATTTCAAAGGCCAAATTAAGTCGGACCTACAATGGGTAAAAATCGGGAAAATATTTTTTTACCCGAACTTTTTTTCACAAAAAAAATTTTTTGTTATAAAATTTTTTTACAAATAACATAAAAATATTCCAGGTTGTCATAGAATCCAGTCATTGTCGGAATTGGTTTTTAAAACGACAAAAAAGTATTTGACTTATGAAATCGAATGTAATTTTTTTTTAATCGATAAAGAATTCAATTCTAGATCGAATATAAAACCGATAATTTACTATTCCACGAAACCTATGTACTTTTTCTGTCGTTTTCAAAACCGATTCCGACAACAATTGGTTTCAATGACAACCCAGATTTAAAATTTGTATTTTAAAGTATAATTAGGTGAAGGGTATATAACATTCAGCACAGCCGAATATACCTCTCTTATTTGCTTTTTTATAGATTCCGCTTTATGTAACAATCTTTTTTAATGTCAAAATATATTTCGATAACTTTTTTGTAAACTTGTGGAATTTCAAAATAATGTTTACAAACGGATATGTACCATACGAATTATTCTTAATTCCTTTTATAGAGTGAGTAATATGCAAGATTTTCTTTATAATTTCTAGAATTTCCAAGGTCTTGTTATATAATGTACAATGTATTTCAATAACAATTATAAGGAAATCTCTGATAATGAGTAGAGTGTGTAAAGTAATCAACATACTGCTGGTTAGACATGGATCAGCAGCATAAACGAAAAAAAAAAAACAAGAAACACACAGCACAAAAATAACGACAGCACATTGTAGTTGTCAACAAACGCAGCAATTAAGTTCATTCTTCATTCGAACAACAATAAATGTGTGTAAAAAAACATATTAAAATGAACAAGTAAGCGTGTTATTTTCGGCTGTGTCGAATCTTATATACCCATCAGCAATATAAGACCGACACCGATTTGTGTACTTTTATTTGTATCTGATGTTGCCTATTTTCAATACCAAATTTTGTATGGATACCAATATTCTATACACATTTATGTCTCATAGAACCATTTGTACTAGTGCTAGGAGTACTTACTATTATCAACACAAATTGTTCTTTTATAATAGGTATACGGTTATTATCCCGGAAATTCTCGGGACAAATTTCTTGTGAATTTTGAAAATCGTTCACTAGTCAATTCCCGGCATGTTTAAAACTGATGAACACAGAAAACAAGTTGGAATACATTTTTTCAATTTGTATACAAAAATGGAATTTAGACCGACATAATTAAATATAAAATATTTAGCAGGAAAACTAACCGAAGAAAATGTTATTTTGTAACTCGGTTCGAAAAGAAAATCTTTTGAAATCTTGTATGTTTAATACACTGTAATTGAAATAAATAGTAAATACACTGTGTTTCAGAATATTTTCTTTAGAATCGAAATACAACAGGTTGTTATTGTGTACTTCGATTCTAAAGACATCAAAATTTAGATCCTAGTAACAAAAAAAGTTTCCTTTAGATACCACAAGGATATACTTAACCGTATTAAGACACTTTAGTCATAATTGATAATAAGACAGGGCAAATCTGCCTATTAATAGAATTATAAGAAAAATTTGTACAAATTGCAACAGGATGTGGCCAATTGGACAAACAACAATGACAGACTATTAGAGTGATTATGTTTTGTAGACATTGTATGAATTCATAATCTTCATGATTTTGTGAATAAAAACCATCTTTGCTTTTTCTGTCATTGTGTTTTTGAATAGTTATTTGTGAAAAAAACGAAGATGTGAATGATACCGGGGAATGTACGAAAAATTTTACAGATTCCCGGGAATCAAAAAAGGTCGGGAAGTTAAGAACCCTAAATACGAATAATGTGTGCAAATTTTTAATGTATTATCTGAAATTTATAAAACAATTTTGGTCAATAACTCCATTTCTACTGGACCGATTTTGAAAATTTTTAATACCAAACATTTCTGATCAACAACATCCAGTGCCTTCATTAGACAGACGGATAAATTTCATAAGGACCAAGAAGTATGTGGATATGCGATGAATATTTCAATGTGTTACAAAGAGAATGACTAAATCAATATACCCTCATTATTTTGGTGGTGGATATAAAAATATAAATCAAAACAACCCAAAAAAAAACATCATGTATTTATTAATGTTTATACATACATATATTTATACTTAAACATTTGGTTATATACATATATTTAAAAAAAAAGTACAACTGAATCATCATCAACAACATTTTCATCACAACAGAACAAAAATTTCACTATTATTAATTTTTGTTTCTTTAAGAAAGATATGAACAACAACAGCAAACATGATAATAATTAGTGGGAATTCATAAATAAGCCATACACAAAACAAAAATATTAAACATATACATATGTATGTATGTATATGTATAATAATAATATAGTATAATAAAGAGTTGCAGTTGAGGAAAAATGGGTTGAATATTGAAAGCTCATATATGACAAAACCAAAGATTGGGGGAGATATTATAGTGGTTAGAGAAACACGATCATTGTAGAATGCAACAAAATCACAAATCAAGGCAATATTGAAATGTAAATAAACAAACACAACAATAATAACAACAAAAAAATGAATAATACATCTTTTCTTTTCTAATAAACAAATAGATAAATAAACGACAACAACACGATTACAGTTATGGGCAATTATATATTAATTAAATTTAATTGCAGATTTTTAAATCAATTTATTCTTATAAAAATGTATGTATAATAGACTTGCCATTTTAAACATATCACTTGTAGCCACTTAATTATATGGGCAAAACAGTTTTTTCTCTATGAGGCCGACCTTCGTTGTTCATTATTTCTTAAGTGTTTATGATTTTGACAAAATTGCTAATCTTTATCATTATTAGTTATAGTTTAGGGTACATACAAAGGGAGGACAACTCATGGACGGAGTCTAGCTCAGAGATACTCTCCCTTCTTATGGAAACACACTTTCCAGGCTTGAAATATTCTGTTATTAAGAATGAAAAATTCTGTTATTAAAAATTAATCAAATTTTAATTTTATGTTCTTAAAGGAATTACTAAGGTGCCTAACTTTACAACTTTTAAGGATATTAATATTTAGAGAAAATAATAACAACAATAGTATAAATTTGTTTATCTAAAATCTGATTAGAAAAATGTCTCTTTCGAAACGAACTACGCGCGTTTTCTAATTTACAATAGTCGGAATTCCTAAGTTTTAGCATGAGAAGTTAGATTAAAATTAAAATCACAAAAAAGGTTTTCCGACACTTAATAAATTAATTAACTACTAAAAAAACTAAACTTTTTTGAAGCAAAATGTGTTCAAAATGTCATAGAGAAATGACGAACAATTACTGTCTCGATGTCGAAAGAAGTAAGACTGAATTTGTATGAAAAACACACAGATTTTAATATTCAGATTATTAATACTCATTTGTCGGACGCTATTTCTACAGCAAATTCTATAAAAAAAGCATTTTGTCTGGACATAATATTGTGCAGCGACGACAAAAATAGTAGTTTTATTCAAAATTGGGATAATAGGATAATAAAAGATAACAAAATATACACTCTGAATAAAATTTGCAAAAATATGCACTAACAAATTGATGCCATTTTAATGCAAAATGCGTTATTCGAATATAAATATATTAAATACATAATATTTGGACGTTAGAGAAAAAATATTCATTTGCATATAGATAGATTGAGTTACAAAACTTATGGGTATATTATGAATGGTAGCCGAATTAAAGTTGCGTGATCAGTTTCTAAAATGGTAATACAGATGTCAACTGACAGCTATAATTTTCTGTTGGCAAATTGGCAACCAGAAATTTATGGTTGCCCTCTGTCAACGTAATTGAAGTTCGGTTGCCAGTCATAAGCGACCCATAAATGTATGGAATTTGCCAAATAGTTTGCTATGTACCTATCATTATTCTAAACATCTGAATAATACTTATTTATATCATCGTATAAATACCTACTTTCATTTAAAATAAAATTTTAAAATATACTTTATTTGACTTTATTAACATAACAATACATATTCATACATTTAGGTTCTGAATTTTGATCGTATTGAAATATTCTGATTCACCATACACATCTTTTAAGGACAATGAAATGTGAATTTAAGACAAATTCTGCGATGTCAGTATACAGTGTTTTGTGTTGAATGAGTGTATACTATACACTCATTCAACACAAAACACCCAGCAGTTAAGCAAGTAGTCAATGTATCCCTTAAAGACAGTAATTGTCACAAATGTCTTATCACTTGGCTGACTCCATTTTATATATTTTGGTCATTTGACACGTGTGTGCACTTTGTAGTGCAGAGAGAAGACAATTGGTTACTTTATGCATCCCAAGTAATCTAGCGTGAAGACAATTGTCACTTAAGTGTCTCTAAGTAATCTAGAGTGTAGTCACTTTAAACGTTTTGTGAGTAATTCGTACAAACTGGTTTTTTACAAATTGTGTTAATATAATTCTCATACAGTTTATTTTTGTTTTTGCTTAAGTATACTGATATCGCATGTAACATAGCATGAAGTCAATAGTCACTTTAGTGTCTCTTAGCAACCTATGGTGAAGTCACTTCAAACTTTTTTTTGTACTGCAGTTTATTTTACCCACCAGAAGCGTTGACTACCTTCGATCAGCTATCCAATAGTCACATTGTAATCAAAAGGGTCAATTGACCCCCTGCTTAGGACATGCATGTGTTAAAATAACTAGTCAAGTAACTGATCAAGTAACCAGTTACAAAGCTAGCAAGGTAACTGACGCTATGTAACCAGTTTGTGAATCCAATGCGTTGCCTACTTTGGACCAGCTATTAGACAGTCCCATTGTAATCAAAAAGAGACAATTGACCCCCTGCCTAGGACATGCCCGTGTTAAAATGACTAGTCACGTGGCTATTGAAGTAACTAGCTCCCACCCTAAATGATGGGTAAAATCACTAGTTCGGTACTGTCTCCTAGAACTGCTGGGCATGGAATTACCTTACAACTACTAGCACAAATGCAAAGCTAATATTGGATTCACACGTCACAATTCAATCTATAATCAGGACTAACACATTTGGTCCAAAAAAAAATGCCAATTTCTTAAACACCAATAGACAGAAAACCACATTAATTTGTAATCGTGCTATATTATTTAACACTATTTTATATTGAATATAATTGTTTTGATTTATGGGGGAGTTGATTATTTTGTTATTGTTCCTTGTTTTGTATTCTTTTGCACTTTATGAGACTGCCCATATTGTACAAGTTCTATTGCTTGGATACAAACAAAAATATTATTGGAGGAGATTTTTTGCAGACGCTCTTATAGGCAATCAGCCAACAAAGAATATTTTATACAAAAATAAATTTTAAAAAAAGTGTAGACAAATAATTTGTGCAAGAATTTCCGAATATTGCACGTTACAAAGTGAACAATAAATAATATTACATGATTTTAGTAGACTATAAGCACATACATATGTTTGTTTAATAGATTAGTTTTAAATATTTTTAATTCTTACTGCTATTTTCTGGCAAAATAATCCATATTTTTTGTTTGTTTCGTTTATAAAATTTCTTCTTTTGTTTTAGCACTTTTCTACATGATTTTGTCAGTCTTTCTACTATTAATCACTTCAATATGCTGAATTTTTATTTGAATTTATGTTCACTATTTTTAAATGTTTTGTAGTTTTCTTTTATAAATTTCTTTATTTTGTTTCACTAAAATTTCTTTTTATTTTTCTGTCTCTCTTGTTTACGTTCTTGTTGTTGGGCTGTCTGCTGTTGTCTGCGTTTTTCAAACCAGTGATGGTAATTCAGCTATTCCCGTATCAAATCTAGCGTTTTTGAAAATAAAGTAGAGAAATCTAGCGAGTTTTATGGCCAAAAAATATTGTTCTTTTTTTGAATTTAGACATGTTTTTTAGTGTTGAATTACTGTTTATTTAATAAGTACAATTTCAAATCTGCGAGCAATTGTTTTTCTATGTAATATATACAAAAATATTCATTCTAGGCAAGTTTAACTACAAAAATAAAAATAAAAAAAGCATTCAAAACCAGCAAAATATACATATATGGTTTTAATAGGGAAAATCACAAAATTAGTATAACTTCATTATTTTCCATAATGCTTAAAAGACATTGGGCACTGCTACACGTTCAATATATATTGACCGAGATCCAGTATAGCTATATTTATTGAACGTGTAGTATTAAAAACATATATGGTTTTAATAGGGAAAATCACAAAATTAGTATAACTTCATTATTTTCCATAATGCTTAAAAGTCATTGGGCACTGCTACACGTTCAATATATATTGACCGAGATCCAGTATAGCTATATTTATTGAACGTGTAGCATGCAGTATTGAATAACCTAATTTTGCGTGATCCATCACACTGCCCATAGAATACAGCAGGCTACCGAGCAGAATCTGTCAAAATTAAAATACACACTTTTATAAGTAGACGATTATTTTAACGTCATCACAGCTACGCGGCTACCGTTGTCGTAGAAGCCAGCTTAAGCTAATTTCTATTTTCATTATACAAAAAATTTCCTATAGATAATTGTTTAAATGAAAATATTGTTATATACAAAATTATCTATAACAAATACTGTTATAACAACAATTTTCTATGAAAAATACTGTTATATATAAAATTGTCTATGAAAAATACTGTTATACACACAATTTTCTATAGAACATATTGTTGTACAGAACGTTTTCAATAGAAAATATTGTTATACATACAATTTTCTATGGAAAATACTGTTATAAAGAAAAATTTCTATAGAAAATACGTTAACACTCAAAATTGTCTGTAGAAAATACTGTTATGCAGTATAATTCTGAGATTTTGTGTATCAATTAACATCGAGTTTTTCAAAATCCCACTTTTGATAAAAAAAATCAGCTGCTCATTTACGTCAGTCCAAGTTCTATCCATGGAACATTTTAAAGTTATGGCACAAATAAAAAGTCACAAACTTGAAACATTGGGAAGTCAATTAATTTTTTAAGATATTGTTATTATTATATACATTTTCTATAGAAAATAGTATGCTATATGGGGATTTCATGTCAAGTGAACCAACTTTTGAAATCGATGTCTTCCGATCAGACACAACTCTTCAACAAGATCGGTTAAGAATTCTCTGAGTTAGAGGGGTCAAAATTTGACATTTCGGGAAAACAGGTGTTTTTTCTCATCCATGTAACTTGTTAGCAAAATGTGTCCCAAAAACTTGAAACATTGGGAAGTCAATTCATTTTTTAAGATATTGTTATTATTATATACATTTTCTATAGAAAATAGTATGCTATATGGGGATTTCATGTCAAGTGAACCAACTTTTGAAATCGATGTCTTCCGATCAGACACAACTCTTCAACAAGATCGGTTAAGAATTCTCTGAGTTAGAGGGGTCAAAATTTGACATTTCGGGAAAACAGGTGTTTTTTCTCATCCATGTAACTTGTTAGCAAAATGTGTCCCAAATAGTTTAGATAGCTATTTCTTTCATCTTCCAAAAAATAAAAAACAAATACAATTCACCGGAAAAAGAAATTCGTAATTGGAATGATTTTTTTTAAATATATATTTGTGAACATGATTTGTTTCGCAATTGACAGGAATGACACGAGAGTATACAGATTATCTGTTTAGAAGATCTTACTTATGCCTTAAGTACTGAAGAGGTAATTTAACTTCCCCCAACTCCCAGTGATTTTTATTATGAGTTTAAACATGCAAATGACCTCACCATCCATTAAAATAAAAATTTGGAATGAGTTTAAGATAAATTCGTGCATGACATAAGGGCCCTTTAAATATTCAAAATGTTCAACTTTCATTTTCGACATGTTACATATGGAAACTTTTACTTTTGCTTGAACCTTGTCTACAGAGACAGACAGGTTTCCAAAATAAGTAGAAAGTATGTTTTTAGCATTCGTTCTTTTTACTGTCCTAGACAACATGATTTTGTAAGGCACCGGATATGCGTGTATAATAAAATGTCAAAATTAACATAAAAAGATTTGTTGTATATTTTTTATATTGTTTTCTTCCTACTTCTTCTACACGATTATATATTTTTTTGGTCGTTTTTCCGAAAAAAAACTACCCTACTTGAAAATATGTGGGTATAGTAAAATGTTATACATAAATTATGTTGAGACATCATAATTTTTAACAAAATTACAAATTGTTAAAATTTTTTTTCATTGTACTTTATGATAATAAAATCATATAATATAGTTATACATTATTTGTCAAGTAAACAGACTTACTTTTTTAATTTGTTATTTTCACCCAGTAAATATTGTCAAACAAATGGCAAAACTTCTTTTTTTCTCACTGCCACACAACTTTCTCGTTCAAATGAAATTGAATCTGATGGAATTTTTAGTGGTTTAATTAAGATTTATTAGGTTTATTACTTATTTATTATTTTTCTATGATTAAAGGTGAACTATTTATTTAACTTTGCTCTGGTTATTTAAAACATTTTTTTAATTTGTTATTTATATTTATTTTAATAAAAAAACTTTGTGCTTTTCAGATTTAGAAAAAAATATTACGTGGACTACGACAATCTGAAAATTTTACTGTTATTGTGTATTAAAAAAACGACATAGAATCCTGTCAGTTGTTTTTGCGTGTGTTTAAATGCGCAGGTCCTGCAAGGAATGTCAGGATAAAGAATGTTTAGAAGACAAAAACATGTCCAATGTGAGAAAAAGGGTTGGTGTCTTTGGTAATATTGTGTTGATTATTTGATATTGACGTAGTCATCCATGGTAATGCAGTTTCAATATTATACAGCCAAAGAATAGGCAACAGAATTCTTTGATGTGTGTGAAAAATATTTAACTTCCGTTTTTTCACATTTTTACTTAAGGTTTTTTAAATAAAAATAAACACTACGGTTTTCATTTCAAAAAAGGGAAAATACATAACACTCTGATTTTTTTACACTTTTACACAACAAAAACATGAACATATTTCTGACCAAAAATCGATTTTTTATATAAAAACTCAAAATAAGCGTTTAATCAAGAAAAGGAGATCGATCTGTGATCACTCATATTTCTTAACAAAAATCGATTTTTTATATAGAAACTCAAAATATCTAAATTCGCTAATAACTTGACCAATAAGCGTTTAATCAAGAAAAGGAGGTCGATCTGTTATTACTCATATTTCTGACCAAAAATCGTTTTTTTTATGTAAAAACTCAAAATATCTAAATTCGCTAATAACATGGCCAATAAGCGTTAATCAAGAAAAGGTGCTCGATCTGTGATCACTCATATTTCTTAACAAAAATCGTTTTTTATATAAAAACTCAAAATATTTAAATTCGCTAATAACTTGACCAATAAGCGTTTAATCATGAAAAGGAGGTCGATCTGTGATCACTCATATTTCTGACCAAAATTCGATTTTTTTATAGAAACTCAAAATATATAAATTCGCTAATAACTTGGCCAATACGAGTTTAATCAAGAAAAGGAGCTGTATCTGTGATCACTCATATTTCTGACCAAAAATCGATATCTAAAATCGTTAGTAACTAATAAGCGTTTAGTCAAGAAAAGTAGCTCGATCTGTGATCACTCATACTTCTGAACAAAAATCGATTTTTTATATAAAAACTCAAAATAAGCGTTTAATCAAGAAAAGGAGGTCGATTTCTGACCAAAAATCGATTTTTTATATAAAAACTCAAAATATTTAAATTCGATAATAACTTGGCCAATAAGCGTTGAATCAAGAAAAGGGGCTCGATCTGTGATCACTCATATTTCTGACCAAAAATCGTATTTTTTTTATACAGAAACCCAAAATATCTAAATTCGATAATTACTTGGCCAATAAGCGTTTAATCAAGAAAAGGAGATCGATCTGTGATCACTCATATTTCTGACCAAAAATCGTATTTTTTTATATAGAAACCCAAATCATCTAAATTCGATAATAACTTGGCCAATAAGCGTTTAATCAAGAAAAGGAGATCGATCTGTGATCACTCATATTTCTTAACAAAAATCGATTTTTTATATAGAAACTCAAAATATCTAAATTCGATAATAACTTGGCCAATAAGCGTTTAATAAAGAAAAGGAGATCGATCTGTGATCACTCATATTTCTTAACAAAAATCGATTTTTTATATAGAAACTCAAAATATTTAAATTCGCTAATAACTTGGCCAATAAGCGTTTAATCAAGAAAAGGAGGTCGATCTGTGATCACTCATATTTCTGACCAAAAATCGATTTTTTATATAAAAACTCAAAATATCTAAATTCGCTAATAACTTGGCTAATAAGCGTTGAGTCAAGAAAAGGAGGTCGTTCTGTGATCACTCATATTTCTGACCAAAAATCGATTTTTTATATAGAAACTTAAAATATCTAAATTCGCTAATAACTTGGCCAATAAGCGTTTAATCAAGAAAAGGAGATCGAATTGTGATCACTCATATTTCTGACCAAAAATAGTATTTTTTTTATATAGAAACTCAAAATATCTAAATTCGATAATAACTTGGCCAATAAGCGTTGAATCAAGAAAAGGGGCTCAATCTGTGATCACTCATATTTCTTAACAAAAATCGTTGTTTTTATATAAAAACTCAAAATATCTAAATTCGCTCATAACTTGGCCAATAAGCGTTAAATCAAGAAAAGGTGCTCGATCTGTGATCACTCATATTTCTTAACAAAAATCGTTTCGATAACTAGGCCAATAAGCGTTGAATCAAGAAAAGGAGGTCGTTCTGTGATCACTCATATTTCTGGCCAAAAATCGATTTTTTACATAAAAACTCAAAATATCTAAATTCGCTAATAACTTGGCCAATAAGCGTTTAATCTAGAAAAGGAGCTCGATCTGTGATCACTCATATTTCTGACCAAAAATCGATTTTTTATATGAAAACTCAAAATATCTGAATTCGCTAATAACTGGCCAATAAGCGTTTAATCAAGAAAAGGAGATCGACCTGTGATAACTCATATTTCTGACCAAAATTCGATATTTTATATAAAAACTCAAAATATATAAATTCGCTAATAACTTGACCAATACGAGCTTAATCAAGAAAAGGAGATGGATCTGTGATCCCTCATATATAAAAATCGATTTTTTATATAAAAACTCAAAATATCTAAATTCGCTAATAACTGGGCCAATAAGCGTTTAATCAAGAAAAGGAGCTCGATCTGTGATCTTTCATATTTCTGATCCAAAATTGATTTTTTATATAAAAACTCAAAATATCTAAATTCGCAAATAACTTGGCCAATACGACATTAATCAAGAAAAGGAGCTGGATCTGTGATCACTCCTATTTCTGGCCAAAAATCGATTTTTTATATAAAAACTCAAAATATCTAAATTCGCTAATAACTTGGCCAATAAGCGTTTAAGCAAGAAAAGGAGCTCCATCTTTGATCACACATATTTCTGACCAAAAATCGATTTTTTATACAAAAACTCAAAATATCTAAATTCGCTAATAACTTGGCCAATACTAGTTTAATCAAGAAAAGGAGCTTGATCTGTGATCACTCATATTTCTGACCAAAATTCGATTTTTTATAAAAAAACTCAAAATATCTAAATTCGCTAATAACTTGGCCAATACGAGTTTAATAAAGAAAAGGAGATGGATCTGTGATCACTCATATATAAAAATCGATTTTTTTATATAAAAACTCAAAATATCTAAATTCTCTAATAACTTGGCCAATAAGCGTTTAATCAAGAGAAGGAGCTCGATCTGTGATCGTTCATTTTTCTGACCAAAAATTGATTTTTTATATAAAAACTCAAAATATCTAAATTCGCAAATAACTTGGCCAATACGACTTTAATCAAGAAAAGGAGCTGGATATGTGATAACTCATATTTCTGGCCAAAAATCGATTTTTTATATAAAAACTCAAAATATCTAAATTTGCTAATAACTTGGCCAATAAGCGTATAATCAAGAAAAGGAGCTCGATCTATGATCACTCATATTTCAGACAAAAAATCGATTTTTTATATAAAAACTCAAAATTTGTACATTTATTACATGTATTCTGTTGTTGCAAGACTTAGGTTTTTGACAACAAACTTAGGTTCTTTGTCTCTCAGTAGCGCTTCTATGTATATTTTATTCTATGTCCTATATGAATAAAAATTATCATTCAATAATACGTTTTTTTTAAACTATTTTTACCCTTTTCAAACCACTTCTCACAAATTCAGAAATCGAACACAAGCATTTTTTTAACTTGGACAGGACAACGTCTGTCGGGTCAGCTAGTAAATATATATTTTAAGATCATGGCCTTCGTCTATTTCAACGTAATCATTATAAATGTCATCCTCAATATCACTTTCGACAACCGTTTCAAAATCACATTCGTCATCACTTTCAACACCAATTTATTCTAAGTTAATATTTTGATTATTAATTGCGATTGTGATGATATTTCGCCAGCGTATGTTCACACCACGGCCGCTCGTCATTTTTAGATGTTAAAATGTTTGTTTGTTTTTAGAATTGTAACTTCTTGTAGTAATATTTATATATTTATAGAAGGAGCTATCGGAACACTCATCTACAATGATCGAAAGACTCCCTTTATCTTTAGTTATTTGTCGAATTTCAGAAACAATAAAATTTTTTTAAGTCATTATTAGTTATTTAAATTTGGAAATATGAAAAATTTTAAGCATTTTAATAAATTTAAATATATATGAACATTTATTCGTTTTATTCGATTATTCTACATAAAATTGTTCGAATTATTCGTTATTCGAAAATGGTAATTTTTAAATTGTACGAATAATTATTCGTAAGAAATTATTCGATTAATCAAACGATCATTACTGGAATGAATACCCTATTACTTACAGTGATCATTGTGAGATTTTTTCCCTACAAATTCTAAATTAAACTAACAAATATCTCTTAATTACAAAAACTACTTTACAAAACGTGATGATTGCATTAAGTAATAATTACACACCAACAAAATAAATAAATACATAGATTCAAAAACAAAAAATAAAATATCTAGGTGGAATTTCCTTATAAAAAACCACCAGTTAGAACGTTTCTCCTAACAGTCACAAAATGAAATTTAACGGTTTAATAACTATTTTCGCGCTTATCGTTTTATTTGCAATTTGTTGTTCTGGCCAGGAACCACCAAATTGTAATAGTAATGTCGCGGTTTTGTGTGCCGGTGGTGGACCAAACGTTAAAGCCCGAGCTGGTCAGGGTCAATGTGAAACGTTTGACAACAAGTGTTTGGTGGAGCAATTGAATTGTATTCGTTATCGCAGCGGAGAACCACGTAAGTAGTTGAGAGAGCTAAAATAATTTAAACAAATACATATACAATAAAATTATTTTATTTTCTTTTGCAGTATTGACACCATGTTAAACAAATTAATTAATTAATTTATTTAAGAAATACAATTTTATAAAATTTTTGAATAAATTTAGCAACACGTTTGTTTGATTAAATTACTTTATTATCATTCAGGCTTAAATTTGAAAAGCTGCTGCTGACATAGAATTTTCGGTTTGAACCTACATATTTGAAATGAGCCGAAGACTTTTGTATATTTAAGTAAATTTTATAAAAGATTTTTATACAGAATGTTCTTCTTACTACACCATTTCCAATTGTATGAGCCGAAGACTTTTGTATATTTAAGTAAATTTTATAAAAGATTTTTATACAGAATGTTCTTCTTACTACACCATTTCCAATTGTATGAGCCGAAGACTTTTGTATATTTAAGTAAATTTTATAAAAGATTTTTATACAGAATGTTCTTCTTACTACACCATTTCCAATTGTATTTCAGAAGTTTCTAATTGTATTTCTGAAATAGAGATGGAAATTTCTGAAATATAAATGGAAATTTCTGAAATAGAGATGGAAATTTTTGAAATTCAATTGGAAATTTCTGAAATACAATTAGAAACTTCTGAAATACAATTGGAAATGGTGTAGTTTGGTATTGAAAAATCAGCAAAATAGGTTCAGTAGAAAAAGTTTGTGGAAGATGTCTACCGATTTGAAACGGTTAAAATTGATAACTTCGGTAACGGTATTTTGATGGTAACGATATTTGCTGTTATTTAAATAACGGCATTTTAATTTTTCACACGTTATTTATAGGAAGTGGTCCATGGTGATGAAATAGGGGCTGAGTCACCTCCCATTCAAAGTTAATAGTTATTTCTAAAAATCATGCGACAATAATTGCGAGATTCTTCAAACCGAATAGCTCTCTTATCATTTTACATAGTTTGGCTGAAAATGGTCTGGATTTGATTAGTGGGTGTGGTATCTCCCAAACAAAGTAAATAGTTATTTTCGAATATCTGGATAATTATAATCGTAAAGTATTTAAATTTCATATGAATCAATTTCTTATCAAAAATGGATCACTCACTGGATCGGAACAGTGAGTGTGGCACCTTTCATACAAAGTACATAGTCAATTTTGAATATCTGGATTACAAGAATTGCGAGATTCTTCAAACTTTGTCTGATTTTTTTTTTTATAATTTTACTAATTTGTCTGAAAATGTGCGGGTTATTATTAGTATACATGGAACCTCATATGAAATCACTTTCTTGTATTTTGACGATGTTAGAACTGTACGTTTTGAGAACAACAACAACTGAACGTAGTTCGGAACAAGGGAGATGTTTCCTCATATTTAAAAATAATATTCGTTATCGAATATTTCGGGAACTACTATAGTTTTAAAGTGAGGGGGATCGAAACACATTGGGGAAGCCTTCACACATTCGGTTAATTGTTATTAATGCATATCAGTATATATATAATAGTTTGATTCTCAATACTTTGCATGTGTTATTTTGGTACCATTTTATGTTTTGCAAATGGGTTTATTTATTATAATCATTTAATTTTTTATAAAATCCTTGCTCATTTTTCTATTGTACTACGATAGGGTTAGCGAAGCGCAACGGGTTAAACTATATCCTATAAATATCGAAATTGAAACATGCTTCATTACATTTTTTGGCGTTATTTGCTTAAAAAGTCATCCAATATCAAATAAGAGAGAATTGAAAATAGTGGTAGCGAAGGTAACACTAACATTTTTTATTTTTCTTCAAGTATAAAATTCAAAACAAAGGCAATGAAATTTTACACAGTTCTCAATTAATAAACCATTTTTAAACTTCAAAAACTTCGCTTGGCATTTTCCTAATAAACAAGAAACACTATTATTAATAACATATTATTAAATTATTTTAATTTTACTAGAAGTAATAATAATGATATTAATAATTCAATATTAAGTGATTAATACTTTTTTGTACTTAGTTTGTTCTCTAAAAGTTCTAAGAAAAATTAACAAACAAATACTTATCTCATATTACATCTTTATATACAAACAAAAGTAAAACCTGATGATCACATTAATAATTGTAAAAACCAAAAAAAAAAAAAAAACAAATAGGTTTCGATATACGAACACGACGAATCTGAAATACCTTACAGTTTGAGTAACATAAATTACACTGGTTTCAGCATTGATGTCCATCCTCACACCCAATCATACGTAGGGTAACTACAGGGGAAAATGTTTGTCGGGAATATTAGGGAATTCCTTTAATTTAGTCCTCCATAGAATCGATTTATTTTTCTGTTTCATGCCAAATATTTGCCTACATTTAGAAAATGTTAAAAAAGTGATTTTGAGTTGATAGCTCACACAAAGTTTGAAGACTCCCACTATAATAGTACTGCAAATATGCAATAATAAATTTTTATTTCGTATGGGAGGTGCCACGCCCATTGTACTTATATAGATCAATTGTGAATCTAAACCATCCAGGTACCCACTCAAACACACACAACAAATTTCATCGAAATCGGGCCTGCCGTTAAGGAGGAGTTCAGTTACTAACACACGTACAGAAGAATTATATATATAAAGATAAGTTTATGAGAACCATATTGTTATAAAGTTGCATTAACGAGTTGAATTTATCCATCTGTAAGGGTTGTTTGAAACATTCAGCATGTTTATAAACATTTCAATTAACATTGTTTGCAAGTATAGCAACATTAAACGTTAAATCTGCTAACATTAACATTGAAGCTGCTAAAAGCGCTAGAAATAGAACATTCTAATTTTGAGCGTTAAGATAATTCATGAAACTGCTGGAAGATGGCTCAGTGTATAAATAGTGGCAGCGGGTAGCAGTCAGTTTAGTTTATCATAGGTGCCGCACGGTGCTTTGTCTCATAGACAAAAATCCAAAAAAAGTTTTGGTTTCAAAATATGATAAAATATATGTTGATCGATAGCTAACAACACAGCTCAAATAAATTTGTAGGAATTGGTTTTATTTGACTCTCTTAGACTTCACCAGAGGTTGCTAAAGTCAGTCAAATTTAAGAAAAAATTAATTGAATTGCTTCAAGAAAATAATTCTCAAAAATTCATTTTTATAAAAATGAGTAAAAATTTTTGGTTTTTGAATTCTTTAGTGTTTTCAAAATTCGGCAGTAATAACATTTTTATTAAAAATTTAGACTAAAATATTTTATTATCGCGCAAAAAAATACATTTTTTTAAAAAAATTCAAAAATTACAAAAGATTGTTGGAATTTTAAAAAAAAAATCGTTTAAAATCGTACATTTTTTATTTCGTTTTTTCTTAGTATATAGTGTTGTTAAAAAGGCTGTGAAAAGATTAGTATTATTACATTTTTTGAAAAAAAAATCAAAAATTACAAAAGATTGTTGGAATTTTTTTAAAAAAATCGTACATTTTTTATTTCGTTTTTTCTTAGTTGAACAAATTAATTAGTACCACCGTTTTTAAAAGGTAAAAAAGTAACAATATGTTTTAGTGTTACAAACAATCACAAGTGCATTATAATGTACCTGTGTTGATGTAGGGTATAACAAGAATATAGAAAAAAATTCTTTATAAAAACCCTCCGCTTAGAACATCTCTCTAACATTTGCAAAATGAAATTTAAAAGTTTAACAACAATTTTTGTTCTCATCGCTTTGTTTGTAATTACTTGCAACGCAGAACCACCGGGTTATTGTAAAAATAATGATAGTTCGGGTTTATGTGCAGGAGGTGCACCAAACGTTAAAGCTCAAGCTGGCGAGGAGGGTAAATGTGAAACATATGACAGCGAGTGTTTGGTGGAGAAATTAAATTGTCTGCGTTATCGCAGTGGAGAGCCGTGTAAGTACATAGTCTTTTATTAGAAACCAAATTAAACCAACAAATTTAAATAATGTTTAATTTTATGTTTTTTTGCAGTATTGATACCATGTTAATTAATAACAACGAAATAAATGTATTAAAAAGGCGACATTTTTTATACGATATATAACTCTTAAAATGCATGGAATAAATTTAAATTTTTTATTTATTTGTTACAAAATTTCATTTTTTATTTAATTATATAAGTATGTACGTGTGTTACTAATCAATATATGTATATTCTCTTAATGTTAGAAAAAAATACAGAAATCAATTAAAAATTCGCCATTAATGATTGAAGGTTTAAATTAACCTTGGTTTATAAAAAAAACAGCATCTTACAAGTACATACTATACATACTTTTTTGAAGCCGGATATTACAATATTAACAGTTTCCTCCCCAACAATATTTCAACTGGTATATAAAGTGATTTATAGTATTTTACTTAAAAAAAGCTTTAATGTACTTGTTACAATCCAAAAATATATTTTATATGTAACATGCATATTCGAATATTTAATTTAAGTTGTGTTCAGTTGTTCGAAATAATGATATCTTTAATTGATATTTGTGAGAGTTTTTTGTTTCACCAAACAGATTTTTCTTTACGATAAAATTATTTTTACTATACAATTTGTTTACCGTACAATTTTTTCAGCTAAAAAATACTTTTAAAAAAAATATGTTCAATCTTTATCTTAAAGAATAATGTGTTGAAGGGTATATTAGATTCGTCATAGCCGAATATAGCTCTCTTTCTTGTTTACCTTTGTATTGTTTTCCAGTTGATCTTCACTACACTGTTTATTGAATTAAGGTATGTAATTGTCGATCCACGTCTCATCCATAAATTCCATGTGATTTTTAACACAACAGTTTGAATATTGTACACTAGGGTGACCCTAAGTTATAATTTTTTGGATTTTCAATGCTCCCAAGGCCTAAAATTGTTTTTCGTTATCTAAAAATTAAATTCTGTAAATTTTAGCAAAATTGGATATCATTTAGAGGTTGCACATTTTATTTGAAATTTCCAGTCTTAGGTCAAAGTAGCAAAATCCAATTCAATTTTTTTTATTTCACGTAACCAATGATTTCTCTTTTAAATTTGGAGTCTAAGGGCCATTATTACAACTTGCCGTTATAGTTAAAGTTACCTTTAAGGTACCTTTTTCTATTGCTTAAAGTTACCTTTAACTATAACGGCAAGTTGTAATAATGGCCTTAAATTGTTTAAGTCTTAAAAGTTAGACCAATACACAAAAATTATTAAAAATAAGAATACAAACAAATTTTGTATACTATTGAACGGTGGCTATTGAGTTTCTCAGTAATTTTAAAGATGTCTTTAATTTAAAGCAATTCATTCCTTTAACATCAGTTTATTTCAATAAAATGCACAGTGGGGTTCATCGCTAAAAACATGAGGCAACGTTATGTGAAGTTCATTTAATTTATATTCGCTTTACAGTATTAAGCTAAGACTTATTATGAAAGTTGTTTAACTAGGCTGTCAGCAAACCCTTAGAAAGATCGAGTAAAGTTATGAATTCACTCAAAAACAATGAAAAATAGCCAATCCATTTTAAGATAAATATTTGCCATTTCTAACTGGCTGATCCGATCAATACTAAATTTTACATAGGCGTAGCAGGGGTATACGATTTTAAATTTGGAACAACAGACCCTTCAGAAGCGGAGCAGTACCTCAGGTATGCAACACGTTTGAAAGTATTGCGTGACTGAAGTGCGAATGTTGAATGTCTGAGGTGCCCACTTTGAGACCCCACAGCGCCGATGGGGGTCTTTGGGGTCCGTCGTCAAAACTTTAACTCGGATACTCCCTTGTTTTTTTTTATATTTTTATTACCATTCTGTGTTGTGAACCGAACCACTGTGCGGTTTTAATGGGGCCACCAAACGCACCGACCGAAATAAATAACTAAAACCCAGAGTGATAAAAAACTATAAACGAAATGAAAATATCACTTCACATGAGGTACTTACTCTAATAAAAACAATTGACCATTTTTTAAAATTTGTTACATATTTGGCTTAAAACAATATTAAAAACAGAAATAAATCAAAAAAATTGGTTTCTCCTCCAGCAAAATACACAATATTTTGTTTAATGCAGCATCATCATGGATGATCATGAAGATGGAATATGAAAAGAGAAACGTTTACATGGAAAAAAAAGTTTAAAAAGAGAGTTCGTTATGAAATAGAGCTGAAGACTATTTCAAGTGCGTTAATCGGGAAAGATTTGTATTTGTTGTGTTTGTATAATTTCAAACAAACCATACAAATATTTTCAAATAAATCATGTTATATATATTTTTTTTGGTTTTGTTTTATTTGAAAGTGCTTGAATAGAATTGGCTACACGTTTCTTTCATTATTTTAACAAAATGTGGGTTTTTTTTGTTGAATTGATCAGCTTTTTTTAATTTTATTTTTTTGTAAATGAAAGTAAAACTATTTTGTAATCATTTTGATATGATTTTCGCATTGTTCGTTATTAAACAATGAGGGTCTGTTGAATACTTATTTAAATTGGTTGGCAAAATAAAGAATTTCAAATGATTTTGCAGTTTGTTGTATGACTCAGCAAAAATTTGGTAATTTTTGGCAATTGTTTAAAATATATACTCTTTAGTGATTGCTATATACTGTCTGCATTACACAGAAATAGTCTAATAATGACTTATTTCTTAGACATCTGCATGATCACTTAAATGTACATACGAAATATTTTAAGCAGTCGTTTAAAGAATCAATATAATTCTCATTTAGCATCTTTTTAGAATATTTTTTTTTATTGGGCGCATAACCAAAAAAACTTCATGAGGACCAAGGATATATGGTCCTCATGAAGTTTTGAGATGATCTAGCCAAAAAAGTCGAAAAGTCTAAATCGAACAATCGATTACGTTATTATTAAAATATAATGAAGAGTCGAAAATAGTCGACTTTTTATAAATAGCTAAAATCGAAACTCGACTATTCAAAAATTTAAAGAAATCGAAAGTTCGAAAATCTGTAGAAAATGCGAAAAGTCTTTGTTTCAACTATAGAACCTTCATCTGTAATTGTAATTTTTCTTGATAATTCTGATTAAATAGTTTTGGAAGTAACTTAAAAAATACTTACTCCATATTTTAATTTATTTTAAGGATTATTAAGTGATTTAAGATCTCTCCTACACGTAGGGCATTTTTAAGTCGCAAGTGACAAATTATGACATTATATCATATGTCCCTGATAGATCAGGGACTTTAATTTACTAAACAAAAAGCTTTCAAACATTTTTAATAATTTTCAAACAACTTTGGTATTTAAACTAGTTAGTTCATTATTTTCTTTGTTTGTAATTTATTTTTTCACTATTTGCGTTTGTTTTGTCTTAAAAGTCAAGTAAAGTAAAATATGCACTCATAAATCTTTAAATACTCCAACAACAAATGTTTGTTAATGGTGGCATACAAAATGCGAATATTTGTATATGTCCAATTCGGATAGACAGACAGACTATCAATGCGGAGACATCTGGTAAAAAATTAAAGAGACGAACAAAAAAAAACTCAAAGGAGACAACAGTCACAAAAAGGTTTATTTGCAAACGCATTCACATTAATCACGTACATTAGTTTTTTGAGAAAAAAATAAACGTTTATTTTTTTTTTGGAATACGCACCAACCACAGTCAGATACTTAAAAAAAATAGTCATCTATATGTACGTACAAGTACTTACATACTTTTGGAAGTATATTGAAAAAAGTATATAGATACTTGTTTCACAAAATTATTTTTTTTACCTCAAATGACCATTGGTATCATTTAACATGTGGATACAATTTGGGTTTCTTTTTGTTGTTGTTTCATTTTCAATCTGTAATTTGTGTTGTAGTCAAAATTAATGTACTATAAGTAAAATGGCTAAAACATGTAAGTCACTTTTTTGGGGCCATGTAGTCATTCAATTTCTGCAAAAATATTTTTTTTTTTTTTTTTAATTTAGAAAAATTATCTTTTAATTGAGAATAAATATTACTATTTGACCACTGCTATCAATTTGTTATACCAAAACAACATTATTCATAATTACCAAAAATATAAAAAGTAAATAATAAAAAATGTTGCAGGCTTGTATATCCGGTTGTGCCGAATCTAATGTATACAACCTTCACAAAAGTGTCTGAAGCTTTTTATTATGGAAAACTACTAATACGAAAGGAAGTGTTAAAATACAAGCCGGTACTAAAATGTATTCATTAGGGATGCCAAACGGGACTGGGTTTTACAAATGGGTTTTAGAAATGTAAATCCCGGGATCCAGGGATTTTTCGGGACCCCGGGATTTTTCAGGATCCCGGGATTTTTCGGGATTTCGGGATTTTTCGGGACTTCGGGATTTTACTTAAACGTCAAAAACATCAAATTCAACAATAAAAACAATTAATTTCATTAATATATTTAAGTAAAAATATAACAAATCAAAAACTAATGCATTAAATTAAAATAAATGGTCCATGATTTCCGCTAGCTCCATACAATTGTCCCCCGGAGTACTGTTTGAGCAGTCATAAATATCTTGATTATGCGGCAATCCTTATAAAATTTTGCACAAAATAAGTTGTAAGTACTCTGAAATTATACTGTAGAATACTGCGGAAATCGGGCTGCATTTGCCCCTAGTCCGCTTCAGAAAATAACTTGAACATAAATTTCGTAAAACTGTAAATTGTGTAAAAGCCTGTCAATGCAAGGGAGACGTGCTGCTCCCTGATTCAAATGAAAAAATCTGGCTGCGTTTGGATTTGAAGCGAGATTAGTATTATAAATATGCTGAAATTTAGCTTTCTAAGTATTTTGGGTGCTTCAAAAATCTTCCTAAAATATCAAAAATCTCATAATATTTCGGGATTTGTTAATCCCGAAAAATCCCGGGATTCTTTTTCACAAATCCCGGGATTCGGGAAATCCCGATCCCGAAAAATCCCGGGATTTTCGGGATCGGGATTTCGGGATTGGCATCCCTAGTATCCACAACTCTAAAAAGCTTGCTTGTGATTGAAAAGTTAATTAAAACTTCTTATTGGATTATAAAACCCTCAATACTTATATTGCTAACATTATATTTAAACCAAAATCAAACTAAGTTATCAAAGCCAAAAACCTTTTACCTTGGCGCCTTTATCGATAATTCTTACATATTCTAAGCTTTTCCATTTTACCGTCTTTAATTTGGACAAGGAGACGAACACAACTACAAAAACGAAGTGACGAATAGACAAATAAACTCAACAATCATGGCGGATACGAAGTAAAGATTTTAGCAAATTTATATTTTCCGGTTTTAGCACACAAATAACAATTAATTTAACAAGTTAACACTTTTACTTAACTAACAAAACATTCAATTATATTTTTCACTTGTTTTCTAATTCATTTAACTACATATTAAAAACTTTTTCGCGAATTATTTAAGACGAATGAATTTTCACGACCGATCCCGGCGACTGTTTCTTATTAGACTGAAGAAAAGTGGACACGAAATTTTACAATTTAAAGGCGAATTGACTTTGACTAGCCCAAGGAAGTAAAGAGTTGCCATCATGTGTAAAAGTAATAATATTTAGAGGAAAGTGTTGAAAATTAAAATCAACTACATAGTTTTAAAAAATAATATTGTAAAAACAAAAAATATTTTGAATGAATATTGAAATGTTCTTAAAAATACACGGAAATCAAATTTGTTTAAAAAGAAAAAAATAATAAATTAATTACACAAATGTATCCATAGTGTAGTTTCTACAAGCAAATCTGAAGACCTGTTGTAAAATAATGACATGTTTTTACGTAGTTTCATTAACAGGATTAACACTATTCCCCTAAATTCTAAAATTGTTTCTACAATAGCATCTCTGTCTCAATTGTATTAGTTAATTCCAATTCGCCATTTTTTGTAAATTCAAATTCCTTTTCCTCTTTTCTTTATTTAATTGCAAGGTGAATTTACAACTTCGAGCGAATTCACTTATTTATTTTTTATGTATGGAGTTTGACATTCTCAAAATTTTGAGAATTATTTGTGAATGTCAAACTCCACATATGCTAATTTCTTGCTAATTTCTGTCGAAAGTTTCTAATTGGAAATAAAAAAAGAAGCTTTTGGTGGAAATAAAATGTAACCATATGATTTTTTTCAAATGAATTTAATAATGTGGAGAAGGTAAAATGGTTATTTGTATAAACAAAACCTTTATACTAATATGACTATGTAAAATGAGAAACTTTCTTAGCTGGTCTTGCAAACTTTTTATTTAAACCGAAATCTAACTAGTTATTAAAGCCACAAACCTTTCACGTTTGCGGTCTTTTCGATAATTCTTATATCTTCTAAGCTTTCAGATTTTACCTTCTTTAATTTGGACGAGGAGACGAACACAACTACAAAAAAACGAAATGACGAATTGACAAATAAACTCAACAATCATGGCGGATACGAAGTAAAGATTTTAGCAAATTTGTATTTTCCGGTTTTAGCACACAAATAACAATTAATTTAACAAGTTAACACTTTTACTTAACTAACAAAACATTCAATTATATTTTTCACTTGTTTTCTAATTCATTTAATTACATATTAAAAACTTTTTCACGAATTATTTAAGACGAATGAATTTTCACGACCGATCCCGGCGACTATTTCTTATTAGACTGAAGAAAAGTGGAAACGAAATTTTACAATTAAAGGCGAATTGACTTTGACTAGCCCAAGGAAGTAAAGAGTTACCATTATGTGTAAAAGTAATAATATTTAGAGGAAGGTGTTGAAAATTAAAATCAACTACATAGTTTAAAAAAATAATATTGTAAAAACAAAAAATATTTTGAATGAATATTGAAATGTTCTTAAAAATACACGGAAATCAAATTTTTTTAAAAAGAAAAAACTAATAAATTAATTACACAAATGTATCCATAGTGTAGTTTCTACAAGCAAATCTGAAGACCTGTTGTAAAATAATGACATGTTTTTTCGTAGTTTCATTAACAGGATTAACACTTTTCCCCTAAATTCTAAAATTGTTTCTACATAAGCATCCCAGTATGCAACATTTCGAGTCAGTTCTTTTTATCGAACTTATTTCGAATTAAAATCGAAAATATGAATTTATTATGATGCTCTATCCAATCTACATTTTTTATAATATCGTATTTTAATATTTTATAGAAATGGCGAATAATGTTCGATTTTTTTGTCAATTTTTATTTTTGCACAAATTGACAAATTCATATACATACATATTATTCTTTTGTTAATTTGTGAGAAAATAAAATTTTATTTCTTATCCTATCAATAACATATTCATAAAAATATAGTTTAACACGAAAAATTTATCAAAGACGTCTTAAAAAAAAAGCGCAGTAAATTATTGATGTTGTTTTTGACAATTCGAATCTCATAATCAGCAAACATCAGAAATATGTGCAGAATTTATTGCATTTGAAAATGAAAACACATCTAACGCAACATTATTGGATAATAATAAAGGTATTGAATATGCATTATTTCAAGAAGAAATTGCTCGATGGTATAAAGTATACGAAATTGTTCATATATTTAATCGAAATCGAATCAATTTAGAACATTTTTAATACCGAAAAAGGTATAGTATATCGATAAAAATTAGAATCAGAATAATAAATAATTTTCGACTCTTTATCGCTCTGCACTCTACTCAGGAAAACACGCACATTATCGACATTATATCGAAGTCGATATCGATAAAATTTTACGAAAAAATGATTCATTTTCGAAATAACTTCGAATCATTTTGCATACTGGGATCTCTGTCTTAATTGTATTAGTTAATTCCAATTCGCCATTTTTTGTAAATTCAAATTCCTTTTCCTCTTTTCTTTATTTAATTGCAAGGTGAATTTACAACTTCGAGCGAATTCACTTATTTATTTTTTATGTATGGAGTTTGACATTCTCAAAATTTTGAGAATTATTTGTGAATGTCAAACTCCACATATGCTAATTTCTTGCTAATTTCTGTCGAAAGTTTCTAATTGGAAATAAAAAAGAAGCTTTTGGTGGAAATAAAATGTAACCATATGATTTTTTTCAAATTAATTTAATAATGTGGAGAAGGTAAAATGGTGATTTGTATAAACAAAAACCTTTATACTAATATGACTATGTAAAATGAGAAACTTTCTTAGCTGGTCTTGCAAACTTTTTATTTAATCCGAAATCTAACTAGTTATTAAAGCCACAAACCTTTCACGTTTACGGTCTTTTCGATAATTCTTATATCTTATAAGCTTTCATATTTTACCTTTTTTAATTTGGACGAGGAGACGAACTAAAAAACTACTACTAATACAAAAAAAACGAAGTGACGAATTGACAAATAAACTCAACAATCATGGCGGATACGAAGTAAAGATTTTAGCAAATTTGTATTTTCCGGTTTTAGCACACAAATAACAATTAATTTAACAAGTTAACACTTTTACTTAACTAACAAAACATTCAATTATATTTTTCACTTGTTTTCTAATTCATTTAATTACATATTAAAAACTTTTTCACGAATTATTTAAGACGAATGAATTTTCACGACCGATCCCGGCGACTATTTCTTATTAGACTGAAGAAAAGTGGAAACGAAATTTTACAATTAAAGGCGAATTGACTTTGACTAGCCCAAGGAAGTAAAGAGTTACCATTATGTGTAAAAGTAATAATATTTAGAGGAAAGTGTTGGAAATTAAAATCAACTACTTCTAACAACGATGGATATTGAAATATAGAATTTGTATCAAATTTATACACATTATGGCCTCATTTGAATGGAGACAAAAAATTATTCAATATTTATAACAAAAATACAAATATAATAAAATGTCTAAAACTATTTGTTAAAAATGGGTACGCCTATTAGTTCAATGGACAAAATTATTATTTCCATTTCAGTGATATGAAATAAGAATAATATGAAAGTAATATTTTAAAAATAGATGTTTCTTGTAATATTTTTAAAAGTTTTATGTGATGATATTAACTTAAATTCATACTAGAGTCCATTTTTCTGTAAATAAATTTGGGTTTTAATTCAATAATTAACCCGTTCGTATTGGTATAAAAATAAGCTGGGACCAAAATAATAATTATTTTTGAAATTTCAAAGGAAAAAAACCATCACAAGAATATATCGGAATGTCAAGTCAATGATGCAATTTTGATCGTTTTCAACTATATTTTCATAAAATAACATGCTTTTTAAATTCTTGATTTTTATACCCTTCACCTTCGTAAGAAGGGTTTGTCATTCCGTTTGTAATTTCTACATTTTTCATTTCCGACCCTATAAAGTATATATATTCTGGATCCTTATAGATTGCGGAGTCAATTAAGCCATGTCCGTCTGTCTGTCTGTCCGTCTATCGGTTGAAATCAATTTTCTGAAGACCCCAGATGTCAGACATGCTATCGAGAAGTTTGCTATTTAAAATCAGCAAAATCGGTCCATAAATAACGGAGATACATATGAACAAAAAACCGGGACCTCGATTTTTGACCTATTTTTGATCTATATCTGGATTACTAAGTCATTAATATAGACAATATGGATATCTAATGATAGATATTTCAAAGTCCATTGCAACGATGTAGATAAGGCTATATATAGTAAGTTGGACCTACAATGGGTCAAAATCGGGAAAAATATTTTTTAACCCGATTTTTTTTTTCATAAATTTTTTTCCAAAAAAAAAAAATTAAAAACTAAAAAAAAAAATTTGAAAAAAAATTGGAAAAAACTTTTTTAAAAAAAATTAAAAAACAATTTAAAAAAAAAAATTTGAAAAACAATTAAAAAAAAATTAAATTTTGTTTACCTAAAAATATTTAAAAAAAATTATTTTAATGTATCATTTGGAAGAAAAGGAGCTCGATCTGAGATCACTCATATTTCAGAACAAAAATCGATTTTTTATATAAAAACTGAAGATATCTAAATTCGTTAATAACTTGGCCAATAAGCGTTTAATCAAGAAAAGGAGCTGATCTGTGATCATTCATATTTCTGGCCAGGCCATTATCAGGCCTGTTGTGCGACCCTTTTCATGGAAAAAAATTGTTGCTAAAAAAAACTTTATATAGTGATCTATGAAGGTATTATGTAGGGATGCCAAACGGGACTGGGTTTTACAAATCCCGGGATTCGGGATTTTAGAAATGTAAATCCCGGGATCCCGGGATTTTTCGGGACCCCGGGATTTTTCGGGATCCCGGGATTTTTCGGGATTTCGGGATTTTTCGGGACTTCGGGATTTTAGGTAAACGTCAAAAACATCAAATTCAACAATAAAAACTATTATTTCATTAATATATTTAAGTAAAAACATAACAAATCAAAAACTAATGCGTTAAATTAAAATAAAATGGTCCATGATTTCCCCTAGCTCCATACAATTGTCCCCCGGAGTACTATTTGAGCAGTCATAAATATCTTGATTATGCGACAATCCTTATAAAATTTTGCACAAAATAAGTTGTAAGTACTCTGAAATTATACTGTAAAGTACTGCGGAAATCGGGCAACATTTGCCCCTAGTCCCCTTTAGAAAATAACTTGAACATAAATTTCGTAAAAGTGTAAATTGTGTAAAAGCCTGTTAATGCAAGGGAGACGTGCTGCTCTCCGATTCAAATGAAAAAATCTGGCTGCGTTTGGATTTGAAGCGAGATTAGTATTATAAAAAATATGCTGAAATTTAGCTTTCTAAGTATTTTGGGTGCTTCAAAAATCTTCCTAAAATTTCAAAAATCTCATAATATTTCGGGATTTGTTAATCCCGAAAAATCCCGGGATTCTTTTTCACAAATCCCGGGATTCGGGAAATCCCGATCCCGAAAAATCCCGGGATTTTCGGGATCGGGATTTCGGGATTGGCATCCCTAGTATTCATAGAATGAATAACATTTTCTTAAAGGAATTATAAACTCAATCATTAGTTTTATCTATCTTCTATCTATCTATGCACGTTCCGTTTGAACTCAGAAACGGCTGGACCGATTTTGATAAAATTTTCAGGAAATCTTAAGAATAGCCTAGCGGGTAACAGATTTTTGATTTTCGGTATCTGGGCGGAGGTGCGTGGCAGAATGAAATTTGTACACTAGATCTAGATCAAGAAAAAAAATCGATTTAAAGATAGTTGCATTTCATTACAATAAGGATGATGTCTACAGGAATCACAAGGACATACTGAATAGCGCAATGAACAAACTTAGCTTACATTGCAACCTTTTAAAGTTCCCTAATTAATCCCCGTTAATATGCTGTTCAAACGGTAAAGTTGGTCTGCCACCAATTATGGAACTGCCTAAAACGCTTCTAAGTTACATTTCCGGCGCCACTCCGATTTCCAAGTACTTTCTTCAAAATATCCCAAAGTACAACTCCTGCTTTCAAATAACGTCCTTGGGGCAATTAATATCGTAAACAACATCAGCTTCATGCCCACCTTTAAAGTCAATAGTGTGCTGGACTATTAATCTGAGGGATGCGGGTTCGATTCCCGTCACAGACTCTGGGTGTATCTGCAGACAAGCAAAACGTTTCGCAGTTTGTGGTTGATTAAACTAAAATGATCATTGCTCCTGCTTGCTCTGTGGTTCCAAATCAAAATCTAGGTGGACAAAATTATTTAGCGATATTTTTATATAGAATTGGTATTTCCGATTCCAAAAACAAATCTTTAAAAGATCAATATAAACTTTTTTTCAAGTTACTGTAGGGTCTAGATATATATATAAAAAACATTAATAAAAAATTAAAAAAATACGTTTTCATGTCTTTCTGAAACTAAATTTTTAAAAAGATCTGTATTTACTATATTTCAAGTTACAGTAGGGTCTAGATATATAAAAATCAATAATAAATAAAGAAATATTTCTAAAAATTCCATTCCGTAAAAATTAAAAAAAAGTATTTCGGCGGTGCTGGCGGCTACAATTTTTTTACAAAGACTTTCCCAGAAGTTTCTTTAAATGATGTATATAGTCATTGGGCGGGCTTCGACGGTCTTTTTTTTGGCAAGCTATATAACATTCTTAGAAAAAAAAAAATATAAGTATATTTGAGAACCAAGTTTAAAGGACTATAACAGGAAAATGGAGAGGCCCATAAATATAAGATATACATTTAATAAAAGCCTATATCAATGTTTATCTATGTTTTGAAGTATGAATTTCAATATGGTAAAAACATAGAGATATATCTAATTTAGTAAAGCAGTAAAATATTAAAAAAATTATCGAAAATATGATTCAAAATTTGTTGAACTTCTGGCGCTTCTGTAGAGAAAACGAAATGTCCAATTGAATTCTGAAGATACCGATTTTCTTAATTTTGACCACCTAGATTTTGATTTGGAACCACAGTGGCTTGGTTCATTGCAAGACCCTTCTGCTGAAACATTCTCAAAGCAAGTGTTGGACATCGGAAATGGAAAAATTCCAATTGATCTCGCCACAAATGAGATTTCGTTCCCGCCGAACTGCTGCCCAATGCAAATGAATTTTCAAGCCGTTGTCGACAAGGTGTTCCCAAGTCCTACAACCAACTACTAAAATTTGGAAATCTTGATGTCAATAAGCTCAATGAGCCAATTCAATTGAAACTGCCTGGCGAAACAATGAAATACAAATCGATTGATACAGTAATGAACAAAGCCGTCAGTTGACCTACCGAATTTTTGAATTCATTGGAACCAGCTGGAATGCAACCACATTTATTAACATTGGATTGGTTGGATAACCGATAATACTTCTCCGCAACTTAAACGCGCCCAAATTATGCAACGGAACAAGATTGATCAGCCAACAATTTTCACCAAATTTAATTGAGGCAACAATCATCGGTGGCAGATTCAAAGGCGAAGACGTACTGATTACACGCATATCGATGATTTCCAATGACTTATCATTTGAATTCAAGCGGCTCCAGTTCGAAGGGTGCGTAGTCAGGTCGGGGGAGTCCGTGCATTATTTTTTTCCCGACACTGTATATTAAAATAGAGATGCAATACATTGATGTCTTCCAAAGGCCAGCAACGCGGATCGGGTTCAGCTAGTCCTGTATAATCTTCAGCCCCTAACCATTCAGATATATTCTACTTATTGTGAACCATCAATAGAGTAGAAATCATTGTAAAATAATCAAAATAGTTTGAAAATAAATCTGCTATTTCTAACTGGCTGATCCGACTGACATTAAATATCACATACTTATATGTAGCAAATTTATTCCAAAAACCCCCTGGAAGTGGCGCTGTGGGATTTCAGAGTAGAGCATCTCAAATCTAAACTTTAATTTTCTTTAAAAAATCTGCAAATTGTTTAAACTATTGTAAAATTATTGTTCGAAAACACATACACAAATATAAAATGATTTTCGAAATGGGCCTTATATGGGAGCTATGACCAATTATGGACCGATCACCATGAAATTAGGTCGTGTGATTTATGTCTATATGAAAGTTATTTATATTGAATTTTATGTGTATACCAACATTTTTAAGAGATTTATGCACGTAAAAGTGATTTTCGAATCGGGTCTTATATGGGAACTATGACTAATTATGGACCGATCATAATAAAATTTTGTGACATGAATTCTGTATATATAAAACTTATTTGGAGCAAAAGCAAAAAAACTTTTATTAATTATTTATCTATAATAATTATGAAATATGAAACAATTGATGTGCAATTATTTAAAACAATAATAGTTATTTATATTTCAGTATAAATTTGCTTTGACCTAAATAAAAATTATCACGATTTCATATTATTTATTTAACACAATCAACAAAAAAGGTTTATATTACTCAGGTTTTTAAAGCATATTTCTGTATTTTTTTACCACAGGCAAGTATGTGGCCACAAATAATTTAGCAACATGTGTACTTACTTTATTTAAAATTATTATGTTGCTTTTATTACGAACAATACAAGATTCATAAATACCAATTCAATGTTTTGCTATAAAAATGTATTATTATTTTTATGATAATTGTTAATAGAAGGCGTAGATTTTTATCATTAATAAAATAATTTAAGTATATTTGCAACTGAACTCGTAAACGCACGATTTTTTAAGCATATATCAACAAAGTAGGAGAGGTGCATGATAATTTTTTTATTTTAGTGGCTTCAGAATTAGTTTTTTAAAAAGGTTTACTCTAAAATTTGTATATATTGTACTTATTTCTGACAAACCTCTTTTTAAAAAAATAACATTTTAACCACAAAATATAAATTAAAATAAACAAATACTTGTACAATGTGCATGTAATGCTGGAAGGCATTCAAACCCCCCAGAAAAAAATCATGAACCATTTTTTTTTTCAAATAATTTACCCACTAAAATAATCTCGTTTCTACACACATTAAAATATTGAATGAATGTTTAAGTCAAAAGCCACACTTAACTACGCTTTTAATCAAATAAATAAAAAAAGTACAAAAAAGAAACATTAACCAAATAGCCGTTAAATAATAAATAGCTAAGAAAATAATGAAAAAAAAATATTGTTTTGTTTCTTTGGCCATGTAAAAAAATAAAATGTATTCATAAATATTTCCCTTTATTATTGGCTGTTTTGCGGTCTCTAAAGCAAATTCGTTATAGTTGTTAAATGGTTGCTTTTTGTTTAAATTTAAAGTTAGTAATAAATTGTTTAATATTTTTAACCAGATCAAACAATATAAAATTGATTAGTTAAATATGAAATTGTTAAACAAAAATTGAATTGATTTCTTTTCAAAACTAAAACACTACATCGCTAAATTATATTATTTGTTACTTTGGGGCGGTAAGTGAAGGTCGCCGCTGATAAAAGGTAAAAGTTAAACTCTATTTTATGAATTATTCGGCTAAAATATTTTGATATATTGAAATTTTCAAATAATTCCGTTTTTAGAAAGTAAAAGAAATTTTTCAGAAATTCTATTACATTGTATCAAAGAAATTTTTTAATTTCTTAATAATTTTTAGCCGCCAAAAATATGTTATAGTTTTAATCATGTCATTATATCCGCGTTTTATCTCTTTATAAATCAATCATTTTTGATTAACCAAAAAAAAAAATAAACAGATACCTCAACGAATTGAAATGAATACACGATTAAAATATTCCACAAATGAGCAAAAAACAGTTTCACTTTTGTTTTTTACAAAATAGTTCAACTATTTAAATCATAAAGTTGGTTATTTAACTGAATTTCATTTGAAATGCAATGGATTCGCCATTTGAATTAAATTTAAATAAAGGGTGTAAACATAAAGAGGTGTAGTGGTACATGTTTATAGTAAAATATGCTTCAAATAGTACTTAAGTTATTTACAGACGACAATACTGTGTATTAATACATATACAAATTTAAATTATTATAAAATCTATCTGAAATCAGTCCATAATTAGTCATAGCTCCCATATAATGCACTCTTCCGAAAATCATTCACGAAAATAAATTATTGAAATTTTAAAAGAAAAATGATTTTGCTCATTTACTTAGTGTAGGATATTATCAGGCTTGACCGGGCCATACTTTCTTGCTTGTTTTTATTTATAAATACATACCGATTACATATGAAAAAAAAAGTTTTTGAATTTTTGAATACCGACCGAAAATTTTTAAAATTTGGGACTAAATGTGTTTTGAAACCTGTACTGATGATATAACTACAAGCTCTTTCGATAAATATGTTTAAGGATTACAATTGGTGTATTCACACGGTCTATTATTATTAGTTGTTGTTGTGTTTTAAACAAAAAAAAGTATTATTTTATGACAAAACAATAAACATAGTTCAAATAGTCTTATTAGTTTAGAACTTTTTTGTTTGAAACACAACAAAAATTAGTTTAAACTATCATAATATACTCGTATTCGAACATTATGACAATATGACCAAATATTAGACCGTGTGAATACCCCAAATGATTCTAAATAGTAGAGGACGATAAGTTTACATAAAAACTTTTTCAGAATCAATTACTCATAATGAAATTATTAAAAATTAATTTGAGTACATATTAGAGTATCCAAAACCGAAACCGAAAACCGGCCAACCGGTTTTTTCATCTTTGTAAACTCCACCGGTTTCGGTTTTTTCACAAACCGGTTTTTGTAAGACGATTAACCGGTTTTAATGAAATATATTTTCTAAAGCTCATTTAAATATATTTATGAAAAACTTTGATACCATTTTTAAAAATATTGATTTATTTTATAGAAAATTGTAGCATTTGGCACCATTTCGTAAAAGATATAAAATAATTGTATAAAGAATTCAACATCACTAATTCAAGGTGAAGAGCTATGACTAATTATGTACCAATCGCCATAAAATTAGGTGGCATGACTTCATTATATGAAACTAATTAGTGTTGAATTTAATTTGAATACCAAAATTTTTAATAGACTTATGCTAGTTAAAGTGTGTTTCGGAAGTGGGCCTTATATGGGAGCTATGACTAATTATGGATCGATCGTCACAAAATTTGGTATGGATGCGTGTTAGGCTTATATAAAACTTATTTCTGCTGAATTTGGTTTGAATATATAACTATATAACTAAGATATTTATGAGAGCTTAACTATTTTCAGATAGGGCAATCGTATGGGGGCTAGAAGAATCAATGGACTTATTCTGACCAAATTCAATAGGCTTTGTCCTTGGGACAATAGCTTGTACCAAATTTTGTCGTATTAGCTTTGAAATTGCGACCTATAGTTTGATTACAAGGTTTACATGGACGGACGGACAGACGGGCGGACATCGCTTAATCGACTCAGATAGTGATACTTAGCAGATTGGTATAAGGTTGTTGTTGAGACAATATTTTTGAACGTTACAAACATCAGCACTAACCTAATATACCCTCCCCATTATGGTGGTGTGGTGTAGGGTATAAAAATGAGAATATTAGGATTTTTTCCCATTGGGACAACACATTGGACCGAGGCTAATCCAGAGTTTCAAGAATATATTAAAATCTTTGATTTTGGATCAAATACAAACAATTTACTAGCCTTTAATATTTTTCTTAGATGCCTGTCGGTCGTCTAAACTGTATGCAATAAAAATATCAGTGATGACTAATGATAGCTTTCAAAGGCAAGTTAAATTTTTGCCATGGTCATTACTAGAACACATCTAGATATCGAAATGGAATTCGTAGCTGGCTCTAATAGGAACCAAATCTCACATTTTCTATATTATTTGCTTCAAAATATTCAATCTCCAGCTGCAACACCCTTTATCTATATATTTTAATCAGTTTAAAACGATCGCATACACTATTTAATCAACAATTAGATTTATGTATCCACAAGTTATAAGACAATTGAAAAACTAAATACGCACTATGCATTTTTTTGTTTAACAATTGCAAATATGTACAATTTTTAAACAAAATGTAATATTTTAACCACAAACTAATGACGGACAGAGGGTAAATGTTTCAAAGGCATTGTCTTCGTTTTATGGGGGAATTTGATGGTTGTGGTTTGGTCTAGAGTAGTCTAGTCACTGCATGTTAGTAAACCATTGTTTTGTTTAATGAATTTGATTTTAAACAACTTGAATTTGTGTTGACAAAAACGAACATGAATAAATGATGAATAATAGATCGTGGTTTTTATTTGTATTATTTTTAATTTCCTTACAAATTCAAAAATAATAAAAATGAAAAATATACGTGACTTTAGTGTTTAATGACAATTACGCGCCCCCATTATTATGTTAACAGCAAATTACTGCAACAGCAATGACAACAGCAGCAGCAGCCTCAACCTGATGTTATGTAGCAGCGTCTGTAGGTGTTGCAGCAGTTTTGTTGTTAATCGATTTGTTATATGTACGCTGTTCATTTGATTTTGCCACCATTCTGTCTTTTCATTTTATCTATAACTACGGAAAATGATCTATGGTTTTATCTGTGACAATTTTTTCCTCTAGGGATCGTAGCACAAGTGTTTGTAATTTATAATTAAGTAGGAGTTTAACGCATTAAAGTAACATTTTCGATTAAGCCGATAACAAATTAGAAAATCAAAGCAGTAGTCGAATAATTCATTTATTTATATGCACTGGTGGTGCAACTGATAATAAACTTTTATTTTCTACCAAATTACACCTGAGAAGTTGGTTGGAAATTTAATTTTAAAAGTAATTATTATTGCTCCAATTTTATGATGTTGTCTAGACAAAGAAAGTTTGGAGAATTACTTTAGTAATAAAATCATAAGTATATGTATTGTTTGTTTCCACAATGATTTTCTTTCAGTTATGTAGTGTGATCTTACACTACATTAAAATTAGGTACTTTAGAAGCTTATCACAACTATATGAATTTTTGAAAGTTTAACTAAGGAGTGAGATCGAAAAATTCTTAACATACATATATGTTTATAAAAAAGAAACCACTAAACTTACAGCTTTAATTTTTTTTTATTTGATTGAAATTATTATTACAATTTACAAAAAAAATTATTTTTATAGTTTTAATCACTAGTGATGAAATTTTGAACCTTTTTCGGAAACCCTTCCATTAACGTTTTTATAGTGCTTTCTGTCACTTTGCTCGAACATGTAGTCCATCTCCGTTTAAAATCTACCACACTTTTGGACACCTTTTTTGTACTCTTCAATTCTCTTTTAACAAGAGCCCAATATCTCTCCACTGGCCTTAGCTCCGGGCAGTTTGGAGGATTTGCCTCTCTTGGTACAAATACCACATTATTGTTCTTGTACCACTCAAGGGCTTGTTTGCCATAGTGACAGGATGCCAAGTCAGGCCAAAAATAAGTGGACACATTATGAAGTCTTATGAATGGAAGCAGCCTTTTTTGTAAACATTCCTTGATGTAAATTTCGGTATTTATAGAGCCCGTTGTAACAAATGAGTGGCTTCTTTTGCCGCAACTGCATATTGCTTGCCATACCAAGAACTTTCTGGGAAATTTTGTCTGCTTTTGGGTCCTAAACTTTTCTTCAACATTCCCTCGAGCATCAGCAACATAAAATTTTTGACCTGGAAGTTGCGAAAAATCTGCCAGAACATACGTTTCGTCATCCATTATGCAGCAAGAATATTTTTTTATAAAACTTGACTTCAATTTCCGTGCTCTGTTTTTGGCCTCTAAATTTTTAGTAGCGTTCCTGTCAGGAACTTTTTGAGCCTTGTATGTTTTTAAACCTGCATTAGCTTTAACTTTTCGTACCAAATAGTCCGAGCACTGAGCTAACCGGGCTGCTTTCCTACCGGATGTGTTGGGAGCTCTTTTGAAAATGCGTTCTATTTTTTTGGCTTTAGAAACATCATGTGGACCATTCCTTCTACCTGAACCAGGTTTTCTATCAACTGACAAGTTCTCCCGGTACTGTTTAATAACATTGGAAACAGTTTGACGGCAGACCTTTGTATGCTTGGCCAACTTTTTGTAAGACCAAGTTGGGTTTTGTTGAAAATATTTAATAATTTCAGTACGCACTTTTTTCTGGTCACTCATTTTAATCAGATTAACAAAAAAATTAATATAATTGACATTACACATAATAACTGACATGTTTTTCAAAGGTAACTTGATCAAAAAAAAATTCAAATAATACTTGGGTTAAAAAATGTAATGAAAAACGTGTGTTAAGAATTTTTCGATCTCACTCCTTAAATAAATTATCAATCGTAAGAAAGTCTGTATACCGATCTGAAATGGTTAAAAGGTAATGGTAACGGTATTTTAGATGTAACGGAATTTTTGGTTATTTCGCTAACTGCATTTTAATGATAACGGAATGTTTCGGTCAGACTTATGATGTTCTCGTTTCTGGCATAAATAATGTTTTTATTTTGCCTTTTATCCTTCTTTGTGTTCTTTTCTGACAAATATGCTACAGGTTTTACACAAACCTATTTTTTTTTCAAATTAGGCATGTTCGGATAGGACTGGAGGCTATGTCCGCTTTAAAGAACCATTTTATATATTTTACGTTTATGCATTAAGTTCTCTTTCCGGTTCATATAGAAATTATACATACTCCCGAAGCAAATGTTTTTCTAGAAAAAATATATATAGGAATTTTTTGGGGAAAAATCTTCAAAAATACAACCCTTTTTACATGTTCCAACTTTGGAGGTATGTAACTTTTTCTAAAAAACCATAAAAGATTTAACAAAATGAATAAATAGACCCAAATATCTCTTGAACTAAAAGAGGTAAGGAGAACACAACTGTGAGTTATGAGTTCAAAATAGCCATTAAGACTTTTGGAAAATATATGATTCACATATTATATCTTTATAAAAATTTTTACAATTTTAACGAATTAAGAAATTTATAAAAGACTTTTCAAAAATATAGGAATCAAAAATGGTAGCTGATTTTTTGGAATTTTTTTAAAATGCAATAAATGTTTTGTTTATGAATCGTTTTTATTAAAATTTTACAAATTTTTGATCAAAATGTAAAAGTCAGAAACAAATTTCAAAATGGGAAAATATTCCCGAAATTGATTGCATGTTTAATTATATTTATTTAATGATAATTTTTACGTCTTAGATTTTGTTGATTAATCTTGAATGATTGGTCAATATTAGGGTATTCAATTAATCGGGTTTCTGGTTTAATCGTTTACTCGAGCAAATAATTAATCGAGGTTTAGATTTATTGTCAATAATAGGTTAATTTAAAATAAAACAACGAATTTTGTGTACAAAAACATAAAAAACGGCAAATAAGGTATTTGAGATCATTTTTGTAAACATAATGCCTATTTGTTGCAACAATGTCATAACTCAAAACCCGTGTTTTTTGAACTGAGTAATACAAAATATGCGCCGTTCTATAGTCTTTCATATAGTTTTATCAGTTTTCAAAAAAGTCAATTATTTTTTGTGTGAGAGTGTTTTTTTGTTGTGAACATCAAAATTAAAATTCACGTTTTCTCGTATATTTGACAAGTAAAAATTTGGGTTAAATACGGATTAGAAAGATATTAACATCTACTATTTATATTTCTGAAATCGCATGATTTTTTGAAAATTTATTTAAGAAATAGTAAAATGTCATAAAACATTCAAATACGTTTTTCTCGAAACTACTTTTTTTGAATTATGAGGTTGTTGCAGCAAATGAGAGATGTGTGAATTTTTTAGGGTTTTAGTGAGATCTTCTGAAATAATCTTTTATAAAAAGAATATAATTTAAACGATTTTTTTCTTTAGATTTAATAAAACTTTTATTGGAGAAAAACAGTTTCAAAGATCAAAAGCATGATAAAGAATATTCCTTTTTGGGTTTTTTTAGATTTTGATTAATTTAATAGTTTCGTTTACTTATGTTAAAAGACTCATTTCAAAAAAAAGTTTCGTCTATACATGTAAATTAAATATGTCAGTTGTTATACATACTCACTAATCATGTTTATTGGATGTTCAAAAATATCTAATTTTAATTTGAAATTTGTATTTGAATTGAAAGGAAAAAATAAATACAAAAAAAGGAATTTCGGTTAATCGACACAAATTAATCGGTTTATTTGTTATTTGAAAAACGGCAATTTTAAATTATTCGAACAATTAACCGTCCAAAATTAATCGGTTAACCGATTAACGGTTAATCGATTGAATACCCTAGTCAATATCTATAGGGCCACTGTTTACAAATATTTTAACTAAATCATTACGTACTGCAATTGTATTCTAATTTATTATGAAATATCAACAAATTCATGTAAAAAAGGCAAACATTTCCGTCATTTACAGTTTTGTAATATTTATCCACCATATTCTCCGGATTTAGCACTGAGTGACAATTTATTACCTATTGTTCTTAGCATAATGTGTCACAATCTTTCGAAAAAAAAAATATTAAAAAAAAATAATAATAATTTTAAAATTTTTTTCCGAAATCAAAAACTTTTTTGACGTTTTTTTCAAAAGGGCAATTTTTTCTAAAAATAAAGCTCAACTATTTTTCTTGAAGACCTATTTTGTCGCTTAGTAGATGCGAGTAACTCAAAACATACAATTTTTGACTTTTTTTTTTTAAAAATGGACCATTTCTAAATTTTTTTTTGTTCAAAAGAAAGCTTAGGTCCATTCCTTTAAGATATTTTTGGTCGCTTAGTGGGATGCGAGTGGTATATCTATCAAAATAAATATTTTGTAACTCAAGACATACAATTTTTGACTTTTTCGTGCAAAATCGAACTTTTTGCCAATATGGGACTTTTTTTAAAAAAAAAATGTTTGCTCAAAATAAAGCTTAGGTCTTTTCATTTAAGACCTATTTGGTCGCATAATGGGATGCGAGTAGGATATCTATCAAAAAGGGCCCATTTTGGAAAAAAAGCCAAAAAAGTTTTTGATTTCGGAAAAAAATTATTAAAATTTTTGTATTTTTTTTTAATATTTTTTTTTGAAAGATTGAAGAAATAGCAATCTAAACTATTTGGGACACATTTTGCTAGGAACAATAGGTAATAAGTTACATGGATAAGAAAAAGCACCTGCTTGGACAAAATGTCAAATTTTGACCCCCTCTAACTCAGAGAGTTCTCCATCGATCTTGTTGAAAAGTTGTGTTCCATTAGAACTAACCTTGGTGCAAATTTCATCCCGATCCACACTGTGGTAAATCACAAATCTAGCTGGACAAAATTAAAAAAATAAATATCTGGCAACATTCCTTCTGATCATTTAATGAGTTTCGTTTTGTTTTTTTGGTTTTTAGCTCCGATTAGGAAAAACTAAGCTTTAAAGTCAGTTGTTGTCAACAGGTACATTCAGATTTCAAAGAGAAATGTATTTTTTGTGTGACTTTGGTTTATGATTAAAAAGGCTACGGTGATTTTATTGTCATAATTTTTTTATATTATTAAGCTCTATTTCAAGGAAATATGCAACAATTTTCATTTAATTATTTCCATTGTAACTATTAAAAAAAAACTATTTTTTGTGAGAAGATCAGAAATTGGAAAAAATAAAATATTTACTTTTTTCAAGTAGAGTTAAAGATGTTTATTCCGCATAGTTCCGCTGTAAAACTATATTTGGGTTAATCTGTCAAGTGTTCACTTTAAGGTAAATCAAAAACATCTTGCGCATTTTTGCGACCGCCATACATTTTTTTTCACTTTTCCAGTATGACTTCTACTTTTTCACGAAAGAAAATTTTTGAAGAATGGGTAAAAACTCCCAAAATACATTGCGAAAAAAAAGTTGGTTTTTTATAATCGTTTATATATTTGAACTCATTTTTTATATGATTCATAAGTGAGAAGTGAACCCAACGTGATTTAGATTTGCGATCTACCACACTGTGCGATCGGAAGACATCGATTTCAATAGTTGGTTCACTTGACATGAAATGACCCAAATTTATATTCGTATTACATTAAATAAACTTCTTAAAATACTCAAAGTTATTTAAATAAATTTAAAGTTCATTCACTTTTCAACAAGTAATTGTTTATTTCCATCATAATTACCCAACAATATTTTTAACCCAGTTATTGTTTTATTTTTAATTTTTGTATGAGTATAATTAATTTGCAATTAATTGAAATTCAACAATAATAGTAATAATAATATCATTTACCACACAAAAAAAGAACATACAAATATTATTCATACAAATTAACCCCACCTAGAGAACTTTCAATATTATTTACATTCGCATTCATAAAGTTTTCGAATCAGTTGTGTAAATAGATCAAAAAATAAGTACAAATGAATGCCACAATAAAAAAATGTATATTTCAATTTCAAAAGTTGACTTTCTATTTTTTTCTTGACATTAAAAACAAATGTGAAAAACATAAAATCCAATTCGGAACGTGTCTTTGACAGCTGGGCTCGCTGTCCAAAGGTATTTATGTATGACCGATTGAGTTTTGAAATCTATTTATGTTGGTTTTGTAACAATTTTTGACACCCAATGGTTAGTTGCTTTATTATCAAAAATTTTAAGGTTTTATCTCATAATTGATACTGGTTTTGCTTTTCGAAAAATAAATTTTAAGAATTATTTGTTTAATGGTAACGGAAATACAAACATAAGAGTAAATATTTAATATATAAATGTACTGCTGCAATGACTTGCAGTATTAAGGTTAATGTAGCAAATTTTGTTAAATCATTTTTCATAAAAGACTTTTGAAAATTAGTTAAGCATACAATTTAGCTTGACTAAGCATTAAAATATTTAACAAGGTTTTTTCAAACATTTTAATAAAATATTTTATAAAACTTTATCTTACATGAATTTAATGCATAAGTAACCGCTACTTAGTAGATTTTTTAATGTCAAATCGAAATAATTTTGATAATATTTCATAATATTTAAACATTAGCAAGAGTAAATTCTGAATTTCCCCAATTTAAAATTAGTTAAATTATTATTCTTATTTATAGATTTTTGGTAATTATTCGAACTTTATATACATAATTTGAACTTAAGCCTAATTAAAATTTACTTTCAAATTATTATTATTCTGTTAAAAAAGATAGATAGATGTTCGCTTGATATGATCATTCGGCAATAATCCTTTCCTTTGATATAGACAAATAACAAACTCATAAGTAATGTTAATTTTTTAGCGATACTTTCAAGTTGACTATTATTTATCTTTTTGTATAACTTTTCCTTTTCATATTGTTCTTGTTCAACAATTTATTATTGACTCAAATGTTTTTTGGGTTTAATATTTTATTTGTCTTATTGAATGGCAAATTTTTGTTGCGATTTATGATTAATCGCAGCATTATTCCAATTATTTCGCAATTAATTTGCATTTTTGTTGTTTGATTTTGTTTAGTATTATTATTATTCTTACTCTTACATAAACTTATTTGATCTCAGATATTAATTTTATTTTGAATATAACTGAATGAAAAATTATTAATCATGATTTAGTGAAACTAATATTTGTTTAAGAGTAACTATGTAATAGTTAAATTTAATTTCAGTAGCTAAATTTTAAGAAAATTAAATCTATATTTGAAAAGAATATTAATACATAAGAATTGTGTAATTTAATTGTAAAATTTCTACATATTTAAAACGGAGTTTATAAATAGGATTCTGGAATTCTTTTGATAGCGATGTCTTTAACTTGGCAAGGGATTTATCTTGTCACTGTTTAGAGAAAAGCAGCCTAATGGGGAATTACAAACAGGCAGAAGCGCCTTTTTAAATTATCCTGGCAGGATTTAAATTACACTGAGAGCGTACAGGAAACAGGCAAGATTTTGAAAATGTACATTATGAAAAAGTTTTGAGCAAAGTTTAAAGACAGACGCAGGTACACAAGACCTTTAATACTAAGCAATCCTAAAATTCTATAAAATGTTTGGAGATTCTACTTGATACTCACTTTTCCATTATTTCTAAAACTAAAATACAATTTGCATTGGGTTTCTTTCTTCTAGTAAAAACAAATGAGAAATCAAGCTACCTCCTTCCATTTTAAACTAATTAATATGCCAAGCTTACTCTAAGTGATTCTAATGGAATTCTTCGCCATATAAGTCGCCCAAACTTGAACTGGAACTGCAGATAGTATAGTATCTTATATCTCATATCTCATTCGTGAAGACGCTTTTACCACGTTTAAGAACATTTAACCAATATGACTGTTTTGTATTTCTGAAATACACAGTTATATCCGAAAAGTGATTGATTAAAATCCCCAGTTGGAGATGAATTGATGCAAATCTGGGTAGGGATTGGTATACCAATACTAGTTCCAACACTTTGTATGAAATTGAACGCATTGGAGTCACAGTTACCTTACTAGCTACGTAGCTGGTTACTTGATCAGATACATAACTAGTTATTTTAACATGTACGGGTGATAATTTACCTCAAGTAGTCGGTTAAAAGGACATATCATAGGTAGTCCAATATCCGATTGCTTGTAAACAAACCTTCTTCCTACAACTCTCCAATAGAATACTTCTGAGGGGTAAAATAAGTGATTACACTCTAGATTCCTTAGAGACACTTAAGTGACAATTATCTTTACGCTAGATACCTTGGGATGTACAAAGTAACCAATTGACTTGTTAAATGACCCGAAATATATAAATTGGAGTCAGGAAAGTTGTCAAGACATTAGTGACATTTACTGTATATAAGGTATACATTAACTTCCTGCTAAACTGCTGGGTTTTGAATAAAATATGTGTTTATTTTAAAATATTAGCTGAGAGCTAATTAATCTCTGATTAATGAAATTTGACATGCGCAAAAAAGAAATGTTGTAGAGTTTAAGTTTTAAATTTCGACAACATGGGCCTATGACGGGTGCGGCCAGGGGTACCCGAAGTAGGACAACTTGGGTATGTTGAATTTTTAAAAGGATCCTATTTCTTTGTCTGTGCTCCGATTTACACAAATTAAATATAATATTTTTGTCGTTTCATACTACAAAGTACGTTTTGTTAAGCACCAATTTTTTAGAACCCATTTACAAAATTAAAAAATTATGCAAACCTGATTATTTCTAGTAGATTCCAAACTAAATATTATAAAAATACCAAAAAACCAATTTGTAAAAAATTGCAAAAAAGTACCTTTTGTTCTGCGGCTCCTTAAATATAGGTAAAACAAATCGAGGTAGTGGTGGTATATTGCTTATATCTCAGCCTCTTGTGAGCCGATTTTCCCGATTTAAGTAGCTACCGGACGCTGCGGAAAGTTGATATTAACAAACAGACGTACTAAGCTACATATGTCGAATCACATATATATATATAAAGGTCCTGAATATATAGACTTTATGGGCACGCAAATAAAAACGGAACTTCACCATTCATGGTGAAGGGTATAGAAGATAAATTTTTAATCAATTAGTTTTTAATTGCGAATTATACTTAATTTATCATCCCTACTCCTATTTTAACATAAAATATAGAAAATATATGTATGTATAAAAAGCTAAGATTTAATAATGCCAAAATATAGAAAAAAACCAAAAATATTTACTATATAATGATTACAGCCACATGAACTAAGATTCTCATATAAAAACATATAAAAATAAAAAAGCGTGAGTGTTTACAAGATACAAGCAACTCAACCATACAAAATAATTGTATGAAAAATTGAAATTTGTTACACACCGAGTTAGTGTGTTTTATTTTTTGTTTGTAATTAAGACAAACTACCAAATCACTTCTTACAACAATGTTTTTCTTTTTTTTTTGGTTTAAAGCTAGAAAGGATCTGACTGACCATGCTACACAGCCAAAACTCTTGTTTTTTTTCAATTTCAGAGTGTTTGTTTCTGTTTCTTTTTTTCAATTTAGTCTCGTACTGCGTATACGTAACATGTGTTATTATTTGAATTGTTGTTGCTATTGTTGGTGTCTATTAAAACGTAAAATATGTATATAATTTTGTGTGTTTAATATAAATAAATGGATACGAGACACAAGACAGAAAACACAAATATTTATTGCATAATATTTTTGGACATACATTAGGGTATTCAATCGATTAACCGTTAATCGGTTAAACTAAAATTAAGGAATTTGGAAATGACCTTTTTTCTAGAATTTTTTATGGTGAACTAAAATTAAGGAATTTGGAAATGACCTTTTTTCTAGAATTTTCTATGATGAACTTTGTCCTAATGAGTCGGAGGACGACATGCTGCAACTGAAGACATACTAAAAAGAGTCTTTTGTCAGAACTTAACGAAATTATTAAAAGTATTCAAAATCTAAAAATATCCAAAAAGGACTCCAATGGAGGATTTTATTTGCTTATACAAAAACTAAAAAAAGAACTGAGAAATTTGATATTCTTACATTCGATTTCTCCAACATCTTAAATTTTAAACGGAAAATATTTAAATTATGTATATTCTTTTTATTAATAAAATTGTTAAATAAGTACATACACAAAATTGGTGATTTTCTTTTCAATTTAAAATTAAAATAGAAATTATTTAATAGAATAATTTAAAATTAACCGATTATTAACCGATTAAATCAAAACCCCGATTAATTATTTGCTCGATTAACCGATTAAACAAGAAACCCGATTAAATGAATACCCTATCATACATACATACTAGGGTATCCAAATTATTCGATATTTTTTTTGTTCGAATAAAACGATCAAATAAAAGATTTAAAATTGTTCGAATAATTCGACTACATGTTTAAAATCAATCGAATTATTTGAATGATATAATAATACGACTAGAAATCGTTATTAGTTCAGAAAATAATGAAGAAATTATAAAAAAAATTAACCGATTACTCGAATAATAAATTTAAAATTTTTATTCAATAAAATATTGACAATCCTAATCTCAACATTAATAAGTTTAATTAATGGGTCAAATTAAACAGTAGTTTAGAAATTTTTGTTTATATATAATTCAATATCTCACTACTATTGAACTATTGGAGATATCATAACGAAATTTCACAGATTGGAGCTGATGTGTTTTGGTGCTTATTTGGAGTTATTCAGCTTCGTAGGCGGAATAAAGGCCAGAGTCTGGCCGCTCAAAGTTGGTCACTTCCGGTCTTTTTTTTTTAAATCGCCAAAAATCTATTTATAATCCGAATGAGTTGAAATTTAGAATAAAAAAAAAGTATTTTTTACGTTTTTTTCCCAAAAAAGTCCCTATTTTCTTCTTTTATAGACTAAATGTTTCATCGGGACTATTTATTATTAAAGCGTCTAAAACAAAATTTGGCTGATTTAAGCGGATATATCACCACAAACCCTATCCAAGCTTGCCCAATTTTAAAACAAAATATTAAGTTTGAGTAAAAACTTCAAAAAACGCAAGGCACTGATCCTTGAAAAAGCTGCATATTTGTATATGTTACTTAAATACGTACAATATTTGTTATGCTATCACATGGTAAAATAAATAACGTCACAGTGGAACACATTTTCCCCGTTTTAGGAATTTGATTTAAGGATATTTGGATATCCTTAAATCAAAGGATATTTAGTTCAAATATTTAGGATATTTAGTTCAAAATTATGTAATGATATCTTTAACCGTTAAAATTGGAAAATCACCATTTTAATTTTTTTAGTTTTAAAGATAAATGATGTCCGAAAAATTCATAAAATTATTTCATTTTGCTAAAATATACCCAATATTTATATAAAAAGTAAGGAAGTATGGTCGGTCAAGCCCGACCATATAATACCCTACACTAAGTAAAAGAGCAAAAACATTTTTCTTTTAAAATTTCAATAATTTATATTTTTGAGTGATTTTTGGAAGTGAATTTTGTGTGTATACCAACATTTTTAAGCGATTTATGCACGTTAAAGTGATTTTCGGAAGCGGGTCTATATGGGAGCTATGACTAATTATGGACCGATCGTAACAAAATTTGGTGACATGAATTTTGTGTATATAAAACTTATTTGGAGCGGAATTTGTGGAGATACATATATAAATTAAACATTTATGACCGATAAAGTCAAATTTCGTGAGGACATTTGTATGGGGGCTAGGTGAAATATAAGACAGATTTCAGCCAGTTTCAATAGGCTTGGTCCTTGAGCTGAAAAAATAATATGTACCAAATTTCATCGAAATATCTTCAAAATTGCGACCTGTACTCTGCGCACAAGGTTTACATGGACAGCCAGCCAGCCGACGAGACGGACGGACGGACATCGTTTAATCGACTCAGAAAGTGATTCTAAATCGATCGGTATCCTTTAAGGTGGGTGTTAGACTAATATTTTTGGGCGTTACAAACATCTGCACAAACGCATTATACCCTCCTCACTTTGGTGGTGTAGGGTATAAAAATCTTATATGACCATGTGAAATTTCATTAAGATATCTCCAATCGTTCACGAGCTACCAAATTATTTCCAAAATAAAACGTTTCGAAACAACTGTGTTGCCGTTGTATCTAGATCCTACGTATCCTGCTTCTAAATATATTCCAGGATGACACAAAACCATTTATTATACCCTACACCACCATAGTGGGGAGGGTATTATGCACGACATAATTTCATGGTGATCGGTCCATAATTGGTCATAGCCCCCATATAAGGCCCACTGCCGAAAATCACTCAAAAATATAAATTATTGAAATTTTAAAAGAAAATTTTTTTTTGCTCTTTTACTTAGTGTAGGGTATTATATGGTCGGGCTTGACCGACCATACTTTCTTACTTGTTTTTAAGTGTTTTTGAGAAAAACGTGATTTTGGTTTTACTGCAAATTGTATGGGAACAATATTCGTATGAAATGGTTAGATTTATCGAAAGATCATTATTCGAATGGATACCCTAGTACATACATATACCCACACAATGTATATATTTAAATAAGCGTAAGAGTAAATATTTATATGTTGGCGGCAATCTGAACAGACTTTTCAAATTTTACAATGACGACAAAACTCTAAAACTCAGAGATGACATAGTATAAAAACAGTTGCAATCGGATTTGAAACCTATTTTTTTGTTCTATAAAAACAATCTCTTCTCAGCTATTTGTTACTTTTTGCATCCACTCAAATGGATATGACTGATGTGCTTCGGGGTCACCTAACGTCTCGTTTTGGAAATTGGTATTTGACCGTTTCAGATTTCTTTCTTCAAGTTTTCCGAAAAGCATCGATCCCATATATGCTACTAACATGTGTAGTTATCAAAGGTGAAATTCCATTAATCGGATACAATTCTCTCTGAAAATTATAATTCTCCTAACATGTCATATTGTCATAATGTCCTAATATTCCACAATGGTTTCAAAATGTTGTTATTGTCTTTCAAGCAAAAAATTTTCTAAAATAATATTACTCTGTATGCTACGTTTATTGTGTTATCGTAACCAACCAGCAGAGACCTGCTTTGAACGCCTAAGAGTCGGTTAAGTAGAGCCGCCGAGTCGTGAAATATTAGGGCATTATGACAATATGACAATAGGAGACATTGTGAATTGACCAAATATATTTTTATTGTAATGTTGTTTCTGGTACTTTTCAGTCTATCTTCTTACAACGGCATACAAATTTGATTAGAAGTGGTAGAGTTTAATGCGTTCACTCTGTGTATGAATGTTTTGGAAAAATGTGAAACCTCGCCCGCAACTTTTGCAAACCATGATACAGATAGTTGTACTGTATAAAGGTAAGTATATATACCCAGCAACTCTTGGAAATAGTTTCGCGTGGTTACCCAGCTACTATACGCTCTTGGCAATGAGAGGTGTACAATTGCCACCTTTTAAATAGACATTGACTAGTGAAATTGCTAGTTAATGGTGGTCGATTATTTTTTTAAATTATTATTAAATGTTTGTAATTGCATATTTTTGGTATTTAACTTATCCGCCGAAGAACATAATTTCAAGAATACAGTTTTTTTTGAAAAAATTTAAATTTTAAAAGTGAAAATATCTTTTAACTCACGATGTTCTGGTTCAATGTTAACTTATATTTATACTGTCGCACAATGGGGTCAATAACGTCTAGAAATCAATATGTTGGCTAGTGAAATGTTCCCAATTGCATCCTTTAAAACAACAGGATAGATTTACAATATACAAAATCATTTATTTAAGATCCAATGAAAAATAAAAAGTTTAATTTTTTCTAACAAATATTTAAATTAAATCATTAAATTTTGAGGTCAACCACAAAAATTACTATCATCACGATTTCTTTTTTAAATATTCACGTTTGTTTAAGTATTTAAAGGATCGGTTCTAAGTGAAACTTTCAACTAAAATCGTTAAAAAACAATATGTAGACTATAGAGTTATTTATAATTCTTAAAAAAAACACGTCAATGGGATTTCTGACAATATGGAAAACTTAGCAAATCAAGTAATTTATACGATTTAAATTTCTTTTGAACAACTCAGACGGGAAAACAACAATAGCATTCAATTACAGATAATTAAGTTATAATATTTGCACAACTGCATTTAAATAAATTCTCATAAAAATCTTAACACAAAACGTACGAATTCTGTATAAATATTGACAAATTAATAAAGATGAAATTAGTTCTACGAAATAGTTCTAAAGTTTAGCATTTTAAACTATATACGAGTATGAAAATCACTTCAGTTTTTGTAATATTTGCATGGGCTTTAATTTTCTGCTTCGTTAGCATAGAGGCAGGACCTGCATGCAATAAGGCATGTACCCGCGAATCAAATCCCGTTTGTGGTAGATATCGAAGACCAAGTGGAATATCATCACAATGTACTTTCGCAAATCCATGTTTGTTGGCAGTTCACAGATGCCAGACAGGAGAACGTAAGTTGTTTAATTAAAACAAAAACTGTATTTTAGACCAGAAATTTTAATTAGTCAATAATAATTTGTTTTATTAAAGCGTGGACTGCAACTCCAGGAGCTTGCCCTAAAATGACGGTCGATTGCGAGAGACAAGTAAGAGGTTAAATAAGCTATGTTTATGAAAATTTTAAGAAATATGTAAATGAATTGTGCTAAAAAGAATTTGAAATCAATGTGTTATTTTATTGTTGGAAAATTATTAGATTTCTTAACTTTAAACAATACATTCAGAATAAAGGAAATTAAATTGTTCGTCTTGAAAAATGATAACAGGATATAGTTTTCATTTCTAGAGATTGTCCTCTTTGGTTTGATACCCATATTGACAAAAACTAATGGTTATAAATATTTATAGATTTTTGGTAATTATTCGAACTTTTTTATATATATAATTTGAAAAGAAATTTTTAATTAGGCTTAAGTTCATTTTTATTATAATTTTATTTGTAATAATTCAAAGAATATCATTGAATACTAAAATTTTAGACAATTGGCAAATTGGAATGCATTTTCTACCCTGCCAAGGGCGTCATCAACAATCTTCATTGTCAAGGTCTATTTGTAAATATCATCTATTTAACTTACTATTATTAGGAATTAGAATATGGGAAGCCTAAATCATATTTATATTATTTGTAAATTAGACGAAATTTCAAATATTTTTATTATATATGTGTATTCTTATTATTACAAATTTATTATTTTATTAGTGTTGCTGTAGTCAACCTTTGGTTAACAATTCAGCTATCAATGTTTTTGTATATCCTTAAGACTTTCAAGTCCTTTTGAAAGGAGAAGTTATCATAAAATGAAGAACTGAGAACTGAAAAAATCGCAGCTTCAAATATAGCCAGCAGTTCTAGGAGACTGTGCCGAACTAGTGATTTTACCTATCATTTAGGGTGACAACTAGTTAGATAACTAGTTATTTTAACACGTGCATGTCTTAAGCAGGGCGTCAATTGACCCTTTGTAATTAAAACAAGTAAGAAAGTATGGTCGGTCAAGCCCGACCATATAATACCCTACACTAAGTAAAAGAGCAAAAACATTTTTCTTTTAAAATTTCAATAATTTATATTTTTGAGTGATTTTCGGAAGTGGGCCTTGTATGGGGGCTATGACCAATTATGGACCGATCACCAGGAAATTAGGTAGTGTGATTTATGTCTATATGAAAGTTTACTATGTTGAATTTTGTGAGTATACCAAAATTTTTAAGCGATTTATGCACGTTAAAGTGATTTTCGGAAGCGGGTCTATATGGGAGGTATGACTAATTATGGACCGATCATAACAAAATTTGGTGACATGAATTTTGTATACATAAAACTTATTTGGAGCGCAATTTGTGGAGATACATTTATAAATTAAACATTTATGACCGATAAAGTCCAATTTCGGAAGGACATGTGTAAGGTTTACATGGACAGCCAACCAGACGGACAGACATCAGAAAGTGATTCTAAGTCGATCGGTATACTTTAAGGTGGGTGTGACTAATATTTTTGTTACAAACATCTGTACAAACGCATAATACCCTCCCCACTATGGTGGTGTAGGGTATAATGAGTCTGTCTGAAAGCTGATCTGAAGTAGTCTATCAGCTACGTAGTTGATCAGCTACATATCTAAATATTTTAGCATGTATAACAAGTAAGAAAGTATAGTCGGTCAAGCCCGACCAATATAATTATGGACCAATCGCAATAAAATTAGGTGGCATGACTTCTTCATATATGAAACCTTTTTGTGTTGAATTTTATTTTAATACCAAAATTTTTTAGAAATCTACACTCATTAAAATGATTTTCGGAAGTGGGCATTATATGGGAGCTATGGCTAATTATGGACCGATCGTTATAAAATTTAGTGACATGACTTTTGTATATATATAAATTATTTGTGCTGAGTTTTATTAGTTACCAATATTTTTAAGAGATTTATGTTAGTTAAAGTGATTTTCGGAAGTGGGCCTATATGGCAGCTATGACTAATTGTGGACCGATCATCATACAATTTGGTGAGGCGATTTCGGCTTATATAAAACTTATTTGTGATGAATTTGGTTTGGATATCTATATAACTTGGAGATTTATGAGAGCTTAATTATTTTCAGATAGGGCAATCGTATGGGGGCTAGGAGAAATAATGGACCGATTCTAACCAAATTGGCTTCGTCCTTGAGACATTAAAGAAGCTTGTACCAAATTTTATCGAATTATCTTTGAAATTCTTTCCTGTAGTTTGATTACAAGGTTTACATGGACGGACGAAAGTGATCCTGAGCAGATCGTTATACTTTGAATTGGGTGTTGAGACAATATTTTGGTATGTTACAAACATAAAGCACTAACCCAATATACCCTCCCCACCAGTCCAATAACCGATTCCTTGTAAATAAACATTCCTCCGACAACTCTCCAATAGATTGCTTCTGGTGGGTAAAATAATTGCTTTCTAAAGTTCATTACAAAATAAACGTTTAAAGAGACTCCAGTTTACTTATAGACACTGAAGTGACAAACTGACTTCAAGCTAGTTTACTAGGGATGTCATAATACTAAGGTAAAAAGAAAATAAACTATATGAGATTTATATAACACAATTATCGTTTAAAGTGACTACACTCTATATTACTTAGGTACACTTAAGTGACAATTGTCTTCACGCTAGATTACATGGGATGTATAAACTAACGAATTGACTTCTTTCTGCACAACAAATAGCATATGAACCAAAAATATATAAAAACATTGACTACTTGCTTAACTGCTGGGTAATGGCTATCTATATGCACAATCAAATTATACGACTTTTTGAATTTCGAAACCAAAATGTCTCGGTTGAAAGAGATTTGAAACCAACGATGAAATCGTCTCACAAAAAATACCTATTATGATTACCTCGATAAATCTTATTTTTTGGAAGGGATAAAAAAAATGGAAACCCTTTGGACAAAGTACATGGAGCTCAATGGAGACTATGTTGAAAAATAAAATAATTTTTATCCAAAAACCAGTGTTTCATTCAAAAAGTCGCGGACAACTGCATAAAAAGTATAAAAAAACATCCTTGAGTTTCTATAGATTTATTACTTAACGTTAATATGACCACTTTTTATGCCATTCTCATTCCGTTTGTAATTTCCACAATATAATTTTCCGACCCTATAAAGTATATATACTCTGGATCCTTATAGATATCGGAGTCGATTAAGCCATGTCCGTCTGTATGTCTGTCTGTCTGTTGAAATTAACTTTCCGAAACCCCAAATAACTTACATACACGATTCATACATCAATATCTCCGGAATTCTTCCGGCTCGGATGCTATTTAAAATCGGTCCACAAATGGCTGAGATATAAGGAAAAAACCAGGACAACCTCGATTTTGACCTATTTTTTTACCTATGTATATCTGGATTACTTAGTCATTAATATAGACAATATGGATATCTAATGATAGATATTTCAAAGACCTTTGTAACGACGTATATAAGACCATAGTAAGTTGGATCTACAATGGGTCAAAATCGGAAAAATATTTAACCCGATTTTTTTTTCACCAAAAGTTCTTTGTTCGCTAAATATTAAAAAAAATTAAATAACCAAAAAAAAATTTCAAATTTAAAAAAAAACAATTCGAAAAAATTTTTTTCCCAAAAAATGAAAAAACAACTTTAGAAAAAAAATAAATTTTGTTTACCAAAAAATATTTAAAATTTTTATTTTAAAGTATAATTTGGTGAAGGGTATATTATATTCGGCGAATATAGCTCTCTTACTTGTTTATATTGGGAATTTCCAAATTATTTTTTGTTTTTTCTTACATACATTTAATAAAATATATTTTCACACGAAAATCAATAAATATGTTTATTATAATCTTTAAAGAAATTTTAAAAATTTGAATAAAAAACTTGGAATTAATTACAAATGGAATTTTCTGAAATACAATTAGAAAATTCTGAAATACAAATGGAAGTTTCTGAAATGTAATTAGAAATTTCTGAAATACAATTGGAAATGGTGTAGTAGTTTAGAATATATAGATTTTTTACTGGTTAGAAAATGTTTGAATTTGTAAATAAATTTTCCAATTTTAAAATATTTTATTAAATTAAAAAAATATTTGCTTAAGAACGTCTAATTCTATCACATTCAGGAGAATTTACAGCACAACGTCCGGATTTTCCAATCCATTCTATATTAAAAATTAAAAATAATCCATTGAAATGTTTACTGAATCAATAAATACAACTAAATATTCCCCAACTTACGTTCATTTGTCAAACACCTGCGCACTTGCAACAAGCATGGATTCCCATAGGTACATTGTAACAGTTTGCCATCACGACGCTTTAAGCTGCCACAAACAGGATTGTATTCCCGTGTACAAGCTGTATTGCAACGTGTACCTTCAGCACCCATGATGCAGAAGAATAAACCCAATGATAGAATCATAAAAACAGGAGCGAGATACATTTTGTTTATATTTTAAAAGCGCAGAAGATTATTTTAAAAGTGATTTTTTATAAGCTTTTCTGTGATTATATATAGAAGTTTTAATAAAAGGAATATTTTAATTGTTTAATAAATGAAAAGCTTTTTTAACAAAATACTTTTGTTTAATTTAGCATTAATTTAAAAAAAAATTAAGGAACACTTGTGTAAATATAATCAAATTTCATAGAATTGTAAAAAATAAAAAACAGTGTATAGGGTTGGTCGAAAATAAGTTGACCCAGTTACGCTATAGAATTATGGATTAGTAAAAGACGAATCCAGAAATGTGAAAATTAGTTTTTTCAACATAGTTTCCTTTGAGATCTAAGCACTTTGTTCAACGCTTATCAAATTTTGTCATTCCTTCCAAAAATTATAATTGTTTAGGTTATCAAAATAGGTATTTTTTTGTAGTCACTCGGGGCTAAATCTTGAGAATATGGCGGAAGATGGAGCATTTAGGCTAATTCATGGATTTTTGCCATGGAAACTGCACATGTGTGTACCCTTTTGTGTACCCGATTGTGAGTAAACGAGGCAGCTATCTTGCGAAAAGCTTTCTCATTTCCAAGTGATCATATTCAAAATTTAAACCACTGAGCCATGTGAGATTGCTTGGGCTATCACAATCTCTCGCACTTTCAATCTTCGATCGGACAATTTTTCCATTGTTTCGCTTGTAAATACCTCAATTGGCCATTCACCACTTTTTTACCATTAAAATTGATGGTGCAGAGTTCCCATAGTATTTATTTCTGCAAAATATAATGTTTAATAAGCAAACGAAATTCACTTTTTTCCAATTTCTCAAGTCACGATGTAGTCTCCTATCAATGGCTGTCAAACATAAGGCAGCTTCTTCAAATTTTGACAGGAGACAATTGGCAGATGCCTGTTGACATGAGCAGTGTTAAGAGATTCAAAAAGTCGCGGACTTATTGGTCATGGACTAATGGCCCACCCTCGTATAATAAAATTTCTTAAAATTGGTTATGTTAAAATGTTTTTTTTTAGTTGCGTTTTAAAAATCTTTATTGGTTCGGTAACGGTGTGTCGACATTATTACATCGGATCATTTACATTTTATAGATTTAAAATTTAATATAGAAATCATATTTTTAGTAACGTTCTATAGAAGCACATTCAGTAAAGTATTTATCACAAGGTCCCGAAGAAACATCCCATGCTTTTTTTAAAAAAAAAATAATTTAATTAAATAATTTAATCATTAAACAAATTTTATTTAGCAACTTACATTCATTACTAGTACAAGCGTGCGCATGCAACAAACATTGATTTCCGAAGGTACATTGCAATAAGTTGTCAGTACTTTTTTCGAAGCTGCCACAAACCGGTTTGTAAAGACGGGGACATATAGTTTGGCAGTGAGTTTCTTCAGATCCCACGATGCAGAAGAATAAACACAATGATAAAATCAAAAAACCTGTGGCAAAGCGCATTTGGAAAAGTAATCAACAGTTTAGAGTTTATGAAAGCAATTTTAAAACTATTTCACTATTTATAGTAATTTTTTGTTTGTAACTCATTCTAATACTCATTCTATGATAATATTTTATAGAAAACTATTACGACTAAGCACGTATGTCGGTATTGTTTAAGACATCAATGACTATTTGGTTCAATATAAGTATTAAGTAATAAAATTTAAAACTGAATAGAAGGGTGTCCCAAAATTTGTTCCACATCAATATCCAATTTAGACAGAAAACTCTCTGTTATCACGTCGCTATATTCCATCAGTAACATTCACTGTTTAACCAACACCGTTTTCAAAAAGTATATTCCAATGATTCCTCAATCCAAAAAACAAACAATGACATTCACATGTCGGTTCTATGTTCCTTATTGCTTGGGATGATTTTGCTCAAAAAATCGATGATGATGCTGACAAAATTCCGTTATATTTCAAATATTTTTTATCAAATTGTTTGCCATACAAAATGATTTGAACATTCATAATTATCTTATAATAACACTGTCCAACAGCATTTTTGAAACAGAATAGCGACCCTATAATTTTGAAAGGCATGTTGAGTGGGTAATTTTTGTGGAATAAACTTATAGTCCAGCTGGTCTGATTTTTTTTTACAGTGGGTCAAAGTTTTAATTTTTTGATCGAAGGTACACAGAGAAAACAGATTCGTAATAGCAACCGAATTTGTTGTCAATCGAATGATTCGGTTGCGCAGATCGAATTTTTCGTTTCTAGCAACAGAATATCAGTGGATAAAGAAAAAATTCGGTTGAAGCAACCAAACTTTTGTTACCAATTCTAAAATTTTTTAGTCACAACTGTAAAATTCGGTCACTAAGGCAGAATCATTCGATTGGCAACAAATTCGGTTGCTATTACGAATCTGTTTTCTCTGTGTAGCATTATACTAACTGGAAAAAATGTTGTAAGTTAATATCTGAGAGAATTCTTATTGTCAGATTTATATAGTGGAATTTTATGGGGATAATTTTTGTGGAAGATCTTAACCCTCTATCTCCTCTCTTTAGGTTTTACCGTTTTTTCGAGAAAATCAAAAAATTTCCTTTTAAAAACGGCATTTAAGAATTAAAATATTCTACGAAAATTTTTGTCGGAAAATTTCAGTGGGGGTCACCAAAGATACAAAAGTTGTAAATAGAACCTTTTACTCTTAATTAGCAAAATTACATGTCATCTCGGGTCTCACATTGTTTTAAAAATATCTCCATTTTGAAGTGTTCCTCATAATTTACAATTATTAAAAATGTCAAAAATTGGTTTCAATTCTCAAATGTTAAGCGGGTTTCAGCATTATTTAACTACTTAAAAGATATTTTATAGTTTCTCTTGATGTAATATTTTATTCCTCAAGGTACCATTTTAGGTCCAGTATTTTTAATTTTTTCATTAATGACATATGTATGTCATTGTTTTCGCAATTCTGAATTTATCCTATATTCGGATGATCTATTCAAGATTTTAGGGATTTACAGAATGATATAAATATAATTATTGTCTGGTGGAAAAATAATGGTCTTCCTTTTAATCTTAAAATGATTTACCACAGATTTCGTAATATTTTAATTACAAATTATTTTATGAAGAATCAAATGTTGCAATCAGTTGATGAAATCCTAGACCTAGGTGTTGGTTTTGACAATAAACTAACCTGTGTTAGTCATTTAAACTATATAATTCCCAGATCTTCTTCTATTTTAAGTTTTATCAAGCGAAATGCTGTTTGATTTCCTTATTAAAAATATTTTGATTTCAACGTTTGTCCGATCTATATTGGAATACGCATCATTTATTGTGGATAATTTTGAAAAAGTAAATTAACAATTTTTGTCGAATGACTTCATTCGGCACATGTCTTGCCGCATGAATTTATACGATATTCGCTGGAAAAATCACCTTGAAAATTGACGAGGCAATTCACGTTGTAAACGACACTACGGAAGGAGGTGTGAAAATTATGGAGGACTATAATAAAATATTGTATATTGTTCCCACGAACGAAATTGGAGGAATGCAGCACGCCAATTTAAAACCGATCGAGCTCAAACTTTAGTCAATTTTTTATTCAAACCTCACACAAAACTGTCCTTCTGAAGCAAAGGAGTTTTAAATTTTTCCTTACATTGAGGGTCCACCTTAAAATATCATATATATCATTCGAACAGTTTCTTCATTTCAAATCCGATGAGAAATATAAAGTCAGTTTTTATGCAACTTAGTTACTGTCGTATAAGAGATGAAAACATAAAAGAGCAGAATAAAGGCATAATTTAAGGTTTTTCCAATTTTTTTATGCCTTCCCAAAAATAATATTTGTTGAGGTCATACAAATAGGTACTTTTTGTGAGTTTATCCCATAGTTGGAGTCAAATATCTTTCCGGCGCGACACACGGGGCTAAATTCGGAGAATAGGGCGGAAGAGGGAGCATTTCGTAGCCTTATTCATGGAATTTTGCCATGGAAACTGCACATATGTTTACCCGATTGTGAGAAAACGCGTCTGACATCTTGAGGAAAGTTTTCTCATACTCAAGTGATCATTCAAAATTGAAACCATTGGTTTTTTTCCGCAAAAAAGTAAGCTTAATGAGCAGACGAAATTCAAAAACAACTGTCAACACAAACCAAATGACGTAGATTGTTCTAATTTTGACAGGATTCAACTGACAGATGCCTATTGACAGGAACAGTGTTCCAATTTAAGTTAAGAGCTGGGATATTCAAAAAGTCGCGGAATTATTGACGTAAAATTACAGATGTGAAATTTCAACACTCATTTCAGCTTCTCTACTAAAATGTTTCGCACAAACAAACGCCTGGTAAAACTGTGTTAATTATTTATTTATTTCTCTTCGTAAACAAACAAAAGTAAAACATATTACGAAAAATGTTGTTATTTATACGTGTGTGATCAAACACAATACGTTGTTGGTTGGTTGGCTCAATTGGATGACTACCTGTCTGGCTGGCTGGCACAAAAACAACAAAAATTAAATAAAATTGTCAAACCCATAAGTTCGAAATTAGATGGAAGCATTAAAAGAACAAGAGATTTAGGAGCTGAACAAATATTACATCCATATTTATGATGCTGGTGGCAGCGACAAATGCTGCATATTGTTAAGGCACAGACTCATGTGCTGCATATACAATTACAGTAGTATTGCAGCATGTATGTTAACAACAACAGCAGCAACATTATGATGTTGCATGCTGATGTGATCAAGTGTTTAGGAAATATTTTTTTACAATTTTTATGCGGTAGTGGCGGCATTTTTAACTTTGATAAATAATATTAACTACATGTTATAAGAAATTCAGTATTTTTTTTGTTCATAAAAGAGCATTTTTATATTTATTTTGTTAGTTACAATGCCCCTTAGAAATATTATATCAATCATACTTTATCTAATCAGGATTTCCATAATAATTTTTTCTTAAATTCTACTCATAAAAATAAAGATTAATGAATAAAATTGCTTTACATTCCACTTGAAAAAAAACTAAAATCACATAAGCCAAACATGTTGTTTTATCTAGTTTTGTGAACTTGGTAGGTGTGATTATTACAAGATCATGTGATAAACCGATCAACCTCGATTATTTGGTCATTCAATTATTAATAACAAGTGCAGATTTAAATTTGTTCCAATCATTTGTCATAAAAATCTGTTCAAATTTAACCGTATGTGACATAAAGCAAATTTAGACTGATTTTTTTCTTTAGTGTGTTATGTTTTTTATTAAGTGCATACAAGTGTGCGAGCGTACAGTCAAGGTTAAAAGTATCCATATCCAATATAAAACATGTAATTTAATATAATTTAAAGTGAATTTTTTTCAACACGCCCATAAATGGGTGTGGTATTTATATATACGAAAAAATTTGGGACACATTTTCTGTATGTTATATTGAATACAAAAGTTATGTATTTTCTTAAATAAAAAGGAAAAGATTACATGAAAATGTTGATCGATAGACCTTATTAATTAAAGAGACCGGACATAAATAATAAGTAAAGTAAAGATTTCATACGAATATGGAACTACTTATATCTGAAATGATTGTTAATGTTGAGCAGTTTAACAAATCGTATTCAGAAACACATCACGCTTTACAAATACTAAATTAATGATTAAGAATAATTCGATGTTTAATTAATTTTACAGGAATCTTAGGTGAAATTTGCTGATGCATAACATTATTTGCCTAGCTTAAGCTCCTTTGCTAAACTATTGAATGACTGAAGTTAATTTGTATCCCCTTATAACTTGCAAAATTTAATGATACATAGTAGCAATTTACAATCAGAGATCAGTTTTAATTCACTACGAAAACTGTTGAGAATTTCATGTGAGCATGCCCTGTAAAAGAAACAGCTTCATGGTAATGCTCCTATTGCTTTTTTGGAAGGTACAGACAAATAAAAAATATAGTTACAAGTTTTTGAAAAATATTATCACATGATTGTAGCAATCATAGATATTAAAGCAGTAAATAGGTATATGTTTGTGACAACCATTTTTATAATGATGGATTTACGATATTATGTTATTCCCGACTTATGGATATCATAATCTAAGAAAAACATATGGTATCATGAACATGATTTCCATAAATATATACTTATTTACTACAATCATATATATGATTGCGACAATCATGTGAATCTTAACTTTACCGTATTATAGTTGCCACAATCTTATAAATAATTACTGTGACAATAAAAAGTTATTTTTTCTCTGTGTTCAGCAACTTTTCATTCATAAAATTATTTACATTATTTCTTTCAATAATTTACTATGTGAAGGTATTTCAAGGGGAACTGTGTCATTTTAGGAAAAGTAAAGTGGGCCGACTTTCTCAGAGGTTTAAAAGATTTTATTGCAATATCGATGCTATCGATCATCAGCAAAACTGATCACAGATAACACTCTCATGTCCAATTAGATTTATATAAAAACGTTTATTATTCTCCTAAGCAGTTTGGTATTGAAAATCATAACAAGAGTTATGACCAAAAATGTAAGACAACCTCCAAAAAAATGTTCACAAATTTGTTGGTATTATATTTTAAATTTATTCGTATATATTCTTACAGTAAATGAACAAACTCTGTTGAAAATTTTAAGAAGCGGTCCATTATTTAAATTTGTTCCTGGAATACCAATCTATGACACATAAAGGCCTATAAATTGCGGTATCTCTACAAAATTCAGCAAAAATAAGTTTCGTATTAAAATAAATCACTAGACCATATTTTTTGTAAACTCTAGTTTTTTTACCTGTTTAGTTTCTGTAATTCCCACAATAGCATTCTAACTTTGCGGTTTAGTGGTCACATTTCTAACCACCTTTTCTAGAGTCTTTAAAATATTTTTTATTGGCATCTATTGTCATTTTGCTAAACAATCGTCGTTCATGTTTTTTTTTTTTGCAAAATATTGCCATCAGGGTGCTCTGGTTAGATTAATATATTAATTTAAAAATATAGGCTTTCCCGTATTCAATAAAAAAAGCTAAGAGTGTTCATTGTTCATCGAATTCAGTGATACTTTGTTATTCAGTGTTTGTTTCATTTGTGTTGTGATATCAAAGTAATATTTTATACTATACTCTTTGATAAATAATGTAAGTAATAGAGTGGTTAGTTTACTAACCACTTTGATTCTGAAGACGTGATATTGAAGAAATTTTGTTGCAAGGTATATTTTCGGATGATGAGAGTGTCTGAAATTTTATGAGGAGCAAACCGATCCAGTCAAAATTTTATGATGATTTTGATTCTGATGATGACTTACCTCTATCAAATTTGGCTAATACTTCTGTTAGTTATCTACCCAAAAAACTATGGTGCAACCAATATGGAGAACAAATTTTTGAATGGAAGAGCCGGGTAATTACAAAGGAGGAGGGATATACCAAATGATACAATAAAATTTGAGAATGTCTCACCTACAAAGTTATTTCGTCTGTTTTGGTCTAAAAATTTAGTCAAAATGATTAGCTTTCAACGAAAATTTCTATCATAATTATTGTTAATGCCAACCGCCATGGTGGTTAATATACTAACCACCCCATTCCATAAAAATCTTTAGCAGTATATTTATTTCTTCTTATTTTCCATAATAACATAACCTTAATTAAAGTAAAACTGCATAAAACTGTGTCTGAAAGAGTTATATACATATTAATGGTACGATGAATTAATCTATTTGGAGAGGTATTATTTCCAGTGATCAGAGACTCCTAAATAATACTGAATCCATGATTATTGTAAAAAAACTTTTAAAGAACTAAAATAATTTGGTAATTTGAAAGTACGCTCTGATTCGATATTGCCCATGAGTCCTGATAATCTTTTTGCAAGGAATGTTTAATAATTTCCAAATGTTACACATTTGTAAACTTGACCATGATACAAATTTAAAAATGTGAACCTAGACCGACGTTTTGACATTGTCGATTCATAAAAACTAGTATGGGTACGTTTGTATTAATTAGCAATGTTCCCGTTTTATGACATAAATCAAGGTTTTTGATTGAAACCTTATATTCGGTTTAAACTATTTGCATAACAAAGTACATACTTATAACGATTTCTTCATTCTTAAAGCATATTTTTATCAAAAATACTATGATTTGACATTGCAATTTCCTAGAACTTCGAAAATATTTACTTCAAAGGTATAAAGTCTTATGCTCTTGACTGTGTTTAAAGATTACAATTAGAGCGTTGGACTGTGTAGAGAAATTTGTTTTGTTCAGGCAACCGAATTTGTTTTCATTTGAATGATTTTGTTCAATGAACCCAAGTTTTCAATTGTTACTATAAAAGTTAAGTATGGCCACTATATTTTCAGTTTCTAAAAAGAGTTTTACACAAAATTCAATTGGCAACAAATTCGGTTGTCACAAAAAACGCTTCCTCTGTAAGCAGTATACTTTAAAATTATATTAATTGATATCTGTTTTAAATCGATTTAAGCAAATACATTTTTAAACTCATCTCAGCTTTATATTGAATTGAATCCATACATATTTGCTCAGGAATTTGACGTTCTGTCGCTTTAATTGTAAGCCAAATCGCTCATTGTCACTCTAAACAGGGTATTAAATCAAGCCACAATATGACTTTTAAACTCATGCAAATTTGTTCAAAGTTACCACATTTCATTTTCAGTTTATATATTTAAGTTGCTATAAAATGAAAAAGAAATAATAAATTAAAATGCATTTAGAGCAAAAATTTGCAAAATTCAATGACAAAAAGACAAGTAAATTGATTTCTAATATTGAACTGAAATGCAATGCAAGTGGCGGGATTTGCATGAACTACTCATGAGTAGATTATCAATAGAAATAGTTGTTTTTATTTGTGTTTTTGGTTTGTTTATAGGTTTTTTCTTATTGAAAATATTTTATTTATTTTTGATAGTTTTGCAAAACTAAAAAGTACTCATAAAATATAAGATTTGCATAAAAACGTTTTGGTGCATAAATAATAACAAATTGTTATTAATTACATTCAATTTGAGTTTTATACACTTTACAAATCTTTCAATGTACCAATATTTGTTCTGAAAAAAGTCTGTGGGACAAGAAATATGAAAGAAAAATTTTATTAATGAAACCATTTGATAAATTGTGCGTTTATAATTTGTTATAATAAAAGTAATTACTTTGCTTGTTTGTCTTTTGAGCTTAAATTGATAAACAAACTTAATTTAATTTAATTATTTATGCAACAATTAGTTAAAAATAAACAAACAACTTCGTAGAAACATGTTTTAAATAATACTTTGTACTTGTATTCTTTCTTGGAGGTTGTTAATTTTGTACATCCAATAATAATAACAAAAATAAGAGTTTCTAATGACCCATGTAGTCTTGATTTCAAACATGATTCTCTCGATTTTTTGAGCGTTTGAACTGCGTATTATGAGAATTTATGATTTAATTGTCTAAGGTTTGGTGTATAATTTGAGAATTGATGATTTTTTCTATTTTTTTGGCATTCCATTGATTGGAATTTGTGGTGGTTATCGATTGTATTAAGATTGCTCTAATATAACTTTTAAGTAATAAGTTACATGGATGAGAAAAAAACACCTGTTTGGCAAAAATGTAAAACTTTGACCCCCTCTATCACAGACAGTTCTTGACCAATATTGTTGAAAAATTGTGTGTAAACTACTATCCAATTCGGTTTCAAAAATTGGTTCACTTGACATGAAATCCGATATGGGCATTTCCTCTGATTAGTCAACTAGGATCGAAAAATCAAATGTTGATAATCATCGAGTTTTATAAGATATTTCGATTTAATTTGGTACATGTAATTTTTTCGGCCCAAGGACCTAGCCCCCATACCTAGCCCCCATACCTAGCCCCCGAAATTGGACTTTTCGGTCATAAATGTTTAATTTATGTAGGTATCTACACAAATTTCGCTCCAAATAAGTTTTATATATACCGAATTCATGTTACCAAATTTTATTATGATCGGTCCATAATTAGTCATAGCTCCCATATAAGACCTGATTCGGTAAATTACTTTAACGTTCATAAATCTCATAAAATGTGGTATACACATAAAATTTAACAAAAATAACTTTCATATAGACATAAACTACGATCTAATTTCATGTTGATCGGTCAATAATTGGTCATAGCTCGCATATAAGGCCCACTTCGAAAATCAGCCACTAATATAAATTATTGAATTTTTAAAATAAAAATGTTACTTAATGTAGGGTATTATATGGTCGGGCTTGACCGACCGTACCTTCTTACTTGTTTGTTAAGGAAATTTGAAGATATTTATGGGAAAACGCATGTTGATAATAATAAAAATATATGGAAAAATCGTACGTTCGCGACCCGTACGAGCGCGACCAGCTAATTAAGCCAATTAAACAAAAACCAATAGAGATATTTTATTGTGTAAATACCGAATATAGACCTACAGTAATACACTTTTAAAATAAATTAATCGCTTTTAAATATTCCGTTCCATTTAGCAGATTTTTACATTTCACTACTGTCAGCTAAAGTTGACTTCTATTTTGCGTACGTTCGTTACCACATGTTTATAACTATCATTATGAAAACTTAAAGTCCATGGAATCCAGTTTTTGCACTAAACTTAGAGCTACCAAAAACAAGCTAGGAAATGTTTTGTACGTTCGTGACCCAGGGAAATGCCCATATTCATAAAAATACTAGTAAAATTCTTGCATTTTGTTTTGAAAACAAGTAAGAAAGTATAGTCAGTCAAGCCTTACCATACAATAACCTACAATCTGCCTGATAGAGTATTCTAAGAGTTAATCCAGGAATGCACAAACTAATCATATCAGGAAGAACGTTTAACACTCTTTCAGACTAATCCTGAATTCTATGGAAATAATATTTGTTTAATCGTTTTCTGAAAAAGATTCGCCAAAATTTCTAGTAAGGATCATTATTTTAATTACATCGTCCCCTTAATAAAACAATAGTGTATAATATTTTTGCCATTTCGAAATAATTGAGTTTAAAATGTTTGTGTTAGTAGACATCTGGAACAATAGTAATATTTCAATTGATCTTTTGACCCACTTTGTGAAAGTAGAATTTCACCAAATTTTGTTATGTAGATTCTTATTATGCAATAAAAACTTAATGGTGTATATGCTTATATACTATTGTTTTATTGAGGGGACGACATATTATTTAAAAATGTACAATTTAAATTTTGTTTTATTTTTAATTTGACACACAAATACATATATTTTTTACTTTCTGAGTGTAATATACAAAATAATTTTCAACAAATAAAATTGCTTATTAATATCTAAAAGAATTGTAAATACTTACTACAATTTATATAAAAGTTAGAGAAACAAATTACTAAATAATTAAAGCAAGTGTTAAAATAACATGTGTCTCATACCCTAGACCCGTATACTGGAGAGGGTATACTGTGTTAGTGCTGAAGTTTGCAACACCCAAAAATTAGAATCTCTTTCTGAGTCGATTTAACCTTGTGCCCAATTTTCAAAATATTTCTATAAAATTTGGCACATACATTTTGTTCGGCCTAAGTACGAAGCCTATTGAAACTGGTTGGTCCATTAGTTCACCTAGCCCCCGTACAAATGTCCTCCCCAAATAGGACGTTTTTGCCATAAATGTTTTTTTTTTTTCTCAAAACCATTCTGTTAATGTATTAATTCATAGGCTTAATTCCTTTGTAATACAAATGTATTGAATTCATTCTTTGAAGAACTCAATCTTTATAAAATAAGCCCTTTTTTATCATTCAAGTTTTCTTGAATTCATATCTGTTACAAAATAGTTTTACAAATGTATTTAATGATTTAGTTTTTCTTCAATTATAATCTATTACAAAAAGGCTTAAGTAAACTTTTTCGAATTCATTTTGTAAATGATTAAAAGCAAAACAAAAACAAAACAGAATGATGAACTAATATTTTAATTAAATTTATATTAGTTTGAATGAATTCTATTATGAATTATTCCATTATGAATTAATTTAACGTTGAATGAATTCTATTTAAATAAAACCATTTGAATGAAGCAATAAGACCTTGATGACGCCCTTGGCAGGGTAGAAAATGCATTCCAATTTGCCAATTGTCTAAAATTTTAGTATTCAGTGATATTCTTTGAATTATTACAAATAAATTATAATAAAGTGAACTTAAGCCTAATTAAAAATTTACTTTCAAATTATAAAAAAAATATTTTTAAACCTAAAAAATAAAATATTATTTAAATTTGATCAAAATTGCATTTTAGCCCCTTTTTGGTAATTTTTCCCCCGTTGTGGTATTAAAAAATTTATTCAAATAATTTTCAGTATCGTAAGGGCAGCTAATAGTAAATTTTTGATATGTCTATGTCAATACAGGTAAGCCTCCATTTACGCGGTTTGTTGGGCCCAAAAAAATAGCGTATAAATCAAATTCGCTTAAATCGATGTTCTAATTTTGAACGAAATGCTTCTGTGGGGCCAATAATTTTTTATTTCGCGTAAAACAATACTTCAGTCACATAACAAAAAAGAAATTGGGACCTAAAAATCGCGTTAAATCGAAAACACATAGGTACATACTTTTTTATATATTTTTTAAGTAAACTTATTTTATTTTTACTTTTAAAAACTTAAAACAAGTGTAAAGTAAAAAAACTCAACTAAAAAAATTAAATCTAATCGAAAATTAAATATCAATTAAAAAAACAAAATATTATTCCAATACATAAAAGAGATCAAATTCATAAAAATTAAAGTAATTTAAAAATAATAAAAAAGTGCATTTAGTTTTCAAAAAAGAAATCTGTTATTCGTTTCCGATTGATTTCGTTTCTTGTAGTTTGAAAAGCTCTTCATATGATGCAACATATTTTTAACAGCATATTCAAATGAATTTGAACGATTGTACAAATGATCATTATCATCAGAAAATTCTTGAGCCATTTAAAGAAGTTGCATTAATCTAGTAGAATCAAAAGTCTCGGTTGTGGCATATGTGCTTTCATCTTCGGTAGACTCATCATTGTTGGCGCGTTATAAAAAAGTTGCGTTAAAAAAGTCACGTATTTAAAAAAATGGTTGCTAATTTGAGTTCTATGGTTGCTAATGGAGGCTTACCTGTATATAGAAAAAAACATATTTTATGAAAAAAGTTTAGAAAATAAATAAAATTTTTCACCTCAAGTATATTTTTATATTTATTTGTTTATGTAGCGGGTGGCAAAAAGTCCCAAACTATTATTTTTACTTGTTTTCTCCCCTAAAAAGTTCAAAAAAGTACTAAACAACCATTCTTTTTTTAAATTAAAGTAGATATATCTCAAATATTTGTTTATATCTGTATAAGTTTAGGAGATATAAGATTACCAAGTTTTCCCGTTTTCACCCTCTCAACATTCGATAACCAATCTTAGTGGATCTAAGTACGAGAGTCAATAAAAAGTGTTTGCTACTTTTAATTGTAAGGCCTTGCAATGCTGGGTAAAAAATTAAGTAATTAATAAAATTATAAAAAAAAATACCTTGAAGAAAATATGACTTCAATAATTTAATATGAATGCAGTTCAACGTTATCATTGTGTTTTGACTTTAAGTGGCCTATTCTTAAACGCTTTGTTTTGTGGTTTGTTTCTTTCATGGTAGCCAAAATTTTGTTAGCAAATTAATTAATAATTATTAAAGTTGTTACAGCTTCTGTAATCACTAGACAAACTGTGTGTATGAGTTTAATTGCTTTTTCAACAATTTTCGGCCGTATGACTAGCAAAAAGTGTGTTTTAAGAAGCATTGGCTGCTGGCTTTAGCTTTTTTGAGCAGCATAGAATTCCTTTCAAAAATCTATTTTTTTTTTGCTTTTAATTGACACAGTTTTTGTTCAACCAGCAGCAGAAGCAGGTATTTATTGTCGACACCCATTAGTATTATATTTATAGTCGAGTACTCGTAGCTATTAAAAACTATGTCCAAACATACTTCTATACTTATGTATGTATGTGTTTATGCGTGTTTAAACAATTTTTATAAAATATTTATTAAAAAAACGCCCCTGTTTTCAGAAAACATGCACGTTTTTCTAATGCAAATGCGTTTTGTTGTTCAGTTTAAATTAAAATTTCAAAAAATACAAACAATTTTATCTATTGCGTTACTCGCCTGTCTTCGTAATTACTCATTTTATATATAAAATAATTTTTATTTTGATTTGATTTTTTGTTGTTGAATTAAATACCAACATAAAATCCTTTTGCTTGTGAATTTAAATTTTTATTTATTTTTTGTAGTATGAAAACTTGTGACAATTTCTTGTTATCTATTGTTGTCACAAAGTATTAAATTATAAGTAAGACCAACATAAAAATTGCTTATTTAATTACAAAACCAAGATACATTTTATAAAAAATCAATTTAGTTTTTTTGTTTTTTTTTCGTAATGCTTTTAAGCAGATCAAGGTCATTTGTGATAGACAGACAGACCTGCTGAAATCTGCTATTTAAAATTGAAAGTAATTAATAACAACCAAAATGTTTTAAATTTTTATATTAATGTAGATAAAGTGTCTTAATAAACGCCACTTAGAGTTAGAGATCATTATGTAAAACATCGAAGGTGTTAAACATTTGTATTAAGTTTTCATAGCCACCATGAAAAAGATGGGGGTATATTGATTTTGTCACTATGTTTGTAACACATCCAAATATTTGTCGCGGACCCATAAGTCATCATAAGATTCTAAGATGATCTAGCTATGTCTGTCTGTATGTTGTCAATGGGCTACCCAATGACCCTTATACCGCTGCTCTATAGTACGAATATCTTTTGTATAGCCTGCTTCTTGACCTAGGAGATAATTCACCATTTTTAGGTTCATACAAATTAGCCACATGTGTTCGTTGTACATTATTTTATCTATAATTGAGGATATTGTAGTTGAATGTGCAATCGGTAACGAACCCAAGGCAGCACTTTCTCTATAATCTATAAATAGTTTGGATTTCATTTGGATTTCATTATTAAACCAGCAACATCTGAACAATCAACAAACTTATCGTCTTCGGAAAAAAAATGGAAGTAAGCTTTCCTATCTGTACGAAATTTTTATTTCTTGTGAAATGCTAAAATTTCAGATGCTTTTTTATATAGTCCAAGGTATCTGACTAAATCACTAAGCTCCGTCTGATTAAATGGCTAACGTTCAGAAGAAATATCTAAATGGAAGTCATTTGTCGTAAATCGGTATTATTTTGTATGTATGTAGATTGTTGACTGGTCTGGTAATAGACAGCACGTTAGGATAAATGCCTGTTATGTCGACAACGCAAAAATAACTATCATCATGATGATTCTAAGGTTCCTGCCAGACCATTGGTCTGTTTGCTTCATGTTTGCCCATAATCTTAAATACTTCACACAGCTTTTACATACAGTTTTAGGAATCCAATACTTGTCAAGCATTTTAATAGTAAATCCAAAATAGTCAAAATACACTTGTTTACTGAACTTTGACACACTTAGACCCGTTTTCTCAATGTATCGACAAACTGCCTGTTACTAAATGTCGACATAAATTTATTAGGCCGATAAACTGTCCGTTAACAATTTTGGTTTTCTCAATATACCGACAAAAAACATTCACCCCTATCGGCAATAACATGTGAAATTTTGTTCCCATGAAATATACATTTCCCTCGAAGGGAAAATTGCTATCGTGAAAATCCCCATGAACTTTTCATTCACAATAGTTGATTTTGTTCGTAACAGCTGTTTATTGTTTACAAAATTCCATCTAAAAATGTGGAATTTTTTCACTTGAACAAAGTTGATGGACGAAAAAAGGAAAAGGGAACATATTTCATGTGAAATATTGATTCGCGATAGGGGTGATTATTTTCAGATGGCAATACCTCTCAAAATAGATGTGAAAGTTCTTCGAGTTCACCCTCCATCAAATTAATGTTAATTCCTTTATTAAACTTTTTTTATAAAATCTATTTAAATTCGTTTACAAAAAACCAAACACATAAAAACTATGAACAGCAGTCAGCTGATTGAATTTATCTGTACGATAAATAAATAATTGGCTTTGCTACAGAATAGATGCAAATGAGACATTGAGAAAACCAAATTTCTTTAATCTGCAGTTTTTCGTTGGGAAAAAAGATAATTACCTAATGAGAAAACGGTCCTTAATATATGAAAAAATGGGAATAAGATTTATCGGCGACCTCAAATTAGTAAACAACAGCTACAAAGTTCCATGCAACACAAAGAATTTTTTGTCATTTATATATAATGATATTAACAGGTTCGGACCATAACTGGTTCAAGTCCCCATATAAGTCCGAAACTATGGGTATAGAAGATTCGACACAGCCGATACAAAACTCTTACTTGTTACACTTTATTCTTGTTCGTTGATTCAAGAATTTTTTTTTTTTTTAAATATTTAATTATTAAGATGTTTTAATATCGTTTTTAGTCGATATTAAAAATTGCTATGCTTTATAATAAAAAAAATGGTCACAAGTAAAATTAATATGTTTTGCTGACGAAGATTAATATTTATTTTTACGGGTTTATAGATTATTCTTCATACCATGAAATATTGAAAGCGAAAATAATTAATTACTTTTTTTTTTGTATAAACATAACAAAAATTGTATCATTTAATTTTGGCTCATTTTGGTGTTAATATTATAATAGGGTAATTTGTCTCTTATTTGAATTTGAATTCGCAGTTGTGTTTGTTTTTGAAAAAAAAAAAATAAAAAGAATGTTTGAATTTGCGGGTCCAATATACTTTTGCTTTTGCCTACATCTCGGAAATTTAAGGGTGTATTGGAACTTCTAAAAACTGTCAGCTTGACCTACAACCTGCACTAGGTCATTAGCCAAGTTATTGCAAACATTTTTTTTGTTCCACAGTGTAATTAATGATTAAATATTTAATAAAATAAAAACAATTTCTTGATTCAATGAACCAGAATAAAATATAACAAGGAAGAGTGTTATATTCGGATGTGCCGAATCTTGTATACCCACCATCAATAAGTAGTTTTGGCCTTCTGTGGGGACTTTAATCAAATATGGTCCGAACTGTGCAGAATTTGATAGAGTGATTAATTTCTAAAAATTTAAATAACTTATGACGAAATTTAAGTTAATATATTAAATTATTTATAGAAAGATTTAGGCTCATATAAAAATGTTGCACGATTTCTGCCGTACTTCACCATATAATTTTAGAGTATTTCGGGGGGGTACATTTGTATATTTTCAATACCAAACACATCTTATCAAAAGCTTCTTTCGTTGGCGCCTTATCGTCTTTTCAACAGACAGACGGGCGGGCATAGCTAGATCGTCTCCAAATCTTATGAGGACCCAGTATTTATATACTTTGTGGTTCTACGACCAATATTTCGATATTTTACAAACGAAATGACAAAATCAATCTTGTTTTTTGATTGTGGGTTTAAATAAGCATGGATATGCATAGAAAAAATAAAGGTTTGAAACAATTTTATTGTAAAAATATGGTTACAATGTAAGATAAAGTGTTTTTTTGTTTTCAAAATTAAATTGTCTTTATTTTTTACATTTCGTAAAAAAGTAAAAAATTTGTAAAATAAATTTAAAAATTTTGTAAACTAAATTTTTGTGACAAAAAAATATTTTTGATTTCAACAGACAAACAAAGCAACAAATTTGAAAGTCTTTCATAAGGACCCAAATTATATTTAGGTTATTCGATTTGTATTGGTGGTTAAAAAACAGAAAAGTAATATTTTATTTAAATTATGGCACAAACAATTTATTTTTTCCTAAAAATTTGTAAAATATGCAAAAGCTTACTTTCCAAGCAAATAAGCTTGAAAAAATGTCCCTGATGATAAGTAATTTTTTTTGCTAGTTCTTATCAATATTACACTTTCGAATAGATTATCCGTATTTGTACAAGTTACGAGCATAATAAACTAAATGTGTTCAACTTGTACATCTTGTATTCTAATAGTTTGGTCACAAATTTAATTTTCTGGAAGATCCTGTCCTCCTGTACGATTTGTTTGTATATAATTCTGCAATCGTACAAGTAGTTTAGAATATACATATTTGTTACGTCCCACAGTGGTATACAAAAAAAAACATGGAAATACATTTGTAACTACTAAACATGTACTAGTCCGATTGGAATAAAATTTGACATGCGCAATGAGATAGTGGTGTCGAGTTTAAGTTTTGAATTTGGATTTTTGGGGTCCCAAAGTATGACATGTTAAATTTTTAAAATTTTTTTGTATATTTTCCAAAATTATATTTGTATAACGTTTGACAATTGAAAAATTCAGCGAATACTTTTTTGTAAAATATGACAAAAATGATTATTATTGAGTTTTGGTGAAGATAAATTTTTTTCAGATTGAAATTTTTATTTGTGAATATTTTTTAATGAAATTTTACAGTTATGTAGACTTTTCTATTGAGAAAGCATGATCAAATTTTGATATTTCATGTCAGGAATTCCACAATTCCCAGCAAAGTTTGAGATCCACATTTAAAACTTAAACTCGAGAATACTTACTCTTTGCTAATTTTTTCATTCAAATCAGACTGTACGTTTAGAAGTTACAGATTTATTTCCCCCTTTTTTTCTATACCACTTTTTTCAAAATATTTTGCACATCATGAATAAAAACCTTGTAAACTGATGTTATTTCAATATTTTCTGTTTCGAATGACAATTTCGAATTAATTAAGCAAAAGCTATATTTTGACTTTTCATGTTCAAAAAATGTTGTTGCACAATTTTATCAGGAACATTTAAATTTCCCACCTACTCAGGAAAGATACAATAATTTTGGCTTTTTACAATCACAATTTAAGTTAATAAGAGAATTACTTGACTTTTTATTAATGTTTACATAATTATGAAATTAATTCGACGCAAAAGTTAAAGATCTAAAAATATATTTTATATGAAAAATTAATCGGAAAGCAAAAAAGGGCATAACTAATTGTTTTATGATTTATTTACTAAGAACAGTTTTATAATCACTGGCTTACACAACGTTATTTATTATTTATTTAGTTTCAATTATAATTATTTTGTCTGCTATACTTACATATATACATAAGTATTTTCAATTATTAAGAAATATTTCAGCAAAGTTTTAAAATTAAATTGTTTTAATTTATAACTTGTTAAAAATTATAACAATTCTTGTGAAAAATTGCTCAAAAAAAATGACAAGAAGTAGCAAGACAAAAATATTATTAACTATTAAAAATTTAATATTAAATAACTTCATTAGTTGAAACCTTAGAAGGTAAAAACAGCATTTCAAGTTTTGCCGTACTAATAATGTTTGGTGCAAGTTTGTTTTATTTATTTTTTGTGTTATTTTGAGCCGGGTTTACGATATTATTTGAAATATTTAAACCAGATTGTTAGAAACAAAACGTATTGTTGGTTTTGCAATATGCGAATAGATAAAGGTTGTGGCCAATTTATTAAGAATTTTAGCAAATTAGAATTTTAAATTATTATTTTTTAATTTCAACTAAAAGCAAGTCAGAGTGCTATATTAGGCTGTGCCGAATATGAAAAACAAGCGTAGCACAAACTCTCTGTATGAAAGCTCGGCGAGACTGAATTCGTTTGTATCCCAGCAGTTAAGCAAATACTCAATGTATCCTTTTTATGAAGAAATTGTAAATAAAGTCTGATCACTTGACTGACTCCAATTTATTTATTTTGGGGCATTTAACACGTATAGCACATACGTTTGTGGTGCAGATATAAGTCAATTGGTTACTTTCCACATCCCAGGTAATCTATCGTGAAGTCAATTGTCACTTAAGTGTCTCTAAGTAATCTAGTGTGAAGTCACTTTTATAAAAATTGTGTTGATATAATTTTTATACATTTTGTTTTTTTTTTCCTCAAATATACTGATATCCTATGTAATGTAGCGTGAAGTCATTTGTTATTTTAGTGTTTCTAAGTAACCTGGAGTGAAGAGATAATCGTGGTTTTTTGTGGCCGACTTTCTCAATTTTCGCTGAATAGTAACCGAGCCGGTATTATACCCGATATTGATGTATCAATATTTTATTTGGGGGCTTCGGAAAGTTGATTTAACATTCAGACTGTCAAGCAGACATATCTATATCAACTTCGCTATCAATAACGTTCCATAATATATACTTTATGGTATGGCAAACATTGCTCATGGTGAAGGGTATAATAAAGAAAATTGAAATGAGGAAAACATTAAAAGGAATTTAGTATTTTTGATTGTGAATATTTTGACCAACTCCTTTTTGTAAACTTATGCTCGTGTGTCTGCCCCTCCTTCCGACTGTCTGCCTGTCTAACTTTTTCTACATACTTTAGATTGTCTACTTATTTATTTATTTTTGGTATTGACTTGTAGTTTAAGTGTTTTTTTGTACTTGTCTTTTGCACCTTTAAATTATTGTCATTTACTCGCATTTTAGATTTGCTACATGTTTTTGTTGTTCAGGCGTAGTTGTTGTTTCATACGCATTTTTGGAATGTGTCCGCCGCTAGTTTCGCTTTGAAACGTTGAACGATTCGTTCGTTATCAAGTGCACCATAAAATGGCAGTCGTATTGTGGCGGGCTGTGGTACATTGGACGTTCGTAAGGTTTCATTTCAGTCACTTCTGTCAAAGATTTTCTTTTTGTTTGCAAATAAATATTTAAAAAAAAAATATATTTTTTTATTTGATTTTCAAATTGAAACCAATCTTTCCTGTTTTTATTTCTTTTTATCACATTTAACTTTACGTTAACTATATTATTTTTTTTTTGTTGATTTGAAAAAAACTCCTTTCATTCTTTCGTAGAAATATTGTGGCATGTATGAGTGGGAATTTGTTATGCTGCCATGATTTTATTGTTATTTATTTTTATTTCAAATCAGAGATTCAATTGAAATACGAGCAGGAAAATTATTTCAATTGGTTTAATATTTCATAATAAAAAAAATTAAAAATGCTTATTGAAATTGATAAATATTACAAAAAATTAGATAAAAGATTTCAAAAGAAATTTTAAAATTACATCGTATAAGTTTTGGTAACCAAGGAAATAGAATATCTAACAATTATTCTGCAAGATGAAATAATGATAGCTACCAACACACAGTGCACAGAGGAGGAATTCCAAAACGAAATGAAAACAAATCTACAAATCTAATTTCTAAAGGCATAGTCCGATTTGAATAAAGTTTCCCATTGAATTTATACTTCAAACACCAAGGGAGCGGATCCTCAAGTCCCCAAAATAGTGTACTTCGGGTATATGGAAAATTAAAAATTATGCCAAATTGTTAATCGCGAACCTAAAGAGATATGCAAAAAACAAGGCTATAGCAATATATTATCTCTTATAGTTTACGAGATATTTGCATTTAAAACTAAACTAAAATGAAATTAAAATTTATTTTTTTTTTATCTGCCTTAGTCCGCATTTTTGCTAATAGCGGATCCAAATCTTTTGTTTTTTTTGAAATATTTTCTTTTAATTAGCAACAAATTTATGTATAAGTATTGAAAGAAATAAATATTTAAAAATCAAACGTTATGTGCATTTAAACTAAAAAAATTAAAAAGTCGTTTTTTCGAAAAAAATACTTACATTAATATTTAGTTATACAGAAAGTATAAAAAAAAAACATTTGGGGGATTCAATGTCACAAAATATTTTTTTAGTTTAAATAAATTTTTGTTGGGTTTCAAACAAAAAAGTTATAAACTAATAAGACTTTTAGAACTATGTTTATTTTTTTGTCATAAAATAACACTTTTTTTATTTGCAGCACAACAAGAATTTGTTTAAACTATAAAATATTTTACGACATTATGACAATACGACCTAATAGCAGACCGTTTGAATCCCCCAATTGTCTGAAAGTTAATAGTTTGGGAAATATAAAAGAAAAACAGTTTCAAAATTTGTATTAATGCAAGGTCCATAGCCTTCCGAAGCTTAAATTTTAAGCGAAATTTTCTCTAATCGCATAAATACTCAGTTAAACAAGTAAGAAAGTATGGTCGGTCAAGCCCGACCATATAATACCCTACACTAAGTAAAAGAGCAAAAACATTTTTTTTTGAAATTTCAATAATTTATATTTTTGAGCGATTTTCGGAAGTGGGCATTATATGGGAGCTATTACCAATTATGGAAAGATCACCATGAAATTAGGTCGCGTGATTTATGTCTATATGAAAGTTAACTATGTTGAATTTTGTGTGTATACCAACATTTTTAGGAGATTTATGCATGTTAAAGTGATTTTCGGAAGTTGGTTTTATATGGGAGCTATGACCAATTATGTACCGATCATAATAAAATTTGGTGACATGAATTCTATATATGTATATAAAACTTATTTGGAGCAAAACTTGTGAAGTAACCTATATAAATTTAACATTCAATTTCGGGAGGACATTTGTATGGGGGCTAAGTGAAATAATGGACCGATTACAGCCATTTTAAATAGCCTCCGTCCTTGGGCCGAAGAAATTATATGTACCAAATTTTATTGAAATATCTTCAATATTGCGACCTGTACTTTGCGCACAAAGTTTACATGGACAGACAACCAGCCAGCCAGACGGAAAGACATCGTGTAATCGACTCAGAAAGTGATTCTAAGTCGATCGGTATACTTTAAGGTGGGTGTTAGACTAATATTTTTGGGCGTTACAAACATCTGCACAAACGCATTATACCCTCCCCAATATGGCGGTGTAGGGTATAAAAATTGTATGTTCTTAAATAGTATACAAATGGAATTTATAGTCCCGACCTTGGCACCGTCAATAGAACCAAAAATAAAAAAATCGAATTTTTGGGAATTTTTAATTTTTTTTTGGGGTATTGTGCTTCTCTTTTGAATTTTGCTCAAAAAAAAATAAAATTTCATTAAAAAAGTTTAATAAAGAAAAATTTGATTTGTTTTTAATATCAGTTTCTTATCACTCCTTCAAATTTTGTGCTAATCGGTTCATAATTTACCATAGCTCCAATATAGGATCACCAATAACAAACACTGAATATGGATATTCTAGTGTTTACCAATGTAATTTCTATAATTAGCATATTCCGGTGGATAGTAATTTAGATTTTTTTCCTTCAAATAGAATCCAAATTCAAAGCCTAAACTCAACTATACCTTGGATATAGCCATGGAAATTTTTATTAAAATCGAAAATTATAGATTTATTTCCAGATTTTAATAAAACTTCCCATGGCTATAGCACAGATACAGTAGAATATAAGGGCGGGGTCACAATGACCCATATTGAGGCACCTCAGTTATATCCATTTCTCCAATGTGCAACATGTGTTTGATGGAGAAATAGTTTGGCATCTTTATCTCATCTTGGAAAATAATTGTTAGTTGCGAGTTGTCCAAATGTGACCAGTTGTATACCTACATATGTATGTGTTGAAATCAAAATAAAAATATTTTAAGTAGAATGTCATAGCGTCCATGGACATACACCAGAATTTAAAACCTATGCATATGACATGTCAAAATTAAACCTAAACCAAAATTATAGAAGCAATTATATCCGGTTTCTTCTGCAAATGTCCAAGGATATTAAAACATGCCATTAATTCGAGTTATTTTTTAGTTTTCACAATATTTTTTTTCACCTTTAAAAATTTACATAATTTATAATTTTACAACTTTTAAGACATATTAACGGTTTCACAACTTATTAATTTTCCCCTGCATTCGGACACCTCTTATCCATAATAGTAATTGCAAGCTCCACTTCTGCTTTTCAAGATATCTACTAAAAAAAAAAACAAATTTGTAAATTCTAGCAAATCCTTAACATCTTTAAATCTTACCATAACGTCTGTTACAACTATATACATTTAGTTTACATTCGTTGACAAACTGTGCTACGGTACCATTTACAAACATCACACAATAAGGATCAAAATCCTCGGTACAAATATCACCACATGTATAGAAATTAATAACTCTGGCACTGATAAATGTTAAACTTAAAAGGATTAAGCAGCAATAAGCTAAATTTTTCAATGAAAAATTCATCTTAATGTACGATTGAATTGCCTTTTAACGATTAATAACTATTTAGCAATACTATTGAGTTTTATATATGTACCTACTTATAATTATAATAAAGGCGTCAAACAGACGTAAATTTCTATTTGCAGTTAATAGGAAAAATTCGTAAATAATATAATTGTAAAAACAGATCAATAAAAGAAAAACTTAGTATTTGTTTATTGTTATATTTAGTCTTTTATTATTGATAAAATTATTAGTGATGTTAAATAATATTTTATTAAGTACTAAATGTAAGGATTACTTAAGGAACTTTTAATTAAACAGGTATTTATTACACATATCCTCATAAAATTGAATATTTTTTTAAGTTTTAATATTTACCAGGTGCTATTTAAAAAAGATTGATGGCCTCTCCTGCCAGAATTGGAGAGAGAAAATTAAGTTTTGGTACTTTTATGCGGATGAATAATTTAGAACAACGTTGTTTATATTATATTAAAATCAAACAGCAGGTTTATTTTTTTGAAATTAAGTGAACAAAATTTTAGACCTTGGAAGCACCGAAAATCTTGATTGATAAATTACCCAAAAACTTCAAAACATAATCTGCTAAATTATAACAGACAAAGAATGTCAAAAATGTATGGACATCAAATATACATATGAACGCCCATTTGACCACAATGTTCCCTCATCTGTTCAAAACGATGATGAGCTCCATTTAAATGGAGCTAAATTTCAAAAACAAGTTAAAATATGCAAACAATATCGCAAAAGAAAACCCTAAACATTTAAAATCAAATGCTGAAAGTCTTTTTAAGCCGCAGTTAACTTTGTTTGATGCAAGTAACAATCGGACAAAAAATTTAGATTGTCTTTATAATGCTTTCTTTACTGAAAGCATTAATGTATATACTAGGGCGGGTCAATAAGTCCGTGGCTTTTTAAATGAAACACAGGTTTTTGGATAAAAAATCATTTTATTTTTCAACATAGTCTCCTTTAAGCTCTATGATCTTTGTTCGACGTTATTCCAATTTTTTTATCTCTTCCAAAAATAAGATTTGTTGAGGTCATCAAAATAGGTATTTCTTTGTGAGATGATTTCATCGCCGAGACATTTCTTCAGGTTTGGAAACAAGAAATACTCACTACGGGCTAAATTCGGATAATATGCCCGATGAGAGAGGAATTCGTAGCCAAATTCATGGAATTTCGCCAGGGAAACTGCAATTGTGTTCACGATTGTGTTTGTGCCGAAAGCTTTCTCATACCCAAATGATCATTAAAAACCAGTCATGACTCATGAGAGATGCCATTGGCTTCCACAATCTATTGCACTTTCAATTTTCCATTGGCCAATACAACAGCGAATTTTTTCAATTGTTTCGGATGTAGAGACCACAACTGGGCATCCAGAACGTTTTACATTTACAATTCACAATTTTGAATTTTCGAAATTTGTTTGTCTTTAAATTTCTTCCGATGTGTAGATCCACTAAGGGAGGATTTTTGGAAATTTGAATTTTAAGGGCGTAAAAATTGGTAAAAACGTGTAAAATATGTATCTATACCAAAATTCAAAGTTAATCTGTGTGGTACTTTTGATTTTTGTTTAAATGGAATTTTAGTCCTTTTAAAAAATTTAAAATGGATAAATTGATCTCTGCTTTTGGAACTTTTTTTACAAAAATATTTTGTAAAAAAAAATTTATTATTTCTACAGAGGGACAAAAGATTATCAGTACCGGTCACCTCTTAAAATTAATATCCTATGATACAACTTAACACTAACCACAAAGTAAACCGCTTGTCATTAGGTAATAGATAAATAATTACAAATTGCATTTTGCCCTAAAATTTAATTTTACATAAAAAATAGGCGTTTTTTGAATTAAATTTTTTTTTTTCATTTAAAATATTTGATGTACAGTATAAATTCCTTATACATCTTCTTAGAAATTTTTTGAGATAACTTAAAAAGAAAAAAAAAATACCAAAAATTAACGAAAAATTGCAATTTTAAAATTTTTTAAATTCAAATGTATATAACTTTGAACTTAGTCATTATTTTTAAATAATTCATTTTCTATTTGACACATGCATTTGTTTTTAGTCCGATAAAGGAAAAATGGAAATCGGGAAATATTTGGATCCGATGTTATCAAAGAGCTGGAGTAGGGTGAGTAAAAATGTTGAAAATTTAGCTTAAAGTAAGGAACATCAGAATTTATTTTAGAGTATGGTTCGTTGGGCAAAGTTTCTTATCTTGATCCCTATAGTACGACTTTCCTTGTCACTTTTGCTATTTTTAAATCGACCCGCCCTATTACACGCCCACCGAAAACAATCAAAATATTGTTTATCCGCTAGCATTAAGATAAAAAAGGTAATAAATAAACAAAAGTTACTCTTTTTTCCATTAAACTCAATTATAGATATCAAAAATTTGTATATTCATAGTTTTATGGGTAACGGTAGCTAAGCGGTAACAACGGTAGCCAACCTTGGTATTATTTTTATTTTTCTCTAGTAGTAATTAATTTATATAATTCACTCTTAAATATTTATTCGACTTTTGTAGAGTGTAGCACAAGAAGCATGTACAAATATTAATGTGATAGAATTATAAATATAACAGGTAGCTTATAGTGTATTTATTTTTAAAATGTTTGTTTTAATAATTAATAATATTCGTTTGGCAGTTGGTGTATTTTTAAATGTAGTACTTATTAAAATGATACCTACTCATCATATTCCACAATAAGGGAATTCAATTTATACAGTTTAATGATATCAAATAGCAAATTAATATATGAATCCAAATCTTAGAGAACAGTAATTTTCGGTATATCTCCTTAATTTGGAAAACAGAAGAACTAAATCTAGCAAACAAAATATATGTTTAAATAAAGAAATATTATAGCTAGCTAAGTGTTTAAAAAATTAAAATTAGTTTAAAATGTTCCTACTTTAAAGCCAATATACCAGATCAACTATACAAAATTTCAAAGATCAATGTTATTTTATAAATTGTGTACGATGATGTTGAACACCCTTAATAGTTCAAAGTGGTATGATAAATAATACGAAACAAATAATAACGTTTGTTTTCATATAGAAAACAACAATAAACACGTACATAAGAAAAAAAAAACTAGTTTTTTTTAATATTTATTAAAAATATTTAAAAAATTCTAACAAAACAATGAAAAAATTCCCCCTATTTTATGAATTCGAAAAAATATATAAGTAAATACAAATAAAAAAGGTTATTTTTATGTAGAATCTATAAAAGGTCCAAAGCAAAACGGAATAAGTTTTAGTAGTTAAAACGATTCATTAACAAACGGACTGAAAAATAAAAATTAAAATATAACAAAATATAAAAATGTTCTATTTTAAGTTAATAACCACTCTGGTATTGATGAGTAGCCTCATCAACTCCTCCCTTAGTATGTCGGACAGTGATAAAGATATAGACTGTTCTATACAACGAAAGTGTTCCACTAAAGAAGATATTGTCTGGGCTACAGATGATAAGCAGTGTTATTTATTTAGAAACCCCTGTATATTTGCGAATGAAATGTGCTTGAGAAGAAATAAAAACAAAGATGGTATGATTGTATTAGTATGATATGTTGTTTTTAATATATCGACTTTATAATTTGTTTGATTTAATTGTTTTTAGAATACAAAGTTGTTACTGAGAAAGAATGCAAAAAGTATTGTTATGACTTCTGTACTGAGGAATATGCTGCGGTTTGTGGGGAGTATGATAATGCGCACAAGACTTTCTTCAATGAATGTGATTTTTATAGACACAGTTGTCAGAAAAACGAATGTAAGTATATGTATATGGTTAAGTCTTATTCTTAGTTGAAAGCTAGTTTCGGAAAACTTAAATTTAAGGTAGTAAACAAATATTTTGGACAAGTTTTCTATGGACACATTTTTGATGAGCTTTTTTACGAGTTTTTGATGAGCTTTTTTACAACTCTTGGATGAGTTTTCTACGAGCAAAGTTTTAATGAGTTTTTAATAGAAAGCTTTTCCACAAAATTTTCTTTGGAAAGCTTTCTGTATAAACTTTCCTATGACTATTTTTGTATACAACTTTTGGAGGGGTTTTTTTATAGAAATAAAAGCTTTTGTGTAATTTTGAAGATTTTTTGGAAGACAGTCAGATTTCCATAGAAAGCTTTTGAATATTTTTGTTTAGAAAGCTTTAAGACAATTTCCTATAAAATAATTTTCGACAACTTTTCAATGGAAACTTCTTCAACGGATTTTATATAAAATAGTTTTCGTCAAGTTTTCTATAGAGAGCTTTGACGTGATTTATATTTAAATTTTTTAAAGATTATTTTGCAAAAAGCTTTTTGATAAGTTTTATATAGAAAATGTTCGAAATTTTACTGTAGATATAACTTTAACAAGTTTTTCATAAATAGTTTTGTATGGATAGCTTTTCAAAGAGTATTCTATAGAAAGTTTATCAAAATTTTTTTATAGAAAGCTGATCAATGATTTTTCTACAGAAGGCTTTTCAAGAAGTCCTAGAAAGCTTGTCTACAACAAGCTTTACAACGAGTTTTCTATTGAAACCATTTTAAAAAGGTTTCAATGGAAAACTTTTCAATTAACTTTCTATAGAAACCTTTTCAATGATTTTTTATAGAAAGCTTTTCAACGGTTTTTTACAGCAAGTTTTCAAATGATGTTATGTGGAAGCTTTTGAAAGGGTTTCTACAGAAAGATGAGATTTCAATATAAATATTTGCAAGCTGTTTTCTTTGGATCTCTTATTGTACAATTTTCTATAAAAAAAAAACAGTTTGATGAGTTTATTATAAAAAGCTTTTTAAGCTTTTCAAATAGTTCTTAAAGAGTTTTCTTTGTATAACTTTCTTATGAATTTTCTATATTGTTTATATATTTTAGCATACATTTTTCTACACGTTGGTGAATGCGATCAAGCCGTTGCTGCCTAAAACCAACATAAAACTCATTTGACCTCAATTCCTGTTGCTCATTGCATTGGAAATTAAATTTATTGTAAATAGTATTAAATTTAATTGTATCATTAAGAATTTATAATAAAAGAAATATATAGATTTAATTGAAAATTTGAGAACTAATCTTTAATGACAACATTTACGTGGATTTGCCGATTTTAATTTAGTATTTAGCACAGTTTTCTAGTGTATTTGACTGAAAAACAAGACGTTAGTGGTTCAACACCAGTCGAAGCTACCATTTTTTTTGTTCATGTTATATTAATTTACATGTTTATGTTAAAACTATTTTTCGAGCATGCCGGTTCGAGCATGCCGGTTCGATTAAATCCCGAACAACAATAATTACTGTTTCAGTCAAATTTTGAGTAGTTATCACTTAGCTCCAATATTACTAGCTGGCTTAATAGGTAAGTAGAGTTTTTCTCTGGGTTATGCAGGAACAATCTAGTTCCTCTCAGGACACACACATGTGAAGATAACTAGTTACATATCTAATTTGGTAGCAATTAAATGATTGGTAGCTAGTTCGGGGACTGTCCCCAGAACTGCTGTGTTATACATGCATAATTAAATAAATACAAGTGTTACTTACAAAGTTATTGTAAAATGGAATATTTAAATTAAATAAATACCTGAAAAGAAAACAATAAAACAATATTTTATTAATACAATACATAATTCAATAAAAAAATAATACTTAAAATCAGACAATAATATGTAGGTTAATAATAACATAAGTACAATTAACCTTATATAATATTTAAAATAATATGATATTTAAAAGAATATAAAATATAAATAACCCAACTTTTGATTTTTTGTGCATTATTATTAAAAGTCTTTAAGAGGTGAAAAAGAAAATGTTGTTGAAATGTTTATATCTTGTATTATTTATGTTAATTTCCTCAACTTTTTGTCAACGTTGTCCTGACATGTGTATTACATTATACAGACCTGTCTGCGGCAGGATGGGTAATTCTAAAATACAGTGTACATTTAGTAATTCCTGTCATTTAGGTGTTAGGGCATGCAAAAGACCAAAAGAAGGTAAGTTTTCTAATAAAAATTCGTGAACTATTTAACTTATATTTGCTTTTTAATTTTTTAGGCTGGATACAACTTCATGAAGGAATTTGTCGCATTAATTCGAGAGAGTGCAGAGAATTGCTTTCGGCTTTATAAATTTTAAACTAAGTAATTAGTGTAAAAATAATTTTTAATAAAGAAAGAATTTTGAAAATCAAACCCTTTTCATTAGAAAAAGACATCTTAAAACATTTGGTTAAACTTCAACCTAGAACTAATATTTAATCCTGATATTAATTTGTCATTACAAATATAAAATTCGTATTTCAGTTTAATTTTTGACAATCTACGCAAGATGTCAGGGAACATTTCACATATAAAATTTATCCAATAAAACAATAATCTAATTTTTGGTTTTCATCCGATCTAAAAGATATATTTTGAGAGAACTGGGCTAGATTAAACTCAATTTCATTAGCAAACAATTTCACATGTGAAAGGTGCCTTGTTTTGACATTGTCACATTTGGGCAAAAATAAATTAATAAAAAGTGACCAATTTTCATAATTGGTAGTTATTCATTATACCACGCGGAATTGAATTTCAATCAGAATTTTGTATGAAAAATCTGGAAAAATTTCCATTTTTTTATACCTTTCACATTCGTGTCTGTCTGTCTGTCTGTTGAAATCAACCCAAAAAACATACATACACGATTCACACATCAATATCTCCGGAATTATTTCGGCTCGATTGCTATTTAAAATCGAGAAAAACGGTCCACAAATGGCTCAGATATGTATAAGGAAAAAACAGGACAACCTCGATTTTTTACCTTTATCTGGATTACTATGTCATTAATATAGACAATATGGATATCTCATGATAAATATTTCAAGGCCCGTAGTAAGTTGGACCTACAATGTGTCAAAATCGGAAAAAATATTTTTTAACCCGAATTTTTTTTTTCACCAAAAGTTTATTTTCGCTAAATATTAAAAAAAAAATATTGAAAAATAAAAAAAAAAATTTTAAAAAACCATTCAAAATTTTTTTTTTCCAAAAAATTAAAAAAAAAAATTAATTTTGTTTACCTAAAAATATTTAAAATTTTTATTTTGAAATATTATTTTGTGAAGGGTATATAAGATTCGGCACAGCCGAATATAGCTCTCTTTGTTGTTTTCTTATAAAATAGAAAAATAATAAATATTTTTAAAATCGATGGGTTAAACTCCAAGTATTTTTGTTTCTAAATAATGGGCGTGGCATATACATATCTGCGCCCATCCTTTATATTAATAAAATTAAAGCCATAAGATAATCGTATATCAATTTTTAAATTTTTAAACTTTTTAAAATTTGATTTTTGTTTCTTTGGATTTGCAGCTGTTTCAGATTAATATCCAAAATATTTTGACTAACTAAATTTATTCAGTAAAGTAATAAAAATAAAATGCCCGTTGTTATGAACTGCCATAGAGTTTATGGTGGGAATCAAAGGCACAACCATCAGACTAATTGACTAGCTCATTACCAACTAAATAAAGGTGACAATCGAGGAATTCTCTGAAAAAATTTCTCTAATGAAAAGATATTTCAACCATACTAAAAAATTAATTAATTATAGTAATGACTAAAGACTTAATTATGTATATAAAATATATTGAAGCAGTTTCTATTTTATCTTATGACATATGCACGTTTCCTTTTTTTATCTCCACAAATGTGACACTCATTTAAATAACAATTACAATTGGCACGCGATTTAAAACTCCCCATATATTTTATGCAAAAACAGTGCAAAAAAAAGAACTGTAAAAGTAAATGAATAAATTAATTAATTCTAATATTTTTTGTAATTCAAACATTAAAATCAACAATCAAAACCAAGTAACTGTGACACAGACAAAGTGTTTGAAACTAAATGTAAAATTTCATGCCTGAGTGAATCGTTTTAAAACAGAAAAGTAACTGAACAAATTAAGTTTTAAGTACAATTGAACAGCAATTTTGTTCATAACAGAACTGCTGGATAGTAAAACTATCCAGCAGTTCTGTGGATTTTTTCTACATGCAGAGAAAAAACATGATTGTGGTAAACATAATCTAAGAGCAACATATTATGATACGATTTATTTGTAGTGCAAACATATTATGATCATTAGTATACTAAAATACCATATGATCATCATCGTAACATCATTGTCATACATGATCATAATATGTTCTGTTTATGGGAAACCAAAATTTAATTTTAATTGGTTTTAGTTTTAATGTTCCCAATTAAAATATTATTGATAAATTTACTTAAATTTATTGTTATTCGCTTTAGGAAAACTAAAGATATTATCCACCATAATACTATTAAAAGTAAAAATATTTTGTTTGCATCTTAAACATATTATCAGTATGTATGTATATACAAATTTAACATTTACTTAATAGTTATTTGTATGTTTAAATAGTTGTAAATAATATAATATTAGTTGTTTCACTGAGCCATACTAATTGCGATGAACATCAAAATGTTTACAGTAACCAAAATATTGTTGAAATTGTTAAAATAGCAATTATTTGTGTACGACAACAATATATTGTTACAATTAATACAGTATATTTGTGGTAATCATGCTTAATCATGTTTTTTCTCTGTGTGTAAACTAGTGATTTTTCCTATAATTTAGGGTAATTAATAGTTAGCTATATAACTGGTCCATAGTACTCAAAGTATGATAATCTACCAATCGATTACCATAAGCCTTACTAGCTTCGTAACTACATAGTTACTTTACTAGCTATTTAAATAGTTATTTTAACATGTACGATAGAGTTTTTATATATATAAAACTATAGTTAAACATGAAATTTTGTCTTTCTACCGTGCCGACTTGCGATTTAGTTTCGAGGTGCATTTACAAGGGGAAAAAAATGTATTTTTTCAGTTTTTGTAAAAATTTTGCCATTAAATAATTACTTTTGCAATTTAATTTAAAAGAATCGATATATGTACGTAATTGGCGTTCTAATAAGATATAAAATACAAAAATTGGTTAAAAAATGTTAAAGTTATTAAAAAATCGCCAGAAATGTAGGAACAAAATAAATATATTTTGAGAAATATTAAAATAAGAGCTAATTTTTACTTAAAATATATACATATTTACTTGTACAGGCAAATCCCGGTATAACGAATCTCACTTTAACGAAAATCCGATTTAACGCACGGTCAAATTCGTAACATTGACTACCTTATATAACGAACGTTTCAAAAATTGTATACTCGATATAACGAATGGTGAGAAAAAACAAACAAATTCAAACAAACAAAATTTTTAACATTTATAATCTTATATAGCGAACATTTTGAATATTGTACGTTCAATATAACGAACAGAAAGTATAAAAAACAAATGTAGTAAAGAATGTAACAATAAGTCGTCACAGTACCGTTTTCAATGGTTATTCTATTTAATAATAGGTGCTGATATTTTTTATAGTGGTTTTAATTGCTTGTTTCAAAATATCGAATGAAAGATTTCGTTCGTATTCTAAGCGTTAACATAAACATGAGTTAGGGAATCCAAAATCAGCTTTCTTTCGCTTATAATGCGAACGAAATCTTTCATTCGATATTGTGAAACTGGCTATAATTGTGCAAGTATTCACGTGAATTAAATATGGGGAACCGTAGAAGAATTTCATTGAAAGAAAAAGTAACAACAGAACAACAATTAGTAAAAACTACTAAAGATATACAAATTTGGACGATATTCATTCCTCCTAATGTCACACACCTCATCCAACCTAGGGATCAAAACGCCATACGTTTAGCTAAATTCCAATACAGAAAAAGTTGTCCAAAATTAAAAAAAAACATCTCGATATTACGAATTTTTCAGTTTAACGAATGGGCCTGACAACATATCGTTCGTTATACCGGGATTTGCTTGTATATGAGTTTTTATCTTCGTAGGATACCGTTAACCTATTCGCAGGTATGACCAAAAAAATTATTTTTTTAACGGCAGTTTCAAAACTCCAATTTCAAATTTTTAAAAATTTTGTTAAACAAATTTCAGAATTTTTTGATCATCACCTGGAGATTTATTGACAACATAATAGGGAATAAAAATGTGAGAAAAGTATGTCAATACCTCCTATAGTTTTTCCGTACCTGCGATTTACATTTTGCGATTTTCGAGAAAAACTAATTTTTTGGCCATATTTTGGCGAATGAGCCGAATTTCCTTACTGTTATGATTTTTAAGAAAAAGCTATTCAGAATATTATAGTCCATGTAATTTTAAATACAGCCTGGAAGTTTTACTAAAATCGGAAAACGTTAACCCTTAAATCGAGAAGGTCAAATTTTTCAATATTTGGAATTTCTCATGGAAAAATAGCGAAATGTTACATATTTTTGGTCCGATTTTGATGAAACTTAAGAAAAATATAGCATGAAGTCTAGTATTTATAATAACAACACTAAAATTAAAATTAAACCTTAATAGCACTCTAATGTACGTGTCCTAGGAAGAAATTCATTGACCCCCAAATGTTCAGTATACGAGTGAAATAGTAATAGTTTCCCACAAAGTACAATTGAAATATCTGAAAGGAGAACATTGTCTAAATGAAAACTAAAGGGTAGTGTTGTTTTTAGTATTAACAATTAGTAAATATTATATAAATGTCACGTGAGTTTTAATTTTGTAAAAGATTAATATTTGAAATGCCATAGGCTGTAGGGACAAATGTTTGATACTCTTTAAGTGATATATTTGCAGGAATTTAAAAAGTCTCTAGAATAACAATGAAAGTAGAGTTGTTTCTAGATTTATCAAATTCTTTAAATTATTCTCTCTATCTATATCTCTTTCCCTGGTGCAGCTCAAATAGTAATCTATAGAATAAATATAACAGAGGCTGGCAAAATAATTTGTAAGATCCTTTTTGCTAAATTAGTATGAATGAAAATTGTTGTGCAAGAAAAGATTAATGCATCGGTGTGAAAAATTATATTGCATAATCATCATGTGATTTCTGGGGAAATGACAATTTTCTTGTCAAAGAGAAATCCTTAAGCAGGCATTTATATCTGAATTTGATACTGTAACAAAAATTTAAAATAATATAGATCACTGACATACAAAAGACGACAATTAGGTTGTGAAGAATCATTAATCTATGTATTAAATTGGCGTGACGCGGCGAGAGTTTTTCGAGAGCAGAAAATCCCAAAAAACTTGGTGACCTAACCTATTTAGAGTAACTTCGGGTAATGTGGACTACCGTTTTGTTTTTTCTAAATTTTGGCCACAATATATATGGATATTAAAAAAGATGTGAAGCAATAAATTAGCTAATATATTCTCTAATTGTTTTTGCAAGTTGAAAATTTTTTCCGTCAAAGGATAACAAATTTATGTGAAAATATTGTAAGGAACCCAAAAAGCAGCATTAAAAAAATTGGAGGGTAATATGGACCACTATATGAGGGTAATGTGGACTAGTATTTAATACATAAAATTCCTGAACCAGCTAATCATGAATGATTAAAAAATTTAATTTCAATATATTTTTATTAATACAAACTAAAACGTCGCGTTCTTGGCTTAGATAGATTGCTTACAAAGTACATAATTATTGTCGGGTAATATGGACCAGTAGTACATAATCAAGTAATTTAAGTGGTCCACATTACACGAACTTGGGTTACAGTGGTAAAAAATTATTTTTACCTAATAATCTAAATGTGCTTAAATTCTTACCAAATATATGCAAAACTACGTGTCAACTTTAACTATATAAAACAACTAAACATTAAATTCTGCCAAGTAACTGTACCAAATTTTGTTTCTTACTTGAGCCGAAAAAAATGTTGAGCACGCGCATTAATTTCAATACAAGATTAAAAAGCCAACATATCAATTACTCATGAAAGCAAATGTGCAATTGTCGTTTCAAACAAATTGTAAAATGTACGATAAATCAGTTTTAGCATACTTTCAATAGTTTCTGAAAAAAGGCACTGGTCCACATTAGACGCATAGTCCACAATACCCGAAGTTACTCTATATTGAAAAGAATCGATCGCAGTGACTGAAAATTTGACTTTTAAGTTGTGGCTCTTAACAGTTTTAAGCTAGATGCCTTATCAATTCGAAGTGATCTTTTAAGAAATAAGCAACATTTACTGCCACACAAGACACTGTAATACAGATCTGCCCCAACAAGTGACTTTTTGGGCACTCAAACATCCAACGACCCATTCATACAACCCTATATCATACATATGTACGTATAAAAGTATATCGATGTCTAAAAAGGGCTCTGTGGTTTAATGAAAATTCAAGAAAATATCTGTCCACCAAAAAAAAATTCTAAAATATCTCTATAAGTTGATCGGCCGATGAAAAACAATCCTGAGCCACTTTCGCTTATAATGCGAACGAAATCTTTCATTCGATATTGTGAAACTGGCTATAATTGTGCAAGTATTCACGTGAATTAAATATGGGGAACCGTAGAAGAATTTCATTGAAAGAAAAAGTAACAACAGAACAACAATTAGTAAAAACTACTAAAGATATACAAATTTGGACGATATTCATTCCTCCTAATGTCACACACCTCATCCAACCTAGGGATCAAAACGCCATACGTTTAGCTAAATTCCAATACAGAAAAAGTTGTCCAAAATTAAAAAAAAACATCTCGATATTACGAATTTTTCAGTTTAACGAATGGGCCTGACAACATATCGTTCGTTATACCGGGATTTGCTTGTATATGAGTTTTTATCTTCGTAGGATACCGTTAACCTATTCGCAGGTATGACCAAAAAAATTTGGACGATATTCATTCCTCCTAATGTCACACACCTCATCCAACCTAGGGATCAAAACGCCATACGTTTAGCTAAATTCCAATACAGAAAAAGTTGTCCAAAATTAAAAAAAAACATCTCGATATTACGAATTTTTCAGTTTAACGAATGGGCCTGACAACATATCGTTCGTTATACCGGGATTTGCTTGTATATGAGTTTTTATCTTCGTAGGATACCGTTAACCTATTCGCAGGTATGACCAAAAAAATTATTTTTTTAACGGCAGTTTCAAAACTCCAATTTCAAATTTTTAAAAATTTTGTTAAACAAATTTCAGAATTTTTTGATCATCACCTGGAGATTTATTGACAACATAATAGGGAATAAAAATGTGAGAAAAGTATGTCAATACCTCCTATAGTTTTTCCGTACCTGCGATTTACATTTTGCGATTTTCGAGAAAAACTAATTTTTTGGCCATATTTTGGCGAATGAGCCGAATTTCCTTACTGTTATGATTTTTAAGAAAAAGCTATTCAGAATATTATAGTCCATGTAATTTTAAATACAGCCTGGAAGTTTTACTAAAATCGGAAAACGTTAACCCTTAAATCGAGAAGGTCAAATTTTTCAATATTTGGAATTTCTCATGGAAAAATAGCGAAATGTTACATATTTTTGGTCCGATTTTGATGAAACTTAAGAAAAATATAGCATGAAGTCTAGTATTTATAATAACAACACTAAAATTAAAATTAAACCTTAATAGCACTCTAATGTACGTGTCCTAGGAAGAAATTCATTGACCCCCAAATGTTCAGTATACGAGTGAAATAGTAATAGTTTCCCACAAAGTACAATTGAAATATCTGAAAGGAGAACATTGTCTAAATGAAAACTAAAGGGTAGTGTTGTTTTTAGTATTAACAATTAGTAAATATTATATAAATGTCACGTGAGTTTTAATTTTGTAAAAGATTAATATTTGAAATGCCATAGGCTGTAGGGACAAATGTTTGATACTCTTTAAGTGATATATTTGCAGGAATTTAAAAAGTCTCTAGAATAACAATGAAAGTAGAGTTGTTTCTAGATTTATCAAATTCTTTAAATTATTCTCTCTATCTATATCTCTTTCCCTGGTGCAGCTCAAATAGTAATCTATAGAATAAATATAACAGAGGCTGGCAAAATAATTTGTAAGATCCTTTTTGCTAAATTAGTATGAATGAAAATTGTTGTGCAAGAAAAGATTAATGCATCGGTGTGAAAAATTATATTGCATAATCATCATGTGATTTCTGGGGAAATGACAATTTTCTTGTCAAAGAGAAATCCTTAAGCAGGCATTTATATCTGAATTTGATACTGTAACAAAAATTTAAAATAATATAGATCACTGACATACAAAAGACGACAATTAGGTTGTGAAGAATCATTAATCTATGTATTAAATTGGCGTGACGCGGCGAGAGTTTTTCGAGAGCAGAAAATCCCAAAAAACTTGGTGACCTAACCTATTTAGAGTAACTTCGGGTAATGTGGACTACCGTTTTGTTTTTTCTAAATTTTGGCCACAATATATATGGATATTAAAAAAGATGTGAAGCAATAAATTAGCTAATATATTCTCTAATTGTTTTTGCAAGTTGAAAATTTTTTCCGTCAAAGGATAACAAATTTATGTGAAAATATTGTAAGGAACCCAAAAAGCAGCATTAAAAAAATTGGAGGGTAATATGGACCACTATATGAGGGTAATGTGGACTAGTATTTAATACATAAAATTCCTGAACCAGCTAATCATGAATGATTAAAAAATTTAATTTCAATATATTTTTATTAATACAAACTAAAACGTCGCGTTCTTGGCTTAGATAGATTGCTTACAAAGTACATAATTATTGTCGGGTAATATGGACCAGTAGTACATAATCAAGTAATTTAAGTGGTCCACATTACACGAACTTGGGTTACAGTGGTAAAAAATTATTTTTACCTAATAATCTAAATGTGCTTAAATTCTTACCAAATATATGCAAAACTACGTGTCAACTTTAACTATATAAAACAACTAAACATTAAATTCTGCCAAGTAACTGTACCAAATTTTGTTTCTTACTTGAGCCGAAAAAAATGTTGAGCACGCGCATTAATTTCAATACAAGATTAAAAAGCCAACATATCAATTACTCATGAAAGCAAATGTGCAATTGTCGTTTCAAACAAATTGTAAAATGTACGATAAATCAGTTTTAGCATACTTTCAATAGTTTCTGAAAAAAGGCACTGGTCCACATTAGACGCATAGTCCACAATACCCGAAGTTACTCTATATTGAAAAGAATCGATCGCAGTGACTGAAAATTTGACTTTTAAGTTGTGGCTCTTAACAGTTTTAAGCTAGATGCCTTATCAATTCGAAGTGATCTTTTAAGAAATAAGCAACATTTACTGCCACACAAGACACTGTAATACAGATCTGCCCCAACAAGTGACTTTTTGGGCACTCAAACATCCAACGACCCATTCATACAACCCTATATCATACATATGTACGTATAAAAGTATATCGATGTCTAAAAAGGGCTCTGTGGTTTAATGAAAATTCAAGAAAATATCTGTCCACCAAAAAAAAATTCTAAAATATCTCTATAAGTTGATCGGCCGATGAAAAACAATCCTGAGCCACTTTCGCTTATAATGCGAACGAAATCTTTCATTCGATATTGTGAAACTGGCTATAATTGTGCAAGTATTCACGTGAATTAAATATGGGGAACCGTAGAAGAATTTCATTGAAAGAAAAAGTAACAACAGAACAACAATTAGTAAAAACTACTAAAGATATACAAATTTGGACGATATTCATTCCTCCTAATGTCACACACCTCATCCAACCTAGGGATCAAAACGCCATACGTTTAGCTAAATTCCAATACAGAAAAAGTTGTCCAAAATTAAAAAAAAACATCTCGATATTACGAATTTTTCAGTTTAACGAATGGGCCTGACAACATATCGTTCGTTATACCGGGATTTGCTTGTATATGAGTTTTTATCTTCGTAGGATACCGTTAACCTATTCGCAGGTATGACCAAAAAAATTATTTTTTTAACGGCAGTTTCAAAACTCCAATTTCAAATTTTTAAAAATTTTGTTAAACAAATTTCAGAATTTTTTGATCATCACCTGGAGATTTATTGACAACATAATAGGGAATAAAAATGTGAGAAAAGTATGTCAATACCTCCTATAGTTTTTCCGTACCTGCGATTTACATTTTGCGATTTTCGAGAAAAACTAATTTTTTGGCCATATTTTGGCGAATGAGCCGAATTTCCTTACTGTTATGATTTTTAAGAAAAAGCTATTCAGAATATTATAGTCCATGTAATTTTAAATACAGCCTGGAAGTTTTACTAAAATCGGAAAACGTTAACCCTTAAATCGAGAAGGTCAAATTTTTCAATATTTGGAATTTCTCATGGAAAAATAGCGAAATGTTACATATTTTTGGTCCGATTTTGATGAAACTTAAGAAAAATATAGCATGAAGTCTAGTATTTATAATAACAACACTAAAATTAAAATTAAACCTTAATAGCACTCTAATGTACGTGTCCTAGGAAGAAATTCATTGACCCCCAAATGTTCAGTATACGAGTGAAATAGTAATAGTTTCCCACAAAGTACAATTGAAATATCTGAAAGGAGAACATTGTCTAAATGAAAACTAAAGGGTAGTGTTGTTTTTAGTATTAACAATTAGTAAATATTATATAAATGTCACGTGAGTTTTAATTTTGTAAAAGATTAATATTTGAAATGCCATAGGCTGTAGGGACAAATGTTTGATACTCTTTAAGTGATATATTTGCAGGAATTTAAAAAGTCTCTAGAATAACAATGAAAGTAGAGTTGTTTCTAGATTTATCAAATTCTTTAAATTATTCTCTCTATCTATATCTCTTTCCCTGGTGCAGCTCAAATAGTAATCTATAGAATAAATATAACAGAGGCTGGCAAAATAATTTGTAAGATCCTTTTTGCTAAATTAGTATGAATGAAAATTGTTGTGCAAGAAAAGATTAATGCATCGGTGTGAAAAATTATATTGCATAATCATCATGTGATTTCTGGGGAAATGACAATTTTCTTGTCAAAGAGAAATCCTTAAGCAGGCATTTATATCTGAATTTGATACTGTAACAAAAATTTAAAATAATATAGATCACTGACATACAAAAGACGACAATTAGGTTGTGAAGAATCATTAATCTATGTATTAAATTGGCGTGACGCGGCGAGAGTTTTTCGAGAGCAGAAAATCCCAAAAAACTTGGTGACCTAACCTATTTAGAGTAACTTCGGGTAATGTGGACTACCGTTTTGTTTTTTCTAAATTTTGGCCACAATATATATGGATATTAAAAAAGATGTGAAGCAATAAATTAGCTAATATATTCTCTAATTGTTTTTGCAAGTTGAAAATTTTTTCCGTCAAAGGATAACAAATTTATGTGAAAATATTGTAAGGAACCCAAAAAGCAGCATTAAAAAAATTGGAGGGTAATATGGACCACTATATGAGGGTAATGTGGACTAGTATTTAATACATAAAATTCCTGAACCAGCTAATCATGAATGATTAAAAAATTTAATTTCAATATATTTTTATTAATACAAACTAAAACGTCGCGTTCTTGGCTTAGATAGATTGCTTACAAAGTACATAATTATTGTCGGGTAATATGGACCAGTAGTACATAATCAAGTAATTTAAGTGGTCCACATTACACGAACTTGGGTTACAGTGGTAAAAAATTATTTTTACCTAATAATCTAAATGTGCTTAAATTCTTACCAAATATATGCAAAACTACGTGTCAACTTTAACTATATAAAACAACTAAACATTAAATTCTGCCAAGTAACTGTACCAAATTTTGTTTCTTACTTGAGCCGAAAAAAATGTTGAGCACGCGCATTAATTTCAATACAAGATTAAAAAGCCAACATATCAATTACTCATGAAAGCAAATGTGCAATTGTCGTTTCAAACAAATTGTAAAATGTACGATAAATCAGTTTTAGCATACTTTCAATAGTTTCTGAAAAAAGGCACTGGTCCACATTAGACGCATAGTCCACAATACCCGAAGTTACTCTATATTGAAAAGAATCGATCGCAGTGACTGAAAATTTGACTTTTAAGTTGTGGCTCTTAACAGTTTTAAGCTAGATGCCTTATCAATTCGAAGTGATCTTTTAAGAAATAAGCAACATTTACTGCCACACAAGACACTGTAATACAGATCTGCCCCAACAAGTGACTTTTTGGGCACTCAAACATCCAACGACCCATTCATACAACCCTATATCATACATATGTACGTATAAAAGTATATCGATGTCTAAAAAGGGCTCTGTGGTTTAATGAAAATTCAAGAAAATATCTGTCCACCAAAAAAAAATTCTAAAATATCTCTATAAGTTGATCGGCCGATGAAAAACAATCCTGAGCCACTGTGCGCCGAACGCCTAAGAGCTGGATAAGCCGAAATATTAGAACATTATGACAATATAACATGATAGGATACCTTGATACCTTCCCTAAATATTTGTTCAATAAACGTTTTGTTATTCTTAACAAAATAGCTTTTTACTCCAAAAAGATTTTACACAAAATTGATTTTGAGAGTTTAGTAGGGTACTTCGAAAACATTAAGTTTCAACTAAATTAACAAGAAAAAGTCATTAAAATACTTGAATTTATTATTTGATTTATAAACATATCAACATAAAAAAGAATTTGCACAGTTACAATTATTTTTTTTGAACTCGTACAACTTTTTTGTTTGGCAAAAAAATAATAAAACTGAAATTATTTTGAACTACAATAGAATCCAATGACACGACAAGAAAACTACTCTTAAAAAAGCAACACCAAAACCACAAATGGTATTTTATTTAGTTTTTTTTTGTCTATGGTTTGGGTACTTTACAAAGTAGCGAGATAAAGAAAACCGAAAATATCAATTTTATACAAACGAAATCGAAAAAAAACCCAATACAACATTAACATTATTGTACAATTAAAGAACCAACTACCTTGCCGATAGGCCATAAAGAAGAAAAACTACAAAAATAAAGTAAAACGAAATAAAATAAATACATAATCTCTAATTGACACAAATACTTCACAATTTCCAATTGAAATCAAAATAGCATTTTTAATGGGACTTTTTGTATGAGCAATGCAATTAAAAGTTTTTTTCTTATTCAGTTAAGTGTACAAAGAAATAGTAAAGTGAAATTGTTTGTTAACTTTAATTAAATAAGGTAAAACTTTTAGTTTTATAACATAAAAAAGCACTTGTATGTTTTATAAATAAAATTTTCTGAAAGACGTGATAACATGTCAATTTCATTCTCTATAACATTTGAATGTTGCCTAGATTGTTAGACATATGTCGTTGCTTTTAAATATTTGATATTTAAACTGTTATAGGCAGCAAGTTGACCTTTTGTCGTTTGCTTTAATTTTTAAAAAACATTTCAAACGTAAATGGTGTAATGCTGTGACTGGTGTTTGATGCTGCTGACGCTTATTACTGTTTATGCTGCTGGTTTTTTAGTTTGTTTAAGAACATTAAAGAAAAAAATAATAGTAACATTTAATTAAGATGAAATTGTGAAATAACCTTCGGTACTATAGTGCAGATTTTGAAAAACACCACAACAAGATCACACAAAATAAGAACTTCGTTTTAAATTAATCATTGTAGAATTTGTACCCTACACAAGTAAATGTGATACAGGTTGTTATAAATTCGTTTTAGAGTAGACTTAGTCGGAATATAAAATATTAGGACTATTATTGTGTTATTATCCGAGGTGGAGTACTAAGACTCTTCTAGCCGACAATGAATGATTCTTTTACGGACTTCTCTAATACAGTAAAATAGCTTGGGGTTACACTCGTCAGGACCATAATTTGGAATAGTAATTTTTTCAACGCTACCAATAAAGCTATTAGCCCAAAATTATTACTGCAATATTTGGGACTATTGATATATTGCCTGTGTTTCTATCAACGGGTCCACAAGAACCTGTCCCACAAGCAGTTTCTAGAGATCTTTAAAAATTATACCTGTCTATTCAACTCTGGTTTTATAGAGCTATTTAAGGTGTTTATACATGAAAGTTATGAAAATACCGATCTGGTGTGGTTCATGGTTGGATTCAAACATATTATGGGCCTAACATTCAGATCTTGAGTGTTTGGAATAAGGTTGGCTTTGGTGTCGCCTAGACTGCTTTCTATTTTTGAACGAACGGTGAGCGCACAACTGGTAAATATTTTGCTGGCACATAGTGAGTCCGTGACTTTTCGAATTTTCTGTCAACATTATCAGTTGACTCCTGTCAAAATTTGAATATGCTACATCATTTAGTTTGTGTTTGACAGCCATAAGTAGTGATCAAAAACAAAATATGGTTTAACAAACTTTTATTTAAAATTCAAACATCATCATCAATTGCAAAATTATTCCTATATGTTGTTTCTATAATAAAATTTATTTTGCTCTCCTTTTTATAAGCTTTTACATGAAACCAGAAGAAGGTTAAAAATATTCTAAAAAAATTTATGTTGTGAAGTCCATTTTTTAGGTTTTATGCTTAATTCATTAAGAATATTTTCCCTAATAACCTTATTTAAATGCTTGTTTCAGCATACTTTCAATTAGGCTTTAATTTTTAGGTCTTTTACTAGAAGTTTCTATAGAGACATTCTATGAGGCCTTACGCTGCGGATCTCATTACAGACCTTCTTAAATACGCCTTCAGTCATCATCCAGCACTCTAATAGGAGCTAGTATGCAAAGACTTGGCTCGCAATGAAATTATTTTGTCCTTGTGTCTGCAAAATAAGGACTTTATCAAGTCCTCTTTCAATGGTAAATTAGTGGTTTACTAAATTTCTTTGTGGCCGTATGAGTACGGTTGATGCAGAACGTTCTGGACACTCGAAACAATTGGTGTTGGCCAATAGGAGATTGAAAGTGTGAAGTATTATGGAAGCTATAGACATCTTACATGGCTCACTGGTTTCAATTCTGAATGATGACTTGTGTATGAGAAAGCTTTCCGCTGGGGTGCCGCGTATGCTCACAATCGACAATAAACGCAGTCATGTGACAAGTTCACAGGAGTGTTTGGCATTTTTCAACTGCAATATGCACGAGTTTTTGCTCCGATTCGTAACAATACACAAGAGACCAAGCAGCAGTCAAACATTGGGTTTCTGGGTGGGTTTATTCCATCAAAAGGGTAAAAAAATCAATGGCGTTTTTTTATAAACTCTAATCTTTGCATTAAAGAGTCAAGTCGAACTTTACGTGAGAGATTTTTTTGATAAATAATTGAGAGAAATAGAGCAATAAAAGAAACTAATTCCCAAAAAGATGGAGAGAAAGAAGTAAAAACAATCCAGCAGTTAAGCAAGTAGTCAATGTATCGCTTAAAGACAGTAATTGTCACAAATGTCTTATCACTGGGCTGACTCCAATTTATATATGTTGGCCATTTGATACGTGTGTGCACTTTGTAGTGCATAGATAAGACAACTGGTTACTTTATACATCCCAAGTAATCTAGCGTGAAGTCAATTGCCACTTAAGTGTCTCTAAGTAATCTGGAGTGTAGTCACTTTAAACGTTTTGTGAGTAATTCGTACAAAATGGTTTTGTACAAATTGTGTTGATATAATTCTCATACAGTTTATTTTTATTTTTGCTTAAATATACTGATATCTCAAGGACCATAGCATGAAGTTTATAGTCACTTTTGTGTCTCTTAGTAACCTATGGTGAAGTCACTTCAAACTTTTTTTGTACTGCACTTTATTTTACCCACCAGAAGGGTTGACTACTTCCGATCAGCTATCTGATAGTCACATTGTTATCAAACGGGTCAAGGGACTTAGGACATGCACTTGTTAAAATAACTTGCCACGTAGCTGATCAGGTAACCAGTTACAAAGCTAGTAAGTTAACTGACGCTATGTAATCAGTACAATCACTAGTTCGGTACTGTCTCCTAGAACTGCTGGGAAAGAACTAAATTATAAACATAAAAAATAAAATAAAAACTTGTATTTGGGGACGAGTTACTTTTAGTCTCTGCTAGGGACAAACCTATGTATGATTTGAGACATTTAGGGACTCTTTTTTTTATTTTCATATATTTTTTTTATTTTAATACAAATTTTAATACCCAAAACAACAAAAGAATAGAGTATCAAGCTACCAACTTAACCCATCATATCAGCTGTAATGGGTTAATGTGTTGCGTTCACTTTTTTTGTATATTTTTACTAAAGCTTGTGAGCTTTTTTGTCTATTTTTATTTTATTATGTGTATAATTGTTTTTATGACACCTTAAATACGTTGCTTTGATTTTTTTGGCGCATTCAATTGATAAATTTTTAATTATAACGGAATTTTACCAGTTGGCAAAATCAATTTAGTTTCAACTGATTAATTGTTAAACAATTGAAATAATAATAAAAAAATCAAATCAAACCAAACCAATTCAATTTGTAGACAAAAACTAAAACTTATATAAGTAAACGAAACAATACAAAATAAAATCAAATTTAAAACTTTCAAAACTCATAAACAAATCTTTTAACCAAAAACTGCGAAAAAGAAACATGATGTTTGTCCAACAAAATCTTTAAATTTCAATTACTTTTTTGTAAAGATTAGCAGTCAATCAATTTAAATTCCATTCTACACAAACTCGACTCTAGTCTAATCTAACCATAGCTTTTGAATTTATTTTTGCACATTTATGTAGATAAATTAAACATTTTATCGCCAGAAAATTAAAATTAATTTTATTTAAACGAAAACAAACGGAAATTCTAATGATCTCTTATGAGTTTGCTTAATTGTATGTACGAAAATTTAGTTGGTATTTAGTTGGACGGGGCAAAGTAACAAACAAATAAATCTGACAATTAAATTCATATAGAAATCTGTCTGTAAGTTTGCACACAAGGTAATTTGATTAAAATAGCTACTAAAGCCGTCTAATGATTACAAATGTGTTTTTATTTAATAATTTGTTGTAAATAGAAGTAATTTCCTGATTTGTAACTAAATGCCGTTAAAACGTACTAAAACAAAAGACTTAAAATCAAAACTTGTTAATGTTAAACAAATGTAAATGACTGAAATCGCTTTAGATTATTTGAGATTTATTTTCTATAACTACAAAACTAACTTAATTATTATATTTAAAAATAATTAGCAAGTACACAGAGTTATTTGCTTAATAAGTATTAACAATTATTAATATCAGTTATGTAAACACGGATATGGCGTGATTTTATTTCAATTTCTTCAATTTGTGTCTCTTTTATTTTTTGTGTGTGGTTTTCGTGAAATGTTTAACATTTAAAGGAACAACTGTGCTGTGTACAGCAATGTTTTATTTAATTCAGAAAACAGTTCGACATGCAAAAGTTTGGCTTCTTGTTGCGCCTGTGTGTTCAGTTATTTTAAGGTTTGTTACTTAAGTGTCTTTCGTTTTGTATGGATTTCAATTGCAGGTAAATAATATTAAGTTATTACATTTGTTGTGTGTTTGCCGTCACATAAAATATACCAATATTTACAATCATGATATTTAAAAATAAATAATTAGTTGAGAGGATTTTATTAAGACATCAAAATATTTGTATGATTTGTTTTGTGCTGAAAAATATATATATAATGTTTATACAAGGGTATTCGTTCGAGTAATTATCATTCGATTAATCGAATAATTATTCGAACAATTTAAAAATGATCATTATCGAATAATGACCATTTCGAATAACATATATATTTAAATTTATTAAATTGCTTAAAATTTTTCATAATTCCAAATTTAAATAAGTAATAATGACTTAAAAAAGGGAAATTCGCAAATAACTAAAGATAAAGGGAGTCTTTTGATCACTGTAGATGAATGGTCCGGCAGATCCTTCTATAAATATATAAATAGTACTGCAAGAAGTTACAATTACAAAAACAAGTCTTTCAAAATGTTTAATTAAGGACTTGAACCAATGAAAATAAAAGGTACGGAATAAAATATTTGTTCTTTAGTAAAAAAAAGACTGAATAATTTTAGAATTGATTTCGAAACAGAAATTTTAGGTCTAAACATTACGGGGTGACTGTGGCGTGAACTTATACAGGCGAAATATTACAACAATCGCAATTAATAATCGAAATAATAACTTACATTAAAGTGGTGTTGAAAGTGATGGTGAATGTGATTTTGAAAAGGTCCTCGAATGTGATATTGAGGACATTTATAAACTTTCTGCGTATTTATAAATGCGTCAATCATGCTTCAATGATATCAAACTTTGGACAGATTTGTGTATTTCCCCAAGACCAAAGATACGGGTATAATACAATTTGTTATAAATAATTTAGAAAAAGTGAATAATTCATTTACTAAAAAATTAGTTACTCATTTTAAAACCCGAATTTAAGAATGACATAAAAAAGTTCTTAATACGTTTATATTGTACCTGAATTCAGGATCATGTCCAACTAGATTACATTTTTTAACATTATCAATACTTGAAATGTTAACTTTAACGTTATTTTTTGTTTTTCTTTAACAATAAAAAATTAAAAAACTTACATCAAAATTTCATTCTTTACTTTTTTAAAAAAAATAAATTATTCGAATGATTCGATTAATTTTAAAAGTGTGATCGAATTATTCGAACAAGTAAAAATCTCTTATTCGAATTATTCGAGAATTATTCGAGAGAATTATTCGAGAAAAATCTAATAATTTGAATACCCCAAGTATTTAATCACTCCTGCTACTAAGGAGTGAGATCGAAAAATTCTTAACACACGTTTTTCATTACATTTTTTAACCCAAGTATTATTTGAATTTTTTTTTGATCAAGTTACCTTTGAAAAACATGTCAGTTATTATGTGTAATGTCAATTATATTAATTTTTTTGTTAATCTGATTAAAATGAGTGACCAGAAAAAAGTGCGTACTGAAATTATTAAATATTTTCAACAAAACCCAACTTGGTCTTACAAAAAGTTGGCCAAGCATACAAAGGTCTGCCGTCAAACTGTTTCCAATGTTATTAAACAGTACCGGGAGAACTTGTCAGTTGATAGAAAACCTGGTTCAGGTAGAAGGAATGGTCCACATGATGTTTCTAAAGCCAAAAAAATAGAACGCATTTTCAAAAGAGCTCCCAACACATCCGGTAGGAAAGCAGCCCGGTTAGCTCAGTGCTCGGACTATTTGGTACGAAAAGTTAAAGCTAATGCAGGTTTAAAAACATACAAGGCTCAAAAAGTTCCTGACAGGAACGCTACTAAAAATTTAGAGGCCAAAAACAGAGCACGGAAATTGAAGTCAAGTTTTATAAAAAAATATTCTTGCTGCATAATGGATGACGAAACGTATGTTCTGGCAGATTTTTCGCAACTTCCAGGTCAAAAATTTTATGTTGCTGATGCTCGAGGGAATGTTGAAGAAAAGTTTAGGACCCAAAAGCAGACAAAATTTCCCAGAAAGTTCTTGGTATGGCAAGCAATATGCAGTTGCGGGAAAAGAAGCCACTCATTTGTTACAACGGGCTCTATAAATACCGAAATTTACATCAAGGAATGTTTACAAAAAAGGCTGCTTCCATTCATAAGACTTCATAATGTGTCCACTTATTTTTGGCCTGACTTGGCATCCTGTCACTATGGCAAACAAGCCCTTGAGTGGTACAAGAACAATAATGTGGTATTTGTACCAAGAGAGGCAAATCCTCCAAACTGCCCGGAGCTAAGGCCAGTGGAGAGATATTGGGCTCTTGTTAAAAGAGAATTGAAGAGTACAAAAAAGGTGTCCAAAAGTGTGGTAGATTTTAAACGGAGATGGACTACATGTTCGAGCAAAGTGACAGAAAGCACTATAAAAACGTTAATGGAAGGGTTTCCGAAAAAGGTTCAAAATTTCATCACTAGTGATTAAAACTATAAAAATAATTTTTTTTGTAAATTGTAATAATAATTTCAATCAAATAAAAAAAAAATTAAAGCTGTAAGTTTAGTGGTTTCTTTTTTATAAACATATATGTATGTTAAGAATTTTTCGATCTCACTCCTTACACAAAGAAAACATATTCAGAATAGCAACCGAATTTGTTGCCAATCGAATGAGTCTGCCTTGGTGACCGAATTTTACAGTTGTGGTTACAAAATTTTATAATGGGTAACAAAATTTTGGTTGCTGCAACCAAAATTCTTCCTTATTAATTGATTTTCTGTTGCTAGAACCGAAAAATTCAATGTGTGCAACCGAATCATTCGATTGGCAACCAATTCGGTTGCTATTCTGAATATGTTTTCTTTGTGTAGTAGCAGGAGTGATTAAATTCTTGGGGTATTCAAATTATTTTTGGAAGACCCCAGATATCTTCGGGATCCAAATCTTCAACAATTTTGTCACACATGCTTTCGAGCTGTTTTCTATTTAAAATCAGCAAAATCCGTCCATAAATGATGGAGATATGATCAAAAATCCGAGACAACCTCTGAAAATTACATCAAAAAAAGACAATTTACTGCATGACAAAAAAGCAACAAAATGTTTGGGGTTGTTGTTTTTATACCCTTCACCTTCGTGAGAAGGGTATATAACTTCTATAATATAATCAATAATTCATCTAATTCAATCTATAATTCATCAGCAATTAAATGTAAAATTTTTAAAAGTTTTCTTGATACATATATTTGGGATGCTATACGCTGAAAGTGGGCAATATACATATATGGGGCATTTCATGTCAAGTGAACCAACTTTTGAAATCGATGTCTTCCGATCGGGATGAAATTTGCACCAAGGTTAGCTCTATTGGATAGTAACTCAGACACAATATCGGTCGAGAACTCTCTGAGTTATAGGGGGTAAAATTTTGACAATTTGGTCAAACAGGGGTTTTTTCTTATCCATGTAACTTATTACCTATTGTTCTTAGCAAAATGTGTCCCAAATAGTATAGATAGCTATTTCTTCAATCTTTCGAAAAAAAATATTTAAAAAAAAAAAAAAAAAATTTTTAATATTTTTTTTCCGAAATCAAAAACTTTTTTGACTTTTTTTTAAAATGCGTCCTTTTTTTTTTTTTTTTTTTCTTAAAATAAAGTTTAGATATTTTCCTTGAACACCTACTTGGTCGCTTAGTGGGATGCGAGTGGGATATCTATCAAAATAAATATTTTGTAACTCAAAACATAAAATTTTTGACTTTTTTTGCAAAATCAAAAACTTTGTTGACTTTTTTTTTTCAAAATGGACCCTTTTTTAATCTTTTTTTTTAGGTCAAACAAAAGCTTAGATATTATCCTTGAAGATCCTTTTGGTCGCTTAGTGGGATGCGAGTGGGATATCTATCAAAATAAATATTTTTTAACTCAAGACTTACAATTTTTGACTTTTTTTTTTGCAAATACGATTTTTTTTCCAAATGGGCCCTTTTTTTAAAATTTTTTTTGGAGTCAAAAGAAAGCTTAGGTCCATTCCTTTAAGATATTTTTAGTCCCTTAGTGGGATGCGAGTGGGATATCTATCAAAATAAATATTTTGTAACGCAAGACATACAATTTTTTAATTTTTATTTGCAAAATCAAAATTTTTTTCCAATATGGGCCCTTTTTTAATTTTTTTTTTTGCTCAAAAGAAAGCCTAGGTCCATTCCTTTAAGATATTTTTAGTCCCTTAGTGGGATGCGAGTGGGATATCTATCAAAATAAATGTTTTAACACAAAAATTGTATGTCTTGAGTTACAAAACATTTATTTTGATATATATCCCACTCGCATCCCACTAAGCGATCAAAACCATCTTAAAGGAATAGGCCTAAGCTTTCTTTATAGCAAAAAAAAAAATTACAAAAAGGGCCCATTTTAAAAAAAAGTCAAAAAAGTTTTTGATTTTGCCAAAAAATCAAAAATTGTATATCTTGAGTTACAAAATATTTATTTTGATAGATATCCCACTCGTATCCCACTAAGGGACCTAAAATATCTTAAAGGAATGGACCTAAGCTTTCTTTTGACTAAAAAAAAATTTTTAAAAAAGGGCCCATTTTGAAAAAAAATTCGAATTTGCAAAAAAAAAGTCAATAATTGAATGTCTTGAGTTACAACATTTTTATTTTAATAGATATCCTACTCACATCTTCCTAAGTGACAAAATAGGTCTTAAAGGAAAAGACCTAAGCTTTCTTTTGAGCAAAAAAAAATTTTTAAAAAAAAGTCCCATATTGGAAAAAAATTTCGATTTTGCAAAAAAAAATTAAAAAATTGTTACAAAATATTTATTTTGATAGATATCCCACTCGCATCCCACTAAGGGACTAAAAATATCTTAAAGGAATGGACCTAGGCTTTCTTTTGAGCAAAAAAAAAAATTAAAAAAGGGCCCATATTGGAAAAAAATTTTGATTTTGCAAAAAAAAATTAAAAAATTGTATGTCTTGCGTTACAAAATATTTATTTTGATAGATATCCCACTCGCATCCCACTAAGGGACTAAAAATATCTTAAAGGAATGGACCTAAGCTTTCTTTTGACTACAAAAAAAAATTTTAAAAAAGGGCCCATTTGGAAAAAAAATCGTATTTGCAAAAAAAAAAGTCAAAAATTGTAAATTGAGTTAAAAAATATTTATTTTGATAGATATCCCACTCGCATCCCACTAAGCGACCAAAAGGGTCTTCAAGGATAATATCTAAGCTTTTGTTTGACCTAAAAAAAAAGATTAAAAAAGGGTCCATTTTGAAAAAAAAAGTCAACAAAGTTTTTGATTTTGCAAAAAAAGTCAAAAATTTTATGTTTTGAGTTACAAAATATTTATTTTGATAGATATCCCACTCGCATCCCACTAAGCGACCAAGTAGGTGTTCAAGGAAAATATCTAAACTTTATTTTAAGAAAAAAAAAAAAAAAAAATAGGACGCATTTTAAAAAAAAGTCAAAAAAGTTTTTGATTTCGGAAAAAAAATATTAAAAATTTTTTATTTTTTTTTTTAAATATTTTTTTTCGAAAGATCGAAGAAATAGCTATCTATACTATTTGGGACACATTTTGCTAAGAACAATAGGTAATAAGTTACATGGATAAGAAAAAACCCCTGTTTGACCAAATTGTCAAAATTTTACCCCCTATAACTCAGAGAGTTCTCGACCGATGTTGTTGAAAAATTGTGTCTGAGTTACTATCCAATAGAGCTAACCTTGGTGCAAATTTCATCCCGATCGGAAGACATCGATTTCAAAAGTTGGTTCACTTGACATGAAATGCCTCATATACTAATTATCAGGGCAAGGATTTCTATGCAAATATGCATATTTGTAGTCAGTAACTCAAAATCACTTTTGACAATTTATCTTTCCGAATCGAAGAATTTGCAACAAAACGGCATCGATTTGTTGTTGCATATTTTTGCATATTTTGTTATAAATGCATATTTTTCTTTTAAATGCATATATTTAGCATATTTTTCCATTTTATTGTATATTTAATTTCCTTTTGGATATATTTTTATAGCAGCAAATAGACTAAAAGTATTTTATTCAAAACTTATTCATGTAACATATTTAGCACATGGTTTACATCGAGTAGTCGAAGAAATTAGATAGATATAGATTTATTAATTTCAAATGGTAAAAAGTGTTTTTAAAGGCACCATCTCGTGTTGCTAAATTTAAAGAAAAGTATCCAGTATTATTACGTACACATTTCGATTCTTTTGAATTCAATTGCAAAAGTATTTAGTAAGTAGCAAAAATTAAAAAAAAACTGAAAAATTTACATTTTAGGGCTAATACAGGTTTTAGGTCATTTTGACCCACATTTTTTTAATATAATTTTCATTAATATAAATAAATCTACATAAAATTTTGCATATACCTGCACTTTGACCTTGATGCGCGTCTCGAAATCATCGGATTTGGCGCAAATTTTCAGCACTTAACTTTTAGGCCTAGTGTCACACTATTCCACCCGGCACTCTTTGAAATCTAAAAAAAATCGCCTGTTACCCTAATATACATATATATTGAAACAGTGAAATTTATATTTTTATTGTATTAATATATATATTTCAAATAAAATACTTGTTTTATTGCATATTTTTGTAATTTTTAGTGCATATTTTCTGTATTTATGGTGCATATTATAAGCGCATATTTTTAATTTTTTAGTGCATGAAAATCCTTGCCTTGCTAATCATTATAAAAAAAAATAATGCATCCACGACAAAGGTGAATGCATTTGGCATAGCGGAATATAACACTCTTACTTGTTGTATGAAGTTTCATGACCAGAAAGAAGATGGACTGATGTATCATGAACTCAGGCGTATTCAATGAGAGTCAACTTTAAGACTCAAAAACAATCTGCAGTGTATAAAGTAAGTCCAGTCATATGTATATCGTCAGTAATGGTTCTACAAAAATCAATCTAGAAAAAAATGTTCAAGAAAACTTCAAATATTTACCATTATAACTATGTTTGTGAAATGAAGAATCTTTACCATTTTGTAATTCCTTTTTTTTTTCTTAAATAAAGCAAAATGATAAGAAATATATAAAAGCTTTTAATGTATACGAATATTAGAGTTAGTTATTTTCACCGAAATAAATTTTTCATTCGGCTGGGTGAAAGTACTAGTAACCGACTGAATTCGATTGCAACAAAGAATCAGTTTTATGTGTGTAGGGTTTCTCCTATTGAAATATCCAATGCAAATCAGCACACAGATCCGATTAGTAACTTAGAAAATATATATTTGTTACAATTTGTGTAGCAATCCCTTTAACTGCGAAACAATGTGGGAATGATTTTTATTAACATTTCTAAAATCTCAATATACTTATTCCCATATCTTCAAATATGTTTCTCAAGAATTTGCTAGAAATAATATAAAAATATTTTCATCACAACAGTAGAGTATCAATTTTTTTTGGCAACTCTATGAAACTGTATACGCTGAGAACCACAAGTTACAAAAAAAAAAACATTATTTAACCGCTACAATTACCTGACTATATTACCAAACTACGCATTTACGAAATTCTTAAATGTTTGCCACTGTTTAATCTAGTTTTAATGCGGTGTGGCTGGCTGGTTGGTGGCTGGTTGAATTTTCAACAAACACTGACAGGCACACACTTTGAGAGTTTGTTTCCCAAATCTTTTGTTTTAAATCATGCGTATGCGTTTTCGACAACAACAATTTATGGCAGTTTCGTAATTAATTAACAACTATTTTAAAGTTTAATGGTCATATGCAAAACTCACACACTCATTAATTACACTATTTTACTTCTAACAATGATTCATAAATTCATATTATAAATTTAATTAAATGTTGCTTATATGCCGTGTGTTTTAAATAGTTGTTTTTATTATGATTTCTATGATTTTAATTACGTTTATTTTTTCTTTTAATTTTTTTCACAGTTGCTCTACATTTTGTTGTTGTTTTTTTTATAAAAAAAATGAGAAAAAGTAAAACTAAACTATTTTGAAGTAGTTTTTAAAGTCTCTTGTAATATGATCAACATGTATTTGTAGTAAAACAAAAATAACAAAAAATAAAAATAACAAAATCTTACACAACATTTATTTTTAGTTGTTTTTGTTGTTATTTGCATGCTAAATGTAATAATTGTCAATGGTAAGATTATGTATAAATAAAACCACAATTACACACTCAAACACACATGTGTTTGTATATAACAACATGTTTACGGCTGCATATTTTTTTCTAAACTATAAACATTTAAATACTCTAAATTAAATAAAATTAAAATCTACTAAATACATAAAAAATTTAATTTAAAATAGGTTCAGTGAAATTAGTGCTGACAAAAATAATTATTTTTTTGTTATGCTATAATTATTGCTAATAAGTATATAAAAAATAAGGTGACAGGTGTTTGGTACTTTTTTCGAAATTCGAACCTTTAAGGAGAGAAGACGGGTAAAAACTGTATTTAGGTTTTAAATCGTATTCTTTACTTATAAAAAAATAACAAATATAAATTTTGTACTTTTTGCAATTCGAACCCTTAGGCATAAAAATTGTGTTTATTTTTGGTACTTTTTTCATAAAAAATGTTTTTCTATAAATTGATATAGAAATATGAATATTTTATTATGAGCTCCCACTACGATACAGAAATTTATTTGAATAAAATTTTACCATCACAACGGGGATAAAAACCGAAAATAAGGTAAAAACAGGGGGAATCCACAAGTGGGGGTCTTATGGTACTTTTTCTTTATTATAATGGTACTTTTTGAATTTTCTATAATAATGGACTTAGAAAAATTAAACAAATCATTTATGGTGTTAAGTGAGTGAGAATTCTAGTGCGAGACATTTTGGTACTTTTTCTTTATTCGAATGGTACTTTTTGTAATTTCTTCACCAATGAACCTAGAAACATGAAATAAAGCTTACATGTGAGTGGAAATCCTCAAGTGGCTGTTTTTTGGCACTTTTCTATATTCTAATGGTACTTTTTGAATTTTCTATATCTAATAATAGACATAGAAATATGATATTAAGCGTATATGGAAAATTCAAGCAGATACTTCATGGTAGGGGAGAGTGGGGCACGTTTGAACAGGAGCACCTTTGAACAATGTTAATAAAATCTCGGTTAACAATTTTTTCCGATCCTTAACCGAGTTTTTCAATGGCAACCTTGTTTTCTAGCAACGTCAACAACTTTCGCTTGTTTTTTCAGTCGTCGACCGAATGTAGTTGGGTGACCATTAGTGTTTATAAAAAAAGATTTTTTAAAAAAACCGGTTTGTCGATTAACCGAAAATTGGTCTTTTTTAAAAAACCGGTTTTTCGGTTAACCGACATCGAAAAAACCGGTTAAACCGGTAACCGTCATATATGTGTAAATATCATAAAATGTCCAATAAAGTATATACAGCTTTAAAATTTGTAGTATTTAGTAGTCAGTAATGGTTATTCTTATATAAAAAGAGCTAAGTCCATTTTATTTTGTAAAAATTTCAAAATTATTATTATATAATTATTGTTTTAATTATTGGTTTATTCATTAAATTTCAGCCAAAAAATGTAAATACATTTTTTGAAATTTATTATCACCTCGACTTTCTGATATGAAACAGAAAATGTTACAAGTCCCAAAGAAGGACCTATAAGATACAAACGCACTTATTCTTAGCTGTAATTATTTGTCATTATAAATCATACCAAATAATTAATAAAACTCCATTATCAGATTTCAAAAATTTTTCAAATCATGGATTTTAGAACGCTTTTTGTCTCTCCTGTAATATTTCTGAAAAGCAAACGAAATGATTATTAATCATTTAAATTTTAAGAACAAAACACACTAATGAAGTCAAATTTATTGAAAGATGGTATGTACATCGAATTCAATTTAACATTTGGTAAAATCATCACTAAGTTTTTAATGAATCTTTAGTAAGTTTTAGCCTAAACTTATAGAATTATGCAAATTTAATTTTAATTTTTAATAGTTCCACTATGTGCAATTTATTCTGAAATAGTTCTTAAGTAAACTCATCGTCCTCTACTATTTAGAATCATTGTAATTCTTAAAAATATTAATCTAAAGAAGTTCGATTGTAAATCAGCAGTTTAGATTTCAAATCAGCTAATGTGTATACAATCAATATTAAAAATGCACAAAAACATGAGATTTATTAATTTTCGTCCCAAATTTTAAAAACCGGTTAACCGAGTGATAAAAACCGGATAAACCGGTTAACCGAAAATCAACATTTTCAATTAACCGGTTCGCAAAAAACGAGATTTCGAAGAAAAACCGGTTTTTCGGTTAACCGGTTTTCAGTAAATTTTGTAATTTTTTTTATTTTTTTGTAAGAGTGTTTTCTTTCGTGAAATTAATTTATTGTTTTTTATTTTTAAATGTTAATGTTTATGGTTTTTCTTTATAAATAAATCGAATTTATTATATAAATATAGAAAATAAGGAGTGAGATCGAAAAATTCTTAACATACATATATGTTTATAAAAAAGAAACCACTAAACTTACAGCTTTAATTTTTTTTTTATTTGATTGAAATTATTATTACAATTTACAAAAAAAATTATTTTTATAGTTTTAATCACTAGTGATGAAATTTTGAACCTTTTTCGGAAACCCTTCCATTAACGTTTTTATAGTGCTTTCTGTCACTTTGCTCGAACATGTAGTCCATCTCCGTTTAAAATCTACCACACTTTTGGACACCTTTTTTGTACTCTTCAATTCTCTTTTAACAAGAGCCCAATATCTCTCCACTGGCCTTAGCTCCGGGCAGTTTGGAGGATTTGCCTCTCTTGGTACAAATACCACATTATTGTTCTTGTACCACTCAAGGGCTTGTTTGCCATAGTGACAGGATGCCAAGTCAGGCCAAAAATAAGTGGACACATTATGAAGTCTTATGAATGGAAGCAGCCTTTTTTGTAAACATTCCTTGATGTAAATTTCGGTATTTATAGAGCCCGTTGTAACAAATGAGTGGCTTCTTTTGCCGCAACTGCATATTGCTTGCCATACCAAGAACTTTCTGGGAAATTTTGTCTGCTTTTGGGTCCTAAACTTTTCTTCAACATTCCCTCGAGCATCAGCAACATAAAATTTTTGACCTGGAAGTTGCGAAAAATCTGCCAGAACATACGTTTCGTCATCCATTATGCAGCAAGAATATTTTTTTATAAAACTTGACTTCAATTTCCGTGCTCTGTTTTTGGCCTCTAAATTTTTAGTAGCGTTCCTGTCAGGAACTTTTTGAGCCTTGTATGTTTTTAAACCTGCATTAGCTTTAACTTTTCGTACCAAATAGTCCGAGCACTGAGCTAACCGGGCTGCTTTCCTACCGGATGTGTTGGGAGCTCTTTTGAAAATGCGTTCTATTTTTTTGGCTTTAGAAACATCATGTGGACCATTCCTTCTACCTGAACCAGGTTTTCTATCAACTGACAAGTTCTCCCGGTACTGTTTAATAACATTGGAAACAGTTTGACGGCAGACCTTTGTATGCTTGGCCAACTTTTTGTAAGACCAAGTTGGGTTTTGTTGAAAATATTTAATAATTTCAGTACGCACTTTTTTCTGGTCACTCATTTTAATCAGATTAACAAAAAAATTAATATAATTGACATTACACATAATAACTGACATGTTTTTCAAAGGTAACTTGATCAAAAAAAATTCAAATAATACTTGGGTTAAAAAATGTAATGAAAAACGTGTGTTAAGAATTTTTCGATCTCACTCCTTAGAACTATTTATGGTATTTGTGTACATAAACGCTACAAGATAAAAATTGCCGCTCAAAGCTGCCCCATATGGGGGGGGGGCACATTTGAACATAATGACTTCATCCATTAAACAAATAAAAAACTATATAAATCGAGCTAAAAATAAGTTACTTGTAGACTTAAACTAAAGTTAATTTCCATACATATAAGTTAATTTATATATGAAAAGTCAATAATTCAAAAACATAAATTTTTATGAGGCTTGAAAGCAAAAAGTGTTCAATTTCTTTATTCTAATGGTACTTTTTTGAATTTTCTATAACAATGTATTTAGAAAGCATGAAGTGTTAACTGTGGGTTCTTCCCTCCCCAAAAAGATCCACTAAGAAGGGATTTTTTGAAAGTTTTGGAACGCTTAGGATAAATTTGGTAACCTTATATCTTCAATACTAATAAAGATAGCCTGTGAGCTTGTGGGAATTTATGGGAATTTTTCTATATTTTAATGGTACTTTTTAATTAAATTAAATAGGAATCAGATGGAATAGGGAGATTAAATATTTTGAAAAATTAAACACGTTATTTGCTAATCAATTAATTTGATGAATAAATAAGATAAATGTTTCATGCTACATAAATAACACATTTTTTAATTGTACATTGATATAATTTTATTTTAATATCAAAATATACGCTAACAAAGTAGCGGTAATATGCTAGTTAATAAAATTGATATACCAAATTTTGTTGAGCTGGAATTAGAACCTAAAAAGTTCTAGTTATATTTATTACAAAACTGCAATTTAACTGATCCCAGTCCTTTTATTTTACATATTTCAATACACCAAAAGATAAAACTGTATGCAAAAATGCGTGTGTGAACAACTCTTAAAAATTAAAAATCTATAACTATAAATAAAAAACTTCAATGAAATCGTTGAATGTTGTATTTGTTGTTTTGGTTGCTTTATATTTATAACTTCTAATGTTTAACCAAGTAACTACTAGAGGTTAAAATACAACTAACTATTTTTTTCTCTCTCTCTTGTTGTTTTATTTTTCTGTTTGTCAACTTAGAGACAACAACTTGAATTGTTGTTGACCTGCTGATGTTGTTGGCATCAGCCAAAATGCGTAACCATTGTCTGCTTGCATTCATGCTGCAGCATTTTGATTTTTCTTTCTCGCATTTTTCTAAATTTGTGTAAATATTTACTTGTATTCAAAACTTTTTAAGAGGCAGCACCGCTCTTAACTGGTTCTTGCTGCAACAATGTGTGTGTTTAACTATTTTCGTTTTCGGTTTGTTTTTTGTTTGGTTGTCGCTCAAATTGTCTAAGCTCAGGTCTAGACATTTGATTTAACAGCAAGTGCAATGGTGTCTGTTGGAAAAATATCATAATAAGTTTGTTTTTCATAGTGACGTCATTAAAGTCTAAACAAGATTTTTTTTTTTGGAGTTGAGTGTTATTGTTGAGTTATTTTATTGAGTGCATTTTAACCGAATGCTAGACTACTGCAAGTTTTTGAGAACACACAAAATACTTATGCCCTGGTTCAGAAAGACGGACGGAAAATTTATTTAAACAATTTGTCTGCAACTTACTCAGTTCACAACAACTTTTTAAGTGTTTTTCATACAAAATTTTAAAAATGATTTTCTTTTCTGTGCCAGGAGTTAAAAAATCAGTTTCATAAATGTTTAGTGAAAAACAACAATACTTAAAATGTTTGTTGTTTGTTGTATGAGATAATGTGATATTAAATACCCCTTTATCAGATTATTATCTTTTCAAAAGCCACTACATTAAAGAAAGAAGGTATGACAAATCAGTTAATAGATTCTTACTTGCCTAGGAACATTTGATTCATTGGTTATGAAAAATCTAAATTTCCATAACAAGTAAGAAAAAATACTCTTCACCGTTGTCAGAGACAAAAGTTGTAACTATATTATATTGAACGATTCATTCATTAAGAAAAAACAAGTAAGAAAGTATGGTCGGTCAAGCCCAACCATATAATACCCTGCACTAAGTAAAAGAGCAAAAACCTTTTTCTTTTAAAATTTCAATAATTTATATTTTTGAGTGATTTGCAGAAGTGGGCTTTATATTGGAGCTATGATCAATTATGGACCGATCACCATGAAATTAGGTCGTGTGATTTATGTCTATATGAAAGTTAACTATGTTGAATTTTTAAGCTTTTATGCATGTTAAAGTGATTTTCGGAAGCGGGTCTATATGGGAGCTATGACTAATTATGGACCGATCGTAACAAAATTTGGTGACATGTATTTTGTATATATAAAACTTATTTGGAGCGGAATTTGTGGAGATACATATATAAATTAAACATTTATGACCGATAAATTCCAATTTCGGAAGGACATTTGTATGGGGGCTAGGTGAAATAATGGACCCGTTTCAATAGGCTTGGTCCATGGGCAGAAAAAATAATATGTACCAAATTTGATCGAAATATCTTGCGACCTGTACTCTGCGCACAAGGTTTACATGGACAGCCAGCCGACCAGCCAGACGGACGGACGGACATCATTTAAACGACTCAGAAAGTGATTCTAAGGCGATCGGTATACTTTAAGGTGGGTGTTAGACTAATATTTTTCGACGTTACAAACATCTGTATGGTATAAAAACGAAAAGTACTATGTAAATTCTCTGAGAGTTGCCAATAGGCTAGGTTATGGAAAATAATAAATAAATAAAAAAATGGAGTTTTTTTTTGGTTTTTTGGCTATAATATCCATACCAGGGGCGGGGTTGTCGAAACCCTTTACAAAATAATTAGGAACATATTGGGCCATCTAAACTGGGTTACTATATTCTGATATCGACTATGCGATTTGAGAATTTTTGCCCTAAAATTGAATTCTACATAAAAAATAGACTTTTTTTGGATGGACCTTGTCCCCTCGCTATCAACAATTTTCAAATTAGTTTTCAAATTAGTATAAATTCTTAATACATCTTCTTAGATTTTTTTTAGATAACTTAAAAAGAAAAAAGTACATTTTTCCCAAAAACTAGCGAAAAATCGCGTTGTTTAAATTCAAATGCATATAACTTTGGAGTCAGTTACGAGTTTTAAACAATTTTTTTTGTTTGACTAATATATTTGTTATTAGAGTAATAAAAGAAATGGAGAAATCGGAAAATGTTTGGACCCGCTGCTATCAAAAAACCATAATTTTCAATTGCGAATATCTGCTAAGTTATAAGAGATAATTGATAGCTACGATGAGGTTTTTTGTAGTGCTCGATGAGGAGATTCTATTGAAATCTGAACACAATCGAAGAAATAGGAAGATAGAAATTGAACATACTTTTAGGACTTCTGGCCGCATCCCTGGAGGGGCCATGCGATCCAAATTCAAAACTTAAACTTGACAAGACTTCTTCTTGGCGCATGTCAAATTCCATGAACTAAGGGTTTAAAAGTTACAGAATTATTTCCCTCTTTTTTTCTATACCAGTGTCCATTTTTTAATCATCTATTATTTATAGCGATACATACAAATATTCTCAGAAATACTATTCTATAATTTAACATCGATTGAAAAATGTCTGCGACATGTATTAAATTAGTTCGAATAAACTATTCTTATTTAGCATTCGAAAATCTAGAAAAAGTGGAATTTTTTTTGATCTATACTTCCCAGAAAGATCAACGCAACAAATATTTGAGAAGTCGATTCTTTGGAAAATTATCGAGACTTATCATACATAAATTTTGATAAGACTTGGATCGTTTCAGAGCGAAAGTTCAATTGTAGTGGGAATGTTAACTAGCGGTTTCAAGGTGTTAAAAGATACGCTAACGCGGAGCTACTTAAACTTGATGCTTAAAGTCTGTAAAAAAAAATTTAAAAAAATATAAATAAAACAATGATCTTGTACATCATTTCCGTTACAGATCAAAGATTGTTCGTTAAATGAAAATAAACCATATTTGAGGATCCGCAGAACAAAAGGTACTTTTTCGAATTTTTTATTACAAATTTGATTTATTGGTATTTTTATATTTGGGTTCTTCTAGAAAAAATCCATTTCCCAAAATTTTTAAATTTTCAATAAAAGCCAATTGTTCTGCGGCTCCTCATTAGTTGCAGTATGATGCAATAACCATTCAGCCACTATAGACCCAAAAAAATAACTAAAAAAAAAACGAATGAAAATGCTATATTTTTAATCCCATGTTTGGTCTACTATTTTTGACATAATCCAAGCAATTTCCTACATTGTAGCTTTTTATTAATTTCTTTTATATTTTCACATGTTTCTTCCTTATATTTCCTTGCCAAGGCGACAGATCAAGCTAGCCCAATTGGATTTATGGGATGACCCATACTCATGCAAAGCATTGTGTTGGAACTAGGAGAATTGGATATGGGAGGTAGTAAAGAGGAAGTAGTGGTTATGGACATTGGATTTGAACTTTCCTTCATTGGAAGTGACAGGAAGGACTTCAGCTGGAAGTTTGTTCCACATACGGAAATTACGACTAAAATCGACCACAAAAAACGTGTATTACATAAATATCAGCAAGTTACCTAACTTCATCATTTCGATTATACTACCGATTATACAGTGAAACGCATACCGCATTGCGTTGGTGCTCCAAATAATCAATTGATTTGGAACCATACTTTCATCAATATTCACCTTCGCTCACTCCTGTACGCGTAGGAGAAGCTCCCAAATAGACTTTGAAGCATCGGCCTATACATGCGAGTTGCATTCCATTTCGATTACCACCTACATGGTGTAAATAGTGTGGATGTAAGATAGAGTGAAGTAATTCCTATACCGTTTCAGAAAACCGAGACATGTGAATGCTTCTTTCCATACTTGAAAATTTTGTTTAGACCAGTGGATATCACATTGTAGTATCATGTCCAGAACATCAATAGCTTCTGATTCCAAAATATTTACATAACCCATAAACACAGATGAATCGGCATTACCTGTAGTTCGTGTCAATATGCAACACTAACTCCCATTTTCTCAATCTATGGTTATTTTTTTATCGTGACGATGAACTGACAGTTCTCATACAAAAAAATGTTAATTGGAGGTTTATCGTTACGAAAAACGATAACCAGATATTGAGAAAATGGGGGTAAGCCTCTTTGCCCCAATCGACAGGCTTGGCCTATAACTGCATGAATATGAACGGCAAATGTTGCTATCATCCGCAAAAGAATAATTAGGGTTGGAAGTTTGATGTAGATTCGTTTAGGAATAGAGTAGGAGAAAGATCGTAGTCTTATGGTAAATTCGCATTTATCTTAAACTCGTTTGATGAGATCCCATCTACAACAACTCGTATAGGGCGATCTCTGTGAAAGCTTATATGAATCTAGAAAAGTTATTATCGACACCAAAAGAAAAAATTTGTGAAAATAAACTATGCTACATTTTTTCTCTCATCTACACAATTGAATTTCAAGTGCTTCTTTAAAAACCAAACCAGACATTTACTAAATCACACATTTGTGCATATAACAGATTGATATTCAAATGTATTTTACATAATTTGAAAGTAAAATCAAACAACTCAAAACTAACTTTATTAAAAATATGAAACAAAAAAAGCTCAATTTCAGTAAAACACTCACTAAGAAACTTTAACTCATCATAAGATCAACATTAACATAGTGCTGCTCTGGCAAACGTTAGCTGCACACGTCTACAGCATCTTATCAAAACAAAGCTTTCAAAATACAGCAACAACAGCAATACAAACAACAAGCAGATAAGTAAAATTATAAACTGAGCAAATCAAACCAAACCAAATTGAACTGAACTGAACAAAATGAAAACTAAACAACAATAACAAAAATCAAAGCGTTAACGTTAACGCTAAAGGCGACAATGACAACAAACAGAGGCACTGTTAACAACTTTTGTACTTTTGTGGTGGGTAAAGCGAAACGCTGACGGCGGGCTTGAGCACTAAACGTTTATTGTCTGCACAAGTGAGCGAGTGTTATTTTTTTTCTTACAGTTTTTCGAATTTTGGTTTTTCTTCGCCAGCAATTGGCCAAAGTAATCAGTTAATTGTTGGACATACAACGTTGAGGTTGTAAAGCGCGGATAACGAAACGGTTAAAAAAATTGGTGAATTGAAGATACAAAAAAAAATAAAACACAACTCGAGGAGTATGGATTTGAATTTTAAATAATAAAGAAATTAAAGAATATATAAAAATAAAAGTTAATAAATTTAAAATGCGCGTAAGCATGACTTAAATTCACATACAAATTTATATAAAAAAAGAGTGAATATAATAAAATAAAAGACAGAAAATATAATTGATTATTAATAAAACAACAATTAATAAAACAGCAACAAAAGAATCATAAATTTTGTAGTTGTATGAGCAAAATTGTTTTTTGGTTTTCACATTACTGCAACAAGGGAAAGTGTTACAAATCATTGTGATTTTATGTTACTTTGTTGTCATTGTCTAAAAGAAAGTTCAAATTAAATTCTAAAAAATAAAACAGAAATATTAATTGAATTAAATAAAAAGTGGCTGGCTAATACAAAATATAATTCATAAATTATAGAACTGAAGCAAAACAAAAGACTTAAGACACAAACTCTATATAAGTGTATTTTTTATTTTTTATATAAAAAGCTAATTAATTAAACAAACCATCAACCATCAAGTGCTAATTAAAAACATTATATAAAATAAACTAATACTAAAATAAAATAAAAGTCAAACCAAATAGTATACAACCAACAGAAATAAATCTCTACTAACATTCATTTGTACATATAATTTCCTGCCATAATTGGATTACATTTATTGTTGGTGTTTATTTCCTTTTAATTTTTGCTGCTGATATTTGCGACAAAAAGCTTTTCGTACAACAAATATCGCTATTTTATTTTAAAAGAAGTCATTAACAAAGAATTGCCATTTGTTTAATTTATCGTAACAAAATGATTTTAAGGTAAGTTGAATGCCTTTTACATGTATTTTTACTATTTGTTATTTTGTTAACTTAAATATTACTATTTAGTTTTTTATTTAATTTTTATTTTTTATTTTTCATGTATTTTTGTGACATTTTACCAAGTTTCTGTCAACATTTAGATCATTAACAATTTTTTTAAATGGTAACAATTAAAATTCTTGTTTGTAGACATAATATCAATGAGTAGGAAAATTTAAAAGAAACCAACAAACGTTTTAATGGTTTATATTTTATTGCCTCACTTCCTTTTTATATAGCGAATATAACTAAAAATGTTTGAGAGCTTTTTCAAAATCTAGTATTTTGAAATTTAAAGTTGCTTTTGGTCAAACATATTACGTCTCTAGGGAAGTTTATATATTTGAGTGGATACACATATGTCTTGCTAGAATTTATTTTATTATTATTAGTTTTTCAATTCATTTATTTAGTAAATTTAAAAAGGTACCTTTAAAAGAAAGAACAAGTGTTATATGTAATTTTGGCCTTCTATGGGGACTAGAATCAGTTATGGTCCGAACTGTATATAATCTGATGGAGTGATTAATTTCTTAAAACTTTAAATGACTTAATTCGAAATTTGAGTTAATTTCATCTTTATATATGTATATAATTCTTCGGTACGTGTGTTAGTAACTGAACTCCTCCTTAACGGCTGGGCCGATTTCGATGAAATTTGTTGTGTGTGTTTGTGTAGGTCCCTGGATGGTTTAGATTCACAATTGACCTATATAGGTACAATGGGCATGGCACCTCCCATACAATTTATTAATGCATATCTTTAGCACTATTATAGTGGAAGTCTTCAAACTTTGTGTGAGCTTTGGCAGAACAACGTTTGCCGGGACAGCTAGTTATATATAAATGATTTATTGACAATGAAATATTTTTCTGATATATGGGTTATATGGAGTTAAATTAACCCATTTCGCTCCGAGATAAAATTTTTATTTATTTTTTAAACAAAAAAAAACTGTTTTAGGGTATGACAACCTGATTGCAAATATCTGGTCAAAAAAATTTTGCGATTTTTCGTTTTCCCAGAAAAGCCAGTTAAAAATTTCGAACAGTTAAGTTTGCACATATGTGATGTCCCACATTTGCATATAAATCATGGTTTTTATGTTTTATGAAAAAGTTACATATGTTGGCAATAATTTCTCATGTTTATTATTTTAATTTTATTTTTTTTTTACTATTTTTAAAAATTAATTTAAAAAATTTCTATTTTCAGACAATTTTTTTAATTTAATGTAATTGCAGAAATTTGCCCCTAGCAACGAAGGGGAGGGGGATGGTCACGTCAGGATATAGTTTTTTATTAGCTAATAGATGTGACTTAACATTCATATCAACATTTTTCAGAAATTCCACCTTTTTCACATATACAATTTTTTTGGAAAAATTTTATTTTTACTGTTTGAAAAATCGAATAGCGGAGCGAAATAAGTTAAGGGCCGTTCCTAACAAAAGTTGGTAAAAAATTTAAGTTGATAAAAAAACAATTTATGTACAATTTTATCACAATTATATTTGTTAAAAGACAATTATTAATGTTTAAGTTATTTTCTATGAGGGACCTTGTATGGGGACTAGAGAAAAATGCTTCTAGATTTTCGCCATAATTTACAGTATAATTTCAGAGTACTTATGTGCGCAAAATATGTGCAAAATTTTATCAGGATTGCTGCATAATCATCAAATGCCTGTACAACAGTATTCCGGGGGGCACATTTGTATGGTGGTTATGTAAAATTATGGACCGATGGCCCATTTTCAATACCAAACAAACCTTAATAACGGGATGTAGTAGTACAGCCAGCTATCTCCTTTCGTTTGGGACATATCGTGGTTGTCATTAGACTGACGGACAGACGGACGGCCATAGCTAGATCGTCTTAGAATTTTATGAGTACCCATGAGTACGATGAATATTCCTATGTAATACAAACGGAATGACAAAATCTATATACCATCGTTTTTGGTGAGTATAAAAAGTATCACTATATCCCTCTTTGTTGGTACTATTACTATTAAAGTACTTTTGCATTCCCAGTTTGGGATTCAGATTTAACTTGCCAATATATCTCTGTAATTTCATAGCTCTAGTTTTTTAGAAAGAAAAAAGAAAGTACTTTTAACACCCTTTTGTGTAACTTATAAAGTAATCAAAAAGTACTTTCGCGAAAATAATGTCATTAAATCCCACTGGATTTGGATTTGTATCCAAGTTTGATTAGGAAAGTAATCAAACGTTTGAATTTTCGAAAAGTACCCAACACATATCTGCTCTATCTAAGATCACATGAAGATTTTTTAACATTTTCACCTTCATTAATATGATTTTCGAAAGTGTGGTTTATCTGGCATCTATGGTCAATTATGAACCGATGCTTATAAAAATGTGTTCCTGTGATTTTTGTTTAAAAAAAACTATATAAATTCTTTAGAATAAATATAAACGAACAACTCACATAAAACATGTCAAATTAGGTACTCGGAAAAAATTATAAAGTTTTCGATAAAAAATGGTAAAATTTTAAATTTTGCATTTTACTTATGTATATGTATATTCTTATCAAAGCAAAGGTACAAAATAATTTATTCCTAATTAAATTTTCCAAATCATATTAAACACGATCTCCTGAACATTGAATTAATGTATTTAATACGAATTAATTCATTGGCATACCTATGAGAATTAATTCCATAATTTAATTTTCTTCAATTCAAAGCTGTTACAAAATATTTTGATAAAATATACATGTGATCAATGTTTCTTCAATAAAAATCTACTAAAACAAGCATCAGAACATTGTTTTCTATATCGAGCCCTTAGCCAAATTATCGTAAGCGACAAAACACAAATTTTACAGGAGAAAGTTTTTTTGATTATTTTGAAATTTATACTATACATAGAATTAAAAATGTTATGATGCAAATAACACAGAAAAAAAAATTCATAATTGGAATGAATTTTGTAATAAATATTATTAATCGAACTTGACTTTTTTTCCCAAACTTATTTCATTCAAAATAAGAACATGTTCATAAATATTATAAAATTTTACATGACGGAAATTTTTGCTTTTTTTACTTAATTTTTTTAATAAATTGCATTATAATTGTATTATATAATGAATTAGTGCTAGAATATTTGCATAATAGCCATATATTGGCCAATATTTTAAGATAAAAAGGAGAATATCTGAAACTTAAAAATTATCATTAAACATAATAAAACATTCATAAATATAAAAGCATTTCATCCTCTTAAATCAATTTAATCATTTTCGCGCTTTTTATGTCATTTTGTAGCTGAAAATCATAAAAAAACTAAAAATTTTCCATGAAAAATTTCAAACATTTTTGAACAACATAAAAATAAAAATGAAATTGAAATTATATTTTTCAAGCCTTCTAGATTTTATTTCAAAACATAAAATATTAAAAAAATCATACTATTTAAGAAATTATTTATAAATGTTATGAATTGAAATCAATGAATTCGAATCATAATATTTATGTTGAAACTTTTTTCTGTGAATATAATTTTGTTCAAGCTATTTGTCTATTTTTCAAAAATATTTATAACATTTAACAATTAAAAATGTTTTTTATTGAAATTTTGCATAGATACAAATTTTTCGTATTGAAATTCAATTTTTATTTATAAATAGTTTTTAATGAAATTTTACAGTTATGTAGATTTTTCTATTTAAAATGGAAAAATAAAAACGAATTTTGAAATTTATTATCAGCAATCCCGCAATTCCCAAAAAAGTGAAAAATTTCAAAAATCCATACCAGGGTCAGGGTTATCGTAACCCTTTACAAAATAATTAGAAACATATTGGGCCACCTAAAATCGGTTATTATATTTTGATATCGAATATGCGATTTGAGAATTTTTGCCCTAAAGTTTAATTTTACTAAAAAAATAGGTGTTTTTTGAATGGACCTGGTCCCCTCGGTAACAACAACTTTTAAATTTTTTTTCATTTAAAATATTTTATGAAAACTTAGCTTTCAGAAAGTATAAATTCCTTATACATCCTCTTAGAAATTTTGTGCGATAACTTAAAAAGTAAAAAGTTATTTTTTCCCAAAAAATTAGCGAAAAATCGACTTTTTTAAATTTCTTAAATTCAAATGCATATAACTTTGGACTTTGTCATTATTTTTAAACAATTCTTTTTATATTTGACACATCCATGTGTTGTTAGTCCAATAAAGGAAAACTTGTGAAATCGGGAAATATTTGGATACGCTGTTTTTTGTAGTGCTCGATGAGAAGATTTTATATGTGTAATTTTTTTGAAATCGGAACTTAAACGAAGAAATAGGATCGTTTTAAAAATGTAACATACCCGAGGTGTTCTACTTTGAGGACCCTTGGTCACGCCCCTGGTGGGCCCATGAGGTCCACGTTCAAAACTTAAACTCGACAACACTTCTTCTTTGCGCATGTGAAATTTCATTCAAACCAATCTAACCATTTAGAAGTCACAGATTTATTTCCCTCTTTTTTTCTATACCACTCTGTGTCGCTTACTATAAAATTCGTTTACTGTAAAATGTAAACATAGACTTACGATAAAATCTTACCCCCTATATTTTTGAAGTTATTAACAATTTTGATATTCTGAAAACGCTAAACAAAATTTTAATTTCTACAATAAAAAAAAGTTTTGAAAATGTCGCTTACGATAATTTGTCGCTAAGGGCTCGATATGTAGACGATTTAAACTTAATCATTTAAAAGTTGAATGAATTCCTTAATGACGACTGAAATCAATCCAAATAATATCCTTTGAATGATACTTTAGCTTCATTATGGAGTTTATGGAGAATTTAGTTCAAATTGAATTAATTAATTCGAATTTCTCTTCAAAAAATTATATAAATGTATGGATCTTGTTTTGATGATTTTTCTTTTTAGAAACTCAGCTTTTAATTCATTTCTATGTTTGAACTATGGTATGTTTTGTTTTACTCTCTCTTATCTCTTACAGCCATATTTATTACGGGTTTTAAATACAACTTAAATCTTCTTTTTTTGAAATTCGAAATCGTAGAGCGATTTTATTTCATATAGTTTTCATATGTAGAATTTTACATTTTTATACTTTGGATTTTTATGATCTAATGATAACTCCAGCCAAAAACCTCTACCAAACAGTGACACTCTGTGGATACATTTATTTTTCATTGAATTCCTTGCGTTAATTACTTCTTTCTTGCTTTAATGCAGCAGGAATAAGGTATTCATTACAATGTATGTTAATCAGTAATGGTATAAAATTATCAATTTTGTGCTAAATTATAAAGCTTTCGTTCTAATTTCTATATCTTTAACTTATTGGGCAAAAGTGCTAATTCATCGTTTTAGGAACATTTTTTTTTAAAAAAAAATTTAAACAAATATTTCCTATCAGCAAGGTCTGTATTTTATTCAACCCGGAAAATATATATACAATGAAATATTAAATAAAACAACATATTATTTCACTATTTCCAAAAGAATCCATAAATTAAATTTCGATTTTAACGTTATCTATAGCAAAAATATCAAATGTTTTCCCTTTTACAGAAATCATTATGGTGATATTTGCAAACAAAACTGAATAAAAGAAAAACATACAAATAAAATAAAACAATTCAATGCAATTTGTATTTAGACCAACCCAAAAACCCATTGTATGTATATCAATTTATATCACACACTGAATTAATGTAAGCCCAATAACACACATACACCTTCATATGCAATGACGGTCAAAATAATAGCACCACAGAATCTTTTACTTTAAAAAATATTCAACTTCACAAATTCCTTGCTGTCAAAATAATAGCACCATCGCAATACAATTTTAAATAGAATATATTTATATCTAATTAAACACGCCTCCATATTGCGTTGAACAACGCCAAACACTCCTGCGAAGTTGTTACACGATAGAGTTTGTGGTCGCTTGTGAGCAAACGCAGCACCCATCTTGCGGAAAGCTTTCTCCTATAAAGATTGATCATTCAAAATTGAAACCACTGAGCAATGTGGGATTCCTATGGCCATATCTTGAATTTTTTCAATTGTTTCAGATTTCAACTGGGTGTCCAGAACGTCGACATCTTCCATGGCTACATCTTGTACGGCTAAAACGAAATTCAGTAAACCCCTTTTTTAACATTCAAATTGATAGTGAAAAGTCCCAATAGTATTTGTCATGCTTAGCCTTGGTTTCAGTGATGTTTTTTTCTTCTTTTTTTTCTTTATTTTTTAAAATTTTTTTTTGAAAACTTAAGAAATAGCTATCTAAACTGTTTGGGAAACATTTTGCTAAGAAAAATAGGTAATAAGTTACATGGATGAGAAAAAAACACCCGCTTGGCGAAAATGTCAAATTTAACCCCCTCCTACTCAGTGAGTTCTCGACCGATCTTGTTGAAAAATTGTGTCTGAATTACTATCCAATAGAACTAACCTTGGTGCCCAATCACAATCAGAAGACATCGATTTCAAAAGTTGGTTCAACAGACAGGTGGATGGACGTAGCAAGATCGTTCCAGAATATACATACATATATACTTTTGTGGGTTTGCGATGTATATTTTTTGATGGTGGGTAAAAACAGCACAAATGTCGTGGTGCTATTACTTTGATCGCATCTGTATATATGTAGGTATAGTTATGTAGATATTAATACAAAATACAACCTATTAAAAGCGCATTCAACCTGAATTTTAAATGACAATATGAATATTTTAAATACATACATTCTCGCTAACCAACATTACGTTTGTTTGAGTAGATATTTACACAAAACTAGAATTTCATAACACACACATACTATGTACATATACATACAGACATACATACATACTTATGTATATAGTAAAAGTCACAAATATCAAATAAACTATAAATTGTTTATAGAAAAACATAACAACAAAAAATAAAATACAAATGATATACACGGAAAAAAGCACATTGTCATAATATTAAAAAACAACAACTACAAATGAGAACCACCAAAAAAGACATTACTACATGATTTGAGCAGTGTAGAGTAGAATACAATACCCTGATTATTTGTATTGTGTAGAATACCTGTGTAAATAAATAAAAGTATGTGTGTCACTTGACATGGTATTTTTATGTGGATGTACATATGTATGTAAATATTTTATTTACAACAATAATAAACGAAGAAGAAGAAAAATAAACAATTTTGAGAGCAGAGTATACCAACAAATATACATACATACTATAAAGAATTCATATACAAATATTTACTCACAGTATATAAGTAGAAAAAGAACCAAGAAGAATTTCAAATAATTATGCTAATTAAATACACATAACGGTATTAAAAGGCATGTGTACAACAGACATTTAAAGGTATTATTTGAAGATATTGAAGTTGTTTTCAAATCAAACAATTTTAATAAGTTATGGTCCGAGCTATACAGAATTTTATAGTGATTAATTTCTTAAAACTTTAAATCACTTATTTCGAAATTTATGTTAATATCATAATACATATGGGGAATTTAATGTCAAGTCAACCAACTTTTGAAATCGATGTCTTCCGATGAGGAAGGCCAATGTTAGTCATATTGGATAGTAATTCAGAGTCAATTATTCAACAAGATCGGTCAAGAACTCTCTGAGTTAGAGGGGGTGAAAACGGGTGTAACTTATTACCTATTGTTCATAGCAAAATGTGCCCCAAATTGTTTTGATAGCTATTTATTCAATCTTACAAAATAAAAAAAAAAATTAATTTTTTTTCCAAAATCAAAAACTTGTTTGTCTTTTTTTTAAAATGGGATGTGAGTGGGATATCTATCAAAATAAATGTTTTGTAACTCTAGACATAAAATTTTTGGAATTTTTGTTTGCAAAATCTGAAACATTTTTTCTTATGTGGATTTCTTTAAGAGCTCTTTTGGTCGCTTCGTGGGATCCGAATGGGATATATATAAAAATAAGTGTTTTGTAACTCAAGGTTTAAAATTTTTTATTTTTTTTTGGCAAAATCAAAAACTTGTTTGACTTTTTCTTTAAATTGGGTCCTTTTTTGTTATTTTTTTTGCTCAAAAGAAAATAAGGTCTTTGAGACATTTTTTTCATCCCAATTGGAAGATATCGATTTCAAAAGTTGGTTCACTTTACAAGAAATCCCCCCATAAATATGCACGCAGAAAATAAAACATGTTTGTGGTAAACATAAGATAAGATTTATGATTGTAGTCCAAAACATATTATGATAATTATTAGTATCATAAGATATCATAATATGTTCTGAAATAATTATAATATGATACAAATTAATCAGAATATGTTCTGAAATAATCATATTATGATATAAATCAATCATAATATGACCCAAAGTAATAATATATATATACCAATTAAATCATATTATGATCCAAAGTCATCATATTATTGTTAAAATTTATTTTTGGAAATACAAAATTTTATATTAATAGGTTTTAGTTTTAATGTACGAAAATTTCCAATTAAAATATTACTGATAAATTCACTGAAATTTATTGTTATTCGCTCTAGGAAAGTTAAAGATATTATACAAATAAAACTATAGATCGAATGGGAATTACAGATGCTAAAAATTTACTTGTAAAAATAAAAATGCTTAGACAAACATCTACACTCACAAATGGTGGGAAAAAAGACTATTAAAAGTAAACATATTTTGTTTGCATCTGAAACATGTTATGACTACACGTATAGAAACTTAACATAATATGTTTATCTATTTATCATTATTTAGGTGTTCGAAAAATATATATGATAATATTCATATTTATAATTGTGATGAAAATATAAACGTTTACAGTAACTAAAATATTGTTGAAATTAAATTAAATCAACAATTATATGTTTACGACAACAATATTTTGTTACAAAGAACATAATATAGTTGTCGTAACCATGGCGAACCATGTTTTTTCTCTGCGTGAGGGGCGTAGTGTCAATTATGTACCGATCCACTTTATTTTTTAATTCCCCCATTGTGTGACGTTACACATTGTTTGTAAATTTCTATCCATCTAGGGATATTATTGAAATTGCATATAAATATTAACACCAAATATCGAATTAATTCTTTTAAATTTCTGAGGCGCATAAAAAGCCAGCATGTTTGCTAATTGAATAGAATGATTTTCAGAAATACAAACTTAAACATTAAGATTTGTTTTATGACCAAATATAGCTAATGATTTAAAGATTTGGTTTTCGAATCGTCGATATTACAAGAATGGTAGTAGTCTGTTTGAACACCATCAGTGATAGTGTTTATAAATATATTTTGTCATGTTGGTTGGTACAATAATATAAAGAAATATTAGTTAAATGGTTTAATACATTAACGAGGGTCATGCCGAAAGTCTTTGCTTAGCAACGTTACACAATCGTTTTATTTATTAAAATATAAATTAATACATAATAATAATGTGGGGTGGTTCTTCAAAAATAATTTTTTAATAATCCCCCTAGTTTTGCTAAAAACAAGCTTCAATATAACTTACAAAAATAACAGAAATCCAACACCTCTAATTGAACATGAATTAAGAGCCGCTTAGATTGCTGCGGGTGTCAACCTTAACGCTACCAGTAATTAAATAAATATTTTTTATAATTGCATATTTTTTTTGCTCAAATTAATCTTCTTAAATACTTATTAAAATCTTTAGTAATTTAATAAGGAAGTAAAATATTATTTATAGCTGTATTTTACAAACATCGTTAATAATGTGAATTTGTGAGTTTCATTTTCACACATTAAATATGCTAAAAGTGTTGAAAAATATTCTAGTTATTTTTAAATAAATTATAATGCGGGCTCAAAGTTGATCATTTATTTCATAATCTGTAAAATAAATCATTTTGCTTAAAGTTTTCCTTTATTATAAATGTCTTCAGACTTTTGTCTAAGCATTTAGTTGGTAGTTGCAATGCCAACTGCATAAATTGTTACATTCTAAAATAAATAATAAACTTAAATACATTTCAACATTAAAGTTAACAAAATAAAATGTTTATAACATAATTTATTTTGTATTTAAGAAACTTAAAATATCTGCAAGATTGTCTTAAGGTTGGTTTCTGCATAAAGATTTTTAAAATGTTTTTTTTTATATATTTGCTAAAAAATAATAAGTGTTTTAGTGGTTAGTACTTGTACGAATACATTTAGTAAATTCACACCTTAAAAAAATATATATAATATTTCGAGTGTGTCATAAATAAATTCAGTTTGTGTGATTTATTTATGGCCAGTGGCCAAGTTGCTTATTTATTTACTGCCGCTTATGGTGGTAATAAGTCTCATAGATATAATACTGTCTTAAATTATGATGAGATTTTATTTTCGTGTAGTTAATATTTTACCATGTTAATAAGTGATAAATGCTTGATGGTATTATCAAGTCTCGTTTTTATTATTTTCTTATAAATATGTACAAGAAAGTCAGAATTGTGATTGAAACTGGGTTAACAGTTCATTGACATTAAGTTAAGCCAGTTACATTATTTGTTTTGTTTTTATGATTATTGTTTAAATAATCAGACGATTTGATTTTTATCTAGAGGATGTTACGTGCTGTTGTCATGTAGACATCAGTTGTATGTTTGTTAAAGTTAGAACTCAAACGAGTTAGAATTTATAACAAGGTTAAGTCATGTGTCATTGTCTCAGCTAGACGCATTCTACAACAGTTGTGGTAAATGAAACATATAAACATATAACATATAAAAAATTTATAGTTTTTTATATGAACATAAAATATCCAAAGTTTTTTCTTGAGTATCTAAATCTAAATCGATTTAGTTATGAAAGTCTGTTTGTGTAAATCACACTTTTTTTCCAAAATAAAAACCAGAATTAATGAGATCCAGCTTAATTATTGTCTAAGAAAATTGGTATCAACGTATTTATGACTGGTCAAACAGTATTCCGGGGGGACATTAGTATGGGGGATAGGTGAAATCAAGAAACAATAATAACAAAAAACCTTGTCAACAGAGAATAATTCAACCAGCTAGCTCCTTTCGTTTGGGACCTATCAAGAGACAGACGGACGGACATAGCTAGAATATTAGTAGAACCCAGAATATATATATTTTTGTGGTTCTGCGACAAAATCAATATACTACAAATTTTTTTTGGTGATGGGTATAAAAATCGTAAATTAGCAACCAAAAGAAACTTCGAAAATTGCGTACGAAATGTTTTTTAAGATATAAATTTAACAAAAACTAAATTTCCTCGAAATTCTCCAATTACAAATCAAATAATTTTTTTTTTGGAAATTTTTTTTAAAAAAATTTTGAAAATATAAAATTTCGGTGTAGAGGTATGTATGTAAGATTTTTTTTTTTAATTTTCATTTATTTATTTATTGTAGTATTTAAAATCTTGTATCTAATATCTGAACTCCATAACGCCATGATCGAGTTATAGAGTTTCTGATGAGTCAATTAATTTGAATTGATTGAGATTTCATTTAAGTCAACCTTATGCATCTATAGATATAAACAACATGACCTAATTTCATGGTGATCGGTCCATAATTAGTCATGGCTCTCATATAAGGCCCTCTTCCGAAACCAGCATGACATACTTTATGAAACGCTTGAGAAATGTCGATGAGGAGAGAAGACCAATATTTTTATAACCCTTAACTTCGTGAGAAGGGTATATATAAGTTTGTCATTCCGTTTGTAATTTCCACAATATAATTTTCCGGATCCTTATAGATAGCGGAGACGATTAAGCCATGTCCGTCTATCTGTCCTTCTGTTTGTTGAAATCAATTTTCTGAAGACCAAATTTTCTTCGGGATCCAAATCTTCAATAATTTTGTTAGGCATACTTTCGTGAAGTTTCCTATTTAAAATCAGCAAAATCGGTCCGCAATTGGCGATATGAGGAAAAAACCAGAACCTCGATTTTTGACCTATTTTTGACCTATATCTGGATTACTAAGACATTAATATAGACAATATGGATATCTAATGATAGATATTTCAAAGACCTTTGCAACGAGGTATACAAGACCATTAAGTTGGATCTACAATGGGTCAAAATCGGAAAGAATATTTTTTAACCCGAATTTTTTTTTCACCAAAAAAAAAAATTTTAAAAAATAAAAATTAAAATTGGAAATAACAATTAAAAAAAATTTTTCCTAAAAATTAAAAAAAAACAACTTTGAAAAAAAAATTTGTTTACCTAAAAATATTTAAAATTTTTTTTTTGAAGTATAATTTGGTGAAGGGTATATAAATTCGGCACAGCCGAATATAGCTCTCTTACTTGTTTTTCTTCAAACGCGTTTCTTACAATATTTACAAGTCTATGATAGTATTGTTAACGATTTCAAGTATCGTACTTTTTTGGTTTTAATCATCCATTACAATGTTATATTTCTAGCTAAAAAAGTTTATACTTGATTTTAATCGTTATTACACATTTATGGTTTTAATCGAATATAATTTCCTTACGAAATGTAAAAAAGTCAATAACTTCCATTTAATGTGACAGTTGATGTTTTAAGCCTAAAAAACAATTACAAACTATTGTTTTCCTCTACAAATCAAAATGATAAAAATCTCAGTTTATTCATTTTTAATGCGAATTATTGTCTTTGATTTGAAAGTTTTAAAATTGAGTAACATTTTTTTATTGATGTCAAAATCAACCATAAAAATCCACAAATTTTTACAACTTTTCCTCGTGTTAAACACATTTCGAACTTACGACGCTCTTAAATGTTTGTGTAAAACAAGTTTGTTTGTAACTTAAAACTTTTGATTTAAAACCAGAAACCTGATGTCCTTCTTTAAATAAAAATCCATTTAATTATACAATTTGTAAATAATATTGAACTTCATGTGGAAAAAATATGTTGCAATAACAACTAGACGTAATAAAATCAATTGTATCAAATGTCAGTTAATGCTGCAAGGAAAACCCAAAAACCACTTGTAGAAAATAGTGTAGAGGTTTGTGTGTGCAAAGTGCTGGCATTTTATTTTTATTTTCTCTATAAAAAGCTGGATTTGCAACTCTGCTTACAATTATATCAATATGAATGTTATAGTTTTTTTTGTGCTTTTTTTTTAAATCACCTAAATACTTGTATTAAACTTACACATATGTATGTACGTGTTCACAACACTACTAAATTGAAACTGAAATGAAACTGACAAAAGGCATGGCATCATCTCAACTTTTTTTTTTGTTTGTTTCAAAACAGGCATACAATGACAATTTTCAGTTGTTGCAGAAAAAAATATACAATAAAAAAGGAGAATTTTTATCAGGCCAATGAACAAGTTAAAGATGATTTCCTGGACAGCTTTTTCTGGTTTTAAAAATGTTGTTTAATTCGTGAAACATGTGAGGAATTTATTATAGTCAAACAAAGAGAACTGAATGATATGCTACTATTGTAGCTGGCTAAAATTTTTCAAAACTAAGAACATGTGGTTGACAACGTTAATATATCATGAGATTTCTATGCTAAATATCATAGTTGGGGGTAGTGCACTAAATGTTGATTGAAATCAGCATTGTGATAGTGCTTATTTCTTAACTAGCACTAAAAAAAATAGTGATAGTGATAATTTTTTAACTATAACTAAACGAAGATTTAGTGCAAAAATCTGCACTACAATTAATTAGTGCAAAATTTTAACCTGCAATCAAAAAAGGCTGCATTAAACATACTATCACTAAATTTTCAAAAATGAGTAGTCATGAAATTGTTGAATCCAAACTCGAAAAATAAAAATTTTAAATATTTATTGTTATTTTTAATGAAATATTAGTCTTAAGTTTTAAATTAGTGTACGGGAATAAACTTAAACCATTTTGAACTTAAAAATTTAGTGCACAATTTGAAGTTGCACTCAAATTAGTGCATACAAAAAAGTTGCAATAAACTGATGATTGCATTTTTTTTAAATCAACTAATTTTATTTTGAGTGCAAAATTTTTTAACTCACTATCACTAATGCTTAGTGAGGCTGCTAATTTTCAACTCATCACTAAATATGAACAAAATGATTGCACTAATTTTGCACTATCACTAAGTATTAGTGCAAACTGCAAAATTAGTGCACTACCCCCATCTATGTTAAATATATACCATCCCGAAGAATTTTTTCTATAATAATATCAAGATATTTATGTGGACAACCGAATTTGAATTTTATCAAAAATATAACTCATATTTTTAAAATAATGTCCCATGCAAGGTATGTCCGACACATCAAAAAAAAACCAAAAATATCCACATAAATATCTCTTGGACAAAAAGTAATCATTTTTTTCCAGATGTTTTAAGAATGTCGGATAAGAATGGAATTTTTGGTGATTATTTTTAAAAATTTGTAGGCCCGAGTTGAGAGAGGATCATAGCTTAGGTTTGGTTAGCCTCCATGGGCAGCCACTCGTCAGGAATTGTGATAGCCAAGAAGTATACTACGTCCGTTCTTTCTCAGGTGAACCAACCAGATTCTCTGATGAAGGAGTGGATGCGTCTAAGATTCATCCTTTATAATTAATTTAAACACGAGAGGAAGGGGGTTTCAAGTGAGCTTTATTTGCTCACGACGGAATTCCATAAGTAGATTCGTCCTGCCTGCATTGTATACTGTTTTATGGCAGTGATTTCCAACTGAAGATCAGTGCAGAAGTTAGGTAGCCTGAGGTAGGATTTTGTCGCATTATTCTCAGTAAAGAAATCTCCACCGACATCGTCAGGGGGGTTCTGTTCGGAATTCTAATATGGAAATGCATGACAAAAAATTGTTTTGCGATGCAGTAATCAACATTGCTATGAATGTACCTATATTAATTTAGTATCTTAGAGGGCACAAGGTCCTTTCAGACTACGAGCAGCCAGCAGTGAGTCTCACAGCAGAGTTAAGAACCAGGATCATAGCTTAATCGTCTGTGTGGTCTAATTCGTGAGAGCAACCGAATTTGTCGCCAATCGATATGAATTAACTAATGAATGCCGGATTTCAGAAATATAATCGGTTATTGGTACAGAAAAATCGAAGAATAATTTGTCCATGCCACCAATACCAACTAAACTGATGGCAACGGTAAGGCGGTGCAGGACTTAATCGAATACTGAACCTTGTCATTTAATTCGATTGTGATTACTGTAAATATTGGTACTTACAACTGTTCATAAAATTAATTTCGGTTGGAATAGTCACTGAATATACACATGTACATTAATTAGGCTTTCCCAAATAAAAAATATATATTTTTTAGATATTTGATTATTATTCTTTCGTTTTAGCTAAAATAAGTCTAAAAGAAAATACAGGGAAAATAATTTACATATTATGGACTCGAAAATGCAATCCTCTTAATGGCATGAATTGGAAAACTAGATATCCTTGATGGCATAGTTGGAAAATACTTCAGTAACTAAAGATTTCAAAAACTATGTGGTGTTTTTGAAGATATACGAACGAATTTTTCTCAAAATCTAGAATTGAAACATCTGCTGATGAAGACTTACAACTTATTTAAATGTAAATAATTGAATGGTATAACAATAGCAAGTTATAAATTTCTTAGAGTTATTGGGTACTTTTAGAACCTATGAAATCTGCAACCATGGGTTATAGGGATTTTTGTAGATGTTTGTAATCCTTGTAATCTTGTGAAACCTACAATTACATATCATTCGAGGTCTTTCTGCTTTTGGTCACCAAAAAGTCAATGCCTGGAAATTTAACATTGATTTTCTTTTTGTTAAATTTAACCTCGGATTATTTCATGAAATACAAGACTTTTGTTTCTATTATAGCCCAAGTCTGTTGATAAAATGTAAACATTTTCTGTGAACTTTTGCAACAGTTTCTGTCAACTGCTTATTTACCATCTACTAATACTGTTGATTGACTATAGTTGTTTATAACAAACATTTTTGAAATGTTTTATCTCGTTTCTGTATAAATTTTCTAAATTTACATATTTGGTGTATTCACACGGTCTGCTATTAGTCATATTGTCATAATGTCCTAATATATAATTATAGTTGATGTTGTGTTTTAAATAAAAAAAGTGTTATTTTATGACAAAATAATAAACATATGACATTATGACAATGTTAACTAACCTAACAATGGTACAAACCTAATATCCACTATAGGAATGCTTTAACTGCTATAATTGAAAAATATCTATTACAGTTATACATTTTCGATAATTAATATAGAATTTTTGATAATTGGATTTTGATAAATTATTTTTCTGTGTGTGTAATAAATAATTCTAAGTGTTGCACAGGGAACAACTAACCTATTCACCACAAGTGATGGTGTAGGGTATAAATTGGGTAAAATATTAAATATTTGTTAAACTAAACCTCAGCAATTCAGCATAAATACAGAAATTTAATTATATCCCTCGTATTCTGAGCTTTTTTACAGCTTCAGTAAGGGAATTATAATAAAAATGTTTTTAATAATAATAATTTTTAATTTCTTATTGATTTTGTTACCAAACCTTGTAACAAACTTTATATGCTTTCTGGCCTTATGCCGCTGATTGGTTGTTGCTAAAGGAGATGATCTAAAAACTGCAAAAAAAAAGTAAATGTTAATACCGGTTGGCATTACAACTGTTGTTGCAGTTGGAGGTTGTATTATGTGGCAAACAACATGAAACAAGATATAAACACATAATTATAGTTCACTCACAAAAATCTTGAAAGAAATGTTTTCAATTTTTTTTTAGTTTTAGTTTCAGTTTTGTAATTTTTTTTATTTTTGCCCCCCAACTGAAATACAAAAGAAATGCATTCTGCTTTAGGATTCAGTGTTAAAGACCGTTGTTAAACTATTTAATGTTGTTTTTCCACTTTATCTCAGATCATGTTATAACAACTGCACTTTTTGTTTGCAATTTATTTTTATGAAATTTTGTTTTAGCTACTTTAAACTCTTAAATAATTGTTTGGTATAAATAAAACAAAAACTACTCTATTATACATTTCACATGTTGCCAACTGCCACAATAAGTGGCATTGTTGCTGTTGTTGTTGTTGTTGTTAAGGCGGAAAAAGATTTTTTTTGTTATTTTTAGTAGTTTTATGTGAGAATATATGTCAAGGCTATGATTAAAAGTCTTATAAAATAGTAAAAGTAATTTCTTTAGATTTGCATATAAACGAAAGAAAGAGTAGGAATAGGAAGACTTGTTTACATTACAGACTATGAGTAAATTTTTATAATTTTTTCAACATCATAATGAAATTTTTTAGAAAAATATATTTTTGTTTAATTTTAATTGGAAATTGTAAAATTTTTATAAACTATGAGCAATTGAAATATTTGAAAATGTTTTATTATTTTCATTACATTTAATTAGGTTTAATGGTTTAGAAACAAAAGACCTAAGACTCATGCATAACATTTTATATCCTGTATTTTTTTGTTTGTTAGGGAAATAATTATTTGAAAGTTTTGTTTATTTGTGGCACTTTCTCTGTTAAAATAAATGAAATTTTTTAACGAAAATATTTCCTTAAAAATCATTTTCTAATATATATTTAGTTGCATACATATATTAGTTTGAGTTAAAAGTTGCCATTATAAGATTATTGTTTTCTTATTATTCAACCAACTATAATGTTTCGTTATTTGATGAATAACCTGACAACTCAGCAGATGAAACTACAGTAAATAGATGGCTCATATTTTGTTATTAAATATATAAAAATAATTGAGGTAAAATTTAGAGCTAATGGCATTATAATCCATTACGTTTAACTAGATACTAAACATTTTTTAATTGAATAATTAATATTTAAGTTTTAGGTAGAGTGGAGGATTGCTTCCTAACTTTTTTGATTACCACGCAATAAAATTATCCATAAATCCTCACAACAACATTTGCTCCTAGTCTAACATAGCATATTCTTTTTGACTTTACGAACTAAGTACCAAAATCGAAAGTGAATTAAAATTGTTGGGTATTAATTCATTATGAATTAAAATCCCAAATATTATAAGTTAAATTAACTCCCTAAACCAAACATTAATGTATAAATTGTTTGTTATAACCAAAACAAATCAGATCTTGAAATGAATTAGCACTGCCTTTGCCTGCGCCAAAATTGATAAAAAAAATTCTAGCTATGTCCGTCCATCTCTCTGTTAAAAATACGATAGGGTGCAAATGAAGAAGCTAGCTGGCTCAAATCTTCCACAAATTCTCTCTGTTAATAAGCTTTGTTTGCTATTGAAAATGGGTAATATCGGTCCAAAATTTGAGCAGTCATAAATATGTTGATTATGCAGTAATCCTAATAGAATTTTGCACAAATTAGTTATAAGTACTTGTGATTAGTTATAAATGAAATTATACTGTCAAATATAAAGAAAATAGGGCAATATTTGACCCCATACAAGGTTCACATCAGAAAATGACTTAAACGTTCACAATTGTCTAGTAATAAAATTCTCCAACAGCATTTTTGGAACAGAATATCGATCCTCCAATTCTGAAAGGGCATGCTGTGTAGATCATTTTTGTAGAATAAACTTTTTTTTTACAGTGGGTGAAAGTTTTAATATTTTGATTGAAGGGAGCGTTATACTAAATGAAAAAAAGGTTGTAAGTTAATGTCTGAGAGAATCCGTATTGTTAGAGTTATATTGTGGAATTTTATGACGATAATTCTCCTCTCTTTTTGACCATTTTTTTGAGAAAATCCAAAAAAGGACATTTAAGGATTAAGATATTCCAAGAAAATGTTTGCGAGAAAATTTCAGTGGGGGTCACCAAAGTTGTAAATAAAGCTCTTTACGCATAATTAGCAAAATTACATGCAACCTTGGGTCTCACATTTTTTAAAAAAATCGACAAAAATCCATTTGTGATCCGAATGGGCTGAAATTTTAAATATCAAAAGTCCTCGAGAAGATATATAAAACCATACATACTTATCTCTTTTAGTTCAAGAGATATTTAGGATTATTTTTTTTTTATTTTGCTCGATGTTTTTTTCGTTTTTTAGATAGGTCGAAAGTTATAGTTATATTTGAGTTACCAGTTATATTTGTGATAAAATTCCGAATAAAACAAAAACAACTTGCTAACAGTTATCTCGTCCCTATAAAAAGTTACACGCATCCAAAATTGGAACATGTAAAAATGGCCGTATTTTTTCCAAAAAATTTCCCTATATTTTTTCTTTTATTATTTTCTTCGGGACTATATAAAATTTGTATATGACCCGGAAGGACAACTTAATACAAAAGCGTTGTAAAGTAAAATTAGCCTCACTTATGCATTAAAAAAAATTAGGTTTGAATAAATAATTCTAAAAACACAAAGCACTGATCCTCGGAAAAGCTCCATAATTGTATAGCCGTATATGTTAGTGAATTTACATGCAAAATTTTTTTAATACCGTATGGTAAATAACGTCACAGTGATCACGTTTTTGGAACACATTTTACCCGTTTTAGAAATCTCGGTATTTAAAAACAAGATATGAAAATATTAAAATGCCATTGATCTAAGAACATTTAGGTCCATGTTATCTGTATTATGATATCTTTATCCCTTAACATTTAAAACCTAAAAACTAAAAATAAATATTAGTTTCCATGAAGAAAAATATAAAATTTGAATTAACATAAAATGTTAACGGTTAAAGATATCATTACAAAATTTTAAACTGATGTTGGTCTAAATGTCCTTACATCAATGCCATTTTTTGTTTTCTAAAGTTTATTCTACAAAATAAATAATAGAATCGCTATTCTGTTCCAATCAAAACGTGTTAATTTGTTGGACAGTGTAATTAATATCGAGATTGCAAACTAGATGGATGTTTTGTTCAAAATGTATTGGCTTTGAAGCGATCTTGTCCATTTTTAACATTTGGTTACAATTTCACCACTTAGGTATTTTCGCTTAGGGTCTATCGTCTCCTCAGCAGCTTGAGGGACGGACATAGCTAGATTGTTGTAGAATATTATATGGGCCCATAATATATCTACTTTTGAAGCGGGTCTTCGACCAATATTTCGATGTACTTATTTTGATATCTGAAACTAATTGGTAATTTCAAGTCAGTGGTTTTCAATTCCTGTATTATTTAATTATTTTGTAATTATTTAGAGATTAATTATTTAATTTAATTTAAATATTTTCTTAAAAATTTATTTAGATGTTATTGTATACATATTTATTTAAGTCTTTTATAAAACTATTTCTTTCAATAAAAACGTATATTTAATGAATGTTTTATTTCTTCTTTTCAGGTGAGTTTTAAATATATCATCAAATACAACCCGAACATGTGTATGTAAGTGAGTTTTGTAATAGATTAGTTCAAATTATTTCCCGAAATAAGAAAAAACGTATAATAACTACCAAAAATAAAATGAATCACTGTACTGAGAATATATATGGAACATTTTATTGATTTCAGATTTTTTTTTATATAATTTTGAAACTTATCACAAAATGAAAATGTTTTTAAAATAAAACGGGAACTATTTAAATAGAATGAAAATTAGATTAATTATCATATTTTTTGTTAAGATAAATTCACTGAAATTTATTGTTGGGGGATAAGCCAGTTCCATAAGCGCATTTCACTGGCTGCTTAGGCCAGATCATCAAGAAACCCTTTCCCAAAAGCCTTTAGAAAACCCAAATATATTACTACAAATAAAACTATAGAGTGATTGAGAATTACAGACACTTTATTTGTAAAAATATCAAAGCTTTAATAAAACACCAACAATAAACAGAGATTTTATCTTTTCTTACATTACCTACTACAATTGATTGGTTTCAAAATCAAAATAAAATTTTTAAATTTTTATTGGGAAACAGATAAAAAATCATATCAAAAACTTCTGTCAAATGACTAAGCTTAATTTGCACCAGAAGCCAGGGCTATATTGGAATGGATTTTACATACAAAAATACTGCAATTGTTTAATAAAGCAGCTGCTGTCATTTTTCTTGAAATCTAACAACAATAAGTTTTCAGCCTTTTAATTGTTCAAAACGTTGAAAACAAATTCCAGTTGCTTTTGTTATGTTTAATAATAACAAATAAATTCTTCCTTGAAACTAATTTCTGGCTAATTTAAAAGCTTGCTAAAGTCTTTTGTTATTTTAAAAATAAAATCTATAAAATTTATGATTTAAAGTTTGTGACTGAAGTCTTTTGTTTCAGTTTTATTACTCATTTGTTTCCATTTCATTTATGATGTTTTTTAAGAAACAAAAAACCATGATTACATTGCAATATTATTATTTAATGTTTTGTATTATTATTTTTTTTTTTATTTTTGGTTTGGTTTCTTAATGCTTTTTTATTGCCGCCAAGTCATTTTTTTTTCTGATGTTGTTCATCTTGTTGTTGTTGTGGTAGTTATTTTAACCTTGTTATTTTATAATAATTTTGTTCGTTGTTCGTTTATTTAACATATAATTTTCTTTAAAAATATATTTTGGTTTTTCTTAAGCTGTGTAGTCTTAGATTTTTCCGAAACACTAGCAGGCTAATATTCTCTTTAGAAACAGAATTCTTTAGTGGTTTTAATTTTTGCTAGTAGTTTTTGGTTTGGTAACAAAGATATCTAATGTCGAATAATTTTGTTCTTATAAAATAACAATTACTACCATGTCACGTTTTTTAATTTTTTGCTTTTGAAAATCATTTTTAGTATAACTTTTGTGCTGTGAGTGGCAAATAAAAAAGTGTAAACGAATTCATTGCTTTAAATAGTTTAAAATTTAATGTTCTAAATAAAAATCAAGAACAGAAATACTTATTATAAACATTTGTAATAGAAATAACAATTGATTACAAAATTGCGGGTATTTATAATAATTTTATTTTGAATTTGATAGCAATTGTTTGTTTTTAATAAAGAATATAGAAACCTTTAAATTGAAAAAAAATATAAATGGAAAACTAAGCTTGAGCAATTTTTGTGTCCAAAATATATTTAACAATACTATTTTATTAAACTAATTTACAATATGTGAGAAAGTAATGAACATTTTGTGAATTTTTTTCATGACTTAAAAATGCAGGTTATTTTAAAATTTTATTTTAAAAGATTTGTAAAATACAAATTTGGGCATTGTTAACTGTGACCTTTTCCGAGCCAATAACTGGAACTGCTCATCTTCAGAGGCCAAGAATGATATGGAATAATATCATGATGGAACAATATGCTTTCATGTTTGGCCGGATATTCTGGGCGTTTTTTTGTTGGTGAATGCTAGCTTCAAATGAATCAGTTGCGTTCGATACCGGTTCCCTGTGATGGTCTGGTCAGATATCAGTAGATCATAATAAATAGGACCCTTTTCCTGTCCCCAAATAAAGAAAATTACCTTAACGCCATGGATATTTGCCTTTGGTGTCTTCACATACGATCTTTTACGATTCCGGATATTGTAATGGATCCATTTTTCCTGGCAAGTAATAATTCGGTGAAAAAATTATTTTCTTTTATAGAGTTCAAACATCTTTTCGGACAAGCAAAATCGTCTTTCAAGGTATCTCGGCAGTGAAATTGGGTACCATACGAATTGAAGGTACCCAATTTCTCTGCTTTTGGTTGAATACTGATGCTCGCAAACGTTTGGAAATTGTTGCTTGAGTAGCTCCCAATGATTTTGCAACCTCTTGTTGAGTTTTGCAACAATCTTCATAGAGTAAAGCCTCCAATTCTTGGTCTTCAAAATTTTTTGACTGGTTTGTCTTCCGTACCAAATCACCACTTCTGAGCCACACCAACCATTTCTCGCATGTGGAAACCGCTGGAACACATTCACCATAAGATTTGGTTAGAAATCGGTGTGCTTCAGCAGCAGTTTTTTTTTCAAAGTAAAGAAGCAAAACATTTCGCATATGACGATTCATTGGTACAAAATTGGACGTTGTTGAATAAATGACAGATATGTACCCTCCAAAATGACATAAAAGTTAATAAAAAACGCGTTCTATTGTGAATCTTTAATTTTTAAGTCATACACCCAATAAATCTTTTTCAAGTTTCGATAATCATTATCTTATATGGGTATTTTATGTAAGAGATTTCAAATCCAAAAAAAAAAAATAAGCACACGTGGTTAAGGAGTGAGATCGAAAAATTCTTAACACACGTTTTTCATTACATTTTTTAACCCAAGTATTATTTGAATTTTTTTTTGATCAAGTTACCTTTGAAAAACATGTCAGTTATTATGTGTAATGTCAATTATATTAATTTTTTTGTTAATCTGATTAAAATGAGTGACCAGAAAAAAGTGCGTACTGAAATTATTAAATATTTTCAACAAAACCCAACTTGGTCTTACAAAAAGTTGGCCAAGCATACAAAGGTCTGCCGTCAAACTGTTTCCAATGTTATTAAACAGTACCGGGAGAACTTGTCAGTTGATAGAAAACCTGGTTCAGGTAGAAGGAATGGTCCACATGATGTTTCTAAAGCCAAAAAAATAGAACGCATTTTCAAAAGAGCTCCCAACACATCCGGTAGGAAAGCAGCCCGGTTAGCTCAGTGCTCGGACTATTTGGTACGAAAAGTTAAAGCTAATGCAGGTTTAAAAACATACAAGGCTCAAAAAGTTCCTGACAGGAACGCTACTAAAAATTTAGAGGCCAAAAACAGAGCACGGAAATTGAAGTCAAGTTTTATAAAAAAATATTCTTGCTGCATAATGGATGACGAAACGTATGTTCTGGCAGATTTTTCGCAACTTCCAGGTCAAAAATTTTATGTTGCTGATGCTCGAGGGAATGTTGAAGAAAAGTTTAGGACCCAAAAGCAGACAAAATTTCCCAGAAAGTTCTTGGTATGGCAAGCAATATGCAGTTGCGGCAAAAGAAGCCACTCATTTGTTACAACGGGCTCTATAAATACCGAAATTTACATCAAGGAATGTTTACAAAAAAGGCTGCTTCCATTCATAAGACTTCATAATGTGTCCACTTATTTTTGGCCTGACTTGGCATCCTGTCACTATGGCAAACAAGCCCTTGAGTGGTACAAGAACAATAATGTGGTATTTGTACCAAGAGAGGCAAATCCTCCAAACTGCCCGGAGCTAAGGCCAGTGGAGAGATATTGGGCTCTTGTTAAAAGAGAATTGAAGAGTACAAGTACAAGGTACGAGTACAAGGTGTCCAAAAGTGTGGTAGATTTTAAACGGAGATGGACTACATGTTCGAGCAAAGTGACAGAAAGCACTATAAAAACGTTAATGGAAGGGTTTCCGAAAAAGGTTCAAAATTTCATCACTAGTGATTAAAACTATAAAAATAATTTTTTTTGTAAATTGTAATAATAATTTCAATCAAATAAAAAAAAAATTAAAGCTGTAAGTTTAGTGGTTTCTTTTTTATAAACATATATGTATGTTAAGAATTTTTCGATCTCACTCCTTAGTCAAGTAAAACATTTTAATGAAAATTACTTGAACACTTGAAAATATCTTCCAAATCAAACGTGGGGAAATAATTTAATTCTTTCAAATGATATTTTCAAATATATAACCAACTAAAGGCCCAGTAGAGAAAGTAAATTATATTTAAAAAGCCCTTTTCGAACAACCTAAGGTGTACTGAAATTTGGCTCAAAACTAATCACTATATAAACAATTAAAGTTCATTGTCATGGAACCATTAACACAAAATTTAAAATACCTAAACGTACGTTACAATTAAACTACATTTTCACCAAATAATATGAAATGGTGTCATTAATAAAGGGGGCTTCTATAATAAAAACCAAAAATGTATTGATGTTATATGAGTTTCAAACACTGAATGGCATACATAACCAAATAATTATCAATAATAAATAAGTGTACATGATTTAAATATTTGATTGAATGAAATATGTAGTTTGATTTGAAAGTAGACAATAAAAAACACAAGACCATTAAATATTTCTTTAAGCTATTATATTCAAATACACTTCTTTATAAAGTGGCAAATAGTTACTTTCGATTCAATTTTTTTTAATTTCAAAGAAAGACTTTTCAATAAAAAATTTATGAATTATGAATAGATGAAAAAAGAAACACATTAAATTGAGGAAACGTGCAAGCAAAGGTGGAACGAAATAAACTGCAATTAAGTAAAACATTCAATACCTGGTTTAAAAAGCCATGAACTTCAACAAGATTAAAGATATATCTGCCAAAAGGTACCCTACATTAAGTAGGATAGGTTCCCTACATATTTTAATAATGAATATATGTTGAAATGATTTCCAAACACTACGATGAACATAAAATACTCGGTTTAAAAAGCCATGAATTTCACCAAGATTAAATATATAGCTCCCTAAAGCTACCCTACATTAAGTAGGATAGGTTCCCTACATACTTTAATAATGAATGTATCCAAACACTATGCGACGGAAAATGTATACCATTCGGAAGGCCTTAGTTTCTTCTTTCAAAATCCGCTGAGAAACTTACGTAAAATTTGTTGATACTCAACTAAGTTACTGGCTTATAAGTTCACGAAAACAAGTTTTATCCGTAACTTCTGATTTTGAAGGTGATTGGAAAATTTCAGATTCAGATTCTTGTTATACTGAATAATTCCTACCAGAAAAATAGTTTTACTTCGCAGGTATTTCTACTTCATTCATTTTTATATCACTTTGTAACTGGACGTATGCCAAATTTTGTTTAATTATCTTTAATATATAGGATACTCTATTCCAAAGTGAAGCGTATACAACTAGTAGAAGCGAAACAAATAGTAGTAGGGCGGGGCACGGGCTGTACTATGAAGCAAAACTTCCAATCATTTTGTTCTAAATTGCAACATGTCTGGCCGTATATTCTGGGTGCTTTTCGGCCAACGATCACTATAAACGATAGAGCAGACGATAGTGTGCTGAAGGTTGCGGGTTCGATTCCCGTCAGAGACTCTGGGTGTATCGCAGTTTGTGTTTGTTAAAAAAAAAGAAGTTGCGTTCGGTACAACGCAAATAATTCTCTGTATCAAATACAGAGAATTATCTTAGCGCCATTGAAATATGGAAATTGGTGAGCAATCGGTGTGCTTCAGCGGCACTTTTTTAAAATTAAAGAAGTAAAGCAAAACTTCCGGCACATGACGCATTGTTGGCTAACGATTTCGAAGCTAAAAAATTAAATGAGAATAAATGATAGATGACAAAAGCCGCGTTCAAAAGCTACGTCATCTATTGTAAATCCTCCATTTTTATATCATAAACTCAATACAATTTAATAATTCTGAAATACATTTAGAAAATTCTGCACTACAAACAATAAATTCGAAAATACAAATGGAGATTTCTAAAATATAAACGGAAGTTTCTGAAAAGCAATTGGAATTTTCTAAAATAGTATAACACTCACCTGTAGACTTTAACGGTGTTTAAAAACGAAGAAACAATTTAGATTTCTTTTCAGATTAATTCACCTATTGACTTCAATAAAAAATTAAAGGTGAAATTATTTATTTTCATTGTTATACATTTCAGGTTCTCTTTTTTTACCAGCTTCTTTCATGTTACAATATCTTAGATTATATGTTATTAATCATATAACCATTAAAAAAAACTAATTTCAAGATGTATTTGTTTTGTTAACAATTCATATGAATCCAAAAAATAGACTTAAACATCTTGCAAATGATAGATTGATTTAAGTATTGAAAAGTAAAGGTGATTTTTGTGTTTAACATTCACTTTTTGTAGCAATAGTAGTTTTTTTTATCGTTTTTTTTATATATATACACAATATAATTTTTTTATTTAAAAAGTTGATGCTCTTCTTGTGTTTAGTAATTGTATGTTAGTAGTTGGTAGCTGCTGTAATAGTAGGTTAAATGTGTCAAATGTGAAACAAAAATGGCAAAAATTCGAAACAGAAGTATATATATTTAAGCAGAAGATTTATGGCGCTTATAAAGTGGAAGCTGTTTGTTATAAGTGTTATATAAGTTTTTAAAATAGTTTTGGAAAAAAATAAAAATAAATAATGAGTCTAGCTAATATTTACTATTTCTAATAATATAGCAAATTTTCAACAGAAGAGATACATAAAATATTAGAAAATAGTAAAAGTAGTAGGCCAATCATTAGACTGACCTTACATATGCACACTTAACGAGATGAGAATCAGCAAGAAATTTCTTCCTCGGGGTAGGGACTGGTTCAAGTTCTAACACTATATACGAAAGGGTCTTACTAATTTTCATGACGTTGTCTTAGATCAAGGAAAGAACCCAATTGTAATAATTTTCTTTAGACTTTATAATAGTAAACATTTCGACACCGATGGAACACATTCGCCATAAGCTTCGGTGAGCAATCGGTGTGGACAAGCGGCACTTTTTTATACGTTTCATCATGAGTATGGTATGGGTATATAAGTTTGTAATTTCTAAATTTTTTATTTGCGACCCCACAAAGTATATATATTCAGGATCGTTATAGATAGCGAAGTCGATATAGCCATGTCCGTCTGTATGTTGAAATCAACTTTCTGTAGCCCCCAAATAACTTACATACATGATTCATACATCAATATATCGTGCATTCATCCGGCTCGGTATAAAATCTACAAAATCGGCCCACAAATGGCTGAGATATTAGGAAAAAACCAGGATAACCTTTATTTTTGGCCTATTTTTTATCTATATCTGGATTACTATGTCATTAATATTGACAATATGGATATCCAATGATAGATATTTCAAGTCCATTACAACGATGTATATAAAGCTGTACTAAGATGGACCTACAATGGGTCAAAATCGGGAAAAATATTTTTTCATAAAAAAAAATTAAAAAAAGAAAATTGGAAAAAACATTTTTTAAAATAAATTAAAAAACAATTACGAAAAAAAAAATTTAATTTTATTTACTTAAAAATATTTAAAAATTTTATTTTAAAGTATAATTTGGTGAAGATTTGGCACAGCAGAAGATATCACTCTTACTTGTTCAAATTAAAAAAAGGAAAGCAAAACTTCCCGCATATGACGCTTTGTTGGCACCAAAGTCTACATTTTCGAAACAAAAAAAAAACTTTGTTGTTTAAACCATAATATTCAATAATTCAAAATGACATATACTTAGGTTATTAAATACAAAAACGGCGTTTAGAATCCCTCATTTTTAAGTTATAAATCCAATATTATGCCTTGATATTGAGCTGCTACATCAATATTAACTCTAAATTCCACAAGAAACATTGTTAAATTTGTTAAAGAATTTCTTTAATAACAAAACTTTTTAAGCAAAAAAAAAAAGTTGGACCTACAATGGGTCAAAATCGGGAAAAATATTTTTTCATAAAAAAAAATTTATTTTCATAAAAAAAAAATTAAAAAAAGAAAATTGGAAAAAACTTTTTTGAAAATAAATTAAAAAACAATTACGAAAAAAAAAATTTAATTTTATTTACCTAAAAATATTTAAAAATTTTATTTTAAAGTATAATTTGGTGAAGATTTGGCACAGCAGAAGATATCACTCTTACTTGTTCAAATTAAAAAAAGGAAAGCAAAACTTCCCGCATATGACGCTTTGTTGGCACCAAAGTCTACATTTTCGAAACAAAAAAAAAACTTTGTTGTTTAAACCATAATATTCAATAATTCAAAATGACATATACTTAGGTTATTAAATACAAAAACGGCGTTTAGAATCCCTCATTTTTAAGTTATAAATCCAATATTATGCCTTGATATTGAGCTGCTACATCAATATTAACTCTAAATTCCACAAGAAACATTGTTAAATTTGTTAAAGAATTTCTTTAATAACAAAACTTTTTAAGCAAAAAAAAAAACCTAACATTATTTACTTCCAAACCAATAACACCCTTTACAAATAAAGCCATACATTTTCCCACTACAAAACCCGCAAATTATTTTTAATTTAATATTGTAATTAAATTAAAATTTATAACATAATAATAGGCAAGCTTAATATAAGTACTCCCTGTATCTAGGTAATGCTAATCTGTTACACAGTTAATAATAAAAAAAACTAACAGTTACAATTTCATAATTGTGTAAAATATGGCAAAAATTACCTTAATAACAATTATAAACAATAATCGCAAGTACATACTAGTATTTTAAGACAAATTTAAGCCTGGGAAACTAACTCCAAACTAAAGAAAACCACAAATAAGCTACAACTTGTATAATAACAATTTGATGGCAAAAAAATACTGATTACTTAATAGACAATATATTTAGGCTTAATCTTAATACAAGACAGACAAACAAGCAGCTAGTAAAAAAATACTCTAACAAAACTAGAGCAAGCATATAAAATTTTATGTTAAACAAATTCGTGCATATTTTTGCCAATTGCTAGAAGAAAAAAACCAAAAATAAAGATATACAGAACTAAATACCTGTACACATGAATAATTAAATTTAAAGAAAAATGTTACTGCTATTTGTTAATAAGTACATACGTTTATAATTTTTATGCATTTTCCTTTCGCTTCTTGTTGCGAGTGTTTAAACGTCAGTCAGTTTTTGAATCATTTAACCATTTTAAAGTATTTCCAAAATAATATTACATAATTATGTGTTTAGAAGAGGGAAACAACTCATCATCAGTTGGCTTTTTATAATAGCTTGATTTTAAAATGTGGTTTTAATTGTGGCAGTTGCAGACACTATTTATGCCATTGCAGTAATGGGGCACATTTTTTGGAGAGTTTAGTCTGAAAAACACTGTTATCGACAGGGAAGTCTGTGGTATAAGGGACTTTAGTGCAATATGAGTTTTTTTTATACAAGACGCTGTCTTTAGCATAAGACAGCGTCTTTAGTATAAAACTCCGTCTTTAGCATAAGACAGCGTCTTTATTATAAAACTCCGCCTTTAGTATAATACTCCGTCTTTAGTATAAGAAGTCGCATTTAGTATAAAATTTGTTCTTTAATAAAAGACGCCGTTTTTAGTATAAGATGAAATCTTTAGTATAAAATGCCGTCTTTAGTATAAGACCCCGTCTGTATTATAATATGCCGCCTTTAGTATAAGACATCGTCTTTAATAAAAGACGCTGCCTTTAGTATAAGACGTTGTCTTTATTACAAGACGCCGTTTTTAGTATAAGACGGCGCTTTTAGTATAATACGCCGTATTTAGTATAATACTCCGTCTTTAGTATAAGACTCCGTCTTTAGTATAAGACTCCGTCTTTAGTATAAGCTTCCATCTTTAGTATAAGACTCCGTCTTTAGTATAAGACTCCGTCATTGGTATAAGACTGCGTCTTTAGTATAACACGTCTATAGTATAAGAAGCCGTCTTTAGTATAAGACTCCGTCATTGGTATAAGACTCCGTCTTTAGTATAACACGTCTATAGTATAAGATGCCGTTTTTGTATAAGAAGCTGCGTCTAGTATAAAATTTCGTCTTTAGTATAAGACTCCGTCTTTAGTATAAGACTACGTCTTTAGTATAAGACTCCGTCTTTAGCATAAGACAGCGTCTTTAGTATTGACTCCGTATTTAGTATAAGACTCCGTCTTTAGTATAAAATGCTTTCTTTAATATAAGACTCCGTCTTTAGTATAATACGTCGTCTTTAGTATAAGACGCCTTCTTTAGTATAAACCGCCTTTAGTATATATTTAGTATAATACGCCGTCTTTAGTATCATAAGCCGAATATAGTGTAGGATGGAGTTTTTATTATAAGTTAACGGTCATGGTCTTTATTCATTATAATTTCCAAATTGTACATAATTATTCCTATTTGTATGGATTATATATCCCCCGAAAATGAGATTTTGGTGACATTTGCAAGACGACATATTTCTAAAATAGTCCGATTAACAGAAAATAGACGAAAATAATTTCATTTTATTCTTTTTATTAACCCAAATTGTCGCCAAGTGTCTATATGGACACATAAATAAGATGTTGCTTAAAGTGCACATCAAATGCAAACAAATGTCTTTAAAATAACGTTACTTTATATATCAGCCTCTAAAGAAGGGTTAATTTGAAAAATGCTAAAAGCTTGTATTGAAGGGTACATAAAAAAAGTGCCTCTGAAGGACACCGATTGCTCACCAAAGCTTATGGTAAATGTGTTCCATCAGTATCCACGTGCGAGAAATGGTTTGTGCGATTCAGAGGTGGCAATTTTAATACGGAATACAAAGATGGCCCAGGCCAGCTAAACAAGTTTGAAGATCATGAATTGAGGGCATTACTCCATGAAGAATTTTGTAAAACTCAACTCAAGATCTTGCAAATCATTAGGAACTACTCAAACACCAATTTGTAAACGTTTACGAGTAGCAGGATTTATTCAGAAGAAATTGGGTACCTTACGCATTGAAGATGAGAGACCTTGAAAGATTATTTTGCATGTCCGAAATGATGCTTGAACTCTTTAAGAGAATTTTTGATTCGAATCATTAATCGACACCAAAGATAATACCCATGACGCTAAGCCAATTCTCTGTATTTGGTGGGAGCAAATTATGAGCTGCTGAAATCTGAAGCAACTGATTCGTTTGAAGCGAGCATCGACCGAAAAATGCCCAGAATATGCTGCCAGACATGAAACCGTAATATTCCATCAACAACGCTCGGCAACATGTTGCAATATCTGTTAAAAAGTAATTAGAATGTAGTGGTTGGGAATTTTTGCCTCGCTCGCTTTATAGTCCAGACCGTGCAACGTCCGTCTACTATTTATATCGATCGATGCAGAACGCTCTCTCTGGGATACACTTTACTTTGGAAAAGAGTTTTCAATATTGGCTAGATTCGTTCTTGTCCTCAAAAGATTAGCAGTTATTTTGCTACGGAATCCATATGTTGCCAAATGATGGGAAGAGGTCATAGCTAACAATGGTCAATACTTTGAATAAATTAATATTGTTCAAATGTTTGAAAATAAAAGCTAAATATTTTAAAAAAAATTCCCAATAATATGAATTAGCCATCATGAAAGACAAATCTATTACTTCTGGTAATTTTTAAAATTTGTCCAAATTAAAGATCACGAGTCTGACAATTGCCCTCGAAAATTAAATTAGTGTAATTTTTTTTACAGTTTTAAGTTGTACATTTATAGAATTGCCCATCCCAGGGAAACTGCTTAATTTTTTGGGGACTTATATTTTATTTAAAGAGACTATAAAGAGGAGCTGTTAAAAGTTGTTATTTTCGCATGACTCTTGAATGTATTCACTCTCAGTTACAATTTATTTGTTTTTATAGTATTTTTGCCACAAATTTTCTTACCAACCATCACTGAGTTTCTCACCAAAAAAAAGAAAAACTGGAATTCGCCTTGTTTTCATTGTAAAAATTTTATTGTGATTCCAGTCTAAAGAAGTGGTAGTGGTATAGACCCAGACAAATAAGATCGTAATAAAAAAGAGTCTACTATTATACATATTTACACACGGATGAATAAAATGGAAGTGAAAGGAAATTTGAAACTGTAATATACAACGGCAGCAGCAGCTAAAAAAAAACGCACTTGCAACAAGACAACAACGGCACAGCATGTGGGTAAGAAAAAATAAACTCCAAGAAAAAAAAGCAAAATAAAAAAAAACTGTAACTTCACATATGAATGAATAAATGTAAAAGACTGGGTGACTGAATGGAATACCTTAAGATGATGATGTTATAGTTGCTATTTAGTTTTAGCTGAGGAAGATGATGATGAGGTTGATGTTGATGTTGATGTTTCCAATGAAGTTGAAATAGATGTGGAAGCTGATGTTGAGCCAGTGATTACGTTGACGACAACAACGATGGTCATACATATGCATGACTTGACGCAATTGCAGCTGTATTTACTTAACATCAAGATTTTGAAATTTTGTTTTTTTTTTCTGTTTAAATTATTTATGAAAATATTTTGCAAAACTATTTGCAAAAAATTAAAGCTTTTTTATATTTTATATAGAATTGAAATTTCCTGAAATAGATTTTTTTTTGCCATAACTAACTATCAAAAGTTTTTAATCGAAATTGCGTAATAATTGAAAGGATTTTTTTATGCAAACCAAAAACAGTCAATTTGAAATATGATTTTTTTTATTTATTATTTTTTTATTAACAAACTAAAGATAAATATATTTTATTTATCTCCAAATATTACTTACAATGTTTAACATTTTAACAAGTCAAGGAGGTTAACTTATCAATTGGCCATATAACATATAAGAAAAAAACACAAAAAAATACAAAAAATAGAAAAAAAAATACTTGTACTTGTTATTTAAACTTCAAAAACAGTATAATTTTTATACCTATGTATTTCGAAAAAAATTCTATATAAAACTTCAACTTTTAGTTAAATTAAGGCATTCTCTTCTATAAAAAAAAATAAAAAACATAAATTACATTAAAAAATAAATAAAAACATGCAAGAATGTAGTTTTTTTATTTATTTTTTTCTAAAACATGTTTTTCTTTCAAAGAACTTCAAGTTTTACAAATTTCAAAAATGGCTTGTGTTGTTTTTCTTTTTTTTTCATACTAAACTCCAAAAATGCGTTTTCTGTTGTATTCTGGCCACTCAATATTATTTATTTGTATTTATTTCTGATTTGATTAATTAAACACGTCATTTGAAAATGTTCAAAACTGAAAAAATTCTTTTGAAAACGTTTCTTTACTTGTTATTTATGGTTTACAAATCATTTTGTTTTTATTGTTGTAATCTTTATGTTAATGTTTAATTACAAGTTTGAGCGCTGCTAATGGTAAATAATGTTTAAATAAATATAACATGTTTTAATTGCAAATGAATGAAATTAAATAATTTATAACAAGGTTGCATGAATAGTGTAGTTTACAATAATATAAAAGTAAGAGTGTTATATTCGTCTGTGCCGAATCTTGTTGGTGGGTATACAAGTTTCGGCACAGACAATATGTCACAATAAAATATTTGTCTGATTTAGGGGCTGTATAGGGAGTATGGTCAATTATGAACCGATCCTCAGAAAAGATTAAGGTTCATATAAATCTTGTTTATGTCCAATTTTATTATGATATTATTTATTATTGGAAAATTATGAAGGAACAAGTTATTTTCTGAGGGGGACCTTGTATGGGGACTAGGAACAAACGTTTCGCGATTTTCGCCATACTTTACAGTATAGTTTCATAGAACTTAGAACCGATTTTAAAGAATTTTAAGAGCAACCGAACCGGGAATATTGTTGTATGAATCATGTATGTAAGATGCTTCGTCTGCAGACGGACAGACGATCCAGAATATATATGGGGGATTTCATGTCAAGTGAACCAACTTTTGAAATCGATGTCTTCCGATCGGGATGAAATTTGCACCAAGGTTAGCTCTATTGGATAGTAACTCAGACACAATTTCGGTCGAGAACTCTCTGAGTTATAGGGGGTAAAATTTTGACAATTTGGTCAAACAGGGGTTTTTTCTTATCCATGTAACTTATTACCTATTGTTCTTAGCAAAATGTGTCCCAAATAGTATAGATAGCTATTTCTTCGATCTTTCGAAAAAAAATATTTAAAAAAAAAAATAAAAAATTTTTAATATTTTTTTTCCGAAATCAAAAACTTTTTTGACTTTTTTTTAAAATACGCCCTTTTTTTTTTTTTTTTTTTTTTTTCTTAAAATAAAGTTTAGATATTTTCCTTGAACACCTACTTGGTCGCTTAGTGGGATGCGAGTGGGATATCTATCAAAATAAATATTTTGTAACTCAAAACATAAAATTTTTGACTTTTTTTGCAAAATCAAAAACTTTGTTGACTTTTTTTTTCAAAATGGACCTTTTTTTAATCTTTTTTTTTAGGTCAAACAAAAGCTTAGATATTATCCTTGAAGACCCTTTTGGTCGCTTAGTGTGATGCGAGTGGGATATCTATCAAATAAATATTTTTTAACTCAAGACTTACAATTTTTGACTTTTTTTTTGCAAATACGATTTTTTTTCCAAATGGGCCATTTTTTTAAAATTTTTTTTGTAGTCAAAAGAAAGCTTAGGTCCATTCCTTTAAGATATTTTTAGTCCCTTAGTGGGATGCGAGTGGGATATCTATCAAAATAAATATTTTGTAACGCAAGACATACAATTTTTTATTTTTTTTTTGCAAAATCAAAATTTTTTTCCAATATGGGCCCTTTTTTAATTTTTTTTTTTGCTCAAAAGAAAGCCTAGGTCCATTCCTTTAAGATATTTTTAGTCCCTTAGTGGGATGCGAGTGGGATATCTATCAAAATAAATGTTTTAACACAAAAATTGTATGTCTTGAGTTACAAAACATTTATTTTGATATATATCCCACTCGCATCCCACTAAGCGATCAAAACCATCTTAAAGGAATAGGCCTAAGCTTTCTTTATAGCAAAAAAAAAAATTACAAAAAGGGCCCATTTTAAAAAAAAGTCAAAAAAGTTTTTGATTTTGCCAAAAAATCAAAAATTGTATATCTTGAGTTACAAAATATTTATTTTGATAGATATCCCACTCGTATCCCACTAAGGGACCTAAAATATCTTAAAGGAATGGACCTAAGCTTTCTTTTGACTAAAAAAAAATTTTTAAAAAAGGGCCCATTTTGAAAAAAAATTCGAATTTGCAAAAAAAAAGTCAATAATTGAATGTCTTGAGTTACAACATTTTTATTTTAATAGATATCCTACTCACATCTTCCTAAGTGACAAAATAGGTCTTAAAGGAAAAGACCTAAGCTTTCTTTTGAGCAAAAAAAAATTTTTAAAAAAAAGTCCCATATTGGAAAAAAATTTCGATTTTGCAAAAAAAAATTAAAAAATTGTTACAAAATATTTATTTTGATAGATATCCCACTCGCATCCCACTAAGGGACTAAAAATATCTTAAAGGAATGGACCTAGGCTTTCTTTTGAGCAAAAAAAAAATTAAAAAAGGGCCCATATTGGAAAAAAATTTTGATTTTGCAAAAAAAAATTAAAAAATTGTATGTCTTGCGTTACAAAATATTTATTTTGATAGATATCCTACTCGCATCCCACTAAGGGACTAAAAATATCTTAAAGGAATGGACCTAAGCTTTCTTTTGACTATAAAAAAAATTTTAAAAAAAGGGCCCATTTGGAAAAAAAATCGTATTTGCAAAAAAAAAAGTCAAAAATTGTAAGTCTTGAGTTAAAAAATATTTATTTTGATAGATATCCCACTCGCATCCCACTAAGCGACCACAAGGGTCTTCAAGGATAATATCTAAGCTTTTGTTTGACCTAAAAAAAAAGATTAAAATAGGGTCCATTTTGAAAAAAAAAAGTCAACAAAGTTTTTGATTTTGCAAAAAAAGTCAATAATTTTATGTTTTGAGTTACAAAATATTTATTTTGATAGATATCCCACTCGCATCCCACTAAGCGACCAAGTAGGTGTTCAAGGAAAATATCTAAACTTTATTTTAAGAAAAAAAAAAAAAAAAAAGGGCGTATTTTAAAAAAAAGTCAAAAAAGTTTTTGATTTCGGAAAAAAAATATTAAAATTTTTTTATTTTTTTTTTTAAATATTTTTTTTCGAAAGATCGAAGAAATAGCTATCTATACTATTTGGGACACATTTTGCTAAGAACAATAGGTAATAAGTTACATGGATAAGAAAAAACCCCTGTTTGACCAAATTGTCAAAATTTTACCCCCTATAACTCAGAGAGTTCTCGACCGATGTTGTTGAAAAATTGTGTCTGAGTTACTATCCAATAGAGCTAACCTTGGTGCAAATTTCATCCCGATCGGAAGACATCGATTTCAAAAGTTGGTTCACTTGACATGAAATCCCCCATATACTTTATGGGATCGCAAATGAAAAAATTAGAAATTACAAACGGAATGACAAACTTATATATACCCTTACCACTCGTGGTGAATGAAATGTTTAGTAAAAGGGCCAAATATTTATTTGAATTACGACTGGGCTAAAGTGATCTCAATGTATATACGGAAGGAAAGGAAAAACTTCTGTACAAGAGAAAAATAAAATTTCAAATAATGTTTAGTCTTTACTAAGGTAATACTGAGTGTTTTGTTATTACGGAGAATAACAAGATCCATTGCAAATATATGTAGGAGTATATATGTTCCCATGTTTTCATGCTGAAACAAACAGAGGCCTTTCCCAGATTTCTCTCATGTAGCATTTTACATGTCGAGTCCCGACAAAAGGCACTGATTACATATGTATATCATTTTGACTTTAAATGCTTCGATTTATTTGGCATATTTTTCTCTTCAAGCCCTCTCCTCTTGCCGAGCACTGTGTTTAACCATAGACAAATATTTTGCAAACATATTTTCAAAACTCTTGTCACATATGCATTTGTAGCGTAATTTAGTCGACCTCTTTCAACGATTAAGGTGGAAGTATATAACACTCGTTTCACGCTTCTACTGATGGACATTTTTATAAATATGATGAATGTTGCAGGCAGTTTGCAAATTGTTAACACTGTCCCCCACTTAAGCCCGCTCATCCCCAATATGCAGCGCCATCTTCATTCGAATAGTTTCATGATTGTTCTTAACGATCAAAACTAGAATATTCGAATTAATGTTAGCAGCTTAAACATTTAGTGTTGCCATACTTCCAAACAATACTAATAAATGCGCGCTATCAACATTGTTGATAAGAGTTTTATGCTCATTAAAGTCATTTTCGGAAGTGGGCCTTACATGGGAGCTATGGTCAATTATGTATCGATCCGCTCAAAGTTTGTATGTGTACTTTATTTGTATATAAAACTTATTTGTGTGAATATCTATATAAATCAAGCATTTATGTCCGATAGAGTCCTATTTCAGGAGGACATTTGTATGGGGGCTAGGTGAAATATACACGTGCCACAATTGATTGAAATATCTTTGAAATTGAGACCTGTACATTACGCATAAATTTACATGGACTAATATTTTTGGGCGTTACAAAACATCAGCACAAACGCACAATGCCCTCCCCACTATTGAGGTGTAAAATTAAAAATAAAATATTTGAACTACCAATGTTTGTTGCTTAAATATTATGTTTTGTTTGATAAACTCTATATTTGTAATGGAGTTTAAAGAAAATTTCAGTGATTTCAATTGATTCTCATTAGAGTCTGTCACATACTAGACAAGTTATCACTTTTGGAAGTTGTTTGAGTTTTTGGTTGTCAAGGACTTATTTGATTAAGCTGATTGTAAAGTTAATGATTTGACATTTTTTATTATCACAAAGAATATACATGTGTACAAGGTTACTAAATATTATAAGTTACTTTACTTGAACTTTTTAAGACTTTTGATTTCTATGATTTTTTTTTTTAATTAAGGTATTTAGCAGATCTAAACTGATATTGTGGGAAATAGTAGACAAATTTTAAATATATCCCAATACAAATAGTTTAAAGTATTAGAAAGTTATTGAAGACTAATTTTCTTAAACAAATAAAAAGTATTTTAATTAAAATAAATATCAATATGACACTTAGAAACTGGAAATTGGTTTTAACACAGAATAATATTGTTTTATTATCAAAAAAGATGGGGGATATATTGATTTTGTCATTCGGTTTATAACATATCGAAATTTTGGTCTTAGAATATGATTGTAAGACGATAGGGTCCAAACGAATGGAGTTAGTTGGACTCTCTGTTGATACGGTTTGTTTGATATTGAAAATGGACAATATTGATCCACGATTTCACATAGCCCCCATACAAATGTTCCATTGAGATACTGTTTGAGCTGATTATACGGGATTGCCGTATAACCAACAAATTAGTTCTAAAAACTCTGAAATTAAACTGTAAAGTATGGCGCAAATCGGGCAATATTTATCTCTAGTCCCAATGCTTTATTATGTGTATATCTCTTTATTTAAAATGTCTTGGCAATTTCAATTTTCGACATAAGTTTCTGCATAAATCTCTTGTCAAACCAACAAAAAATAAACAAATGAAAATAATTCCCTAATCATAGCAATTTTCCTCCATACAATTCCCTCAGGCGCAATTTTTATTCATCATTATAACACTCATATTATGCCAAATCTAACCTAAATTTACAATTGTTTAAAAAAACAAGAAATCCCCACCCAAAATTTATTATTTCTTACATTAATCACCTCAAAACAAAAGGCTTAAGACACGAACTCCATAGAAAAATACATTAAAATAATGGGGCATTCTCATACATATTAATTTAATCGATTATTTTCCCAACTGACACCCAGCCACAGCCAAAATAAAATAAGGCCATAATAGATACAATTTCATGTCGAAAATAACAATATGGAAAACTAAAATTAGCCAAAATATTACAATACATGTATCGTATTACCAGCAAATTACAACATATTATGTTAAAAATAATAAATAAGTGATAAATTTTCCTTCCTATTAAAGATAAAAACCACAAAATAAAACATTTGTTATTAAAAAAAGGAAATATTTTTTAAAAAAAAGTAAAATTTACAAAACTTTTTAATTTATTTTGCTGTATGGCAATTTAAGTTACATAAAGTTGAATTTGAAATTGTAGTTACAATTATGTTACAACATTAACCATAATAAATCTGACACTTTTATGGCAACTACCAACTTTTTTCTGTGGCTGCTGGAAAGGGAGATGTTTTCAAATGGTTGGTGTTTAAATTTAAATAAACAGATTTGAAGACACGAGTTTTAAATGAAATAAACATTAATAGGTTTTTTGATGGTTTAGTTTTGTTTCATTTAGAATTAGTAGGTCAATGATGTTGGAGTTTATTTAAATTATTGTTCGTTTTTTTTTGGCTGGATTTATAACAATTTATAGTTTAATAACAAATGAATTGCAGTCAATTCTATTGTTTGTTTGATTTGTGAAGGGCTTTAGTAAGTATTTACATGTCAAGCTTTTAGAACGTTTTTCAATTTGTAATACAATTTTATGAATTTGTACAATAGTAGTTTTTGGTTAGAGAATTGAAGGTTTTTGGTGATTTTATTATCTTAAATACTATTTTAAACTAATATATATTAGTGTTGCAAAATCAGTTTCTTACACAAAAAGAGATATTCACAAAAATCCAAGTATAAACAAGTATATGGTTGTGACAACCATTTTTATGATGAATAATTTTATTCAGGTTCTCAGATTATGATAACCATAAGCTTAGAGCAACATAAAATTGTTGTCACAAACATAAATTGTTTACAGTAACCATATATATTGTTGATATAATCATGTGAATCATAAATTAACCATATTATGGTTACCACAATCATGTAAATAGTTACTGTGACTATAATATTTTTAAAAAAACTTGTAAAAATATTGAAATGATTACAGTAAACATGCACAACTATATTTTTTCTCTGCGTGCACTCTTCAAACAGCAGGTATTTCAGTTGACACTAATATTTACTCTCTTTTCACTAATCATGTCACTAGTACGCTTTTAAAAAAATTTAAAAAATATTTCTATATATTTATATTTCTATATAGAATATTCTATGTACATTGTTTTTGTTGTCGCTAAAAATACTTTGTAATTCGATTTGAAAAGAAAATTGTTTGAATTTATGTGCGAAATACTTTGAAATTTTAAATTGTTTTCTTTCGAATAGAATTAGGCAATTACACCTTTGAGTTTTGAATTAAGCAAACAATTGTAGGAGTTTCTAAACAAAAATACTTCATTATTTTATTAATTTTCCATAGAAATAGTTTTTCCATATTATATCCAAGACATTACTTGATGAAAGATTTAAAACACTATTGACAGATAGATGTCAACATAAAAAAACTATTGTAGGAGGCAATACTTCAAATTATGAATAAATTATTACATACCTTATTTACATAAAAACAGCACAAATATTTCGGAAATTACATGAAAACAATTTCGTAAATACCTGAAATGAAAATTAAAATTCATTGTTAATAAAGCAATTAAATTATTATAGTTAGTTTTAGCTAAATTATAGAAATGATTATGTAGGAATAATTGTTGCTTAATAAACTAATATTTAATAATAATCATAAATACCTAAAAGAATTTAAATGACTTTTTAATTACAAATGATCAATTATGGTGCAAATGTAAACGTTTTTGTAGTATTTTATTCAACAACAAAAAAAAACCTGCATTCATTGTAGTTGACTGAAACAACTTTTTATTTTAAAATTCATTTGAAATGTCATCAATTTACATGGGAATGCTTATTTGAAAATCAATTTAATTATAATTTTTTATTACAAATGTTACATTAAAAATAAAAACAGTTAAAAGCATTTAGCAAAACACAAAACATTGCAATTGTAATAAAATTAAATAAACTCTTAATTAATTTACATAAAATATGAAAAAAAAACATGTGTGTCACACTTGTATAATGACGCAAATTAAACACCGCAAAAGTGTGTTAAGACATCAAGCTACTAGGTAATGGTGTTTGCTTGTTTTTTGCTATTTAAGTGTTTAGTTTTAAATAATTTCTTATATGAGAGTAAATATATAAACAAATCAAATGAACCATGAATTTGTTGGCTTTAATGAAAAAAAGTAATTTAAAAATATTTATAAAAACCATAAATTTAAAATAATGACTGTGGTGTTTACTTTTTAGTTCCATACCGGCTGACTTCTTTGTTTAGTGTTAAAATTGTTATAATTATTAAAATCATTTTGTTGGTTTAATTTTCTTATAATGTTTATTTTTTGCAAACTACTGGCCATAATAAAACTAATACTAATGGCAGTAATTTTGCGTTTTAAATTAGCTCAAGGTCTTGGTTACAATTATGTTTTATTGTCTCTTGGGCTTAAAAGAAAATTATGGCAATTATTTCTTTGGCAAAGATTTGATTGTAATATTTACAAAAAAATATTTAATGATGTTTTAATATAGTAGTAACAATTTGGTTATAATTTTAAATTTTAATTGAAAAATATATATGATATTCAATTTAAAAAATTATGTTAAGATTTTTCAAAATATAACCGGATAATTATACGAATAATAAAATAATTATCATCAAATTTCATTGCAAAAATTCTGAAAATTCATAATCTTTAAAATAATTTTTAAAAAAATATTCGCTTAATTATTCGAATAAAAAACTGAATCGAATAAAATTCCTGAAATTTTTTTTGTATACATATTGCAATATAAATAATTAACATGTTTAGAAAAACAACGGGTTAAATAATCGAATAAAAACTCGAATAATAAAAAAACAATCATGAAATGTAGTTTTTGATATTTAGATAGAAAATCATATTAGTTTGAGTTTTCCAAAGTTTATGCCTATAATTAAATGAGAATATCCGGATAATTATTCATATGAAAAACCTTAATAATACATAAAAATGCCTTCAACATTTTAACTACGTTTTCAAATTTTAAATTTTTTAGTAAAAAATTAATGAGTTTGTATAACCAAAAAAAAAAGAATACATTTTTTGGTTATTTCTATTGAAGGTTCATATAATTTATTCTGTAAATCATTTTATTTTCGAATTTTTTACTAGATTCTTGTCAAATCAAATTTGTTCAAAATTTTTATAATGAAACTCAAATAAAATTATTTACACGGATAATTTTTCGAATAGAATATAGAACCATATAACTGTAAAGCTAAATGTAATTTTTTTTTACAGAAAGATTATAAATTATTCATTTAATATATTACTGGTAAATTATTCGAATAAAATAATACCCTACACTAAGTAAAAGAGCAAAAACATTTTTCTTTTAAAATTTCAATAATTTGTATTTTTGAGTGATTTTCGGAAGTGGGCCTTATATGGGGGCTATGACCAATTATGGACCGATCACCATGAAATTAGGTCGTGTGATTTATGTCTATATGAAAGTTTACTATGTTGAATTTTGTGAGTATACCGAAATTTTTAAGCGATTTATGCACGTTAAAGTGATTTTCGGAAGCGGGTCTATATGGGAGCTATGACTAATTATGAACCGATCGTAACAAAATTTGGTGACATGAATTTTGTATATATAAAACTTATTTGGAGCGCAATTTGTGGAGATACATTTATAAATTAAACATTTATGACCGATAAAGTCCAATTTAGGAAGGACATTTGTATGGGGGCATGGTGAAATAATGGACCGATTTCAGCCAGTTTCAATAGGCTTGGTCCTTGGGCCAAATTTGATCGAAATATCTTCAAAATTGCGACCTGTACTCTGCGCACAAGGTTTACATGGACAGCCAGCCAGACGGACGGACGGACATCGCTTAATCGACTCAGAAAGTGATTCTAAGTCGATCGGTATACTTTAAGGTGGGTGTTAGACTAATATTTTTGGGCGTTACAAACATCTGCACAAACGCATAATACCCTCCCCACTATGGTGATGTAGGGTATAAAAATGATTTTTTAAATAAATCGAAATGATTATTCGGATAATCAACCGAATGTTTAAATCAAACTCAAATTAGATTTTTTATATTTTTACTCCTTTTCGTAATTTTTATTAAATAAATACATTGATTAATATTTTTAGAAATAGATAGGAACGATTAATCGAATAAGAATCCGAATATAAACATAAAATTTTGAAATTTATTTCTTTAAACCATTAATCGCAATCATTTTCAATTGCCACTAGTCGCAATCTATTGACATCAAATTGATATCAATAAAAAAGGCGCGTTTGAAAATAATCCCTTCTCTTTTTAGTAAAATTGTTTTATGCTAAATTCCCAATTTTCTATTGATAAATTCACTGAAAATTTATTGTTGGAGGATAAGCTAGTTCATATTTATGAGCATTTCACTGGTTGCCAGATCATAAGGAAACCTTTTCACAAAAGGCTTTAGAAAAACTAAAAAAAGAAAAAGATTATACAAATAAAACTATAGAGTGATTAGAATTACAGACACACAAGTTTTATTTGTAAAAATATTAAAGCTTAAATAAAACACCAACAATAAACAGTGTTTTTATCTTTTCTTACATTACCTTATTTCGTAAACATAAAAACAATATTAAATTCAAAGTATTTAAAAGAGTAATGAAAATAAAATTGCAATAAAAATATATTTTTATAACAAAATTGCTTAAAATTTAGGGTGTATCAACCAGATCAGTTGCAACTAACGGAGGGTTAATTAAGATTTTTTGAAATAAATCGGAATGAGTATTCGAATAATCAGTTGAGTATAACCGGATAATTAATCGAATAAACAAAAAAAATTTTGAGATAAATTTATTTATATAAATAAACAAAAATATCCTTCAATTTATTCGAAAAAATATCGAATATTCGAATAAAATTCTTAAAAACGGAATGATTAGTCGAATAAAGAATGGACTAAAACCGTATTAATATTAGCATAAAATCGGAATAATCAATAAAATGTCTTAAAAATATTATATTTTTAAATATTTTTACTTTGTTAATAAACATTGATTTTTTTTTTTAATTACTAGTTAATAATTCCAATAAAATACGAAATATTCAAGAATAATTCACTTTTATAAATTTATACTTAAAAAAGCTATTAATTACCAATGTTCCAAATAAATTGCAATGCTTATTCGAATAAACAAACGAATCTAACCGGATAACTATTGGAATATAAATCAACAAAATTTACTTGGAATGAGTTTTTTTATATTTTTACTGTGATAAAATAAATTTATTTGTTTTGTATAAACATTACATAATTATTCGAATAAAACAACGAATACTAGAAAATTATTATTATTATTATATTTTTCCAAAGAAATCGCAATGATTATTCGAATAAATAAACGAATATAACTGGATAATTATTCGAATAATAAGCAAATAAAGAAAAAAGTTATTGAAAATAAGATTCTTATATATTTTTACTATGATAAATTTATTTGTATAAATAAATAAAAATAACCGGTTAATAATTCGAATAAAATACCAAATCAAATATATAAAATCGTATAATTAATTGAATAAAATCCGAATAATTAGCAAAATTTATTAAAAATATGTTTTTTTATTTATACACAAAAATAATGGAAAATTATTCGATTAAAATGCGATTATTCCACAAAATGTGTACCACCAAAAATAAGTTAACTCATGATAGATTTATTCCCATTAACCCATTACAATTTCTTTGAAATCATTAAAATGACTAATAAATGAATACTGCATACTAAAATATAAACATTATTAACAGGCCCATCCAATCATCAAACGGACAAACAAATTACTCAAACAATTTCCAGTTAAGAAACTTTCTTAACAAACGCCCCTTGTAAATATTTTAATAGAAAATAAAAATCTAAGTGACACCTTAAAATAAAAATTTTCACTCACGACGCAGTCAGACACACGTAGTAGATAAGTAAATGAATTTTAGCAAATATTAAAATATTGCAAAAAAAAAAAACAATATTTATTTAATTTTTAAGGTACTTATTTGAAATGAAACGAGGTCATGTAAGCAAAAATGCAAATGATAGTATTTTTGTACGACAAAGAATTAAAACTCATTCATTCATACAAACACCCATGTCGGCAGTTGCAATTAGTAAAGTTGAGTTTTTTTTGTTTCTTGTTGTAGTGTGTAGTGTGTTAGTTGCATGCATAAATTAACAACAAAGTTTACAACGACAACAAAAAAATAAAAAGTAATATATGCACACGCCGCCAGCAAAATGTACTGGTACATGCTGCACTTATGAGCCGAACGCATTAAATAACACAAAAAAATGTCATAAATAATTATTGTCGAAGCCTTTCACAAAAACGAAAACGCAAACAACAAAACCAAGAACAAAATGCCACAAACTTCGGGCGAACTGGTAAGAACCAAAAAATAAACAAAATGTTGGTAGTTGAAATATATACCGACAACACGAACATGCGTCTGCACAGTGGGGTTAATTGAGAATTTTACGTTTTATCTTCTTAGCTTATTAGTAATATTATAGTTTTCTGTTCTGTAACTTAATAATTTCATTGACATCTTATTTATTACCCATTGACCCACTGTGTTTTGTGGTTTTTAGAATATTACTAGTATTTTGGTGTTGTTCTGGTTTTTTTTAAGCTATTGGTTATTGTTATTTAAAACAATTTAAATAATTTATTTGACACACTAAATCTTAAAATCAAGTAAAACTTTAGTAAAACCAGCAAAAAAAATACAATATTTAGAGAAATCCCAAGAAAAATTTAACATGTCTACAAAAGAAAAAAACTACATAAATTATAAAAATATTAAAAATAAAAAAACAACAATTTCAGTATTAATATTTTGTGCAACATTATTGGCAGCAGCAACAAGTGTTGTGCGTTTATTAGAGGCAAACTTACAACTTATTTTTTTGCTTTTAATCTATTAAAGGCCAACGTGGCAATTTAACAACAATGATTTGTCAATAGAATTTAATAAAGTTAAATGTTGTGTGTTGATTATTGTTTATTACTTCTAGTTGTATGAGCAATATCACCAACAGCATTAAAAAACAAACTCCTGTTAATATCTATCTATATAATATCTATTGTACTCACAATCAGAGTCAACCACTCGTACTTGTTGTATTTTGTTGTTTAATGGCCACTCAGTTTAAAAAAAGGAGTGGTGGTGGTTACTTTATTGATATTGAGTAACTTGAGTAGTCGTAGTCGTGTGTTTTGTTAAATATCCGGATTTATTATATCAATTGCTGTTCGTTTAAACTAGAACAGCAATAATTATTTGTTTTGTTTTCATACAAAAAAAAAAAAAAAAACACAATTAAATATGAGTAACAATTTACCAAGAAATATTACTGGTTCATTTGTTTTTTTTTCTAACCAGAGATATTTATTAAAACAAAATAAACGAACTTTGATTTTTACGCAGAGTTTTAGTTTATTGTAGTTGTGTTAAAATAACAACTTATTAAACATTAATTGTCTTACATTTACTATAATGGAACTTAAGCAGCCGAGTTGTGCTATTTTTGCTGTTATTAAATTTTAACTAACAAAACGAAAGACTTAGGAAACATTCTGTTATTTTTTTTTTTGCAAATATAATAAAATTTTCCCACACATTTTTGCTGATTAAATGAACAAAAAATAAAGACATATAATTGCTTAATTAAAAGTATTGCTGACATACTTTATTATCACACTGAATTAAGTTCTATAAAGTATTAGTAAATGGTAAATGTTATTTAATGAATTATACACAGTTCTATAGAAAAGTATCTTGTTGAGATACATTAATACAGAAATGTATCTTGTTGAGATACATTTCTATTGAAAAATATCTTAGTGAGATACATTTCTATAGAAAAGTATCTAGTTGAGATACATTTCTATAGACAACAAGACTATTTTCTGGAGAAATGGGTCTTTCTTAAGAAAAGAGTGTTCTTGAGATACATTTCTATAGAAAAGTAACTTCTTGAGATGCATTTCTATAGAAAAGTATATTCAAGTATAAATACCTATAAAAAATTATGTTGTTGAGAAACATTTCTATAGAAAATTAACTTGTTAAGATATATTTCTATAGAAAAGTATCTTGTTGAGATACATTTCTATAGAAAAGTATCTTATTAAGACAGATTTATATAGAAAACTATCTTGTATAGACAGATTTCTATATAAAGCTGTTTTGTTTAATCGAATTTCTTTACAAAATTGTCTTGTTTAATCGAGTTTCTATAGACAACTGTCTTGTTTCATCTGATTTCTTTAGAAAACTATCTTGTTTACACAGATTTCTATAGAAAACTGTCTTGTTTAGATAGATTTTTATAGACTGATTTCTATAGAAAAATTTCTGGTTCTACACTTCTACAAAAAACTGTCTTGTTTAGACAAATTTCAATAGAAAACTGTCCTGTTTAGATAGATTTCTATAGAAAACTGTCCTGTTTAGGCAGATTTATATAGAAAGTTGTCTTGTTTAGACAGATTTCTATAGAAAACTGTCTGGTTTAGAAAGATTTCTATAGAAAACAGTTTTGCTTAGAGAGATTTCAATAGAAAACTGCCTTGTTTAGATAGATTTCTATTGAAAACTATCTGGTTTAGGCAGATTTCTATATAAAGCTGTCTTGTTTCATCTGATTTCTTTAGAATACTGTCCTTTCAACCGTATTTCTGTAAAAAAACTGTCTTGTTTAATAGGAATTCTATAGAAAACTAAAACTATCTTGTTTAAACAGATTTCTATAGAAAATGGTCTTGTTTAGACAGATTTCTATAGAAAACTGTCTTATTTAGACAGATTTCTATAGAAAACTGTCTTGTTTAATCGGATATCTTTAGATAACTGACTTATTTCATCTGATTTCTTAAAAAAATCTCTTGTTTACACAGATTTCTATATAAAACTGTCTTGTTTAGACAGATTTTTATAGACAGATTTCTATAGAAAAATGTCTGGTTTAGACAGACTTCTACAAAAAACTGTTTTGTTTAGACAGATTTCTATAGAAAACTCTCTTGTTTGGATAGTTTTCTATAGAAAACTGTCTTATTTTCTTTTGAAATGTATCTTGTGACACTTTCCAACTTATTTCTATAGAAAAGTGTACTTTTAAGAAGCATTTATGTAGAAAAGTGTCTTGTTTAGTCATATGTCTTTGGAAAAGTGTTTTGTTAAGTCTCATTTCTATAGAAAATCTTCATCAATACATTTCTATAGAAATGGGAATATAAAAATCGAATATTTAAATTTATAGTTTGAAATTGGACCAAAATTTATGTGGCAAAACCATAGAGAAGTCTTATGTAAAATCTCCCAGAAGTGTTTAGTTTGCGAAATATATGTGTACTGGTGAAACTCCTTCTAATCCAACAATTGTACTACTGACACAAATTAAGAATTATTAATATAAACAGTTTTTTTTTGTTTCCCTATGATTTATATACACATTTTGTTCAAACCATGATTTATCATTAATCATTTATTATATTTTTAGCATATTAATTTTTAACTGTCAACAAATTCATGTGTAAATTGAACGAATATTTCACGTGTGTGGCACAAATACGTTTGCTACTTTTTTTTTTCTTACAAATAAATAATTTTGTTATTATTGTGTTGAAAGGAAATTGAATTTGAAATAATATGATTTATGACTTGCACACAATAGATTAAAGGCAATCACTATTAAGAGACAAAAATCAATTAATATAAATTTTGAAGTAAAGAAAATTTGCATTAGTACAAGCACAATATAGCATATATATTTTTTTTTTCAAACATTATTAATACAAGTTTTACTTAATTGGGGAATTTTGTTTAATTTGGCAAATATTTCGAAATTTATAATAGCAATTATAAATTTAATTTAAAAGTGTTAACAAAAAACATATTTTCTATAAGCTTCAATTTTTATTAATTTGGTTTTAAATGTGCTCGTAATATTTTATTTATTTTTATAATTAATTTTAATTGATATCATTAATTAAGTTTGAATTTATCTGAAAAAGTCTCTTATTTAAAGAAAATCCCAAAAAGTTTCACTAAATTAGTAAAAAAAAACTTATTAGGTAATTATTTTTATGGCTTTTCTTATATTTATCTCGTTAGAGAAAGTGTTTTTTTTTGCTTCTTTTCTCCCACAGTATTATGTATTTATTTTTATTATTTAATACAAATAATGTAATTTCATTTGATATTGAAAATATTGTAATATTTCTGCTACCTTTTATTACATTTCAATGATTTTCTTATCATTTTATTTAGAAAGGTCTGTCTTTAATAAACTTTATTAGGTTTTTATTTTCACCATCACCTTGACCATAATACGAATGCCTTTCACTATACATCTTGAATGTAAAATGTGCATATATAAAATAAAATCATTTCACTTTTGTTTAAAAACCAATTCAGTTTAAATTGCAGCGTTGAAGGGGAAAGTTCCTAAATAAGAAACTTCATATCCCTGCTGAGTTTGACACCTTCGCCCTGATTATTCAAACCAGATTTACTTTAATGATTTAAATATTTCATTGAATACACGATTTTTATATTACCCTGCAGCCCATGGAACTAGTTCCCTGCATTCTGTTTAGATAGATTTATATACAGTAGAAAATCGTTTTTTTATACAGAATTCTATAGAAAATTGTTATGTTCAGCAAGATTTCTATAAGAAATTATGTGGCTTAGACAGATTTAGCCATATTTCTTACAATATTGTTTTGATAGATTTCTATAGAAAAATGTTTCGTTTAGATTTGTATAGAAAAAATATTTACTTGAATAGATTTCTATAGAAAATTGTCTTGTTTAGACAGATTTCTATAAAAAATTGCCTTGTTTAGACAGATTTCTATAGAAAATTGTCTTGTTTAGACAGATTTCTATAGAAAATTGTCTTGTTTAGACAGATTTCTATAGAAAATTGTCTTGTTTAAACAGATTTCTATAGAAAATTGTCTTGTTTAGACAGATTTCTATAGAAAATTGTCTTGTTTAGACAGATTTCTATAGAAAATTGTCTTGTTTAGACAGATTTCTATAGAAAATTGTCTTGTTTAGACAGATTTCTATAGAAAACTGACAAAAAATGGGACACATATGTCCCATTATATTTTCAGTCCTCCCGGGAAAAGTATAGAACCGATTCAAAATGCGTTGTTGAATAAATATACGTAAGGCATTGGTACATCTAATACTGAAAGTTTATCCAACAGTATCAATTAGAACTCGAGATATAAGAAAAATAAAATTGTCCAAAAAAATATACGAATTTCTGACTTTGAGAATCCCTTAAGCCAAACTTAAACAACATAACCTTAGTATTAACATTAACACCAAAGAACATATTTGTTTTTCATCGAACAACACCGCTTAGATCAAAATCCAATGAAAATTGTGGCTGTAATGACGAAAAAAGCAAATGGGACATATGTGTCTCATTCGTCAAAGGGTTAAGAAAAATTCCTGGTTTAGACAGACTTCTACTGAAAATTGTCTTGTTTAGACAGATTTCTATAGTAAGCTGTCTTGTTTAATCGGATTTCTTTAGAAACCTGTCTGGTTTAGATCATTTCTATAGAAAAATGTCTGGTTCAGACAGACTTCTACAAAAACTGCCTTGATTAGACAGATTTCTATAGAAAATTTATTTACTTGAATAGATTTCTATAGAAAATTGTCTTGTCTAGACAGATTTCTATAGAAAACTTTTTTTATTTAGATAGATTTCTATAGAAAACTGTCTGTTTAATCGGATTTCTTTAGAAAAATTCCTGATTTAGACAGACTTCTACAGAAAATTATGTTGTTTAATCGGATTTCTATAGAAAACTGTCTTGATTAAACACTTTTCTACAGAAAATTATCTTGTGTAGACAGATTTCTACAGAAAATTGTCTTCTGTCGACAGGTTCAGGTTTAACCGGTTTTGTATAGAAAACTGTCTTGTTTAAACAGATTTCTACAGAAAACTGTCTTGATTAGGTAGATTTCTATTGAAAATGGTTTTATTTACGTAAATTTCTATAAAATAATATCTGGTTTAGTCAGACTTCTACAGAAAACTGTCTTGTTTAGATAGATTTCTATAGAAAACTGTCTTGTTTAAACAGATTTCTATAGTAAACTGTCTTCTTTAGACAGATTTCTATAAAAAACTGTTAAGGAAAACTTGTGTAAGAAACTATCTTGTTTAGGGAGATTTCTATAGAAAACTGTCTGTTTTAGACACAATTCTATAGAAAAATGTCTGGTTTAGGCAGACTTCTGCTTTAAAATGTCTTGCTTAGACTGATTTTTATAGAAAACTGTCTTTTTCAGACAGAATTCTATAGAAAACTGTCTTATTTTCTTTAGAAATTTATCTTGTGACACTTTCCAACTCATTGTACTTTTAAGAAGCTTTTATGTAGAAATGTGTCTTGATTAGGCGGATTTGTTTGGAAAAGTGTTTTGTTAAGTCTCATTTCTTTAGGAAATTTTCATCAATAGCATTTCAATTGCCCAAACTTTAAAACTACTGGTCTTTTAAATCATCTTAGAAAAAAATAATTTAAAATAATTTATATTTTTTGGCTATAAATTTCAATTATGAAGTAGACACCCCTAAGACATAATTTATTATAGCCTTCTAGTAATACAACAATAAGAAAACAAGACAATATTGCTAAAGTAGCACGATTTTCTAAGATACAATTATGATATTGTTTGAGGTAGCTTAATACTATACCAAAATAATGGTAGCAAAAACACAAAAAATATGCAAATAATGAAAATATATGACATTGAATGATTAATTGCTAAATAAATGCAACACTTACATGCAATCTATACTAAATATATGCAAAAAACCACTATGAAACTTATTGATTTATTTTATGTTTTTCTTTTCATATTTTGCAGAATATTTCTATTAACCACAGCTTTGGTAGCAGCACCCAGTACAATAAATGCACAATTTCATCATTTTGGTGAAGCTTTAAATACATCACCATTGGGGGCCGATTGTGCTCTAATACTATCAGGACCTGGAAGATCATCGGTATACGATTATAGTGTCAATTTATTCCGTGGTTCATTGTAAGTACATGAAAAATTTAAACACCTATAAACATTTTATATTAAGTAGTTAAATTACATGTTTTCCATACACACACCTCAAATATCAATTTATACTTTGTGTGTTTTGTTTGTACAGAAGTTGGAGGAAAATCATCAAACAGATTTTTGTTAATTTTCATTAGCATTTGAGTAGTTGTAAAAGCAAACAATTTGTCATTGAAATTAGTTTGCAAGTGAATGGTTTTGAGAATTTTTAAATATTTGTAGGCAGCTATGTACAAGTGTTTGCTTGTAAATTGCATATATGCATTAGCATATTTGCATATGTTTATTTACATATGTGCCTACATATATATTATTAATGCATATTTGAACATGCAAATTTTCTAGCAATACTTTTGAGAAAATTTGTTAAAAAACCACACATTAATTCAGCAATTCTATGGATTTAATGAAGATGCATTATTTTTAGAAAAGTGTTTGTTTGCAATTAAGCTATTTGCTTAGTTGTGGTTTTAATTGCTTCGTGGCAGCATATTAAAGATGAAAATTTTAAACTGTGACAAGCGGAAAACAAATTCATTAATCTAGTGATTGATTTATTGCACTAACTATATTTGACAACATAAATTTGAAGGTTCATTAGAAGATTATGAAAATAAATTAAAAAACCTATCTTCCACTTAATATTACAACATTATACGTTGTAGCCTAAATTTTGCATATTAATATCTCGTAATCAGACCAATAACATCTGCATCATAGAAAAAATGGTTACTTAAGTAAATTTCTGTAACAGCGAATTACAATTGTGTCACTTTAAGTCTTAAGCCTGACAAATTACAGCTCAAGGATTAAAAAATTTACTTTTACTTTTTCAGCAATCCATTTAAACAAAAAAGAAAACAAAACAGTGACAACCAAAAGTTGAACTTGACGACATACGACATAAACACTTACATGCCACAAAGATTATTCATTAAACTGGTTCAAATAATTGCAACAAAATAAAAGATTTTATGCATTTCTCAGGCAGGGTGCTGGCTGCGTAGTAAGTATTTTAGATGGCAAAATAATAAAATTCATAAAATTAAACAGAGCAACACATTATGTACACAAGACGATGACGACGATACAAGTTAGCAGTCATGCATGTGGCAATCAGTGTGTTGCATGCAATCAATGTGAAAGAGAAAAAGTGCGCATAACTGCGTGTTCATTTTTGGCCATTACGACATACTGGCGTAAATACGTAAAAGTTTAAGTTTTTTAAATATTTGATACATTTCATTTAAAAAATTTCAATGTTTTTTCTTTGCAATTTCTTTCTCTTACAAAAAAACTCTGCAGTAAAAACAAGAAACCTGCAACAACAGGAAGCTTTTTAAAATCAAACAATTTTAATTAATGACGAATATTAAAACAAATAAAAGTATTCACAAAAATCACTTTCAGAGTCGATTTCTATAGAAAAGTGTCTGGATGATGAAACACATTTTCTATAGAAAAGTGTTCAGATGATGAGACATATTTTCTATACAAAATTGTCTGGATGTTGAGACATATTTTCTATAGAAAAGTGTTCAGATGATGAGACACATTTTCTATAGAAAAATGTTCAGATGATGAGACACATTTTATATAGAAAAGTGTTCAGATGATGAGACACATTTTATATAGAAAAGTGTTCAGATGATGAGACATATTTTCTATAGAAAAGTGTTCAGATGATGAGACATATTTTCTATAAAAAAGTGTTCAGATGATGAGACATATTTTCTATAGAAAATTATCTTGATGTTGAGACACATTTTTTATAGAAAATTGTCTTTATCTTGAGAAACACTTGCTATTGAAAATTATCTTGATGTTGAGACACTTTTTCTATAGAAAAGTGTCTAGATGATGAGACACATTTTCTATAGATATGTGTTCAGATGATGAGACACATTTTCTATAGAAATGTGTTCAGATGATGAGACACATTTTCTATAGAAAAGTGTCTTGATGTTGAGGCACATTTTCTATAGAAAAGTGTCTTGATGTTGAGACACATTTTCTATAGAAAAGTGTCTTGATGTTGAGACACATTTTCTATAGAAAAGTGTCTTAATGTTGAGACACATTTTCTATAGAAAAGTGTCTTGATGTTGAGACACATTTTCTATAGAAAAGTGTCTTGATGTTGACACACATTTTCTATAGAAAAGTGTCTTGATGTTGAGACACATTTTCTATAGAAAAGTGTCTTGATGTTAAGACACATTTTCTATAGAAAAGTGTTCAGATGATGAGACATATTTTCTATACAAAATTGTCTGGATGTTGAGACATATTTTCTATAGAAAAGTGTTCAGATGATGAGACACATTTTATATAGAAAAGTGTTCAGATGATGAGACACATTTTATATAGAAAAGTGTTCAGATGATGAGACACATTTTATATAGAAAAGTGTTCAGATGATGAGACATATTTTCTATAGAAAAGTGTTCAGATGATGAGACATATTTTCTATAAAAAAGTGTTCAGATGATGAGACATATTTTCTATAGAAAATTATCTTGATGTTGAGACACATTTTTTATAGAAAATTGTCTTTATCTTGAGAAACACTTGCTATTGAAAATTATCTTGATGTTGAGACACTTTTTCTATAGAAAAGTGTCTAGATGATGAGACACATTTTCTATAGATATGTGTTCAGATGATGAGACACATTTTCTATAGAAATGTGTTCAGATGATGAGACACATTTTCTATAGAAAAGTGTCTTGATGTTGAGGCACATTTTCTATAGAAAAGTGTCTTGATGTTGAGACACATTTTCTATAGAAAAGTGTCTTGATGTTGAGACACATTTTCTATAGAAAAGTGTCTTGATGTTGAGACACATTTTCTATAGAAAAGTGTCTTGATGTTGAGACACATTTTCTATAGAAAAGTGTCTTGATGTTGACACACATTTTCTATAGAAAAGTGTCTTGATGTTGAGACACATTTTCTATAGAAAAGTGTCTTGATGTTGAGACACATTTTCTATAGAAAAGTGTCTTGATGTTGAGACACATTTTCTATAGAAAAGTGTCTTGATGTTGACACACATTTTCTATAGAAAAGTGTCTTGATGTTGAGACACATTTTCTATAGAAAAGTGTCTTGATGTTAAGACACATTTTCTATAGAAAAGTGTCTTGATGTTGAGACACATTTTCTATAGAAAAGTGTCTTGATGTTGAGACACATTTTCTATAGAAAAGTGTCTTGATATTGAGACACATTTTCTATAGAAAAGTGTATTGATGTTGAGACACATTTTCTATAGAAAAGTGTCTTGATGTTGAGACACATTTTCTATAGAAAACTGTCTTGATGTTGAGACACATTTTCTATAGAAAACTGTCTTGATGTTGAGACACATTTTCTATAGAAATGTGTCTTGATGTTGAGACACATTTTCTATAGAAAAGTGTCTTGATGTTGAGACACATTTTCTATAGAAAAGTGTCTTGATGTTAAGACACATTTTCTATAGAAAAGTGTCTTGATGTTAAGACACATTTTCTATAGAAAAGTGTCTTGATGTTAAGACATACTTTCTATAGAAAAGTGTCTTGATGTTAAGACATACTTTCTATAGAAAATTATCTTGAAGTTGAGACACATTTTCTATAGAAAATTGTCTTTATGTTGAGACACATTTGCTATAGAAAATTATCTTGATGTTGAGACACATTTTCAATAGAAAAGTGTCTGGATGATGAGACACATTTTCTATAGAAAAGTGTCTGGATGATGAGACACATTTTCTATAGAAAAGTGTCTGGATAATGAGACACATTTTCTATAGAAAAGTGTCTGGATGTTTAGACACATTTTCTATAGAAAAGTGTCTGGATGTTTAGACACATTTTCTATAGAAAAGTGTCTGGATGTTTAGACACATTTTCTATAGAAAAGTGTCTGGATGTTTAGACACATTTTCTATAGAAAAGTGCCTTGATGTTGAGACACATTTTCTATAGAAAAGTGTCTTGATGTTGAGACACATTTTCTATAGAAAAGTGTCTTGATGTTGAGACACATTTTCTATAGAAAAGTGTCTTGATGTTGAGACACATTTTCTATAGAAAAGTGTCTTGATGTTGAGACACATTTTCTATAGAAAAGTGTCTTGATGTTGAGACACATTTTCTATAGAAAAGTGTCTGGATGATGAGACACATTTTCTATAGAAAAGTGTCTAGATGATGAGGCATACTTTCTATAGAAAATTGTCTTTATGTTGAGACACATTTGCTATAGAAAATTATCTTGATGTTGAGACACATTTTCTATAGAAAAGTGTCTTGATGTTGAGACACATTTTCTATAGAAAATTGTCTTTATGTTGAGACACATGTTCTGTAGAAAATTGTCTTGATGTTGAGACATATTTTCTATAGAAAATTATCTTGATGTTGAGACAAATTTTCTATGGAAATTGTCTTTATATTGAGACACATTTGGTATAGAAAATTTTCTGGATGATGACACACATTTTCTATAAAAAATTGTCTTGATGACGAGATACATTTTCCATAGAAAATTGTCTTGATGATGAAGATACATTTTCCATAGAAAATTGTCTTAATAATGAGACGCTATTTCCGTAGAAATTTGTCTTGATGATGAGACACATTTTCTATAGTTTTGTTTTGATAAGACACATTAAAAGGACTGCACAACACTGTACAAAAATATCGTATTCAAAATTACCTTATCAGTTGCCAGACTCAAATGAATTGTTGTATATTGTTAAAATTGTGATGTTGTGTCATTGCAACGCACATAAATTGATGTGCCCAATCATGAAGACAATGCCTAAGTTGTGTTCCACAATGCCTTCATATGTCATGCTCAGCTGTTTGAAGCCATCTTAAACAATTTATCAGTAGCATATTTAAATATCAACTACCCCCTAATACAGTAGCTGTGGCTTAACTATTTATATGACCAATAAATTTTAAATTTTTTTTTTAATATTTCTGTAAATGTTTAATTGATTATGCCAATTTTTAAGAAAAGCCACCAATTATAAATTTTTGATTTACCACAAGATGAAACTAGTTTATGTTTTCGTTGTAAATATTATTTAGTTTTACAGAAATATTAAACAAAATTTAAACTAATTTCCATTTGTATGTAATTGTCACTGTTTACTGGTATGTTTTATATTCGAACAAAAATCTATATTTGTACAAATAAATCTCTCTTTTGGATGTTGTTTGGCCAATTATTTAATATGTTGAAGCACATACTGAATAATACAACCCATGGTAACTGCACAACATGCAACAAACATAAGTAACTGGGGCGGTAACACGCATTTGTTGTTAATGTATTTGACACGCGTCTAATTCGTAACAAACTCATGCCACTTTCAGTACAACCACTCTAGCAGCTGCGACAGCTGCTGCTCCTGGCTGGCTGGTTACTTTATAATAGATTTCAAAAAAACTTGTGCACTTTTTCTATGGCTTAACTCTTTCTTTATATGGTGATTTTGCGGATGTCTTTCATCGATTCGGCAACCACTCGCAAACTGGTGTTAAAATTCAGTCTTCCTTTTTTGTGTGTGTTCGATTATGTGACTATATATCCAACTGTATCATGCATGATACTGATCAACACATGTGATGCTTTAATCAACTAAGTAAAGTGTCAATCTTGCATTTGTGCACGTAATAAGGCAATGGAAAAAATTCTAAACTTTTGCTGATCTCTGTCTGTGTGTTTGCGTGTGTTTGGATTACAAAACCTTTTGGTAACTTAAAAATAAAACTTGTAATAAAAATAATTAAAATGTAGTAAGATTACAAGAGGTATTTCGTTTTTTTTCCCCATAACGATGAAGTTAAGACAGAAAATTGTAATAGAAAATTGTTTTACAAATCGTTTAGGTATTCAGATGCTTAAGAGATATAAGTCTAAATTGACTTGCAATGAAATAATTTACAGATATAGAGTAAACAGTGGCATTTTCACAATTGATAAAATGTAACTGAAGCAAGATCTTCGACTGTTGCAAAAAAAAAGCGATCTAAAATATTATATGGGAATCCAATTTTAATAGGCAGTTATAAAAGAATCTAAGCCATTTTGTAGATCATAGGAGTCAGAAATTATTTCAGTTTATTACTCTTTGTTTCCTCAAGTCGGACTTGGAAAGGTGTAACATTAATTAAACATGTTCAGGAATAAAGTTTCATGCCAAATTCACTTTTTTATGCTCTCCGGACTTCGTGAAATAAATCGAAATTACCAGCTAGAAACATGTGTACAATGAAGGACTGCAAATGTTGCAAGTGTCATCCCGAACATTGTCATGCCGTGCTCTTCAAACATGTTCGACATAGTTCATTATTGCTAATCTTAATGGCACTTATGACATATGTACAATTATGGCACTTTTATTGTTTGTTAGCTGCATGAAATAAGCAAATTTCGATCATGCAGCTGACCAAATGTACGTGGTTTTTAATTACTTAAAAAAATCGTGTGAAAAATTATTGTACAAATTCAAATGATGTTAATAACATTCAAATGATGTTAAATACAAAAACACATTAATATTTTATTAGATATTTGAAATATCTAAATAAAAAGTGGTCATAATAACACATAAATATTAACGCATGATTAAGAAAGCCATAGAAATCACGTACAATTTGCAATGTAATACAGTTGTGAAAAATAAAGGAAAAATTATTATGAACATTTGGAAAACAACTCAACACATAATTTTGAACTTGAAAATGGGATGAATATCGACATGTCTCAATTCTGATTTCATTTTCTGAAAATGCGCTATTTACAATAAATAGATGGCGTATCTTTTGAACGCGATTTTTGATATTAATAACTTATGTGCCATTATGAAGGATACATATCTGTTTTTATACCCTACACCACCATAGTGGGGAGAGTATAATGTGACTAACACCCACCTTAAAGTATACCGATAGACTTAGAATCACTTTCTGAGTCGATTAAACGATGTCCGTCCGTCTGGCTGGCTGTAAACCTTGTGAGCAAAGTACTGGTCGCAATTTTGAAGATATTTCGTTAAAATTTGTTACATATTATTTTCTAGGCCATATGACGAATCCTATTGAAACTCGCTGAAATCGGTCCATTATTTCACCTAGCCCCCATACAAATGTCTTCCCAAAATTGGACTTTATCAGTCATAAATGTTTAATTTATACATGTATCTACACATATTTCGCTCCAAATAAGTTTTATATATACAAAATTCTTGTCACCAAATTTTATTACGATCGGTCCGTAATTAGTCATAGCCCCATATAGACTCGTTTCCGAAAATCACTTTAACGTGATAAAATCTCTTAAAAATGTTGGTATACACATAAAATTCAACGTAAATAACTTTCATATAGACACAAATAACACGACCTAATTTCGTGGTGATCAGTAAGTCAGTAGTCCGTAATTAGTCATAGCCCCATATAGACTCGTTTCCGAAAATCACTTTAACGTGATAAAATCTCTTAAAAATGTTGGTATACACATAAAATTCAACGTAAATAACTTTCATATAGACACAAATAACACGACCTAATTTCGTGGTGATCAGTCCATTATTGGTCATAGCTCCCTTATAAGACCCACTTCCGAAAATCCCTCACGAATATAAATTATTGATATTTTAAAAGAAAAATGTTTTTGCTCATTTACTTAGTGTAGGATATTATATGGTGGGGCTTTCTTACTTGTTTTTTCTGACTTAGTTATTGAACATTATAGTGTAAACTACAAAGTTTTTTTTGCTTCGAATTTTGTATCAACAAAGCGTCATATGCGGGAAGTTTTGCTTTACTTCTTTAATTTGGAAAAAAGTGACACTGACCAATGCTTATGGTGAATGTATTGCATCGTTTTCAACGTGCGAGAGATGGTTTGTGCGATTCAGAGTTGGTGATTTTAACACGGAAGACAAAGATCGCCCAGGGCAGCCAAAAAAGTTTGAAGACCAATTGAAGAGACATTACTCCATGCTGATTTATTACTTGTGATGAAAAATGGATCCATTAAGATAACCAGAAGCGTAAGAGACCGTATGTGAAGCTCGGCCAATAAACCGAATCGACACCGAAGCCAAATTTCCATGGCGCTAAGGTAGGTGCGGAGCCAGGTCAACCATTGGGGGAGGTTAAATCGAAATTTGTTCTACATTTTTCTTTTCTTCTTCTTTTTTATATGAAAACTTTTCTGTTTTGGGGAGGGAGAATTCCTGGAGCATAAGCGTCATATCAATTATGAGCTGTTGAAATCTGGCCAAACAATCACATGAAACCAGTGAAGCGAGCATTTGACGAAAAACGCTTAAAATATGCGACCAGACATTTAACCGTAATATTCCATCATGACCACGCTCGGCCACATGTTGCCATACATGTTAAAAAGTATTTACAATTAAGTGGTTGGGAAGTTTTGCTTCACCCGCTTTATAGTCCAGTCCTTCAGTCCGTCCGACTACTTTCTGTTTTCGACTACTTGATACGTTCTTGGCCTCAAAAGATGAACATTTATTTTGTCTTGGAATCCATATGTTGCCAGAATGATAGGAATAGGTCATAGTTAATAATGGTCAATACTTTGAATAAATTTATATTGTACAAATATATCAAAATAAAAGTTAAAAATTTGAAAACATTACCCAATATTTTGTGAAATTCTGTTCCACAGTATATCTTCTTCGAAAGATATGAAAAAATAAACAGAAATATAACAATTATTCAAAATCTATGACTAGCTACTAAATTTTCCATATTGAATAAATATCTTATATTTCTTGCACAAATATTTCAACAATATTCAAAGTGAAGGGCTGACAGTTGTGGTTCAAGGAAAAGGTTAAACAAATATGCAAACACAACCACCAAAGTGCTGCATATTAATGCACAAAAATGTTGTTAATGCATTTAATAGGAGGTTTTAAATATTATATTAAATTTAAAGACTTTCACGAAAATAAGTTTAAGGTTTCCTTAAACAATATGAATAAATTAAATATGGTTTATTATAACTATTATTATAGTTTTACAAAAAATATTGCATCATTGAATTTTTCTGCTTAAATCATCTCACGTTTTTCCATTTTTATATTTTTTGTTGTCTTACAATAGAGGTCATCTCTGAACAAAAATCAAAATGACATTTTGGTCATACCAAAAGTAACCACTTGCATTGAACAGCAGCAAGTTGTTGTTAAATAAAATGAATGAAAACTTAAAAAAACACTTGACACTCTTTAAACAAACAGTTGGGGCATATAACAACAACATTGACATTTAAATGATCTAAATTTTGAACGAATAAAAAAAAGTTCCTCGCCAACGCTTTACAAATAAAGCAGAACTCAAAAAAACCACATAAAACTGTATGCAGATCATTCAAGATTGTGCAAAAGCTCCAAAATAAAAAATGAAAATAAATTTAAATTTATCTGAGCTCTATATGATTGATATATTAAATAATGTATATTTATATCTTAAGTGCCACTAAAATAAAGTAACAACCATAAAATTTAGCTGCAAAGAAGAAAAAAACAAACCATGAAAAAATAAAACTTAACATGACTTTTGCATATCACTCTTGATAAATAAAATAGTAGTGAACAGCAGCAGCAGCAGCAACAGGTGATGTAATAAATATTATTTTGTGTATAAATCACAATCACATACAGACGTACTGTTTTTACACTTTGGAATTTACAAGTTTCAATTTCAGTTTCTTGGCCAAAAACCAACAACCTGAGTTACAGCGCAAAACACACAAGACACACATAATTTTTCGCATACAACTTCAATTGATCTTATTACAAGAATTATGTATGAGAGTACAAACTAGTACTTATGTATGCAAAATACAAAAAACAAAAAAGGTTGCGGGTTTTAATTGCCACAACATCTCTTGCCAAAGTGCCAATCACACCTACTTTACACAAACCTTAAATTCACTTGCAGTATAATTTATTAGGGTTTTTGCAAAATTTATTTACTAGTTTCAAATTTCCATTAAACCATATAAATAAGAGTGAATTACATGGAAGAGAAGATGAAATTTCTTTAATATTAACTACATAAGTCTTCAAAAATAAAGATCGCATAATAAATACAGTCTGTATATTATATAGTTTTCAAGGTCAAACATCAGTTGTGAAGTAATATAACTACTGGGGAACATTTGTCATCTGAATTTCCCATGCTCTGATATGACCACTACATTCCGTCTGTATTACTTTGAAGTAGTTTTGTAATGAATGTCTCTTAGTATGAAATAAGGAAGCTAAATAATCCTCAGCGTAGAACAATTTCAAAAAATTCCCCGGGAGTTTTTTCCCTTTTCTCATTTTTCCTATTTAAATTCTATGTTAAAAAAAACGAAAAGGGAAAAAACTCCTGGGGATTTTTTTCATAATTGGGCTGAAAAATTAAAATGAATGAAAAACTGAAGAAGAATGGTCGGTTTTCGGTTTCGGTTTTAAGTCATGAAATACATTGGTTTCGATAAAACCGAACACTAACTTCTAGTTCTATTGATACTACAATGGAATGAATTCTGCTGAAATTATGAAACTTGTAGGCCGCATCGCAAAACTACTGAGAACATTGAGCATTCAAGTCCATCACTCTGTTTGACATTCTGCATAAAAAATTTCTCAACCAAGAGAGTTGAAATTATAGGATCCTTTAGTAATTACAATTTCCATACATTCTTTCCAATGGCATACAATGACGATTTTCTTTTAACAAGACTAGTAGTTTGAAGAAAACTTGGATTAATAATGGTTCGAATCATAAGTTTAATATTTACGAGGTAGTTTAATATTTAATTTATATTTTTTTCTCTAACGAACTTATTTTAATGATTTTAAATACCAAAATGCTTAAAGCAATGATGAACATTTTCAGGAAACAAATTGCAATTCATCTTACAGATTCATTTGCATTGAAAACGAATTGCAGCTCCTTTTTACAAATTCATTTGAAATGGAAATTCATTCATTTCTGTCTAATTCGTTTGAATAGATTCAAATTTCATTCAATTCTTTTTTGTTGTGGAAAGAATTAATTCAGAATGTAGCTAATTCGTAACGAATTAAAATCAAAAACAAATGATTCATTTACAGCTCTGAATACAAATACTAAATTTGAATATCATAATTCAAAATTAACATGAATGTGAATATTACTTAATTAGATTAAGATAACATCCTCAGATTTAAAAAAAAGTAATAGCATTTATTCTAAAAGAACCCTGCGCATGCATTGATTCCTGCGATAAATTTATACACTTTCGTATTCATCTTTTTACACTATGTTTTTATTACTTTCTTTTGGTAAAATTTCAGTTTCAAAAATAATTTCATTAAAGTTTCTTTTATATTCAAATTTACATTTCATTATTTTATGCTTCGTTTTAATCATATTCCGCACCTATGGTCAAACTTATATCGCCAGGTTGTACAAAAGTTTGATGATACCACTTGTTGGTGTCTAAAACAACTGCAATACATGAAAGTTTTATTAATTTTGTGCTAAACTATTTGCGATATTAATGGAAAACTTACTGACATCACCCTTTTTGACTATGGCATCAAATGATTTACATTGAAAATAACATTCGGGTGGTGGAGCCAATAGCCAAAGTTTGCTGCCCGACAATTGGGCCTGCCAGGAGGGTAGGCGTACATTATCGATCTGTAAGAAAGGAACATTTCTTCAAATGATTAAAAATTAAATCATAAAAGGATTGGATAAGGATTTCAAATGTATTCGAATTATCTGAGGAATGTTAATTCGAACATTTTTAAATTTCTTAGAAGAAAATTTCAATAAAAATCTTGGACTCAAAGGCGTAACTCAGTATTAAATAATCAAAAAAACATGAGTTTACATCTGCACAATGAGAAAAAACATTGTTGTGGTAAACATAATCTAAAACAACATATTATGATAAGATTTATGATTGTCGTGCAAACTATCTATGATCATTATTAGTATCATAAAATATCATACTATGGTAATATTGTTGTCATAAAATGTTCTGAAGTAAGCATACTATGATCCAAAGCAATCATATTATGAAACCATATTATGATGCAAAGTAATAATGTTATAATTAAAAGTTACTTTTTGGGAATAAAAAAATTAATTTTTATAGGCTTTAGTTTTAATATACAGTGGGACCTCGATTATTCATAATGGTCGGGACTGGGAGCATTCTGGATAATCAATTTTCCCGGTTAATTGAGTGCCAATTTTGTGTAGTTTTTTAATACATATAGTTTTTCGATAATGGCATTTATCATAATAGACCGATTTTCTTAAAAAGCTCTTTGGTACAAAATATTTTTAAAGCATTCTTAAAATATTTGCTCTATTACCCAAGTTTTTGTATTGGCCTTACGGAAATCTCATGGACATTTATTAAAGCTCTTGAACTAGCAATTTATCGAATAACTAATGCTTTGCACTTGTATGTGTCAGCAACATTAGCACAAAATAATGTTCATATTTAGCCTCACCTTTGATACCTTGTACCATTCCATGAAGTTTTCATTATGGCAAGCCAAACTGCTCTCAGGTAAACACTTCCAAGAAATGGCTGTTAATTTTTCCACAAAAATTGTGGTAGCTACATATATAATCAGCTGAAGTTTAATTTTAAGTCGAATATTTTAGACTTTTCCTTCGCTTTTAATACAGAAATTGGAATTCCTTTAAATCGTTCCTTCCGGAACCATTCATAAACTGCAAAATCTACTTTTGGTTCTTCAGCAGAATCACTTGTATGTATATGCTTCCGACTCATCGTATTCAATAGAGGGCATTTCCCTCGTTTTATTCACATTGTGTTTGGATAAGAGATGTTGCCGGTAAATCGAATCACGAATAATCAAGGCCTCACTGTACTTACTTCCCAATTATAATATTACTAATATATTCACTGTAATTGTTGTTCGTTTATGAAATACAAATAAAACTATAAAGCGTATGAGAATTACAGACACTCAAACTTTACATGTAAAAATAACAAACACCAACCATTCAGATATTTATCAGCCTAACTACAAAAGCCTTAAAGTCAATTTTAAGTCCATAATGTTGACTATTATTTTAGATTTCGTACCATAAAACAAATTTCAAATATAATTTAAAATGTTTTATTATTAAAAAAAGCATTTTGTTTTAAACTATTATGTACATTTTGTTTTTTTAATTTTTTGAAATTTCTTTTTGTTGTTGGAAAAAGTTTTGAAGCTTTATCAAATAAAAACAAAAGTTCTATTTTAAAATAAAGTCGACTTTAACAAAAATTAACTTTAAAATTTCTTTCATAGTTAGGGTGTACAATTGCTGAAATTACTGTTGAAATTAATATAATTATATGTGTACGACAACAATAAATTGTTACAAAGAACACAGTATAGTTGCCATAACCATACAGAACCATGTCTTTTCATTGCGTGTGCTGTACATTAAAACTAACAAAGTTGCAGTATTTTCTGAATTCTTTACAATTTCTTAGGCAACAGGCCTACATAAAAAAAACTGGGGTTGCTTAATTAAAGAAAACTATTCTTTGTACTAAAATTCGTTATGTTTCATATAGAGTGACCCAAATGTGGATTATGTTGCAACCTATTAATATATTTGGCCATTAAAATATAGCCTTTCTAATGAGTATCTTGTCCTCCATAAACAATTTTGTTACTTTTCATCCCACATCAAAATTGAATTAAATTATTTAAAAATGCTTGAAAATCAAATTCTCTTCCCTATTCAGTCCACTTACATGCATATGAGCACCCAAACCACTAGTGCCAATAAAAAACCAATCTACAGCATTATTCTCTGAAGTCTCGGGCAAAAAATATGGACGACCATAATGACGGCGAAATTCCTCTGCTGTTTCGGGATTGCAATTACTCCAACCAAAATACCAAGGTTTCTCCTGATGACCCTCCAGAAAATCCACTCTTTGTCGGGGCATATCTAAAGCCTCAAACAAATCATGAAAGCCCGTCTTATAGGGGAGAAATTGGCAATCTAAGATTTTCTGTTTTCTTTTGGCATTATTGTAAATGTCGCGAAAATACCAATAGTTAAATTTCTAAAAGAAAAATTAATATAAATAAATTATTATAAAAAAGATTTAAAGTAATAAAGCTACCACTAACTTCCAAAGCTGTCCAATTTTGAGTGGCATCTTCCACTATAACAGGAGTAGCTGAGTAGGCATATCGTTCAGCAAACTCTTGGGATGATATAGCACTAACACGAGCTATATGATCAACATTTTGGCAAAAATTACAATTTTCCGGAGGACGAAATGCGTAACGTACCAGTTGGGGCATTATCAAGGAACAGCGCTAAAATTTTCGATTTTAAATTTGTTTTAAAGAAAAATCTAACATTTCATTCCATCTTACCTTAGAACTCAAATCACTGAAATAATAATGCACTGCATAAGCCACTAAACATAAAATGATTACTACTTTACAGTATGTTTGTTTTCTAGTTTTTGGCTTTTTATATTCTGTTAAGAATGTGTCAATTATTTGCAACTTTTTTATATCAACCTTTTTAGTTTGACATTTTTTAAGGATTTTCTTTAATTCTTCTTGGGCACATTCCATAGTTGCGCCAGGACAACTAAACTCAACGCTGGTGTAAAGTAGACTAAACTGAAAACCACAAGTGTTAGCAACAAGTTAACAACTGTTCTGGTAGAAAACGTCCTGATGATAATGGTTTAAGTACATAAAATCCTTTCAAATGTTAATAATGAGATTATCTTATTTCATTACTGTCTGCATAAACTTATTATAAAAGAGAGAGCAAGTAAGAAACGGAAATGTATATGCCACCATATGGCGTTTCTAGTGTAGATTGTAGATGAGGGTGGCAAAATTCAGAGTATGGAATTGTGTTTAAACGTATGGTCACATGTGATAAGAAATTCTTATAAATCTGATTGATTTTGTTGAAAAGTGTGCTAATTTTATTATTGTTTATTTATTTCTATTTGTTTTCTATTTTTACAGAGGTCCTTATAATGGTGACTCAACTTGTATTACATACGATGCTGTAAATGCTGCCTATTTGGATGCACGCAAAAGAATACGTAAGTTTTATATTTTATATTAGAAATATCTTTATATATAGAATGTTACAATGTAATTTCTAAACTACTGTTCAGATTGAAAAAAAAAATGATTGTTGAAATAAATAAACTCAAACCAGTAGTATTCAAAACTACTTGACTAATTAAAATAAAGTCTGATTCTAATTTTAACAACATGTGATTTCTACAATTTAATTTTCCGACCCTTTAAAGTATATATATTCTGGATACTTATAGATAGCGGAGTCGATTAATCGATGTCCTTCTGTATGTCTGTTGTAATCAACTTTCCGAAGCCAAATAACTTACATACATTCTTCCGGCTCGGTTGCTATTTAAAAACGAGAAAATCGGTCCACAAATGGCTGAGATATAAGGAAAAACCCAGAACAACTTCGATTTTTTACCTATTTTTGACCTACATCTGGATTACTAATATAACTTATATAAGACCTACAATGGGTCAAAATCGGAAAAAATATTTTTTAATCCCAATTTTTTTTTCATCAAAATTTTTTTGTCTACATATTAAAAAAAAATTAAAAAACAAAAAAAAAAATTTTAAATTAAAAAAAAAAAAACAATTCCAAAAAAAATGTTTTCCAAAAAATTAAAAAAACAAATTTGGAAAAAAAATTAATTTTGTTTAACTAAAAATATTTAAAATTTTTATTTTGAAGTATAATTTGGTGAAGGGTATATAAGATTCGGCACAGCCGAATATTGCTCTGTTACTTGTTTTTTTTTTTAATTTAACAAGCGGCTTAGAAGACTGATTAACATTCTGTACATAAATCATCTAACCATAGAAGTCTAACCAAAAATGAGACTGATCAGAACAGGGGATGTGGCACCTCCCATTCAAATAATGTAAAAGTATCTCAACTGTGTATGAATTAATTTCATAACACTGTACTGAGTTTGATTGAAAACGAGCGGGATTAGATTAGAGGACATATCACCTACCATACAAAATAAATAGTTATTTTCGAATATCTGTAGTACTATAACTGTGAAAGTCTTTTACATGATTCAATCACGACATGAGGTTTAACCAAAAATTTGAAGGGTCGGGGAAAAGTGGGTGATTCAAGACTCTCTTTAGAGAAAATTTCTGATTTCAAATTATTCTAAATTTTATATTAAAGCCGTTGTATTTTCATTTCCTATAACATTATTAAGTATATGTATTTAAAACACTTAACTTTCCTCTATTCACAGATGTCTCACAACCTAAAGGTGAATGGAAGGCCGAAGATATTGCCACCGTGGGTGAATTATTACTGGACATTTCCATACAATTGGCCAGAACGTAAGTTTCATAACTCTAAAGAATTATTTATGTCACACTGTGAATATACTACAATTAATAAATAAAAATTTTATTATACATGAACTCAAGTTATTAAGAAACAAAAAATTTAACAATTTAAAGCAAGTCAGCTGGTAACAATAAATGCCGCAATATGTTGCAAGCCTACAAGCGACAATTTATGTTAAATTGCACCACTAAAATTTTTGAAAGTAAATGCAAATTTGCCAAAATACATGGACAAAACACAACATGTTTACGCGCGCGCTTTAAGTGTTTAAAACTGGGCATTAATTAAAGCAGAAACAAAAATGTTTAAAACTAATTTTGATTCAAGAAAGAGTGGTAGGTTTTATGGCTGAATTGTTGAGGTTTTTTTTTTTTTTTTTGAAACCGTTCTTTGATTTATAAAGAAACATTAACCTTCTAGCTAAATGTTCTCATTTAAATATTGCACTTTTTTTATGAGTAGTTGTTGATGGTTTTAGCAGTTAACCTTCAAATAGAAATAAAGGAAATAGGAACGTAACTCGTAATTTAAAATAAAATATTGGAATTTATATGCTAAATACATTATTTTCGTATCGTATCAAATTAAGTTATAAACTCAGTACATTTTTGCTATTAATTAAATTTAAGATACTTTTAATTCCCAAAGACTTTAAAACCAACCTAACTTCGGAAATATAGTAAGAATGCGAACTAATTTATCCCAGCAAAAACTTACATTGCAAAGTAACATTGATGTAACTCATTATTTTAACATGCTGCTGTCGTTGGAGACTTAATCTATTACAAATTATGTTTAAAAAACTACTCTTCATTTATTTTTAAGAGATTAGCAAAAGAAATTCAATGAAAAAATAATATTTTAAATCAATTTCAATTAATAAATATGTATCCGTTCAAAGTTTGAATGAATTTTATAATGAATAAATAATGAATTTGGTACAAAAAGTACAATATATCAGATTATATGTAAGCCATTACCAAACCATTTCTAAGTAATGCAGATTGTATGAAGTAGTCATTGAAAACCAAGTTATTCAGTAATTGCAAGACATTACTAAATTTTTGCTGGGTTCTTTTCATAAATTCAACTCTTCATAATCTCTTTATTTATTTCAACTTTAAATTTTTTTGATTCTATACAGTTTGCCAAAAAAAAATCTTGACATTGAAGTGAAACACAGAAAAATATACACATTTTCAAATACTTTGCAATTCAGTGATCATTTCATTTTACCCCTTCCTTCTGTAACATTAACACATTTCACGTAATGCTACTTACGGTTTTTCATTCCAAAAAAAGAAGCGCCTAACTAAAAACATAATAATTCAAAACATGTTTAGCACGATTCCCAAACACCAAATACCCAACCGTCATACTAAAACTAAAGAAAAAAAACTTAGTAATACCATGAAAAAATTAACAGATTATATAAACATAAATTAAATTTAACTGAAAAATATATAAGAAAAATAAAAAAACAAACAAACTGAGCCACTCTGTAATAAAATGAATCAAGGCATTGGAATAAAATATGTATAATGAAATGGTTTGTTGATTTTTTATGTCGGTGTCTTTTTAAAATATTGCAAAAATAAAAAAAAAAACAGAATTTTTAGATTTTATAACCCTTAATAAAAATTTATCTAATATATTTTGTGGGGAACTTTTAAATATTTTTGGTGAAAGTGCATTGAGGAAAACTCAAATTATGAGTGGCCTGTAACATAAAATCTTCAGACAAACCTAAAGAAATAGATAGATGGATAACTGGTGAAGTCATAAGTATCAACCATCCACCAACAAGTAATCAAATACCCAGAAAACAAGCTTGTTTTTGGCTTCATAATTTATTTGTGTTAAAACTAACAATTTCTTTCTTTTTTTTTGGCAAATAACTTATAGACCTATTACCACATAACAACACCGCATTAATAAGTGCATGATGGTGTAAATGTTGTTTGTTTTGGAAAAATTTTGAATTTTCTGTAGCATGGACAAATTGACAAGATATTAAATTTTGGATTTTATTAACGTTTAACTCAAATTGAATAAGAATTACATAAAATTGAGTTTTCAGCTACATAAATAGTTAGTAAAATAAAATTGTTTTTACTTGATAAATTTTTACAAAAAAGATTACTTTTATTGCTTAATTTATGTTACTTTCAGTATAGTTTTGTCGTTTCATGTTAAGTACCAAGACAATCATGTCCATTTGAATTAATTTGTGCACCATAGTTGCCATTGTCCAAAAGAAAACTAGATATTAGGGCTCCATAACAACATTCCAGAAATTTCAAAATTATCATTAGAAGAACGAAATTGCATCATTTGTTACCCATTTGCTTGGATTCGAACTCTAGGTTCATTATTACAAAATATTCAGAAATTACCATTCGGAAAAAGAAAAAGATCCTGTTCATTATTAGAGACAATTCAAAAAGTACCATTAGAGGGAAGAAAAGTACCAATAAATTCAACGTGTGTCAATTTTAACACATTCAGGATCATATATGCCCAATTTCATGTTTCTGAGTTCATTATTATGAAATATCCAAAAAAATACGATTAGATCGCCAACATGTCATTTAGGACCATATGAAGCTATAAAGGCAAATTGTGGATTTTCACTCATTTAGGAACATTTATGATTAATTACATGTTTCTATGTTCAAATTTAAAAATTATAATAAAGAAAAACTTTCACTTAGTCCTCCTTTATGCGTTCTCACATTATTCAGGATCATAAAATATTAAAAAGTACCATAAAGCCCCCATTTTTTATCTCTCATCCACATAGAACCATGTACACTTAAAATCAAATTTTGTATGTTCAATATTATAAAAAAATTCAAAAAGTACTATTAGAGGGTCGAAAATTAAGTTTCCCTTTTTATTTAATTTAATATTTTTGTAAAATATTAAAAAAGTTCAATTAGAAGAACGAAATAATAACAAAAGCTCGCCCTTTTCGCAACCGGTTGTTAAGATCACTGATTGTACCCTACACCACCATAGTTGGGAGGGTATATTCGGTTAGTGCTGATGTTTGTGACGTGCAAAAATATTGACCCAACACCCACCTTAAAGTATACCAATCTATTCAGAGTCGACTAAGCGATGTCCGTTCGTCCGTCTGCCTGTCCGTCCATGTAAACCTTGTAATCAAACTACTGGTCGCAATTTTAAAGATAATTAGACAAAATTTAGCACAAACTTGTTTATTGCCCCAAGGACTAAGCCTATTGTATTTGGTTAGAATCGGTCCATTATTTCTCATATCCCCCATACAACTGTCCTGTCTTAATTATAAAAATATCCCAACCAAAATATGTTTCATATCATCGTACGTGACATTTGTACGCTTATAGAGTGGAATAGATTTTGCAAAACTAAGAGTATCATTTGGTCTTTATGTTCCATTCAGAGGGTACTATATGTTAAAATAATAAAAAGTTCTTTCGAAATATTGTTGTCGAAAATATCGAGTGAAAGAATGGTATATCGTACATGACATAAAACGGAAGTCATTTTGAGGTACATTTAAAAATATGCGAAAATATTTGAATCGTGAGAGGCATTATGTTTTCCTTTAATTTCTTACACTAAACGAAATATTTTTCCTTAACAATCCGTCATATTTAAATAGAAACAATCTTTGGGTGATTTTATAATAAATAAAATTTAATATCGTACGTGACATATCGTACGTGACAGATTTGTCTCTTATAATAAAACAATATATATTCTGTAAATATATGTACACAAGAACTAAAAAAATGAATAGAAAATATACATTCGGTTTCAATAAACAATTTGATAATAGCAAAAAAACAATCAGAGTCAAATTAATTTCATACTAAGGAGTGAGATCGAAAAATTCTTAACACACGTTTTTCATTACATTTTTTAACCCAAGTATTATTTGAATTTTTTTTTGATCAAGTTACCTTTGAAAAACATGTCAGTTATTATGTGTAATGTCAATTATATTAATTTTTTTGTTAATCTGATTAAAATGAGTGACCAGAAAAAAGTGCGTACTGAAATTATTAAATATTTTCAACAAAACCCAACTTGGTCTTACAAAAAGTTGGCCAAGCATACAAAGGTCTGCCGTCAAACTGTTTCCAATGTTATTAAACAGTACCGGGAGAACTTGTCAGTTGATAGAAAACCTGGTTCAGGTAGAAGGAATGGTCCACATGATGTTTCTAAAGCCAAAAAAATAGAACGCATTTTCAAAAGAGCTCCCAACACATCCGGTAGGAAAGCAGCCCGGTTAGCTCAGTGCTCGGACTATTTGGTACGAAAAGTTAAAGCTAATGCAGGTTTAAAAACATACAAGGCTCAAAAAGTTCCTGACAGGAACGCTACTAAAAATTTAGAGGCCAAAAACAGAGCACGGAAATTGAAGTCAAGTTTTATAAAAAAATATTCTTGCTGCATAATGGATGACGAAACGTATGTTCTGGCAGATTTTTCGCAACTTCCAGGTCAAAAATTTTATGTTGCTGATGCTCGAGGGAATGTTGAAGAAAAGTTTAGGACCCAAAAGCAGACAAAATTTCCCAGAAAGTTCTTGGTATGGCAAGCAATATGCAGTTGCGGCAAAAGAAGCCACTCATTTGTTACAACGGGCTCTATAAATACCGAAATTTACATCAAGGAATGTTTACAAAAAAGGCTGCTTCCATTCATAAGACTTCATAATGTGTCCACTTATTTTTGGCCTGACTTGGCATCCTGTCACTATGGCAAACAAGCCCTTGAGTGGTACAAGAACAATAATGTGGTATTTGTACCAAGAGAGGCAAATCCTCCAAACTGCCCGGAGCTAAGGCCAGTGGAGAGATATTGGGCTCTTGTTAAAAGAGAATTGAAGAGTACAAAAAAGGTGTCCAAAAGTGTGGTAGATTTTAAACGGAGATGGACTACATGTTCGAGCAAAGTGACAGAAAGCACTATAAAAACGTTAATGGAAGGGTTTCCGAAAAAGGTTCAAAATTTCATCACTAGTGATTAAAACTATAAAAATAATTTTTTTTGTAAATTGTAATAATAATTTCAATCAAATAAAAAAAAAATTAAAGCTGTAAGTTTAGTGGTTTCTTTTTTATAAACATATATGTATGTTAAGAATTTTTCGATCTCACTCCTTACATGCTAATTGGAAGCTTAGTTTTCGCCGCAAGTTTAGCCTAAAACATAGCAATTAAATTAAAAAATTAAATATAGTCAGTTTAAACTATTATTTTTGCCATTAAAATGTTGTAATGAGCTCTAAATACATACTTTCACATAGTAATATTTTAGTGTTTTCTCCTATTCAAATTATCTTGAAAAAAAGTTTCAAGGGTTTTTGGTTTTTCGGTCGTGGTAGTCATTCTCGTGGAATTGCCCATATATCATGCCACCAAATTGTGTGACAATCGGTCGATAGATAGTCATAGCTCCCATATAAGGCCCACTTCCAAAAATCAATTTATCGATCATAAATATCATAAAAATGTTGGTATTCAAATAAGTTTCATATCAAAAGAAAACTGTTTATAATCATATACTCGGTGTAGAGTATTATATGGTCGGGCTTGCCCGAGTATTCTGAGTGAAAATTTAACATGTGTTTTTGTTATTGTTACAAAAAGAAAATACATGTAAAGTATTCACTCAAACTACTCGCTTGTTTGTTTAATTTCTATGTGGATACCTATTGGTAAATTTTATTAGAAATCGTCGCCACTGTGCTCCCCTTCAAATTCAGAACCGCTTTGAGTTTAACTTCTTACACACTTTGTTGCCTACAGCACACACAATTTTCGACACACAATTATAAAAATTCTTAAAATTTATTTTTAATTATAACTTAACGCCTTAATTAAAAACGCCAATTAAATTAACTTCTTTTTCAATTTAGAATTTTCAAAGAAAAATAACAAATAATTTGTCCTTCCACTAATTGTTTAGATTTCAATTATAAAACAGCACAAATAATATTGTATGACAAATTTAAAACAACTGAAATTATTTTTGCTTGAAAACAAGTACAATTATATAACCATAGTCTAGAAGACAAAAAAAAATTGTCGGAAAAAAACTATGATTTCCTTTTAAATATCTAGACTACATTGCAGAATTTCCAGCATTAACAGTGTGTGGCAGCAAAGATTTGTAATTAAATATTTTTGTTGTGATTTTTCTTGCTTTATCTATGTATTTATCTAACAAAATCTGTGCTCGCATTCAATTGACAGACCAACAGTTTTTTTCGCAAAACAGTTTGACATTTGAAATGAATTCTTTTTTGTGCGTGTGAGTGAGTTTCATTTAATAATTGTGCAACAAATGTATTTTGTTTAAATAGCACAGTACAACACATGATTTTGGGACTCAATTCTGACAATTGCACGTGAAAGTAGCCCCAAAAATTAGAACTTCTGCATCATTAGTTTTGTCAAGTTGGCTGCCGTAATAATTTAATGGCCATACGAATTTTTTTCCTCAAGGTGGATTTTTATCACTTTTTCTATATTTTAGCACGGTTATATCTCGTATACCGTACGGAATATCTCTTTTGTGGCTGAAGCAAAGTTGTAAATATTGAATAGTAGAAAAAAAGCACGGAACATACCTACCCGAAAAAGTTGCATCCAGTACCTTAAAAATCGCAAAAATGCCAATTTTTTTTAATTTTTTACCAATTTTTCACCTTTTTTGCTCAATAACTGGATTACAAATCCAATTATGGACCGATCACCATGAAATTAGGTCGTGTGATTTGCGTATATATGAAAGTTATTTATCATGAATTTTGTATGTGTACCATAATTTTTAACAGATTTATTCACTTTAAAGTGATTTTCGGAAGCGGGTCTTATATGGGAGCTAAGAATAATTATGGACCGATCACAATAAAATTTTTTGACAAGAATTTTGTATATATAAAACTTATTTGGAGCGAAATTTGTGTAGATACATATATAAATTAAACATTTATGACCGATAAAGTCCAATAAGACCCGCTTCCGAAAATCACTTTAAAGTGAATAAATCGGTTAAAAATTATGGCATACATACAAAATTCATGATAAATAACTTTCATATATACGCAAATGACACGACCTAATTTCATGGTGATCGGTCCATAATTGGATTTGTAATCCAGTTATTGAGCAACAAAGGTGAAAAATTGGTAAAAAATTTAAAAAAATCGGAATTTTTGCGATTTTTAAGGCACTGGATGCAACTTTTTCGGGTAGGTATGTTCCGTACTTTTTTTCTACTATTCAATATCTACAACTTTGCTTCAGCCACAAAAGAGATATTCCGTACGGTATACGACATATAACCGTGCTAAAATATAGAAAAAGTGATAAAAATCCACCTTGAGGAAAAAAAAATTCGTATGGCCATTAAATTATTACGGCAGCCAACTTGACAAAACTAATGATGCAGAAGTTCTTATTTTTGGGGCTACTTTCACGTGCAATTGTCAGAATTGAGTCCCAAAGCAATGAACTGAAAAATGTTGTACTGTGTAGTTAAAGAAATATCTAAAATATATATAAAATATGGTCAAACAAATTAACGATTAGCAATATTAGAAAAAAATGGCTTATAAAATTAACGCATATTTCACTTAAAATGGTGAATGAAAAAAATATATGAAAAAAAAAATTAATTGCAGAAAAAAAATTTACAACAACATTTAAACTAATTGCAATTGTAAAGCAAATAATGTCAGATGTTTGAGATTAGAAAAATTTATGACCAGAAATAGTCAATTGAGAGCAAAAATATGGTTGATGTGTTTTAATGGTGTTTTTTGCTCTTTTTTAAAAGAAGGACAAAAAGACCCATACCTTGAGGATTTAGAGGGTTAACATATTCTACAAAAATGTTCTCCATAACATTCTACATAAATTTGCTGAACACATTTTATACCTAAAATGTAAGATTCACATGGTTTCTTATGCCGATTAACAATAAGAATGTGCCAGAGTTGGGAAACTGTAACCCCCTCTGAAATGAAATTCAGATGTAAGCTTTCAAAACCCCGATACACGCGTCTTTTTTTTTTGTCTCCTCTATCAAAATTTATTAGTCGGACGTTGTAATTTTTGTGTTGTACAGTGTTATTGATTGAAAGACTTTATATTCCATAAAATTTTTAAATTCGTATAAGACTTTTAGTAAATGTCTATTGTAAATTGTTTATTATTAATGGAAATATAATTTTAACTCTACTGCAGATACTTTAATATTTCCTGTGTCTTTAGTAGTCGTTTTAAAGTAAGGTTTCATAATTTTCTGATGATATTTATTTGTTAATCCAAAATCGATTTGAAAATTTAAGTATGTAAAAAGACGCTTCCAATAATCGAACTTGAAAAAAAACTTTAAACTATTGGGTCTGATTCATTGTGGTAAGTAGTTTTTGTTAATATAAACAAGTGTTTCTAAATTGTAACATACAAATTTATTTATTCGACTATTCGATTAATCGACAATTATTGAATAATATTTTATTCTAAATTGAAAAATGTTATTTAATCGAATAAAAAATTAATTTTTTCCTCGATTATTCGAATAATATTTATTCGAATGACAACTCAACCCATCACCAATATAAGACTGACATCGATTTTGTACAGTTTGCATAATAAACATTTATTTTTTATCCAATTTGTATCATAGAACCATATTCGGGATGTTTGTATGGCTACTAGGAGAAATCAAGGATCGATTTTTAGCAAAAAATATTATTTTATAATAGGTATAACGTGTGCAAAATTTTAATATATTATCTGAAATATATTTAAAGAAAATATAACTCTGGTGATACTTGATAGATTTTGTACATTTTCATTACCAAACATTTGTGATCAACATGACATAATTCAGAAAATTTTCATCCACCTAAGCCTTTCCATGTAGGCCCAATCGTGCCTTCAACAGACAGACAGTCAGACGGTTAGACATGGCTAAATCATCTTAGAATTTTACGATATAAAAACCCAGGGTATACGATGAATATTTCGATGGTCGATTCACAAGGTATCCTAGCATGTAATATTGTCATAACAGTGTTTAAAAAGCTACGATAACTAACAAATTTGTAACTGTTGCTACAACTACTGCTTCAAAAAAGTGTATGTAGCGGTAGCGGTAGCAGTAGCATTTGTCTTTTTTCGTTTTCTTGTTTTTTTAAAACAACTGCTACCTTCAAAATATAAAACTCTTAACAGAGCAGTAGTAATAAAACATGAATTGTAAATGGAGTAGTAGCATAACAATACAAATCATTGCTACTGCTCTATATCGAGTTTTAATTTTTAAGGTAGCAGTAAAGTAGCAGTTGATGCAGCAGTTAAGGTAGCAATAAAAGTAGTCAAAAAAGAAAATCTTCAGTCATAACACCAAAATTGACAGAATTAAACACTGTGTTTTTTTTGTTTTGAGAGAGTTTGAAAGAATTATTCGATTTTATTCGTCTCAGATGTTCGTGTTGCTAACAGAAAGATCGTGTTTTCTGTGTGTATAACAAAAAAGCCGAACTTTTGTTTACAACACGACCAACTTACACAAATATACATTCACAACAACAACTCATAATATACTTTTTTGGCTGAAGATTTTTATTTTTGACTTATTTTATTGCTACCTCAACTGCTACTTATCTGCTACTTCAACTGCTACTTAACTGCTACTTCTTCTACTACCTCAACTGCTACTTCTATTACTACTAAATTTTAAAAGTAGCAGAATTAATAAAAAACTAATGACTGCTACATCAAAACTTTTTCTTTTTTAAGGTATCAATAGAAAATAAATTACTCTGCTACTTTTAAATTTTTCTTTTATTAGTACTATTACAACTTTTGCTACCAAAATGTGAAGGTAGCAGTAGTAGTAGTAATTATTGACTCCGAGTTTTTATTAATTTTTTAACTAGACTACTTGTGCTTTTTCGTTGCTACTGCTACTTGTAGTCTAGTTTTTTAAACACTGTGTCATAATATATCACGACTCGGCGGCTCGCTTTAACCGACTCCTAGGCGTTCGGCGCAGGTATCTGATGTTTGGTTACGATAACACAATTGCTTGAATGGCAACAAAAACATTTCCAAACCATTCTGAAATATTAGAACATTATGACATGCTAGGATACCTTGTGAATCGACCAAATATAAAAACTCAACGTCGACGATGAGTTACAATCGGAATGACATAATCAATATACCAGTACCTCAATTCCTAAGGAAACAAAATTGTATTATATTAAGTAAATTATGAAATTTCATACAATAATAAATAAAAAAAGAAAACTGATGAAGATGCTCTTAAAGATATGAAGATAAAGATGATACAGAGAACGATGATACATGTACCAAATATCATGTATTAATGATAGAATCATTACACCAATCACTGATGATTGCCTTGATTGTCTAGAGTTTTTGTGTCATGAAAATAGACTTCTTCTTTTTTTTTTTGTATTTTTATACAATATATTTTATTCATAATACATTTATTAAAGGTATTAATGTCACGTTTGAATAGTTTTTCTGTTTCAGTTGCTATTTTCATTTGTTGCCTTTGGTGCCACTACCTATATAACAAAAATAAAAAAAACATGATTTTAAAAGATCAAATAATCACGACATGTATAGATATAAAACAAACTGGTAGCACGTGACTAAATATGACAAGAATTTATGTAAGCTAAAATAAAAAAGAGCTAGCGCTAGCTTATAAATCGTCTATGAATTAAGTAGCATATAATAAAAATTAGCAAAATCTTTGTAAGTATGTGAATAGTTTTTGTGAAAGGAACCATAAATAAAATTTTAAATCATATAAAAATTCTATACTTTTCTTTAAACAATACTTTTTAAACCTTGACATATATTTGTTGATGTTAACTAAAATTCAAGAAGAAACTTTCAAAAGTTTCTTATTTTTTTGTGTAACAAAATTACACAAATAAATTGTTTATTGATTTCCTGAAAACCTAAACACAAAGATCACAGACATTCGAAATATCTCATACAATGCTAAATTAAAGAGTTCGCCCACAAACACTCTAAAATAACATGTTTTCGTAATATTAATCAACCTGATGATGATCATCATTCACGTCATTCTATCCATCTTCATCATCTTCCACAAATAATCACCTGAGCAAGTGTAAGAAAAGGCCAAAACCTCATTTATTTGTTAGCTGTTGCTGTTTGTTTTGATCACTAACAACATAAACATGCAACCCTAAAATGAAAACTAAGTAGATATTATAGATGATCATATCTAATCACATTACACTCTACATCAGGGTTAAATTAGGAATGACAAAAAGTCCTATTTGGAGCTCAAAAGTAATGTCTGTAGGTTTATCAGATGTCTGTAAAACTGATAAACCTATTAAAGTGATTCTTGATAGCACCAATGAGAAGCTCATCTACATTTAGTTAATGCCCAGCTGAGTCTATATCAGTAAAATCAAAGTTTGTACTTGTTTTAGCACAATGATTCATTTGGTAATATTTTAAACGCTATGTGTTGAGTAGGGATACCAGTCGGGACTAGATGTCAATCTTGGGATCCCGAAAAATCCCATGATTTCGAAATATCCTGGGATTCCTGGGATGTACATTTATAAAATCCTGATTTTTCGGGATCCCAAGAGTGGCATCCCTAGTGATTAGTAACATTATCTTAGAAGTAACTCTAGATCAGCAAAAAGGATATGTGATCGTCCAGTATCTCCTTCATATTTCTTTTAGCTTAAAGATATCTTTCCCGCCAAATTACAATAATTAGATCCGTCTATCCCTAGCAAAAAATAATGATTACTCATGACTTTCTTCATTACATAGCAACTTAATTACTATTTCTCACTTGACATCTTGAATGCACATTCTGTGCGGCATCAAAGTCACCCCACAAACATTTGTATAGATGTCTTTTAATAGGTCTATTACTTCTCGTGCTGAGTAACAAAAAGTCCACAAAATTCGTGAAATAGTTGGAACCAGAAGGAGTTCTATAACAAGAGGGTTAAAATGATGCCAGCTTAGAATGCAGAATATGTTCAATGAATTAATATGTTCCAAGCGTTAGCCTTGAGTTTACGATCTTGGTTTCTGCAATACACCAGTTCCGTTTTAGTTAGATTCATGTCTTATACAGATTCTATATAGTAACCAAAGGTGGCCTAAACAGTCCTTAGCATCGCAAAATCCCAGTGCTTTGCTCCTGTAATCCAGGTTACATTTTTAAATGAGACATGGGAAGATTTCCATTAGCCTTCTTAGATGCGATCTGTTCAGTTTTAGAATATTGTCTATCTAATTTTTGGATTTCTCTACAGTACTTCCTGATTAAATTCATTATACTATACAACAAAATCAAATTGTTTCCAAAATTACAATGTCCGAGCAATAAATTATGATAGAGGAGACAAAAAAAAGACACGTGTATCGCTGAAATATGCTGGACATTGTATGATAATGAAGTGGAATTGCCTAGAGCTAAGAAAAATATAATTAATGTATACTTCCTATCCAAATTTGCTATCGAAGGTAAAATAATTGAGATATTAGAGATTTTTAGTTAAACTTGAAATATTTATTTTTCATGCTAAATTTTTGGGGTACTTTGAAATACAATTCTTAATAAATGCGAAATAACCCTAGGCTCTCTTTTGCTGTGTCATATTTCTGACTTTCTGGATGAATTTTCCGTTTTGATGTATTCGGGGCCTTATTGTAAAATTTCACATTTTAACCTCTTCTTTTTTAAAAGAAGGACAAAAAAGACCCATGTCTTGAGGATTTAGAGGGTTAACATTTTCTACAAAAATGTTCTCCGTAACATTTAACAGAAATTTGCTGAACAGAGTTTATACCGAAAATGTACCGATCACATGGTTTCTTATGCCGAGTAACAATAAGAATGTGCCTGAGTTGGGAAACTTTAACCCCCTCTCAAATGAAATTCAGATGTAAACTTTCAAAACGCCGATACACGTGTCTTTTTTTTTTGTCTCCTCTATCAAAATTTATTGGTCGGTCCTTGTAATTATTTTTTGTGTTGTACAGTGTTATAAAAGTTATTTAAGATTTGGCCGAGGTGAGCGACTATCCCTTTAGTGGACATATAATGTGAGCATAAATTAGTATTTGCAATGTCTTTATTGATAAAGATAAAAAGATCATTAGCCAAAAGAACGTTTACAATATCATTATTGATATGATCACTTTTTAAAATAAATACAAGTAAGAAAGTATGGTCGGTCAAGTCCGACGATATAATTCCCTACACTGATCAAATGAGCAAACACATTTTTCTTTTTAAATTTCAATCATTTATTTTCATGAATTATTTTCGGAAGTTGGCCTTATATGGAAGCTACGACTAATTATGGACCAATCGCCATGAAATTAGGTCGTGTGATATATGTCTAAATGAAACTTATTTCGGTTGAATTTTATGTGGATACCAACATTTCTAAGAGACTTATGCTCGTTAAAGTGATTTTAGGAAGCGGGTCTTATATGGGAGCTATGGCTAATTATGGACCGATCATCATAAAATTACGTCATATGACTTTCGTATATATAAAACTTATTTGGAGCGAAATTTGTGTAGTTACCTTTATAAATTAACAGTTATGATCGATAAAGTCCAATTTCGGGAGAACATTTTTATGGGGGCTAGATGAAATGATGAACCGATTTCAGCCACTTTCAAGAGGTTCGTACTTGGGCCGAGAGAAATGCATGTACCACATTTGACCGAGATATCTTGAAAATTGCGACCTGTACTTTGCGCACAAGGTTTACATGGACAGCCAGCCAGATCGACGGACATCGTTTAATCTACTCAGAAACTGATTCGATCGGTATACTTTAAAGTGGCTGTTAGACTAATATTTTTGGGCGTTACAAATATCAGCACAAACGCATAATGATGGTATAGGGAATAGCAATCTTCACAATAATCCAACTAGTTGGAACATATTTCAGAGATAAAGAGAGATATAGGTTTAAAAATTTGTGTAATCAAGGGATGATCTTGTACAATTTAAAGAGAAACACTCTCGATCGCTTATTAAATATTCCAATTATATCCCTATTGCCCACGAACTGTACCTTCCCAGTAGTATACTTAATCGTAATATGTCGATGTATATATTACAAATCGAATGATCAACTAATCATATCCGATTTACTAAATATAAACACTGAAAACTCCCATACAACTCATCATTATTATCGTCTCAATGATCATCATGTTCAACTCATTAAGCAGCCACAGCATCATCATCATCTTCTTCAAGCCAGAAACCAAAATAAAATTGTACAAGTTGTTGTAAACAGCCACAGTAACAAAAATTGTTATGCAACAAATGTTTTTCTTGGCTGTGCAACCAAATTAAATACATTTTTTTTTAATATGCTTCAAAGCTGTTTTAGTAAAATACATACTTACGTTTTTTGTAAACAAACTAAGTTAGTTGGAGACGTAAGTTGCTAATTAATTGAAAATCGAAAAATAGTTAAAAAAAATATTCACGCAATTTTACTTTGGCAACAAATGTATCTATCTAGGTTAATAGTTGGATAATTTGTGTTTAATTCCGGTACAAGAAAGAAACAGCAATATGCCCTTTAATGAATTGTGGAGATTTGTAAGCTGAATTTTGTTCATAATTGATCCAGTGAAAAATAAATATCAAAAATATATAAGGAATTTTCTATTTTTATAATGGAACATTTACTCAGTCCTTGTTCTCATATGAGATGATGGAGTTGTGCATCTGACAGCCATATGTTCCAGAAAAGCTTCTCAGATGTTGATATAAACTGTGTCTGTTAAATTATGAAGTTTACAGCACTTAATTTTTGAAGATAAACAATTTTAGACTTATATTAATTAATAAACCTTTCTATCTACTTCCAGTTATGGTCTCTCCTATGAAGAAATCGAAAAAGGTTTACCCACCGTTGACACCTCAAAAACTCTGATACGTGAAGTCTGTCCACCTTTCTTCTCAGGAGTTGAATGTCGTCCCGGTAAATACAGACGTTTCGATGGTTTGTGCAACAATATTGAACATCCCACATGGGGTGCTGCTATGTCTCCTTTCCAACGTTTAATTGGCCCGCTCTATGCTGATGGCATAAATGCACCACGTATTTCAGTAACTGGACGTGATTTACCCTTCTCACGTGTGGTCTCGCGTACAATGCATCCCGATGATGGTTATCATGATCATGCTGGTACTGTTATGGTTATTGCTTGGGGTCAATTTATGGATCACGATTTTACTTTGACTGGTACACCATTGGGTAAGTTTTATCTTTTTAGGATCATAATTTTAAAAAGAAAATAATTAATTTTTCTCTTATCCAGATCCTATTAACCGCAATGATCCCGAAGAATGTTGTAAACGTCCCATGCACTTGAAACATCCCTATTGTAATGAGATTCGTGTGCCGGATGATGATTATTTCTATCGTCTTTTCAATGTTAAATGTATTGATTTTGTTCGCGCTTTCCCTTCACCTAGACCTGGCTGTAAATTGGGTAAGTTGTAGCCAGCAGGTGTAACTGCATTAAACTTTATTGTTGTTTTTGTTAAAATTTAATTGATTTTTGTTGGTTTGTTGTTACGGCCAAGTTTAAGCGAAAAATGCCTCTAAATGTTAAGGGCTCGCCTTAATTTTATGTTTTCAATTCTGGTAGCCAAAGTAGACATTTTGAGGCTGTTTTTCTTTATTTTTCTTTCAACTTGTGTTTTTTCATTTTTTTTAAATATTTGATACAAACGACATTAAAATTAAGCTTGGAGCTTATAAATTGTTGGTTGTTTATTGTGTTTAAACTGTCAATCATTTTATGTGGCTGCAATATTTGCAGCTTTAATGTTGAGCCACTAGAGTGAGTTGTGTCTTTTATTCTGCTTTCAATGAGTAGGCGTTTATTTAGGGGGGGATTTTAACAGCTATGTCTGTTAACGCCCATGTCATAAATTTTTTGCTCTTAAATAAAGCACATGATTTTAGTGGTAAATGTGTGAACTAACATGTATTGCTATCGAAGGTCGTTTGAAAAGGTTTCATTTGTGTGTGTATTTTATAAATTCTATGACAGTGCGGTTTGTTGTAAAACAGTTTTGCTGTGAATTATTTTTAATTCTGTGAATGTTCTTGCATTATGTTTTTAAAGATTGTGCTGCTCATAAATGTTATTTTTTGGCATGATTTTTCCTTGAGATTGTGCCTAACAAAAAACTTTATTGGCCAAACGGAAGTAAACTTTAATTAAGTTGACACCTGCATACATGGCTTTAAGGTCATAAAAATACATGTACGATGATTGTATCAGTGAGACAATGCAACTTCAGGAAAGCTTCCTTTTTAGCAATTAAGATTAAAGTTTGGTTCAATGATCAGTACTGCTACTCTATATGGATCTATTGTAGCACAAGCCATCAATTATTGCGGGTTATCGAGAATAATTTTGAATATCATCAAAATCCACAATGTCCATACAAAATACAAGCCTCATTATTTCATAGAATTTCTGTAATTGCTTCGTCAAAATGTACTTTGATTAATAAATGAGTCAAGAAAGTGTATAATCCTTACAGAAGATCAATTAGCATTTTTTATAGAGCATTTCTACATAATGTATATTCTGAAGACTCCCATAAAATATTTCTCTCAATTATTTTGTTTATGTCTTTATATCCAGGATTCTCTTTTGAATCCTATGATTTTCTCGTTAAGCTCTTTTTAGGAATTCGTTGTTGGCAATATTTAGAAAGAATGCTTGTGGAAATCATACAGATATAATTACAAAACGGAATAATCTCAAAAGACAAATATGTATCTAAAAATGTATATCTTAGTTTTCTTCTAATGACACGAGAGACTCTAAGTACTACGAATTTCCCACTGTTACAATTATTGAAAAGACCTACTTTTAGAACATGCAACCCAACGACATCCAAATTCAAAAGCAGATCACACTTATGGAACACATATTTTGGTTGACAACCGTATATATATTTTAGAGGCTTCTCTGAGTCTAAGGGTAGCGCAAGATTCCTTCAAAGACTGATTTAACTTGGTTTTAAGTAGTACATTGTATTTTTGTAGGAAAGCAGAATAAATAGACTTCGTGGAGTGAAGAATACCTACGATAATAATAATATTTATATTCTATACTTGGAGGAATTTTTTACTTTATTATAAATATTTACCTAAATCTATATCATTTAATTATTTCAGGCTCTCGTCAACCATTCAACACTTTGACTGGTGTCATTGATGCCAATACCGTGTATGGTGTAAATGAGAAAAACGCTCGCAAATTGCGCACTGGTTATGGTGGTTTGCTACGCATGAACCCAGTCTTCAATGAGTATGGTCTTAAAGATTTGTTGCCACTCAAATTAGACATTCCCGATGAAGGTTGCACCAGACCCAACAAGAGCATGTTCTGTTTCGAAGCCGGTGAGATTCGTGTCAATGAACAATTGGTACTGACCTGCATGCACACTTTAATGGCCAGAGAACACAATCGTTTGGCTACCGGTTTGTCTCAGATCAACAAGCACTGGGACGATGAGACTCTATTCCAAGAGTCCAGAAGAATTAACATTGCCATTGTACAGCATGTGACCTACAATGAATTCTTACCCATTTTGTTGGGCAAAGAAGTTATGGAGAAATTTGGTTTGGTTTTGCAAAAAGATGGTTATTGGGATGGCTATGATTCCAAGGTAAATCCTGGTATTATTGATTCGTTTGCTGGTGCTGCTTTCCGTTTCGGCCACTCGTTATTGCCAACAGCTGTAGAACGTTGGTCAAAGGCTCATAAGTTTATTGCCTCAAAGAGATTGTCTGATTTGATAAGACGTCCTTATGATTTGTACAGAGCTGGTGTTTTGGATGAATATTTTATGGGTTTAATGAATCAAGTGGCCCAGGCTATGGACGATTCAATAACACAAGAAGTAACAAATCATTTGTTTAAGAAAGAAGGTGCTAGATTTGGTATGGATTTGGTGTCGTTTAATATGCAACGTGGTCGTGAATTTGGTATACCCGGCTATATGGAATTCCGTAAATTCTGTGGTCTACCCACCTCGAATACCTGGGATGAAATGTTTGGTTCTATGCCCAATGACACCATTGTGAGATATCAATCGATATTCGAGTAAGTTTAATTAAGAATTTATGGGCAAATTAAGAAGAAAATATTAAGTAATTGTTAATTTTATTGTAGACATCCTGCTGATATTGATTTATGGTCTGGTGGTGTCTCTGAGAAATCTTTGCCCGGTTCTATGTTGGGTCCCACTTTTGCCTGTGTCATTGCTACCCAAATGAGTTATATAAGACGCGGTGATCGTTTCTGGTATGAGTTGCCCAACCAGCCCTCATCTTTCACACCTGAACAATTGCAGGAAATACGCAAAGCCAAATTATCACGTTTGATATGTGATAATACAGATTTAATAGATACAGTACAAATATATCCCATGGTATTGCCCGATCATGAAATGTAAGTTTGTTTAAAAAAATATAATATGCAAATGATCTTACTGAATTTATTTTATTTTACTTTAAATTTCTAGTAATCCCCGTGTGCCTTGTAAGAGTGGTATTATACCCTCCATTGACTTAACAAAATGGGCCGATTATGCTAGTCCCGATATCGCCTCACCAGTTTTTGTAAGTATTTTTTCAATTACTGATCTAATGAATATTAAGAACAAATTAATTTATAATTAATTAATTTTCTTTGCAGAACTATATAAATGAAATTCCCGATACTTTGCTAAACTTCCGTAAGAAGTAATCGATAATACCCCAGTCCCAGCATTTCTTTTTATTGTTAAATACTCAAGGAGCATTATATTCATACTCCCTCCCAAATCATCATTTTATTTTTCTTTTACTCTTCGACACACATTTCTCTTATACATTTTTTAACTTATTAAAAGTCGTCGTCGTCTTCTACTTATTTACTCTCATTTCTATTCTAAGTCAATGTTATATTTTTTCTCTTATACATGTGTTCTTAGCATTTTTCTTCATTATAAATATGAATATTTGAATGAATATTTTTTAGTTTCACTTGCTTACGTCATAATTGTTTATTTTTGATTATTTTGCAATGAATAATTTTCATTTATTTTACGTTTTAATTATTTTTTGTGTATATATTATTTTTAAATAGTAAAAATTTGTTTAAGTATTTTTTTTTTCATTGTAATCATTATTTTGTTTATACATTTAATAATAACAATTTATACAAACAATAAAATTAAATAATATATATAAATAAAAAAGGTATATTCTTTCGTAGATCGAGATGTAGAACATCACTTCCGTGTAAAAGGTTCCAATTTTATTGACTTTTTGAGTAACGAACGAATCATAACTGAGAAATATTCAAGTCAATAGATTGTGAACAGGATATGCGACATCGTAGGTGTCCAGATGTACTGGATTTTATGTTTGGAGTATTATATGCTTTTTGAGATCATTAATGAAAAATTCTAATTACAGCAGTCGCTTACGATCGAATACTTATCCGAACGAGCGAGTTTTTTTATTTTTGAGATTCTCTCTCTCACAAATAAGCGTTTATTTATAGGAGTATCTCAGGCTTTAGTTTATCAATTAAAAAATACTAATGAATTATTCACTTTACTAACTCGTTCGTGAAGGATTGCAAGGAATGGTACAGTGTGCTTAATTCTCCTCTAGCCCGTAATTCCGTAATGTATATGATTCTTCACGCTTTAAGAATTTTGGCATCGATTTGTTAGGAAATACTTTTGCTCTTTACAGCATATTATAACATATGTACTTTAGTACAGTGTCGATGACCAGATTAATACTAATGGAATATATGGGGTAACCTTGCCCAACACCAAACTTAACATTGCACTATAGTTCAAAGTATCACTTTTTCCGTGCGAAATTCAAATTTCGAAGTTGTTAGTATTCATCATTTTTTGTTGTCAACCTGTTACTAAAACTCCAATGCAATCAAAATCGCAATTGATTTTTGTAAAGTACAAAATACGGCTTGACAGCACGCCTTCAAAGTCTAAGTTTCGATACATTTTTAAAAATTTGTGAATAGTATCAATATTATTTTGTAACTTTTAACAGTTAATTGTGGAAAGTGTGTGAATAATTTAAATAATATTTAAAATGGAAAACAACGAGACGTCTAAGTACTTAATTTTTCTTTTCTAAATATTTGGAAACTATTTCCCTTTATATTAAAAATTACAGTTTTTAAACATAACCTTAAAGTAATTTCTTTTGATTACAAAACTTTAACTTTATAGAAGCTTTTAAAAAAATGTTAACGTTTCTTAAACTTGAAATAAAAAGAAATAAATATATTGAAATGTTGTGAATTCATTTCTTCATTTTTGCGCTTTCTGAGTAATTTAATTTTTTCTAGGTTACTGTGCTATAAAAAAATAAACTTTTTGAAATTTGACTAAAAGAACGCCCAAAAGACACAAAGTATGATGCTATTATTAAATATATTGTGAAGAAAATTAGTGCTCCTGTTATTCCTAAGGGCTGTAAGAAATTATTGGATGAAAAAGTCCGCCATTTTGTCTACAATTATTTAAAAGTAAAATGTCAAAAATGAAGAAGAAAGGAAGATAATTTTCGAAATGAAAACACAATATGGCGTAATGGTGATATATGCTTTCAGATTTGTATCTAAGGTTACCAATGACATCCACAGTACACAAGGTATTAATACATTCGAAGCAGATGATAGAAAACACAGACGAAGAAATAAGATCGTTTTAAAAATTGAACATACCCGAGGTGTCCTACTATGGGGACCCCTAGTCGCGGTCAAAATTTAAACTCGTCAACACTTCTTCTCTGCGCATGTCAAATTTTATTCAAATCTAACTAAGGACTAAGGATTTAGAAATTACAGATTTATTTCCCTCTTTTTTTTATATACCACTGTGCGAAGTTTTATCTGATACTTCAATTAATATGTTGAATCAAATGTGCTTACAAAATTAATTACTGATTCAACTAATTTGACTGAAAACTAATATGAAATAAATTTTTTCTAATCAAAAGCAATGAATTTACTTTATTTTTCTCCTGATGGGTCGACAAAGGGTTAATTTTTTCTTAAATTTGTTGAAAATATAAGTATTTCTACCTATGGTCCAATTTTAGCATCAAACAGTAGAATACTTTAATAGTTATTAATTTCGCACGGAAAAAGTGATACTTTGAACTATAGTGCATTGATTGAATGTTAATGCTATCGTTAACAAAGTAGTGAGAGTATACGAGTTTTTCAGGGGATCACTGAAGTTCTTCCTGGAAATGCCGCTTGCTTACAGCGGATGTCGAGAGTCAGAGAATGTTTTCAAACACTTTGTAGCCTATATGTTGTACGATGTAATAGTTTTGTGAAAAAAACATGTCTAACAAAAGTATAATAAGCATATTTATAGGAGAAACAGGTAGAATGGATAAAAAATTAATAAAAGTTTCCAAAAAAATAGCTCATACTGGTTTCAGAAACTCAGATGACTTGTAAACACAATAATGGGTCAACTGTCATTTCAAAAAAATCGATAAGTGTATAAAAAAAATCTTATATTTTGCGAAAAATTAAAAAATTCATAAATCGTCATTTTAGCAATTTTACAAAAAATTATAAATTATTTAACCTAGGCCCCATACAAATGTCCTCCGGAAATTGGATTTTATCGGTCATAAATGTTAATTTATAAAGGTAGCTACACAATAAGTTCTATATATACGGAATTCATGTCACCTATTTTTATGATGATCGGTCCTTAATTAACCATAGCTCCCATATAAGGCCCGTTTCCGAAAATCAATTTAACGACCCTAAATCTCTTCAAATTGTTGATATCCACATTAAATGCAACAGAAATGAGATTCATATAGGCATAAATCACACAAGACCTAATTTCATGGTGATAGGACCATAATTAGTCACAGCTGCCAAATAAATGCAAACTTCCAAAAATCATTAACGGAAATAAATTATTGAAATTACAAAAAAAAGTTTTCTGATTCCGTTTGATTTTGTTAATATATTTGTATATAATTCCGAATATAATTTGGCAATGTTTTGTATATTTAAACAAAACTCAATTTTTTAGTAAAGAAATAATTAAAAAAATTGAGCAGAATAGATAATTATAAGCCAATATTAACCCTCCGTTGGTCGCAATCATTTTCAATCGAGACTAGTCGCAATGTATCAAATTGATATCAATAAAAGAAAGGCGCGTTTGAAAATAATCTCTTCACTTTTTATTTCGAAAACATAAAAACAATATTAAATTCAAAGTATTTAAAAGAATAATACAAATAAAATTGCAGTACATATAACTATTTTTTTTATCAAAAAATAGCTTTAAACTTAGGGTGTTTAAAAAAATTTACAAAAATCAACCAGATCAGTTGCGAGTAACGGAGGGTTAATTAAGTGGTTTCATTCCGAAAAAATAAACGTTTTACATTTTTTGAAGTAGCTAAATGCGGAAATAATTATTATATTTTCGATTTGATTGAAATTCTGCGACAGGGGGGGGGATAATAAGACACCAATTGTTAAAGTTTTAAGATAATATTTTTATTACTATTATTGTTTTAAAAAAATGTACATTTCTTTACACAATTTTTAAGCTTATAAACTAAAAAAGATTAGGAACTATTATTTGGCATATTTGTAATAACTATTATGTATACGAAGCAAATACAGACATAACTGATCATTTAATTTTAAAATCTAATAGAATTTTGAAAAAAAATGTCCAGTCATGAAAGTATTTACTGTTGAAATTAAAACTAAAGCCTGAGTGTATGCTAAATAAAACTTGTAGCAACTAAAATCACAATTAAATAATAATAAATAAATTCACACATGTGGTAAATAATACAAACAAAATCACAGCACAACTCAATTAAAATTAAGGAAAAAAAAGTAAACTAGTTAACTTTGGTACCAAAAGTTAACCAAGTTTTTGGTTACTTTTTCGTATACATATTTAAAATTACATTGACCTTAATTTATATATATAAATAAATAAATTAATGAGTTTGGTGGTTATTTTTTTAAGTATCGTTTTCATCATTATCGTTATCGTTAGGTAGGATATTATCACATTTCATCATATCAACAAATCAACCTTGTTTTCTCTCTATTTATTCCAAAGCATTTAGGAAAGGAGCTATGGAGCCAATATCTTCACAATCGGGTATAGCTTTGCCCTTGAATTTCAGACAGGATTCAGCACAGGTTTGACCTTGGAAGTAATCGCCAAACATTTTCTTACATTGGGCACAGTTATTCAAACAAATTTGAATGAAATCAATGCCCGACATGGTGTCTAAAGAGGAAAAAATGGTAAGATGGATGTTTTTTATTAATAAAAGTAAAATATAATAAAGTGAAATTAAATGCATATTGAATAATTTAGTACTGTAAACTATTAAAGAAATTTGTAATTTATAATGTTTGAAAAAAAGCTATATTATGCTTAAAAGTTTTGCAGGATCGATGGTTTATTTAGGAACTACTGAGATATTATAAATCTCTAATCATTTTTCAGGGAAATTTGCATTGAAAAAAATTAAATAAAAAGATCTTTAAGATCCAAGCAATTAACTTTCAATATCAAAACAATAAAGAGCTTTACATTTCAGTTTATTTTGAACAGTTATTGGGAGAATTTCTTATTAGAAATATTAAAAATTATGTTCTAAATTATTTTCCAATTTCACTTAATTTTACTACAATTGATGTTATAACAAATTTAATTTTAAACTTACCAAAACGTTTGCCGTAGTGTCCAATGGAAGGTAAGGCCTGACTGACTTCAATTAGGCAACAGCTAATGGCAATGATTGCTACAGCAATGACTACAGTTTTTGAGGAGAACATTTTTAAGGCTGTGAAAAAGACAAATTTTATTCACACATTCATATATTATCACTTTTAATTCAGTTTATTCCAATTACAAGTCAAATAAACACAATTTTATTTCAATGAACTTAACACAGATTTCGTTTTGCAAAGTCTTTTTTTTACACAATTTTTAACAGACGTTATGTTTTTCAATGCTGTAATGTTTGTTTTAAAATAAAATATTTTATTAATTTACATGGCCTTATGTATGAAAAAACCACCATTGATTCTTTGTAAACAAATTAATTCATTTTGTATTTTTTTTTTCTCCCGAGTCTACTTTGTAGCTTTTTTCTGTGGGCAAGAAAGCAAATGAGCCAGAAAAAAGTACCAAATCAAGTTGTAATTTTTTAACGCATGTGTAACTTGAAATGATTGCCGGCTTTGTTTCAGTTTAATATTGTTTTACGTATTAATATTGTTTTACGCAAAAATTTAATGGTTAATTAGCATCTGTACCGGTTGATACACGGAGAGAAAATGTAAGTAAAATAGATTGAAGAAGACATTTGTTTAAAAAATAACATATGTATATTTCTGTAAGCTTTCAACAGCTTTAGCAAATAAGCTTAGTTTAGTTTAAAAAGCTTAACAGAGTAGTCAACTAGGTTTTTTTTCAACCCCCTTTTTATTTATTTATAATGAATTAGTGCATTTGAAAACTATATCAAATATATACGATTTTTTGTTTTGCTGAAAAATAACTTTATGAAAATGTTCTTTTAAAGCTTTGAAATATAAGCTTAAACATAAAGATCTTTAAAATTATACAAAACTTTTTATATTTTCATTTAACTAAGCATTTAAAACATTGAAATTATGCTGATATTGCCACTCACAGCTTTGAAAAGCTCTTTAAACTCAGTTAAGCTTTTAATTTAAATTTTGAATTGAAGTATCATCCACATTTGTCTCAGTGTATAAAGTAGCTGATTTTGTAACTGGATTTAATTAATATAATTCGTATTTAAAAGGCATTTAAGCTGCTTAACATGTTTAATAGTTTTATGTGAGTTTTACGGGTATGCAAATTTGTTTTTACTTAGAAGAAATATTATTTCTTTCAAGCACAACGTTTAATGATCCCCACGTGAGTGTCGGTAGAAAACACGCTGAAAATTAACATTGAAGCAAAAGCTACTTTAGTTCTTAGAGTATTTATGGGTCAAGTTTTTCTAAGAATTTCGTAGAAGGTTTATATGAATAAGGTTTTATTTACATTGATTTGATATAAGTACTTGTTAATTTATAAGCAGAAATTATTAACACAATCACAGAGTTCTTTAAAAAGAAGTCTTGACTGAAACCTGGCACTTATCAAGCAGAATTGTAGACTATTGATTCTTTTAAAAAAGTAAAATACTTTAAAATTATTCTTGATGAATAACTTAATTGGAATGTGTCACAATTACGGATCGATTTATTGGAAATACTAGGTTTATAGCAAAGTGTTTTGTTATTAATATTATCGAAGTCAAGTTTAGATTTAGTAGATGCTGAGAGCAAAACAATAGATATTTTGTTTGGTAAATTGATGTCCATCTGTCAAATATCTGCCAATTGTTTTTGGTATACCAGCTATCAGCCGATATTTATCAGCTTATCAAAGACACAATAACCAATTAAGCGAGGACACAAGACAGTGTAGCATTGAGAATTTTCGGAATGATTTTCTGCTACTCATGTTGTTTGAAGTGTTTTGCTTATATTTAAGTGCATATACATATAAAGGTGACTGTAAAAGCGAATTCAAGAAAATTGCAGTAAATTTATTAATTATTTAAATATGGGGTTTAACGTGCTCTTATCTGAACGAAGTGAAGTATTTATTAGGCACCGACTTGACAGTGATCTATGAGAGTTTTTATTAAAATGTTCGAAGTCAATTTTAGACCCAAAAATAGATGTCGAGAGCAAGGCAACACACATTAGACATAATAATATCAGCTTATCAAAGACATTTAGTCAAGACGATAATATCAATTTTGCAAAGACACAATGTTGCGTTAAAAATTTTCGACAGGATTTGATGCATATCAAATAGTTTGATGTGTAATCATGTACGTAATTGTAAACGCATATTAACAAGATAGTTATTTTAATTTTGAACCGATATTTCTTCATTATTGTGAGCTTTATTTTGATTATTTGGAAAAGCAGCTTTCCACAGCTATTATTAAATCGATTAAAAGAAATTGATTCTAAGTCTTTTGATATGAATGTTGCACCAATATTAGTGGGCTTTACAAACATAGTGATGTACAGTGGAGAATATCAAATGAAGCATTTCTTTTGTATTTAAGATTTATAAAACCAGAAATTTTTCATTTGAAATATTTATAAACTTCTTGTTAAACACAGGACGTGTAGTAGTAAATCGTTTACTGTGTACTTTTAATGTATTCAGTTTGAACATTACCTAAGTCATCATGTTAAAAACTGAATGACTACTAGTAGAATTTTTAAAATTTTTCTGATTCGAAAACTTTTTACAAGTTATAGAAACGGGGTACAGATCAGTTATTTGATTAACGATCATTATTCAATCGATTTAGAATGTGATTCTAAGTCGTTTAATATCATTATTTTACTAAGATCAAATGAAGCATATCCTTTGTTTCTGATATTTATAAAACCAGATCGGTTATTAGATTAACGGACATTATTAAATCGATTTGAAAAGTGATTAGAAGATTCTGTACAAACATGATGATTATGTATGGTGGAGTAGAATGTAAAATGAAGATCAACTTTTGTTTCTGTACTTTGTGAGACCAGATCACTTACTACTCATATTTATTAACTTGTATGTACATATTTTTCAATTGTTGCCACTGTACTATAATTTGAATATTTATTAGAGCAGAAATAAACAAAATCCAGCTTGCACTGGTGTTAATAGCAAAACTTCAATTTTAATTACAAGATCGCCATAACAGTTAAATTATGTATTTTTAATTTAATTAAGATTATTGTGCAAAACAAATAATAGTCGCAATTAAATGACTAATATGACAAATATTAATGTTAAAAGTATTTCCTAGCAGCTCATAAATTCTAAAACAGGTTTAAACAATTTTCTCACGTTTTAAATGCAAATTAAAAACGTAGTATTTTTGTTAATAAATCTTTAACATTATTTTTATTTAATTTTATGTTTTGATAAGAAACCAACAACAATGTTAAACAAAATGTTTAAAAATACCATAAATATTTAAATTTATTTAAGCGCGTGGCAAAAACTAAAAATACCACCACAAAAGCCATTAAATTAAAACATCCAGTTTTGGAAAAAATAAAAAAAAAAATTACGACTGTGAGAAATGTAATGGTATTCTTGGACAACTAGAGCGTGTATGCTGATTGGCGTCAATCAAGATCCGTTTCATTGATTATTAAACGGTGTAATTAAGTAAAAGTAAAAAAATCGTCGTGAAGAACGATTTATTTTATGATTTCTTGTAAACAAAGCCAAGTTGTTTTGCATTCTTTCGGTTCTTCTTGAACCATATTTTATTTTCTTAAATGACATTTTGTTTGTGTTTTCCTTTTTTAGTACATTTCCTGATGTCAGTAATGTTGTCTGGTTGTTTCTGTTTTCCAATATATTGTTGTTTAAAAGGGGATTTTTTGTTTTTACTCGTAAATTGTTTACAATAAACTATTTTAATTGCAATTACTGGAAATATTTCTGAGAGGTGGTAAATACAAATAATTATTTATAATCACTGCTACATCACGTTGTTGAAGTGGTTAATAGCGCTTGGTTATTGTAAAACTGTATATCAAATGCGAGCTTGAAATCCACAATATTTTAATTTTAAAACTTTGAGATCGTATATTGATCAAGTGGCTGTAAAAAGTTTTGTGCCAGTTTAGCATTTTTAGCTTGATTTAATACCTTCAATTAACTGTCCAATTACTGACATAACCGTTCAATTGATTTATTGAATTCAAAACGTTTAAATTCTATTTTTAATAAAATAATTTTGTCTGATCTTTTAACACAAGTTCAATAAAAAAGTCAATAATCTTTTTTTTTTATATAAAAAAAATAAAGAAATGTGTAGGTGTCTCTTTTGTTGTGGCTACTGTCATCTTAAAATGGCCGGTAATTCACAAATTTTGCTAATTATTTATTGTATGTTCAAACAAACGTGTTTACTTGACTTGATTTTTTTGCACATTTTTTTTTTGTTTTTAATAATTTTTATATTGCTTAATTACTACACGAATTAAAACTCACTTGATATTTTTGATAAGAGTTGGTTTGGATTTCGTTGGTAGTTTGTTGGCTTAAACAACTAGTGTTTGTTAAGACCGTGTATTTGAAACTGATGTGTTTTGTTTTAACAGACCTGGGTTTTTATAGTAAAAATTCATCTTGGGATTTTGTATTGATTGGTTTTTTTGCAATTAGAATTTCAATCGGAAGCTGTTTGCTGAAGTATTTTTGTACTTAAGTATCATTTTAAGTTCATTATTTGAATAATTGAATTTTATTTTTACTTCCGATTTGTTTGCCAAATATGTAGTATATTCTAAAGTGAAATTCTTCACGGGGGTGTATTAAGATAGATTTTTGTTTCACTTATGTGTAATTACCTAAAATAAGGGGTTAGACTTTTCAAATATGTGTGGCAAAGGGTTCTTAATAACGTTAGGTTCTTAAATCAATTAAATTTATGACAATAGTTTTGCTGAATATGAACGAACATTGTATATTTAACTCCTTAAGAATTCATACACTCATAATATAAAAAATCGAATTAAAAATAGTTTTTATTCTTCATTTATCCATATACATATGGATGTTTAAATAAAAAATATATAAATTTTCTGACATCGATAAGCCATTATAACTTGATACCAAGAATTCAAAAATTTCACAAAACCAAAAATTTAAAATTTTCCAAAATTTTTTAAACGAAATTTAAAATTTTCTAATATTTAAAACATTTTTTTAATCTGTTTTCCATCACAAATTTTTTAAAATAATTTCTTAAAAAACATTTCATTTTAGGCTATATTCTAATATTTTAATTTAAATTATATCTTTGGATTGCTTATTTAAAATTTTGTAATTTTTAATTATTGAGACATTATTAACCCTTATGATATCTGGGGTCAGAACAGTCCAAGACAGTCTAACTTTACACTAAAAATTATTAAAAATATAAAGCAGATGAAATTAAGAGAATATGTATACTAGGGAGGCCCTTAATAAACAAAAGTTGGATTTTGGCCCAGTTTAGTGAACATTGCATTATGGTCCCTAATCGATTTTTTTTGGCAAAAATTAAAAAAAAAATTTATAAAATGTTAAAAATTAATTTATTTTCCTAAAGACACACTCCAAGCAATCAAGAAAAAATATTAAAAAAACAGTTGGAAAAACTGCCGGTCTGCTAGGCTTTCAAAGTTGAAACTTTAAACACGTGTTCTTAAATAAGTGTTAAAACAGTGTTACAATTGTATAACGAGCAAACCTTAAAAAACAAAGCTATAAAGTATTTCAAAAATGGCAAATGTAGCCCAAGGTAAGCAGTTTCATGGTATATTTTTGAATTTTATTTTTGTTAAGTTCTTGTCGTAATTCTTGATATTGTGATTGTGTAGTTTTGTAGTCTCGCGATAACCTATAAGTTCCTTGGACCAAAAGTTGTGTTTGGGCACGAACTTGCATGGAAGTTTAAATGTGAAAGTGTTCGCCAAAGTGTGTATTCATATTTCGCCAGCATTTTTCAGCAAACTCACACAATTGTCATTTTATATTAGCACAATTTTTGATTACCCGTACCGAAATGCTTTCGAATTGGACAACAAACGGGTGCAAATATGATGTACTAATAGAGTGGGTTCTTCAAAAAATCAATAAAAAATCAGATTATTAACAAAAAAAAAAAAACAAATCAAACAAAATGTATATAATTTTCTTTTACATATATAATAGTTCAGTTTGGATACCTTCCCATTTAGTGGGGGTAGAGTGTGGGCGTGGTCCAATTGATTATTTTTTGTTTAAATTTATTTATATGCCATGGAAATTAAATGTGCTGAAACTAAAAGCTCTGACATGATTAATTTAATTTATGCCATAAAAATTCGAATTGAAAACATAGTCCATTGGTTAAAAAAATCATCCTGAAAAATGTTTAGGTAAATCGGTTTGGGTTAAGGCGTGCGGTGCCACAAGCCCTCTGAAGTTTTGAGATGCATTTACAAGGGGAAAAATGCATTTTTTTCAGCTTTTGTAAAAAATTTGGCATTAAAAAATTACTTTTGCAATTTAATTTAAATTAATAGAAATGTGTATGTAATTGTCGTTGTAATGAGACATCAAAAACAGAAATTCGTTAAAAAATGTTGAAGTTATTAAAAACAATGAATTAGAACAATGAATGTAGGGACAAAATTAATATATTTTGAGAAATATTAAAGTAAAAGCTCATGTTTACTTAAAATATATCCATATATATGATATTCGCAGGTATGACCAAAAAAAATTATTTTTTTAACAGCAGTTTCGAAACTTTATTTTCGAATTTTTAAAAATTTAGTTAAATAAATTTCAGAATTTTTGTATCATAACATTGGGATTTATTATTTATCCATATATATGATATTCGCAGGTACCAAAAAAAATTATTTTTTTAACAGCAGTTTCGAAACTTTATTTTCGAATTTTTAAAAATTTAGTTAAATAAATTTCAGAATTTTTGTATCATAACATTGGGATTTATTGAGAATATAATAGGGGATAAAAGTATGAAAAAATTATGATAATATCTCTATAGATTTCTGCGATTTAAATTTTGCAATTTTCGAGAAAAACAAATTATTTTTTCTAGAAAATTGTAAAATTTAAATCGCAGGTATGAAAAAACTATAGGAGATATTGCATTTTGTCCCCTTGTAAAAGCATCTCAAAACTTCGGAGGACTCAAAATTTGTTCACGATAATTTTTTTGCCAATGTTCACCAAACTGGGGGATGAGACTGGCAAAAATTCAACATTAAGGGCCACCCTAACCGACATGCATCTCAAAGTTTTTAAATTGCCCTAACTTTCGATGTCCAAAAGCATTATTATTAATGGAATAAATCATATGGTTATTAAGAATTACTTAAAACGTTTTTTCACAATGCAAAATAAAGCAAAAATTTTGAGTTTAGTAATTTCCTCAAGAAGTTTCAACATTGCTTTTATATTTTGTCTAAACCTAAGTTTAGACAATAAACTTAATAGAAGATTTTTATATTTAACCTATTTAAACATGGATTTGAAAATTGTATTATTATATGTATATGAATTCCAAATGTACGATTAATTTAAATTTGAATTGTTAACAGACAAATATATATTACCTTAATTTAATTAATGTATTTGAAGTTGCTAGCAACATATAGCAACGGGAATGTTCCAAAAATGATTCGTATTTGTTGCGAACAGAAAATGTTGAAACATAAAAATATAATTATAAATCTTTCACTTCTCACTTAGCAACAGGCTGAACAACTTCAAATTCGGAACATCAAATTTATCTCAATTTTTACTGTATTTATATATTTCAATTTTAAATACTTACCGTAAATCTAAATCATTTACATACATATTGTATACTTACCGTAACCCTAAAATATATACTTACCGTAACCCTAAATCATATACTTACCATAATATTGAATTATACTTACCACAATTGAAGTGCTTCACCTACATATAACCCAAAAGAAAAGGTAACAAAAAACCTAAAATAAAATACTTTTATAACGTTTTTGAAAAAAAAACGATTAATCTCTTTTTTATTTTCTCTTAACAAAACCCTATATAATTTTAATCACTAACTTTGAGTGATTAAAATTATAATCTTCCTTTAAAGCTTCAGCTCCCAAAATCCCAAAGGCTTGGAAGATTTAAAGTAATCTGTCCCCATCAGATTATTTCATATTTAAAAAAGCTCATGAGTAGATTTTGTTTATATGAACAGAGAATTACACACACACCCTTGTGGAAATTATTGTGGAATTCATTTGTTTGACCCACCCTTAACAAAAAAAATGTTTTACACAAATTTTGTCGCAGAACTGCTTGCATCAAATTCTTTATTAGGATAAGGCCGTTCACGATAATATGGTTTCAAAGCTTTTCAAAGAGCTTTTGAGTAAATCCTTAAAGCATCAGCAAGGGAATTGTAAATCACAAGTTGAATAATATTGTTTTTTTTTTAAAACTATGCTAACGTTCGTAAAAATAACTCAGACATTTTTCAACCGATTTTAACAAATCTTTTTGTGTATAAAAGGCAAAACATATGTCTGTCATATGTTGGGAGAATCCATGTGAAAGCGGACAGCAGTCGGATTTACCATCTCCGATTTTAATTAAATTTACCACATACATAATATATCCAATATGTTCCTCATATCAGTGACTTTTTCAATGGAAACTATTTTTGATATAAAAATATCGCGATTTGAAAATTTAAAAAAATTTAAAAATTTTCTAAAAGTTCAATTTTTAGAGTATATAAATTTATTAATTAAAGAAGGACATGGTATGAGGGCACCTACTCTACTCTATTCGTGCAAAAATTTTTATTAAAAGTACATTTTTTATAAAAAAAATCAAATTCAAGCAAATAGAAAACAGAACACAGTAGAATCAATTTAAAATTACATGGTAAAACACAGGTGCTTAAATTTTTATAACGGTAACGATAAATTGGATTATTTTGGTAACGGTGATTTACCGGCAACGGGTCAAAAAGTCTTTTATTTTTCTTTCTAAAAAATTATTTTATTTTTCAACATAGTCTCTTTTGAAATCTATGCACTTTGTCCAATATTCCTCCAATTTGTGTATCCCTTCAACGACGACGAGACATTTCTTCAGGTTTGGAAACAAGAAATAGTCACTCGGTGCCAAATCCAGAGAATAAGGCGGAAAGCTTTCTCATACCCAAAATTTAAACCACTGAGCCATGTGAGATGCCTATGGCTTCCACAATCTCTCGCACTTTCAATCTCCGATCGGTCAACACCATATCGTTATTTTTTCAATTGTTTCGGGTGTAGAAACCACAACTGGGCGTCCAGAACGTTCGGCATACACCCTGTTTGTACGACCACAACGAAAATCAGTAAACCACTTGTTTACCATTGAAATTGATGTTTCAGAGTTCTCATAGTATTTATCAAGCTTAGCCTTTATTTGATTAATTTTTTTTTTTGCAAAAAATAATGCTTAATGAGCATGGGAAAATTCACTTTTTTCCATTTTCTTCTCAAGTCACGAGGTAGTTTGCTATCAAATGGCAAACTAAAAGAAGCAGCTTGTTCATATTTTGACCGGAGTCAACTGACAGATGCCAGTTGACAGGAGCTCTGTTAAGAGCCGGGAAATTCAAAAAGTCGCGGACCTATTGGCCGCCCACACTCGTATTTTAAATTCTGTGAAAACTCAATTATTGAAATTAAAAATTTTTATTTTTATAATTTCAAATTATTTACAGAACGCTAATAGCTAGCTGAGCGGTAACGGTAGTTGAAAATTGAAAATTACACACAGCAACGCTGAAAAAAACTGCAGTTTCACACTACAAAGAAGTTTGTAAATAAGGTTTAGTTAATTCAACAACCAGTTCATTTAACTTTACGTCGATAAAACCGTACAAAAGCTTTCATGTGGCCAAAGTTTTAAAAAGTGGTGAATTTCATCAAATTCAAAGTAAATAACAAAACGAGAAATATTTTCATATCTAAACGTCTTCTTTGTAGACCAATTCTTACATTTTTTTTTTTTTTGTTTTAATAATATTTTCTTTACAGTTTTTGTTGTGTGCATATTAGGGCGGGTCCATTTGTATGGACGCAAAATTGTGCTTGTTCAATACTCCGCTACTTCAGCACGCTAAAACTATTCGCGTTAATCATTTCTCTCATTGCGAGCAAAAGTTATGTTGGTTTAAAGTTTAAACTAAATCTTAAAAATAAAGCTATACTGGTTCTCATAGACGAATGATTAATATTATTTATTAAGTACATCACATTTATATTTATCATACGCTCAATAAACAAAATTTATACACAATACATGTATCATGTAAAGTGCCAAAAATGGTGATTTTTTTAAATTTTTGTATGGGGACCCCACATGAATGGGTCGGCCCTCCAAAGTTAGTGGGGGTCGGTCATACATTTAGACTCGATTGGGGCACTTTCAATAGGTCTAAGTGGAATTTTAAGGAACATCAGAATTCATTTTAGAGGTATGGTTCCTTGGGCAAGGTTTATTATTTTGATCCCTAGAGTACGATTTTCCTTGTCACTTGGGCGATTTTTAAATCCACCTGCCCTAATGGATATCGTCACCTAAAATGCGAAAAAACGTAAGTTTATAGGAAAACCAAAATAATGATATACATACATAAAATGAAAAGTACTTGAGATATTGAAACAAAATTTGCAAATCTGAATTACATTGAAACTGAATTATAATTTATACAAAAAACTAGTTTTTTCAAATTGTTGATTTGTTGTTTTCTGAAACAAAAAAACGTATAATCAATATAAATTTTTATGAAAAAATAAAAACTTAAATAAAAATATTTTTATTTCAAATAAAAGCAGTTGTATGTTTTTTTTATTTTAATTACTAACAACTACTTTTTTAAACTAAAAAAAGGTACTTCATTATGTTTTCATAAAGACTGCAAAAACAAAATCAATTGCAACAAACTTATTAAAAAATATTGGAAAGCTACCTAAAATAAGGTAAAATACCATTTATTTATTTATTAATTAATTACTCTATAACTAAATACAGTTATATTATATAGAAATGTTTCTAATATTATGGCGGTAATCCTCGAAAATAGCACTTTAACTACATTATTCTTGATGCACCAACACTTAATTCAATTACCATTACTAGTAACAAGAGTTTGGTGTTTCGCGGATAATTTTATTTCCCGGGAATCACGGGAATTTTTTCTCAACTAGAAAAATAAGTAAAAAATAAAATTATTTTATAAAATTGTGCCATTTTATTTAAAACAAGTAAGAGATCTATATTCGGCTGTGCCTAATCTTTTATACCCTTCACCAAATTATACTTCAAAATACAAATTTTAAATATTTTTAGGTAAGCACAATTTTTTTTTTATTTTTTTGGAAAATTTTTCTTTTTAAATTTTAACATTTTTTTTTTAAATTTTTTTTTGGTAAAAAAAATTCTAGTTAAAAAATATTTTTCCGATTTTTACCTATTGTAGGACCAACTTACTATGGTGTTATATATGTTGTTGCAAAGATCTTTGAAATATCTATCATTAGATATCCATATTGTCTATATTAATGACTCAGTAATACAGATATAGGTAAAAAATCGAGGTTGTCCTGTTTTTTTCCTCATATCTCAGCCATTTGTTGTCCGATTATGCTGATTTTAAATAGGAAACTTCTCGAAAACATGTCTGACAGAATTATTGAAGATTTGGATCCCAAAGATATCTGTGGTCTTCAGAAAATTGATTTCAACAGGACAGACGGACATGGCTTAATCAACTCTGCTATCTATAAGGATCCAGAATAGATATACTTTATAGGGTCGGAAAATTATATTGTGGAAATTACAAACGGAATGACAAACTTCTATATACCCTTCTCACGAAGGGTATTACAATGCAATTCAACTGTACTAACATAAAACAAAAAAAAAGTTTGTTAAATATTTCGCTTTCCACAGATGTTTGCGTTATTAAAGCATTCATTATAAAGACAATCTAAATTTCTGCTTAGACAGAAAAAATTATATTTCAATTCAAACATTTATCCCATATTGAACAGGTTTCAATTATTTCATAATTAAATCAAGTATTCATTTGCTCAAAAACAAAATTTCTTGATATTTTCTATTGAATTTTGAATTTGATTATTTCGACAATTGAATATACAATTTTCGTTATTGGTTGAATTTCAAATACAAAAATTATTGAATAGATAATTTTCGTAATTGAAACACAAAAAATAACAAAAATGTGTTTTCCACGTGATATTTATGTGGAAAGCACATATTTATGTGGAAAGCAAAAACAAAATTTTAAAAATTTGTTTTTGTTTTATGTACAAATTCTGAACAGAACAAACGCACCAAAATTCAAGCGTTGATTTGCCTTTCATAATTTGAAAATTTTGTATATAAAACAAAAACAAATTTTTAAAATTTTGTTTTTGCTTTCCACATAAATATCACTTTGTTGACGTGATTTACAAAATTAGGGCCTTAGTATTTCGAAAACATCACCGCTTTGAACAGATGTGGGAACATTGTGATCAAATAGGCGCTCACAAATTTTTAAACATAGTATTTGTTATATTATAATTTAGCTCACTATGTTGTGAAGTTTTTAGGTCATTTACACAAGCCTGCTGTTATATTGTTTATTAAATTTACGTTTTATAGCATGAACCATTTTTCGAGAAATCGTAGAATTTTTAGATAACAGCTGTTCACAAAGAGTGTTCATTATAGCATCACCTACCAGCAAAATGGTTTCGTTTCGGCTTAATGCTTCTACTGTAATCTTAAATGGGTTTAAAACCTCCACTAATATTTCTAAATTTGGAACAAGCCCTTCTTTAAACAAAGATGTTATATTTAAATCAATTAAAGTTTTTTAAATTATTTTGAATTTCCCGAGAATTCCCGAAAATGATTTTATTGGATTTCCCAGTCGGGAATTCTATTACCTACTTGTACCTACTTGTAACAGAAATATTTGCTCATTTGTTTTAATATTAGACATATTTACATTCAAAATACTTCTTTCTATAGAAAACCAAAACTCAAATAAAATCTATGTATTTTATGCTGATTACAATTATCAAGCTGATTAAACCAAAAAAATGGTTTAATCAGCTTGATAATTGCTACATACATATGTATGTAACAGAAATGAGTTAATGGCAATATAATTTTATTAATTTAAATGTTGTTACTTTTATATTATCTCTTTGTAGTTGTTATTGTTGCAGGTTTTTGTAGTTTAAATTGACCCAAATGTTTTATATGATATTAATTTTTTATTGCATACATTAAACAATTTTTAATTTAATTATATTGAGCCCATACAAAACCAACAGCCAAACCGAACGAAACCAGCCAGCCATCGATTCATTCATTCCATCATTCGATCATTTTATTCATTCAGTTGTTATTCACTCGTTCAGAGTCATTCCTTTACGTTTATTCGTTCGTATAAAATTGTAAAAAATCTGTGAGAACAAAAAAAAAAAATCCAAAAAAAAAAAACTGAAAAAAATTGTTGCAAATTAAGTGCCCATTGGCGATGAAGCAAATGAAAAATGTTTTAAAAAAGAGCGGGGAAAACACAAAAAAAGGAAAAATTTAAATTCAATATACTACAGCAAGTACACATATACACACACACACACACATCCAGATATAAACAATATTGTGTATTTGTGTGAATACTTGTGTGTGTAAGTGAATATGTCTGTATTAATGTGCGTAATGAAAAATGCAATCAATAATCCGTTTATCCACACATTGAATCGGACGACTTTTGTGCGAGATATTGCTCATTTAAACATGCCAACAACAATAACACCAACAACAAAAGTTGATATGGAAATGTGATGAAAAGCGAAAATTGAAAGGATATTCGATTAACAGAGAAATCCCCTACATAATAATTGAATTTGTAGTAAAATATGTAAAATACATGATATCCATATATGTACATATGGGGGATTTCAAGTCAAGTTAACAATCTTTAAAAACCGATGTCTTCCGATTAGGGTTCCTACGCGGGAAAAATTTCCCTTGAATTCCAGGGAATATTTTTTTTTTAATTTTCGGGAAATGTATGTCGGGAATTTTCGGGAATACCTTCATAAGATTTCTTCTAAAAGTAACAATATTCAGATTCGTTTCGATGGTCAAATTTGTTGCTAACTGAATTATTATATTATATCCATAGATTTTTTTCTGTTCTAGCAACAGATAGTCAGTTGGCAAAGAAGTATTACGGTTGAAAACCCAACTCAAGCCACAGCAGAAAAATTCGGTTATTAAGAATGAATCAAATTTAAAATTTATGCTCTATTAAGATGCCTAACATTACAACTTTTAGGGATATTCAATGAATATTATTCATATTTAGAGAAAATAATAACGTTCAATAAAATAATAGTGGTTCAAATTTGTTTATTTAAAATTAGATTTGTTTTATAGATTTAACATACTCGAAATTCTTAAGTTTTTTAAATAAACAAAGAATTTATTGATTTTATACTACGACTGTGACGATCAAATGCCCCTATTAAATAAACACTGGACCAACACCCGGGATAGTTATATATATAGTTATTTCATACTTATTTTAAAACCCTGGAAAAATTATATTGGAAAAAAATGTCTTGGTTTTGGTTAAATTTAGTATTAAAAAATTCACGGGAATTGCGGGAATGAAACGATTTTATAATTTCCTCCCGGGAATGAAAAAAGTCCGGGAAATTAGGAACCCTACTTCCGATCGGGATGAAATTTGCACCATTGGATAGTATATGTTTATTACCTATTGTTCTTAGCAAAATTGGTTCCAAATAGTTTAGATAGCTATTTCTTCAATATTTCGAAAAAAAAAATTATTTGACTTTTGGGGTCCTTTCATTTTCAAAATACAGCTTAGGTCTTTTCCGTTAAGAGATTTTTGATCGCTTCGTGGGATGCGAGTGGGATATCTATCAAAATAAATTTTTAAAATGGGCCCGTTTTTAATTGAATGTCTTAAGTTAAAAAACATTTATTTTGAGAGATATCCCACTCGGATCCCACGAAGCGATCAAAAAGCTCTTAATAGACCTAAGCTTTCTTTTGAGCAAAAAAAAAGAATATCCAAAAAAGTGCCCATTTTGAAAAGAGGCAAAAAAGTTTTTGATTTTGCAAAAAAATTCAAAAATTTCATGTCTTGAGTTACAGAAAATTTATTTGATAGATATCCAACGCACATCCAATGAAGCGACCTCTTAAAGAAAAGACATAAGCTTTCCTTTGAGCAAAAATAAAAAATGGATCCATTTTGAAAAAAAAGTCAACAAAGTTTTTGATTTTGCAAAAAAGTCAAACAATTTATGTTTTGAGTTACAAAACATTTATTTTGAAACTCTCATCCCACTAAGCGACCAAATAGGTCTTCATGGAAAATATCTAAGCTTTATTTTGAGAAAAAAGGGCCCATTTTGAAAAAAGTACTAAAAGTTTTTGATTTTGTAAAAAAATTTCAAAATGTTTTAATTAAAGAAGAAATAGCTATGTAAACTATTTAGGACACATTTAGCTAAGAACACCTGTTTGGCCGAAATGTCTAAGTCGGAGAGTTCTTGACCGATCTTGTTGAGAAATTGTGTCTAAATTACTATTCAATAGGACTAACCTTTTATACCGATCGGAAGACATCGGTTTTAAAAGTATTGTTCACTTGACATGAAATCCCCCATAAATATTATAAAAGACTTTGTAAGTTTGTTTATTCATTCCGCAATCATGCCGAATCGGCTGAACCGATTTTATTGAAATTTGGAACAAAGATAGATCCTTACTTGGAAGCCTCAACAGGCTATAATTACACACAGCCTCAGAAGTGAGTAAACACCACAAATTATTTGATTTCTTTTTAAGATATTGAAAATCCTATATATCCATAGATTTATAGGTTTACGTTTGTTAGAGATTGGTCTGAATAATAGATTCGGTTCTGAAAAAATAGGATTTATGCGTACTATAATGATTTTCATGATCTTAAAAAAATCAAAAAACTTCACTGGTGTTTACTCAAATTTAAGCTTGTGTGTATATATATTAGGGTGGCTCGATTTAGCAATCGATATTGTGCCAGTGATTTTTGGTAGCTTTTGGCATGAGGAAACCAATTTCCATTACGACATATCAAAAAAATCATTTTCGAGGCTTCCAAATTTTAGAAAAAGTCCAAATTACTTACTTTTTCTCAACTTTTTTAGGTATTTAAGGTAATTTAAAAAAATAAATCAGTCGATTTTTTTAAATTGTGTTAAGCGATCATATGTGTGGTTATCGATAATCCTTTACATCTAGAACTAAGGATCATAATTGATCCTTTTTTGGTAGCATCCTAATATATACATTAGGCTGGGTCGAATTCCATGGACGATCAAAAAGTAAAAAATCTTATAGCAGAAACGCAATCTACGAAAATTGTAAGAAAGTTTCCACAAGAAACCATAGGACTAAAATCAAATCCTATCTTGCGCATTTCGTCATTTATCCAATAAAAAAAACTATTTAAAAAAAATAAATACTGAAATATCATTGGACAAAAAACGAAATGCGCAAGATAGGATTTGATTTGAGACCTATGGTTTCTTGGGGAAAATTTCTTAGAATTTTCCGTAGAATGCGTTTCTGCTATACGATTTTTCTTTAAAAAAATCGACCCACCCTAATATTGTGTTTTTTATATTGTAACTATTTCCATACATGTCATGTCCATACTCATATATACCCAGCAGACACATATTGAGAATGAAGCTATCAAATGTCAATCTTCTGGATGACTGTCCCAAACTAGTGATTTTACCTATAATTTAGGATGACCACTAGTTACATAAATAATTACGTGACTAATTGTTTTAACATAAGTTGAGGTAAGTTGACTCTACATCGATTACAAATAGATTGTCTAATATCTGGTCCCAAGAGTCAGTTGCCAGCTACCTAACTGGTTATATGATTATCTACATAACTAGTAATTAAACGTGTATGGAAGCTAATTGACCTTAAGTTCAATAACCAATTGCTTGTAAACAAACCATCCTCCGCCTACTCTCCAATAGATTACTTCTGGTAGGTAAAATATCTACTTTAAAGAGTGCAGTACAAAATAAACGTTTAAAGTGACTACACTCCAGATTACTTGGAGACACTTAAGTGACAATTGACTTCATGTTAGATTGTCTGGGATATATAAAGTATCCAATTGGCTTCTCTATGCAATATAAAGAGCAAATACATGTCAAATGACCCAAAATATATAAATTGGAGTCAGACAAGTGATCTGTAACAATTACTGTATCTAAGAGGTACATTGACTACTTCTCTTAAAACTATTGTTCATGTGTTTGCTGGGTATAAATAACTGCATAAAAGTTTTTGAGTGGCTGTGTGAATGTATCAATGATTCAATGAATTTGTGATATGCGCGTTAATATGGCAACATTTTAACAATAAGTAATTAAAGCAAAAAAATAAAATAAAGAACGAATAAAAACACAAAATACTATGTATTAAGTATACAAAATGATGAAGAATGACATGAACAATAAAGGTATTTAAATTCATAATTTTACCAATACAATCGAACAACAACTATTATGAGGAAATTATACAGGGAACTACTTGAAGCATGAAGATTGTGGGTTCAATTCCTGCCAAAGACTCTTAGGGTGTTTCTGCAGGCAAACCTAAATTAATTTGCAGTTTTTGTTTGTAAAAGTGATTGAACTTACAAAAGAAAAATCATAAAATATACTTATATAGTTAGCTTAGTGTGTAAACGTGCTAAGTCCACTTTTTATGAAAATTAAGATATTAAAACATAAAAAAATAACAAAAAATGTATAAGAAAATGTGCTAATCCATTAAAAAACAAAAGAAGTAATAGAACATGTTATAAGTCCCAAATAAGTACTAAAACTGCATTGAAAGATTTCAAAAATATTTAAAACCAATGATTTTTAAGTCTTATAAAAAATTTAGTTTGCACGCTAAGCTAACGATATGTACCAAAAAGCTGTTTATACTTGAGATCAAATATGATGCACTATAGCGCTCCAGTGATGGATGGTGGATTAATTTGATACTGGTGCCCGCATTTGACGAAAATGTACTTATTTGTGCTTTTGGTTATTGATTCTTTGTAATGATGTGTTAAAATGTTGTTTTTCAGAGAATTGAGAATCGAATATGCTTATTTATTGGATTATAAGCTAGCAATTACAAAACCACATCTAAGCAAAGCAGACGGTATGTAGTAGTCATTACCAGTTGTGTTAATCAGCAAATTCCTTGACTTTTCCAAATATTTGGTGGGAATTTTGTGCTATCGCACCAACTATAATGCGAATTGTTCAAAAAGTGGTTAACTAATTTCAAATACACATACATATTTTCTTTTATTATTTTAAAATTTAATTATAAAATTAATTTTTTTAACCAATTTGCCGCTTTCAATTACAAAATAAAAAAGTCTATAAAAAACTGTACTGGATTACTATTGTCCATCCATTCCTACAAACGTGCAAGTCCACTTCGAAAAATAAATTAATTTTTAATTTAACTTATAAAACTCAATTTGAATCACTAACAAAAAAGCATTAACAACAGTATCAGACAAATTAAAATATGAACAATTTATCTCATTGATTTATTATTTATTATTAGCATCTACTTGAGAACGAGTGTAATTGCGTGTAAATTTTTTGCGTTACAGAAAATTATAAATATAATTGAAAAAATATGATTTTATTAAATATTAATTCCTATGCGGATGGAATAAATATTAAATGATTGATATTTTGTTGCGCAAGGGAAAATATTTATAAAGAGTTGAACTTTTAGAGGAAGAGTTTTTAATTCCATTACTCTGCCTTGTGTATTTTGAAAATACAATTTTCATAAAGTTTATATACCATCTACAATAGATATAAATTAATCCTATATATCCTGAAAACGTAGCGCATTGCATTGACTGGCTAACTACAAGGTAAATGGTTACTAGGTCACCTATACTCACTAAGTATAATAGGAAACTCAGGATGTCAAAAATTTCAGTGGCGGAAGTACTGCAAACAAATTTACAATCTTCCTGAGGATCACACCAATGGTCGCTGTACGCTAAAACGATCGGTCGGAACATACATAGAGATACCGGAGGCGGAGACCTGCAAACTGATCCTGTATACTTATTTCCCGAAATCAAGGCCTTTGAATACAACGCCGAATTTCAAATGATTACCTTGAATGACCAACAACAACCGAAGTCTGGTAGACAGGATCTTCTGGATGGGGCATGTCATGATAGCATAATTTTTCAGGAAAACAATGGATAAACTATTAAATACAAAATTAAAAAATCATACCTTTCGATGAATGTTAAATGGGGCAATTGAACAAGTATAGCGTAGAAAATGTGTGTATATTGAAGATCAAACAGGAGACTGGCTGCCCACAAGATGATATTATTTCATATAATGTCATGTCATGACTGTCGTCATCAATGACCAACTGGAAAATCCTAATAACTTAGGCTTCCATACATATGGTTACTTTGGCGACCTGGATATATGCATGTATGACTTTTTGGGAAGGCGTAACTAATTGGACACTCACTGAGCTCAAGGTCAGCTCAACCATTGAGTTTTCAAAAAATGCTTTGGTGTTATTCTTAACACGACTCTCACTTAGAATTATAATTTGTCCAATATACCAACTAGACATGTACTATATAATTGTCGGCGTTTATTTATCAGAACGTGGAGTTTAATACATATTGTGAAACTACTGTACCGACACTCACATATTCCACATTAGTCTCGTGGAATAATGACTGCGACAACTCTGCTTAATAAGATCTATCGCCTTACATGTATTTATATTACTGGGTCCATGGCAGTCTTTCCCATGGCTGTTGAAGCCATCATCGGTTACCTCACTTACATAAATTGATAACGAAGGAGTTATGTGGGAGTTCTCAACCTTCTAATCCATATTCGGAAACCTGCCAATAAAGGCCTTCCATTTTCTTTAAAGATATTGAAATATGATCATATCTCGACAGTCTAGGAGACTGTCCTGAACTAGTGATTTTACCTATAATTGCGGTGACGTCCAGTTACATAGCTAGCTACATGATTAGCTTTTAACACGTGCAGGTCTTGACCCTTTTCGATTGCAATGAGACTCTCAGATAGTTTCACTTATCGGTAACCTAGAGTCAGTTATCTTACCTACTTACAGCTACATAACTACATAATAAAACATGTCTGTGTCTAAGGGATACATACTACTTGCTTAGCTGCTGGGTTACTAATATTTTTGTAGTTTTTATTGTTGTTACACTGAGTTGTTACACTTACATTGAGTATGCTTGTATCGATGTGTAAATGGTCATCAATGTTGAAACGAATGTAATTTGTGTAATTCAAATTCTTTATTTTTAAATTAAATGGCTATGCTTACATTAGATTTTCTACTCAAGGTTATATTAAGAGCTCATAGACCAAATGCCTTTCAATGTTAATTTTTAATTATTATTATTATTATTATTATTATAGTCTACATAATCAATATTCCAACGAAACATACACAAATCCAAATAGCAGAAGAAAGATTAAACAAAAAAATCATCGACAGGAAGTACGCACAAATGAACTGGCCATTTAAAATGGGTGGTGGCTCAACTTGTGGCACTACAATTTATGTAACGAACATCCGTTTTAAAACGAATACTTGTGCAAAACACATTTGAAAATGCTTCAAAGCACAGGATGGGTATGATGGTGCAGAATACTTTTAAAAAGGGCTGAATGAAATGTATACTTGATGGCATGACACAAATTGACAACATTGTTTAGTGTATTATAGATAAAGCTCCAAAGGGGAATACGAGTTATGAATGTGAATGTGATAACAGAAGTGCATCATCCAATAAACATAAAGCAACGAATTTCTTATAAGGCATAGGAGAGGGGGAAAAGAGTTCAAACTAAAACAAAACTACAAAAAAAATTATATGTATATGGAAAAAAAAACTAAATATTTGTTTCTATTTTACAATATAGCAGTCGAAGGAGTGCAACTGTTGCAATTTATGTTTTTAAACATAAATTTTATATTGTTTTTTAAGCAATAACAACCAGCAACAACATATTGTCATAAGCTTTATTGACTCTATAATTGTCAATTTTTGCTATGACAATCGTTACTGACAATAACATCAGAAGCATGTTTATGGGGCAGAGGCAGGTTTAAATTTTTTTTGTTAGAGAAAATTCAAAATTACACTATACAACAAAATCAATTTTTTTCCAAAATTACAAGGTCCGACCAATAAATTTTGATAGAGGAGACGGATAATATTTTTGCGGAATATTTTAACCCCTTAAATCCCTGTTGTAATTGTGTTTTTTGCTCTTTTTGAAAAGAAGGACAAAAAAGACCCATTCCTTGAGGATTTAGAGGGTTAAAATATTCTACAAAAATTGTACATAACTTGCTGGAGACACTTTACCTAAAATGTAAGGATCACATGGTTTCTTATGACTATTAACAATAAGAATGTGCCAGAGTTGGGAAACTTTAACCCCCCCCTCAAATGAAATTCAGATGTAAACTTTCAAAACGTCGATACACGTGTCTTTTTTTGTCTCCTCTATCAAATTTATTGGTCGGAACTCGTAATTTTTTTGGTGTTGTACAGTGTTATTGGAAATATTGTTATGTAGATGAGAAATGTGGAAAATATAAATAATGTTAGAGTGCAGTTCTCAAATCAGTTGAGGTTATACGCCCCTGCAGTTCTAGTCTTTCTCAATAATATTTTTCTATGAACCATACATATGTACATATCGTCACCTAAAATGGGAAATAACATAACATAATTAAATTTTTTTTTTTTTAATTGATGGAAAAACCCATTTCATATCTGATATTAACTTAATTTCTCCTGTTTAATCTTTAAACGGAATGACACACATTTCCAAGGTTTTGTTATTTTTTTATGTTATTTCGGTATATTTGTTGTTACGTTGTTTTGCAATTTAGTTGACGATATATACATATTTTCTTATACTTGCAATTTTTGTCTATTGTTGCAACACGTATCACTCGTATTGCTGATTCTGTGTATTAAATTTTGATTATGTTCATTCTACTTCAATATATTTTTTTTTCACAAAGAAAGAATATATAAAATAACAGGAATTTGATTTATTTTGAATTTACTTTTTGCTTATTATTGTTTTATGAAAAAGTAATTGGTTGATTCAAACGGTCTGTTATGAAGTCATATTGTCATAATGTCCTAATATACTATTATGGTTTAAAGTGTAATTTTAAGACAAAACAATAATCATAGTTCAAAAAGTCTTATTAGTTTAAAACACAATAAAAATTTATTTAAACTATAATAATATATTAGGACATTATGACAATTTAACCTAATAGCAGACCGTTTGAATCCCTCAAATAGATTTTGCATTAGGGTGGGTTCTACATGGAAAAATCTAAGATTATTTAGAAGTCTTCTACAATGGTTTGAAAACTGTTGATCTTAAAATGTAGAAGAAGTGGGGAATAATCAAAATATATTGGAAATAAATTTTTATTTCTAACTGACTGATCTATTTGTCATGAAATTTAGTGGATAAAAAAGAATTTCAGTTAAAACAACCAAACTTTTGTTACCACTTCTAAAATTTTGCAGTCACAACTGTAAAATTCGGTCACTAAGGCAGAATCATTCGATTGGAAACAAATTCGGTTGCTACTACGAATCTGTTTTCTCTGTGTAGATATGCAATATTGTTGAAATATCGGAAATAATTTTACACCGACTTGCCCAAAAAATTATTATTATTTTTTTTTTTTTTTGAAAACGCTCTTTCCGATCAAACAAAAAAAATTAATTTATTGGGTCTATGACTCAAAAATGCGGGATTTTTCACAAATGTTTAGCTTTTATTTATAAACATTTCAACAATATAAATTTATTGTTAGCTATGACTAGAGATGCCAAACGGGGAATCCCCTTCCCGAAAATCCCGGGGTTTTCAGGATTTCCTAAATCCCGAAGCCCGGGATTTTTTAAATTTAAATCTCGGGATTTTCCAAATCCCGTATTTCATAAATAGATAGGGGAAATTGTCATTTTTGTGTGCCTTTTTCATGCATTTTGACATATCCGAATATCACAAAGTGAATTTCAGAAAAGTGGTTAAGCTCAACTGCTGCTACAATATAGTTAATAAAGGAAAACGGTATTTTCGGTTTTTCTTGAGTGGAGCTCTAGAAAATCAATTCTTCACCTTTTTTTGTAAGTTGTCTAACAAAACTTTAAATCCTCTTCAAATGAAATAGATTTTATCTCAGATGAGGAGCTGGAACAAAATGAAAATATTTCGATTGCTAAAAGATAAAAGATAAAGTACTGTTTTTACCAGTATGTATATTAGGCTGGGTCGATTTTTATGGACGATCAAAAAGTAAAAAATCGTATAGCAGAAACGCAATCTACGGAAAATTCTAAGAAAGTTTCGTCTTTTATCCAATACAAATGCTATTATAAAAAATATATATGTATACTGAAATATCATTGGATAAAAGTCGAAATGCTCAAGATAGGATTTGATTTTAGACCTATGGTTTCTTGAGGAAACTTTCTTGGAATTTTCTGTAGAATGCATATCAGTTATACGATTTTTCGTGAAAAAAATCGACCCACCCTAATGTAAATACTTTATTGTTATTTCTTCTTATAAAATGTACTCATGCTAATATTTTATGTCTAATAAAAATGAATTGCTAAATAAAAATTTCCTTTCAATTGTAAAGACATAACTATGTACGTTTCTTTCTTATAAAACCGGGGTTTCGGGATTTTCTGGAAATCTAAAATCCCGAAACCCCGGTTCGGGATTTCGGGATTCTTCACCAAATCCCGAACCCCGGGATTTTCAAAAATCAGTCACGATTAGCATCTCTAGCTATGACGTTTTTCCATATTTCTGGCAATATGTGGATTTCGAGCCAAACAAACTGCTCATATTTTGAGGCCAAGAAGTAATCAAGCCAATATCAGATACTATGTTCCAAAGTGAAGTGCATCCCAGAGAGTGCGCGCTCTGCATCGATCGAAACAAATAGTAGTCACATGGTTCACAGTCTGGAGTAAGTATAAAGCGGGTGAGGCAAAACTTCCCAACCACTTCATTCAAAATACTTTTTATCAGCCAAGCGCTGTCATGACGGAATATTACGGTTCCATGTCTGGTCGCATATTCTGGGAGTTTTTTGGACTATGCTAGCGTTTTTGACGAATCAGTTGCATTCGGTAAAGGTATATTGGATATTTGGCTTTGGTATCGATTCGGCTGGTTGACAGTGCTTCACATACAATCTCTTGACCTTCGGGTTATCGTAGTGGATCCATTTTTCATCGCAAGTTATGATTTGGTGCAAAAATGATTTTGTTTTATAGCATTGAAGCAGCATTTCAGACATACAAAATCATCATTCAATGTCTGTCAGCTTCAATGGTACCCAATTTCCCTTTTAGAAAGATGGTTTGGGTGGTTCAGTAGTTTTGATTTTGGATGAATGCTGCTGCTTGAAAACATTTTGAAATTTGCTGATTGAGTAGCTCCTAATGATTTTGCAAACTCTTGATGGGTTTGCCTCCAATTCTTGGTATTCAAATTTGTTAGGGTGGACTGGTGTGCTTCAGCGGTACTTTTTTTATCAAATTAAAGATGTAATGCAAATCGTCCCACATATGACGCTTTGTTGTTACAAAACTCGACATTGTCGAAGCAAAAAGAAATGGTTGTTTACGCTACAATGTTCAATAACTAAGTTAGAATAAATCACAGATATGTACCCTTCAAAATGACAAATAAGTTATTAAAAACAAAAACCGACATCTATTGTAAATCCCGCATTTTTAAGTCATACACCTAAGACATTATGTACGAATCCAAAAATAATTTAATATTACAGAAATTTTGAGTGAAAATGAACGAAAATAGTTAAGGAACTAAAATTGCAAAAGAATAATCGATAAATTAAAAACGGCTTGACATAAACATTAGTAAATACGAATTTTATTACAAATAAGAAGAAATGGATGTTTTTACCAGAGAAACAAAATGTAACATGAATATAAGCACAATGTTAATCGCTAAGAAACTAACGAAAATTCTAGAACCAACAACGAGAAGCTGTTAGCTTAGTTTAAGAAACGTTAGAAGGCTTTAGATGAGTAGCAGTGAAAGTCCAGAGACAAATGTTATCGAAGGTAAGAGCCATGTAAGGAAGATAGCTTCTATAGTCTAGTATTATAAATTACAGTTTAGGAATATTGCCGTTTTGCGGAGCATTGTCATGCTTCTTAAGACGGCCTTCTAATCTAGAGGTCAAGCTTAAGGAATGCGTTATTAAACTTCGACTAATGCAAATAGATTCCATTAAGGACTGGTTCGTGTCAACAAGTCTGCCGATATGGACGACACACAGTGGTATAGAAAAAAAGAGGTAAATAAATCTGTGACTTCTAACCGGTTAGTCTGGTTTGAATGGAATTTCATTTGCGCAAATAGGAAGTGTTGCCGAGTTTATGTTTTGAATTTGGAATGGGCCCAACAGGGGCAGGCCAGGAGTCCCCAAAGTAGGACACCTCGGATATGTTAAATTTTTAAAACGATTCTATTTCTTCGTTTGTGTTCCGATTTCAAATACAATATGGAATCTCTTCGTCGAGCACTACAAAAAACCCCAATTCAAATGCATATAACTTTGGACTCAGTTATGGTTTTGAAAGAATTCTTTTTTGTATTTGACAGTTCAATAAAAGAAAAATGGAGAAAATTGGACCCGCTGTTATCAAAAAACTGGAGTAGGAAGGTTAAAAATCTTGTAAATTTAATTTTCAAATGCGAATATCTCCTAAGCTATAATAGATAATTGATAGCTTTTTTGTAGTGCGGACGAGGAGATTCAATATATGAATCGTAACACAAAAATTTAACATACCCGAGGTGTCCTACTTTGGGGATTGCTGGCCGCACCCCTGGTGTGCGCATGAAGTCCGTTTAGAAGTTACAGATTTATTTCCCTCTTTTTTATTCTATACCACTGTACGAACTCAACTACTAGTTATGGCGATTGATATTTCACAGAAATCAATACTCTAGGAGAAATTATAATGGAATACATTTGCTTCGACCCTATGCTACTTGAGGAAACTACCGGAAACTAAGTGTAGCTCAACATACGTGAATAAAAACCACTTTATTTTACATGGAAATTAACTTTGGCCTCAGTATGCTAATGATACACGCAGCACAACAAATAAATTAAATAGAAATATTAATTTAAGATTCAAAGACCAATATATCTATTACAGTCAAGTATATATTATTTTATTGCGCATTGCGTTAAAATTTTAGATTTTATTTTCAATACACGGAAAAACCTTACAAAAACCCGCACTGGTTATAAATTACACATTTATAGAGATGCAAATTCAACTGTTTTAGGATGTTCCCTAAAATTACCAACTTTGTTTTTGGGTGAAGAAGCGAAAAACAGTGGTATTTAAAAGATCAACTACTACGCAAATGCTGGAGATACAGAACGTTCATAAACCCTACCTCTGACAACATAATGCCCATCAAGGACTTCGTTAGAATGTTGAAAGTTCGAGGAATAACGTACTGGACGAGGAATAACGTGAGTAATATGAGCAGAGGATTTGGATCTGGTGTCTTCTATAATGAACTCGGTTAAATATTCATAATACGTCTTTCAGATAAAGCTTACATCTTTCTGGCAGAGATATGTTTGACGTGAAATAACATTCGATATTATGGTTAATTTATGCCACTTCGACTTCTACCTTAGTCACTCAGTGTCACTTACTTTGGATCCCTGCACATTGTTACTACTATGGTAATGTGCAGGCAGATGAGCTGAACAGAGAATGATCTGCATCTTGACAAGCCAGTGAAATTTGTCCTGCATGCAATAAGAAACGCAGTATACAACTCTTGAATAGAAACATGAACGACATTTCGAGGATATCAATAGTATTAATGGGCAATCTTCAACAGTTTAGCAAGGCGTTATTGAAGTATCTGACAATCGGTTCAAATAAGTCCATTGATCATTTATGAGCACTGTAATTGTAAATAATTATTTATTATACGAGACACCCTTCTATCCATATATTTAACTAGTGCATTGTAAATAAAGGTGCATTAATGGTAACGAGTTATTTTAAACCACATAAATTTAATGCTTAACATGACAATAATGTACCATTCGACACACATATACATGTATATTAGGGTGGTCCTTAATAAACACAAGTTGGATTTATGCCAGTCTCACCCCCCGGATTGGGGAACATTGGTAAAAAAAATCATCCTGAAAAATTGGTTGGGGTTAAGACGCGTCGCAAGCCCTCTGAACTTTTAAGATGCAACAAAAACTGAAAAAAAATGCAAAAAATGTTGCCATTAAAAAATTACTTTTGCAATTTAATTTAAAAGAATAAAAATATGTACGTAATTGTCGTTCTAATGAGACATAAAAAACTGAAACTGGTTCAAAAATGTTAAAGTTATTAAAAATTCCAAAGGCCATTAACGTGTCTCAGGCCACTAGAACAAGAAATGTAGTAACAAAATTAACATATTTTGAGAAATATTAACATAAAAGGTAATTTTTAATTAAAATATATCCATATTTACTTGTATATGAGTTTTTGGCTTCGTAAGATACAGTTAACCTATTCGGAAGCAAAAAAAAATATTTTTTTACGGCAATTTCAAAACTCCATTTTCAATTTTTTAAAAATTTTGTTAAACAAATTTCAGAATTTTTTGATCATCGTATTGGCCTTTATTGAGAATATAATGGGGAATAAAAAATATTAAAAAAATTATGAAAATATCGAGCCCTTAGCGCCAAATTATCGTAAGCGACAAAACACAAATTTTACAGGAGAAGGTTTTTTCGATTATTTTGAAATTTATACATAAAATTAAAAATGTTATGATGCGATATAATATAATTTCCTTCAAGCTATTTGTCTATTTTTCAAAAATATTTATAACTTTTGACAATTAAAAAATTATGGAATACTTTATTGAAAAATATGACAAAAAATGGTTTTTATTGAATTTTTGCATAGATAAAATTTTTCGAATTGAAATTAAATTTTTATTTATGAATAGTTTTTAATGAAATTTCACAGTTATGTAGATTTTTCTATTTAAAATGGAAAAATAAAAACGGATTTTGAAATTTATTATCAGCAATCCTGTATTCCTAAAAAAGTTTTGAAAAATTCCAAAAATGGGAATTTTTAGTTTTTTGGCTATAATATCCATACCAGGGTCGAGGTTATTGGAACCCTTTACAAAATAATTAGAAACATATTGGGCCACCTAAAATCGGTTACTATATTTTGATATCGAATATGCGATTTGAGAATTTTTGCTCTAAATTTTAATTTTACATAAAAAATAGGTGTTTTTTGAATGGACCTGGTCCCCTCGGTAAGAAAAATTTAAAAACGTAGCTTTCAGAATGTATAAATTCCTTTAGATCCTTTTAGAATTTTTTTGCGATAACTTAAAAAGAAAAAAGTTTTTTTTCCCAAAAAATTAGAGAAAAATCGGCTTTTTAAAATTTTTTAAATTAAAATGCATATAACTTTGGACATGGGCATTATTTTTAAACACTTCTTTTTCTATTTGACAAATACATATGTTGTTAGTCTAATGAAGGAAAACTGGAGAAAATCGGAAAATATTTATATACGCTGTTATCAAAAAACTGGAGTAGGCTGGGTAAAACTGTTGAAAATTTAATTTTCAAATGCGAATATCTCCTAAGCTATAAGAGGATAGCTACGACTAGGTCTTTTGTAGCGCTCGATGAAAAGATTTTATATGTGTAAAAAAAATTGATAGCTACGACTAGGTCTTTTGTAGCGCTCGATGAAAAGATTTTATATGTGTAATTTTTTTGAAATCGGAACACAAACGAAGAAATAGGATCGTTTTAAAAATGTAACATACCCGAGCACTTCTTCTTTGCGCGTGTGAAATTTAATTCAAACCAATCTAACCATTTAGAAGTTACAGATTTATTTCCCTCTTTTTTTTATACCACTATGTGTCGCTTATGATAAAATTCGTTTACTGTAAAATGTAAACATTGACTTACGATAAAATCTTACCCCCTATAATTTTGAAGTTATTAACAATTTTGATATTCTGAGAACGCTAAAACATCTGTCGGTCCATAAAATTTTAATTTTTGCAATAAAAAAAATTTTTGAAAATGTCGCCTACGATATTTTGGCGCTAAGGGCTCGATATCTCCTATAGTTTTTCCGTACCTGCGATTTAAATTTAGCAACTTTCGAGAAAAACAAATTATTTGAACATATGTTGGTGAATGAGCTCAATGAAGTCTAGTATTACTATTATGAATTTTAAGTAGAACCTTTTCAGAATATTATAGTCCAGATAATTCTAAATATACTCTGAAAGTTTTATCAAAATTTGAAAACGTTAAACCTTAAATCGAGAAGATCAAAGGTCAAATTTTTCAATATTTGGAATTTCTAATATAAAGATAGCGAATTTTGATTAAACTTAAGAAAAATATAACATGAACTCTAGTATTAACAGCACTAAATTGGAATTTAACCCTTAATGGTTTGTTTGATATGTCGTAGTGGAATTTTTTTTCCTCATGTCAAAAGCTATCGAAATATCGATGGCACAATATCGATTGCTAAATCGATCCACCCTAATATACATGCATATGAATAAGTATTGTCCATGTATGTGTATTTGTTCTTGCATTTATTATTGAAGTAACAAATGTAATTGCGTAAATTCCAGCGGGAAAAATATGCAGTAAAGAGGCCTTTCTAAATGCCTCTTTTTGCAGACACTTCTAGCCGCATTGCAAAATCATTTCAATTTTACACGGCGTGTCATTGCGAGCCAATGCCTTGCATACTTGCTGCTGTTAGAGGACTATGCGAAGGTCTACTTAAGATGGGCTGCAAGAAATTTATTGTTGTAAATCTGTAAGGAGAGTTAATCAAAGATATGCAGAGTATTTTATTTTTTGATGTAGACTATTTTGATTTACTCACTTGTTGTGGGCTTCTGGAACACCTTCTAAGAGCAGGCAGAGTGGAATGAGTATAGGACATTTTAGAATGTGTAACTATGCCTTTTAGAAGGCCTACAAACTGAAGTCCTATCAATATTTCCCGCTGGGATACTACGTACTCATACACATACAAAAGTTTATGTACAAAATATATGTATTTTCACAAACTATATAGTTTGTGTCTACGCATATATACACTTGTAATTTTATTTTATGAGAAAAAATCCAGCAGCTCATGGAGAAAGGTTTGCTTTGGCGAAGATTTTAGGCACTACTTTTAAAGTGATTACTAGGGTATTCGAATTATTCGAATAAAACGAATAATTCGAATAAGAGATATTAACTTGTTCGAATAATTCGATCACAAGTTTAAAATTAATCGAATTATTCGAATAATTTAAATTTTTTTAATAAAGTAAAGAATGAAGTTTTGATCTCGGTTTTTTAATATTTTATTGTTAAAGAAAAACAAAAAATAACGTAAAAGTTATCAATTCAAGTATTGATAATGATAAAAAACATTCTAAAACAGAGTCCATCATTAAATTTTCAACAGAAATATTCTGATCAGATTAACTACTGAACAATCTACAAAATAATTGACTAGCAAACCCTTTAGTTTCCGTTTTGGAGCTATGCTTTAAAAAATTTGACCTAATTGGACATGATCCTGAATTCAAATACAATATAAACGTATTAAGAACTTTTTTTTTGTCGTTCATTAATTCGGGTTTTAAATTGAGTAACTAATTCTTTAGTAAATTAATTATTCACTATTTCTAAATTATTAACAATTTGTATTATACCCTCAAGCTCTGTCAACGTTACCGAATCTTTGCTTAATAAAGTGGTCTTGGGGAATTACACAATAAAGGAAATCTGTCCAAAGTTTGATATCATTGTCAGTGAACATCACTAATTTGAAGTCAGAGAGTGTATGATTGACGCATTTATAAATACGCAAAAAGTTTTTACCATATTAGACAAAGCTGTTCAACGATGTTCAAAATTATGTGTAAGACGAACTCCATGTTTTTCTTGCAACAAAACATTAGTTTGCAATATTTGTGTTTATCATTCGATTTATTAAATATTTTGCAACACTTACGTTCGCGGTTAATAACATCACTTATATACATATATTTTAAGATCATGGCTTTCATCTATTTCAATGAAATCATTATAAATGTCATCCTCAATATCACTTTCGACGACGTTTCAAAATCACATTCAACTCCTCTTTAATCTAAGTTATAATTTTGATTATTAATTTCAATTCTTCTACTATTTCGCCAGCTAAATTACACATATTTTATTTCGTACCTTTTATTTTCATTGGTTCAAGTAATAAGTTAACAATTTTGAAAGATTTATTTTTAGAATTGTAACTTCTTGTAGTAATATATATGTATATTAGAGTGACAGCCGATTTTTTTTTTTAGATTTCAAAGAGTGCCGGGTGGAATATTGTGACACTAGGCCTAAATGTTAAGTGCTGAAAATTTGAGCCAAATCGGGCAACGATTTCTGGACGCGCATCGAGGTCAAAGTTCAGATATATGCAAAATTATACTATTTATATGGAATAATTAGGTGAAACTCGTTAGCTTTCTGCATTGTTTTCTAGAAATATGTAGATTTATTTATATTAATGAATATTACATTAAAAAAAGTTTTGGAAATTAACCCTGTATCTCCTTTGGTTCAAATTGACCCAAAAACTGTATTATCGCCAAAATTAGAGAAAAATGCAAATTTTTCAGTTTTTGAAAAAAATTTGCTACTAAATAAATACTTTTGCAATTGAATGCAAAAGAATCGAAATATGTACGTAATTATCGTTGCAATGAGATATAAATGACAAAATTTGATTAAAAAATGTTAAAGTTATTACAAATTCGCCAGACCATTACCGTGTTTCAGACCACTTGAACAAAAAATTTAGAAAAAAAATTTAGATATTTCGAGAAAAATTAAAATAAAAGCTCATTTTTAACGGCTGTTCCAAACTCTATTTTCAAATTTTTAAAAATTTTGTTAAACAAATTTCAGATTTTTTCGATCATCACATTGGGGTTTATTGAGATCAAAATAGGGAATAAAAATATGAAAAAATTATGTCAATACCTCTTACAGTTTTTCCGTACCTGCGATTTAAATTTTGCGTTTTTCAAGAAAAACTAATTTTTTGTCCATATTTAGGCGAATGAGTCCAATTTCCTTACTGTTATAAATTTTAAGTAAAACCTATTCACAATATTATAGTCCTTGTAATTTTAAATATGTTTTGAAAGTTTTACTAAAATCGGAAAACGATAACCTTTGAATCGTGAAGGTCAAAGGTCAAATTTTTCAATATTTGGAATTTCTAACGATTTTCATGAAACTTGAGGAAAATATAACATAAAGTCCAGAATTTAAAATAACAGCACAAAAATGGAAATTAACCCTTAGCAGCACTTGGGGTCCAAATTATTCTCAACTTTTAAAATCAAGAAAAACACAACCATTTTGACCCCAAGTCCTCTTAAAGGTTAAAATTCATTTTTGCACTGTTGTTGTAAATGCTAGACCATAATATATATTTTCCTCAAATTTCATGAAAATCGGCTAATTTTGGCGATAATACAGTTTTTGGGTCATTTTGAACCAAAGGAGATACAGGGTTAATTTCCAAAACTTTTTTTAATGTAATATTTATTAATATAAATAAATCTACATATTTCTAGAAAACAATGCAGAAAGTTAACGAGTTTCACCTATTTATTCCATATTAACAGTAAAAATTTGCATATATTTGAACTTTGACCTCAATGCGCGTCCAGAAATCGTTGCCCGATTTGGCTCAAATTTTCAGCACTTAACATTTAGGCCTAGTGTCACAATATTCCACCCGGCACTCTTCAAAATTTTAACAAAAATTTTTTTCCATACAACTGATTGTCACTCTAATGTATATATTTATAGAAGGAGCTATCGGAACACTCATCTACAGTGATCGAAAGTCCCTTTGTCTTTAGTTAGTTGTCGAATTTCAGAAACAATACAATTTTTGTGAGTCATTATTACTTATTTAAATTTGAAATTATGAAAAATTTTAAGCAATTTAATAAATTTAAATATATATGAACATTTATTCGTTTTATTCGATTATTCTAAATAAAATTGTTCGAATTATTCGTTATTCGAAAATGGCCATTTTTAAATTGTTCGAATAATTATTCGTAAGAAGTTATTCGATTAATCGAACGATCATTAGTCGAATGAATACCCTAGTGATTACCCACTAACCTACTTGCAAGACCAGTATTGTGATCACTGGTGAATTAAATTGCAATCATTCTCATAACAAGTTTATAGCAAGGTTTTCTATCGATTCAAAACTTTGAAATGGTAATGATAATTTAGATTATTTCGGTAACGGCGACTTAGCGGTAACTGTATTTTATCGGTAGCGGTATTTCCTGTTATTTGGGTAACGGTAATTTTATCCCAAATTAAATTACACTATGCCACACCAAAAATATGCTGGGGTAATCATACAATAATTCTGTTTTATTGGAGTCCATAGAGTTCGGAAATACTTAGAGTTTTTCTCGATCACTTTGTTTCCCAATAAACTAACCGATATCGAAACGGTATGATCTAGTTGATATAACCTTTTCTATCACAATTACGGCATGCAAATGATTTAATTCTGGATGCTACTTAACATTAAAAATTATATTTTTAATCTTTATTACTACATATTTTTTGAAAAAAAATGAGACATATATTCATACATTTTTGATCTAATTCAGATCATATGTACATATTTAGTTGCAAATCTTTACATTTTTCACATTTTTTTGCAAATTTTTAGTTTAAATTATTTTTCTGTTTGAAGTTTTTTCAAATTTTTGTGGTTAATTTATTTGTTTTATTGAAATCAAAATATTTAAAAACGATATTATGATAATAATTCAATAATTCAGCATTATAATCATGCCGTTTTCACTATCATATCGTTTTCTGCAAGAAGAAAAAAATATAGTTGAGCATGTTTGAATGGTTACAGTAAGCAAGTATATATTTGTGACAACAATTTATATGATGAAGAACTTACCATATTATTCATCATAAAAATGGTTGCCACAAACATATACATGTTTACTGTAACCATATATATGGATGATACAATTATTATAAGATAATTATGAATGTTCAAGTTATTTTCTTAGAGGGACCTTGAAATTTACAGTATAATTTCAGAGTACTTAGAACTAATTTGTACAATCTTTTATATAGATTGCCGCATAATCAACATATTTATGACGGCTAAAACAGTATTCTGTGTAGACATTTGCATAGGGCTAGGTGAAATCATGGACCGATATCGCACATTTTCAATACCAATTTCAATGATCAAGTAACCAGTTTGGTAGCTAGTAAAGTAACTGACTCTATGTAACCGATATGTGAATAAAACGCGTTGAATAACTTGGCTCAGCTATCAGACAGACTCATTAGACCATGCACGTGTTAAAATAACTATAACTATAGCTATAACTATAACAACTATAACTAGTTGTCACCCTAAATGATAGATAAAATCACTAGTTCGGGACAGTATCCTAGAACTGCTGGATAGTGTAAGTACAGGTGTGAGTACATTTATGTTTATTATAATGATAGTTATATGCAACAACATAATTAAATTAAGATTAAAAACGAACTACATTTAAATAGATGTTCAAAGGGATTTTAATTTGATTTAAATACATTTACATGAATTAAAACACAAATTTTGTTAACTTATTTAGACAACAAAAATAACAAATTATTCTGCACATTTTTAAGATTAATTAAGATGTGTAATCAATCAGATAGATGTAATTAGAGTTTCCAAAAAACCGAAGAATTTCAAAACCGCGGTTTCGGTTTTAAAAAATTGAAAACCGATCGGTTTCGGTTTTTTCGCTATTGTGATGACAATCAGTTGTATGGAAAAAAAATTTTGTTAAAATTTTGAAGAACGCCGGGTGGAATATTGTGACACTAGGCCTAAATGTTAAGTGCTGAAAATTTGAGCCAAATCGTGCAACGATTTCTGGATGCGCATCGAGGTCAAAGTTCAGATATATGCAAAATTATAGTATTTATATGGAATAAATAGGTGAAACTTGTTAACTTTCTGGATTGTTTTCTAGAAATATGTAGATTTATTTATATTAATGAATATTACATTAAAAACAATTTTTGGAAATTAAACCGGTATCTCCTTTGGGTCAAAATTACCCAATTATTCGCCAAAATTAGAGAAAAATGCAAATTTTTCAGTTTTTGAAAAAATGTTGCTACTAAATAAATACTTTTGCAATTGAATGCAAAAGAATCGAAATATGTACGTAATTATCGTTGTAATGAGATATAAGTTAACAAAATTTGGTTAAAAAATGTTAAAGTTATTACAAATTCGCCAGACCATTAACGTGTTTCAGGTCACTTGAACAAACAATTTAGGAACAAAAATTAACATATTTCGAGAAAAATTAAAATAAAAGCTAATTTTTATATAAAATATATCCGAATTTACTTGTGTATCAGTTTTTGTCTTCGTAGAATACCGTTAACCTATTCGCAGGTATGGCCAAAAAAAAAAATATTTTTTTTAATGGCAGTTTCAAAACTCCATTTTCAAATTTTTAAACATTTTATTAAACAAATTTCAGAATTTTTTCATCATCACATTGGGATTTATTAAGATCATAATAGGGAATAAAAATATGAAAAAATTATGTCAATACCTCTTACAGTTTTTCCGTACCTGCGATTTAAATTTTGCGATTTTCAAGAAAAACTAATTTTTTGTGCATATTTTGGCGAATGAGCCCAATTTCCTTAGTTAGACTATGACCAACATTAAAAAAAAATTGTCTAAATCGGTCCGGCCGTTCTTAACATTTTAGTATTTTCTCCTATTCAAATAATCTTGAAATTAAGTATCAATGGTTTTTGCTTCTTCAGTCGTGGTTGTCATTCTCGTGGAATTGCCCATTTATTAAAAACAAAAACCGAGTTCAAAAAGTCCCGCATTTTGAAGTCATACAACCAATATATTTTTAATCTTAAAATGACTGAAAATGTAATGCAATAGTAATATAAGGGTTAATTTAAAATTATTTTTAAAAGCTTTAAATTTTCCCAAGAAATGCATTAAATAACTTTCATTGTAAACTTCGGCATTTATTTTCTAAATGAATGAAAACCATTTTCATAAATAATTAATTACTAAATATAATTGAAAGGTATATTATTGAAATAAAGTATAATTAAGAGGTCAGCAAGATCATTTATTATTATTGAAGTAAAATGTATGTATTTTTGTATATTTTACGTAAATTAAATAAAATACAAGAAATTAATTTATTTAAATATGATATAGCAAATAGAAACTAAGTTGGACAATATTGACAATACAGTGGCCCTACCACTGTTGAAGTTATGAAATTACCATGATGATGGTTTATTATTGTAATGAAACTTACTAATATATACATATATAATAAAGTGTGTTTTTTCTTTAAATAAAATATATTGCAACTGCAGCCATAGTTATTTTTATATATATCCAATACAATCATGATGTTCTTTCTCATAGCAATGTAATGTTTCATATTAAAATACAAAATACATACTATTTAATTAGTTACTAGCTTTATAATGAAATAAAATGCTATGTAAATCATTTTCTTAAATTAACTCTTAGCGGTTGGGTGGTCACTTTACTAACCTCATTTTCTATAGTCTTTAAAACATAGTTTATTGGCATCTATTGCCATTTTGCTACACAATTATATTTTTTAAAGTCATCGTTTATGATTTTTTGCAAAACATTGCCGTCAGGTTCATCATTGCTGGAAAGCCAATATAACAGATTGGAAGAATGCTGCGCAAGACAGATCCGAATGGAAGAAGAAAGTGAACGAGGTTAAGGCCCACACTGGGCTGTAGCACCAAAAGATGATGATTGCCGTCAGGTTGCTCATATATTAATTTGAAAATATTGTAAAAATCTGTTTTTTTTAAAAAACTTTCACGCATTCAATAAAAAAAGCACAGAGTGTTTATTGTTCATCTAATTTAGTGTTATTTTGCTATTTCGGTTGTTTGGTCAGAAAATTTAGTCAAAAATATTCGATTTCAAAAAAATGTATACGAAACAAACATTAGTTTGTTAAACTAACCACTTCAGTCCACAAAAATGGATGGGATGGTTTTTTATGTTTTGATTTAGTTTTTCTTACTTTTTATAATAAACTAACCTTGATTAAAGTAAAAATACAATTGTTTTGATTTTAAACAAAAAAGCGTGGCTGAAAGAATTAATAAGACCTACACAGTTATTAGCAAATTTGAAAATACCTATTATGTATTTCATTTAAGAAGATTTTATGTTACATGCCTGTCTACATGCATGTATTAAATAATAATTGGAGAAATTTTAAGAATTTATAAGGTAGTAAATAATATTGTACATTTATTTAAATCTGTGTTAATTAATTGAAATTTTGTATGTGAAATATAATTGAAGTCTATTTATTTAAAAATTATTCATGTGAAATACGGTTGATTTGGTTTTACTTAAATTTTGTTAATAATACACACCTAACATGCATATTAGCAAATAAGAAATGTGTGTTTGTGTATTTTGCTACACAAAGTATGTGTCTGCATATATGAAACATTGAACAGTGGGTCCAGCACGAAATGTATATAAAACTTCTAGAATATAGGTCTGATCATTCATGATATCATTCTGTATAACACGTAAAGTAACAATAAATAAAACTTTAATTTCTAAAATCAAATATTTTATGAGAAATTAATACCTTCTTTGCCCCTAGGTGGCCCTTACTTTGCACTTCTTCGATTCTGCAAAGGTTTAAAAACCAAATGTTTACAATTTGAGCAAAAACGGATAACATTTAGAGGTGGCAAAGTAGCAATATTTTCAAAAAAAAATTAAATGTTGACAAAAAAATCCAATCTATTTTCAATACCAAATTTTGTATGGATACCACTATCCCACTATAGACCATATTCCGATAAATATTTGTATGAGTGCTACATAGTTGAAATCATGATCCGATTCTTTCCATTTTCAACACAAATTGTTCTTTTATAATAGGAATAACGTATGCAAAAGTTCAATATATTATATGCTATATTTAACCCCTTGTGGACTAAGGCTTTAAATCGTTGAAAAAGTTTTATTTTTTTTTATTAAACATTAAAAATAAGGACTTCAGGAAGTTATTTACAAAATTTTAACTTTGTGGAAGACCTACAAGGTATCGAAAGGGACCTGCAGGATCCGAAAGGGACCTGGTACCGTTAGGTCAGTATCAGTCAAAAGATAAATGAAATCATCGCTTTTTTTTGTTTAAATTTTATTAATATATTGATTTGTTTTGTAACTTTTATAACATTTTCTATTACAAGTCGATTTTATGGTATATTACAACATAAATAAACATCACAATGAGAACATGTAATAATTCACCGTTATTCTGGGTAAGCGAGTTTGCCAATAGGCAAACAAAAAGTACTTTTGTAAGCATATTATTGGTATGGTACTTATAAGTACCGTCGGTCGACAAAGGGTTAAAGAAAATTTCAAAAAATTTTTGATGCCCTTCCCTGTAATCCAACTGGTATCTTCCACAGACCGACGGTCATAACTAGATCGTCTTAGAATTTCATAAGTACCCAATATATACATATATACTTTTGTGGATGTGAGATAAATATAACGATGTGTTACCAACGGAATCGCAAAATCAATATACCCCCCATCTTTTTGGTGGTAAGTACAAAAAAGGTAGTTTCAACTGATGTACCTATAATGGGTTAGCGTGGGAACCTATTTAAAATCTTTATTCGGCCTAATCAGAAACAAACTGATACTTTTCAAATGTAAATAGTTTTTCTTATAGAGTCGGAGAACTTTAAATTTAAATAAAGTAGAGAAAAACTTGTTTAATACCCATCCAATTGGCTTTGTTATTGTAATTAGATAATGTTTAAATATGATTTCGGGTGGCTAGCACATACATTCTATGTGATTATTACCAAATTCTAATTCTGCCAAAAAGTTCAAAATAAGGGCCACTTTAATATCTTGAAAGGCTAACTATTGCTCTATTTTATAAGTTTTTGTCAGATCGAGTGCATAGTTTATAAGTTCTATATGTATTATTTTGCAATCTGACCCACTGTTTGCAAAATACACGCACATTCATGTACAAATACAATGTATACATATGTATATTTTATTTAAAGAAAAGCATAGATGTATCAAATCAAAACAATCATAACAAGAAGATATGCAAAGCAATTCATGTGTACGAACTATAACAAAGTACAGTGATGGCTGTGAGAAATGAGATCATTACTGCAGTTTTCGTGATTGACCTCGAACTAGAGATTTTACCCATAATTTGGTTGGCTGTTATATTAGTCATGTGATAATGAAGAAACATAATTGACGCTGCATGGAACTGTTTGGTAGCTAATAAAGAGTGAGTCAGAAAAAACTTAAACACACTAATCCAGCTCTGCTCTGATTTTTTTTGTGCACAAAGACAAAGCTAATGCTGGGTTGAAGTCGTATACAGTTCAGAAAGTTCCAGATCGCAATGTGGTAAAGAACTTAGAAGCAAAAGAACGAGCGACAAATTTTATAAAAAACAACAAGTAAGAAAGTATAGTAGGGCAAGCCCTACCATATGACACCCAACAACGAGTATATGATTATAAACATATTTCTTTTGATATGAAACTTATTTGTATTGAATCCCATTTGAATACCAATATTTTTAAGATATTTATGCTCGATAAAGTGATTTTCGGAAGTGGGCCTTATATGGAAGCTATGAATAATAATGGTCCGAACGTCACAAAATTTGGTGGTAAGATTTGCGTATACATGAAACATATTTGTGCTGAATTTTATTTGGATACTGTATCTCTTTCGACTCAGAAAGAGATACAGGGCAAATTGATATACTTTAACCTGGGTGTTAGGGCATGTTACAAACATCAGCACTAACCCAATATACACTCCCCACTATGGTGGTGTAGGGTATAAATACACCTATTATGTGGATGATGAAATTTATTGGCAGACTTTTCACAATTTCCGGGTCAAAATTTTAATTTGACTGATGTACAAGAGAACAATACCGGACAAGAAAACAAACAAAATTCCCTAAGAAGTTTCTTGTGTGTGACATCAGGCACCATAAACTCAGAAATTTATATTATCATTGCATCATGCCACTATGGAAAAAATTCTCTTGAGTTGTATTCAAATAATAATGTCATTTTGTACCACGGCACTATGGTTCCAAATGGAATTTTTATGGCATAAATTAAAATAATCATGTCAGAGCTTTTAATTTCATCACATTTAATGTCCATGGCATATCAATAAATTTAAACCAAAAATATCCAATTGGACCACGCCCACACTAAATGGCAAGACATCCAAACTGAACTATTTTTTTATATGTAAAAGAAAATTATATACATATTGTTTTATTTGATTTTTTTTGTTAATATTCAGATTTTCATTGATTTTATGAAGAACACACTCTAATAGTATATCATATTTGCGCCCGTTTGTTGTCAAATCCGAAAGCATTTCGGTACGGGTAATCATAAATTGTGCTAAAATAAAATGACAATTTTGGGAGTTGGCTGAAAAATGCCGAATACTTCCACATTTAAACTTCCATACAAGTTCGTGGCAAAACACAACTTTTGGTCGACGGAACTTATAGGTTATGGCGGGACTACAAAACTACACAAACAATATCAAGAATTACGACATTGACTCAACAAAAATAAAATTCAAAAATATACCATGAAACTACTTACCTTGGGCTACATTTGCCATTTTTGAAATATTTTATAACTTTATTTTTTTAAGATTTGCTTGTTATAGAATTGTAACATTTTTTTAAAACTTATTTAAGAATACGTGTTTAAAGTTTCAACTTTGAAAGCCTAGCAGACTGTCAGTGGTGCCAATTGTGTTTTTTAAATATATTTTCATGATTGCTTGGAGTATTGCCTTTAGGAAAATAAATTAATTTTTAACAATTTAAAATTTTTTTTTTGTAATTTTTGCAAAAAAAATCGATTTGGACCATAGTGCACGGGAGACAAATTCAGCCAACTGTCCAGAACTTCGACTTGTGGAAATGTATAGGGCTTGTTTTTTAAAAAAAATTAAAGAACACAGAAAAAGTATTCGAGGACATGTCCAATTTTAATCATAAGTGCACCACCTTGTCCAGAAAGGTAACGGATGCAACTATAAAATCTAAATTTATAAATACGGAGTAATATGCCAAAATTTTAATGTTTAATCAATTCGTACAATATTTGAATAAATTAACATATTTTCGATAATTTTTATATTGAACGGTTTAGATCAGAACTGTCAACTTTTTTGATTTTAATTCATTATGAATTAGCAAAATTTTTAATTAATTTCTTTTTTAATAAAAAACAAGTAAGAAAGTATGGTCGGTCAAGCCCTACCATATAATACCCTACACTAAGTAAAAGAGCAAAAACATTTTTCTTTTAAAATTTCAATAATTTATATTTTTGAGTGATTTTCGGAAGTGGGCCTAATATGGGAGCTATGACCAATTATGGACCGATCAGCTTGAAATTAGGTCGTCTGATTTATGTCTTAATGCAAGTTATTTCTGTTGAATTTTGTGTATATATCAACATTTTTAGGAGATTTATGCACGTTTAAGTGATTTTCGGAAGCGAATCTATATGGGAGCTATGACTAATTATGGACCGATCGTAACAAAATTTGGTGACATGAATTTTGTATATATGAAACTTATTTGGAGCGAAATTTGTGTACATAAATATATAAATTAAACATTTATGATCGATAATGTCCAATTTCGAGAGGACATTTGGGGGCTAGGTGAAATAATGGACCGATTTCATCTAGTTTCAATAGGCTTCGTCCTTGGGCCGAAAAGATATGTACCAAATTTAATCGACTCAGAAAGTGATTCTAAGTCGATCGGTATACTTTAAGGTGGGTGTTAGACCAATATTTTTGAGCGTTACAAACATCTGCACAAACGCATTATACCCTCCCCACTTTGGTGGTGTAGGTATAATGAATTGAATGAAATTTTAATCAATTCAAACGAATAAGGAGAAATGAATTCCAATTCATTTCCAATTCAAATGAATTTGTAAAAATGAGTTGCAATTCGTTTCCAATTCATTTGAATTGAATTGATTTTGAATTAATTCAAATGAATTAGAAAAAAGAATTAGCAATTTAAATGAATGAAATCAAAAATGAGTTGCAATCAATCAAATTCAAGTGCAGATCTCTAGGCGGAATGAAAAATTTCTCCTACCATAATGAAAATATTCTGTACAAAAATTGAAAAGCCTTGTCCTGGATCCGCGCCTGATTAAAGAAAACATGGTGTTTGGAGTTTGTTTCTTCAAGAAGAACTGATTGTTGTTTTGAAATATGCTGAACGACAAAACACATTTAATATTCAAGAAGCAATTAATAACACTGCGCTAGTTGAAAAATTCAAATTACAATCAATTCAAATGAGTTGGAAATGAATTGCTAATTCTTTTCTCTAATTCATTTGAATTAATTCAAAATAAATTCAACTCAAAAGAATTGGAAATGAATTACAATTCACTTTGGCAAATTCATTTGAATTGGAAACGAATTGCAATTCATTTTTACCAAATTCATTTCAACTGACTCAAATTTCATTCAATTAATTTTTTTGTGTGAATGATTCGCGAATTAATTAAAAAATGAATGATTCATTTACAGCTCTGTTTAAGGTATAATATTGATGAATCGTTAAGTCGACTCTGATTTGATTCTGAGTCGATCGATACACTTCGAGGTGAGTATTAGACTAATATTTTTGGACGTTACAAACACATATAGCCCAAATATGAAAATAAATTCCCCGGGAGTTTTTTCCCTTTTCTTTTTTTAACATAGAATTTGAATAGCGAAAATGAGAAAAGGGAAAAAACTCCCGGGGAATTTTTTTTTCATAATTTTGCTGATAATACCCTAGTGTAGGCTGTAATGACTATACTTAGGGAAACTAAAGTGGCAATTGACTTCATGTCAGATAGTTTGTAGTGTTTATGATGATCACAAATGATCATCGAATAAAACTTAAGTTTATTAATAAAAAAGTGTTTTTTGGCATTAGGAAATTTTGGTGAAGATAAACAGACTAAATAGTAAATATCTAATAACAAAATGTATAAATCACGTTTGTCAACTTTATTCAATTCTTCAGAATTTAGCAATTTACCGTCTTTATAATATTAGGCTTTACTGTGTACATATGTATGTTTGTACGATATTCTATTGAAATTTAGTTAGATGATATTTAATTGGAACACATATGGGCAATTCCATATCATCGTACATGACATTTGTACGCCTATAGAGTGGAATAGATTTTACAAAAATAAGAGTTACTGAAAAATAATTTAGTCTTTATGTTCCATTCAGAGGGTACTATAATTAAAAAAAAAAAATAAGTTCTTTCGCAACATTGTTGTCCAAAATATGGAGCGAAATAAGCGTATACGTGATATAAAATGGAAGTAATTTTGAGTAGAAATATGCGAAAATTTGCGAATCGTTAGAGGCGTAATGTTTCCTTTTAATTTCTTACACTAAACCAAATATTTTGCCTTTACAATCCGTCATATTTAAATACAAAAAAATTTTGGATGATTTTATAATAAATAAAATTTAATATCGAACGTGACATACCGTACATGACTGATTATTCTCTTATAATAAAACAATATATATTCTGTAAATATATGTATACAAAAACAAAAAAAATAAATATAAAATATATATTCGGTTTCAATAAACAATTTGATAATAACAAAAAAACAATCAGAGTCAAATTCTATTTAAACTACATGCTAATTGGGAGCTTAGTTTTCGCCGCAATTTGAACCTATAACAAATAAATTAAAAACTTAAAATGTTGTAATAAGCCCTAAATACTTTCACATAGTAACATTTTAGAGTTTTCTACTATTCAAATCATCTTGAAAAAAAACCTTCAAGAATTTTTCAGTCGTGGTTGTCATTCTCGTGGAATTGCCCATATACTGTTACCTATACAAATAATTCCAAATACATATCGTCGAAGCGACGACAAAATCACCTATAAGCACAATATTCCCATTTTTAACACAAATTTTGAGTAGAAAAAATTGAAAATGGAAAAAAACTCCCGCGGATTTTTTCTTCTTTTTGTAAGAATTTTTAAATTACACTTAAGTCATTTGGTTGGCGCAGCGACGCTACGTACGTCTACGCTCGTACATAAGATAAAACAAAAATTAAATTTATGATCAGCAGCGTTATACAAAATGTAGCATTAACAGAAATTTAAGTGTCAAACACTAAAATTTACAATTTGTACATAACTTAATTTGAATATTCTAAAGATATGTTAAGAAATCAAAAACTGTTTTATAATTTTCCAATATCGATTGCTACCTATATGCAAAAGTATTTTACAGTAATTTTACTGGACTTAATTAAATTTAACTTTATTCTACCTATTGTAGGGCATTAGAATTATGCATAGAAAATCAATATACTTTTAAAACAACCAAAGCAAATGCAAATATTACTAAAAATATTTGTATTTTAATTGTGTTTCATAAGAAAGATTTATTCAACCATAATGAAGCAACAAAATCTGCAGTAGCAACCAACAACAGTAAAATTAATTAAATTTATTTTCTTTTGTTTTCATTACATTCATTTCTATGATTGTTTAAACATATTGCAAAGAAATCTAAATATTTATTTTATAATTTTTTTTTTCAAATTTATTTAAAAAAAATAAATGTGTGTATATGTATTAGGGTAGGTTAATTTTTAAAAACAAATCTTAAATCTTTATGCCTTACGGCGGGTACTAGGTTTAATATTAGACCCATAGTTTCTTTTGGTAATTTTCTTAGAATTTTGAGTAGATTGAACCACCCTAGTGTATATTTAGTTTGTTAAAAAGATAAACAATATTTTATTTATTTTCTTTATTTTAAATTTATTATTTTTCTTTTTTTTTTGTTTAAAATGTTCATTTATGGTGAAAATTAACTTAAAATGTATTTTTTTCAATCAAATTTCTTGTTTCCATTGAAAAACAACATACATACATAAAAAGTTTAACAAAAGTTTATTCTTACAAGTTTTAGGAAAGAATAAAAAGATATTTGTAAAGAAATCTACAAATTGTTTTTCTTATTTCTTCACTTTTCGAAAGCATTAAGTCTTTAAATCTTAGAATATTGAGAGAAAAAAACTATACAGGGGTTAGTTTAAAATGAACAACTTTAAAATGTTTTCTAAAAATTTGTTATGAAAATTAAATGAAACGTGGGTTAATAGTAGTTTAAATGAAAAAAAATTTAACCTAATCCAGACTATAAATCGGTAAATAGTGGCCAAAATGAAAGCCAGATGATAATTTTTCATTTGAAAATTAAATGAAACATAAACTTGGCTATTAGTCGGTAAATAGAGGTTCAAATTGAAAAAGGTTGATAATCTGTGATTTTTGACATTTTTAACTAAAGATATAATGTTCACATAACCATTGAATGACAGATAAACGCTGCTATCAGCCCAATTATGAAAAAAAATTCCCCGGAAGTTTTTCCATTTTCTTTTTTTAACATAGAATTTGAATAGGAAAAATGAGAAAAGGGAAAAAACTCTCGGGGAATTTTTGGGCTGTATGTGTCGCTAAGTTGGTCAAGAAACTCGAAGAACTCGACGAACAACTAGCTGCAGAACAACCAATATGCAGACGTTTTTTCAAAGAAATTGCTGAACATTTGAAGTGGAAAAATCCCCATTTACATTTCGACTGGTTGTATTAAATTTCCCATCGCTTTCTGCCAGTTCACCGAATCAAAATCCGAACTCATCTGCAAGGTGCTTCCAAACATTGAACAAAAATACATGATTGGTTGAGCGAACACTGATGTCGACGAATTGAATTTTCAGATTCAAAGTGAAATTGCTCGCGCTTTCTGAGCCAATTAAATGATGTCCGTCCATCTGTAAACCTTGTGCACAAAGTACAGGTGGCAAATTTTGACAAAATTTGGTACATACAATTTTTTCGGGCCATTTTTCACCTAGTCCCCATACAAATGTCGTCCCGAAGTTGGACTTTATCAGAATTTATATTAAATGTTTAATTTATATAGGTATCTACATAAATTTCGCTCCAAATAAGTTTTATATATACGGAATTCATGTCACCTAATTATATGATGATCGATCCATATTAAGTCATAGCTCCCATATAAGGCCCGCTTTCGAAAATCACTTTACAAATATTGGTCCACATAAAATTCAAGTGAAATATGTTTCATATAGACATAAATGACACCACCTAATTTTATGGCAATCGGTCCATAATTAGTAATAGTTCCCATATGAGGACCTTTTCCGAAAATCATTCACGAAAATAAATTATTGAAATTTTTAAAGAAAGTATGGTCGGGCTTAGCCGTCCATACTTTCTTAATTGTTTTTGTTTAGATATGTTAATTTTTGGTCTTACAAAAAAACTACAAGTCAATTTCTCAATTAGATTAAAAAATATGACACTTTAAAACTCCGTCTTTCAAAAATATTGCATTTTTTCATACTTAAAAATTTGTATAAATTGTCTAAATATTATATTCAACAACAAGACAGTTGCCTTGAAATTTATTTCAAGCTTTCCGTTTTCTGATCCCTGCTTTGGGATTTTATAGCATGTGGCCCAAAGATGAAATTTTGATAAAAAAAAATTGGTAAAATTGCGAAGGGCGTAGGGGCGACATATTCAAAAAATGTTTTTTATACCAAAATGTTCTCCGTAGAGAACCTTACAGAAAAACATAAAATTGTTATATGTTTATAAAGAAAGTTTTTTTTTAATAAAGTCACCTTTTCGTACAGCAAAAATCTAATATTTTTTAAATTTTTAAATTGAAAATCGTTTATTTTTGGATCAATAATTGATATTGCTCTATAACTTTTGTATATTATTGTTAATTTAGTTGTCTAACTCTAAATATAGATCCAAAAGTACGACCTATATTTTTAAAAAAGCGGACCAAGGTATGGCAAAATTATAAATTTTTAAATGCCTACAACTCTGAAATTATAAGAGACAAATTGCACACGCATGTTTTTTCAAGACTTAGCCGAGCGTTTTCCCAAGATATAAAAATTTTAGAAATCAGATGGGAAACCAAAAAATATCACGTGTTTAGACATGCCGAAGGTACCCTACTTTGAGCCCTCATACCACAGCCCCTGGAGCATTTGTAGGACACTTTTTTATTTTTTCGAATTTTATTCCGATCGGACCAGCCGTTTAGAAATGCCAGATTTAATTCCAAAAAAATTTTATTCTGCCCGGTGCGTTGACCGCCATTATTCAAACCTTCAAAAAAATTATGATACCCGAAAAGCAATTGAAGTGACTTGGTCACCAAATGAACTCCAATACATAGACTAATTCTAAATAGGTTCAACGTGATCTTCCATTGTAGCAAAATAGACCAACATTATAATTGTATTGCGACATATGTATACTAAATTAAATCGGAAAGTGATTCTGAACTTATCGGTATACTTAGAGATGGCTTTGGCACTATGATTTCAATTCGTTACAAATATCTTGATAACCTCCCCACTATAGTGGTGTAGCCCATTTTAATAACGTAATAACAAAAAAATATTAAAAAACTAATAAACAAGTTTTGAACACACCTCTTCTATTCTAACATTCATTTACACCCCAAAGAAGTTTGGGCACAGATTATTATTGTTTTGTTTCCGTTTTCTTGGTTTACATTGAACTTGGGTGGGTTAATAAAATGTTTATAAAAAAGTTTGACTTTTATTTGTTTAGTTGTTTGTATAAAATTCAGTTAAAAGTTTTTGACGAGACACTGAAACGTATACGGAATAAATTTGCATGTCTACCAAACACTCATACGCCAGGGGTGCTCCACAACTAAGGGAATTAATATCTGTCTACTAGTATTAGGTTTATGAAAATATTGAAAAGAAATAACAAGCATATTAAAGTCAAAGTGCATTTTTTTTCTACATCATTTACCAAATACATTAAGCTTAATTTAGTTATTAGAGAAAAATATAAGCAAAATAAAATCGATTACGATGTTCGAAATAACTATGTGTTTTTTCTTAATAATTATAATTGTTGCAAAAATCATTGAAATGTAAAGAAAATCTATGTAATCGCATTAGTAAACTGCAAATATAAAGTATAATTTAAAAATTGTTGTTGATTTGTTTGTTTTATTTTATGAACATTTTATAATTTTATAAAAATAACATTTAAATTCCTTTGAAATCAATATTTTAATTATGTTAAAAATTGTTCATGTATCATTTCATTTTATTTTTAAATGTCTTACTCTTTTTTAAGAAAACAAGAAAAAAAGTATATTTTTTACACAAAACTGTATAATTTTCTTATCATTTTCTTTTCAGCTTGATTGGTTTTATAAAAGAAAAAAAAAAACTAAAGTAAAAAAAGAAATCACATTGTGTATAAGAAAACAACAAAAAAAAAATGTATAATTTGCATATAAATTATAGTGAAATTATTCACACAGCAAAATGCATACGTGAATGCACACACTCAGGTGCGGATCCACAGGGGGGGGGAAAGGAAAAAACACATTTTACAAGAAATGTTAGAAAATTTTAAAACTTCTAGATTTATTTCTTTTGCTACACATTTCAAGATTCTACACATTCTGATTATTTTTCCATATAAACTTTTACTTGAACTGGGATTAGAAAATAAGCTCCCAATAAAAACACTAAATTCAACACAGCCTTCCCACAGTACTGAGCTTTGGTATAAAAGAAATAACAGTTTTTAAATAATAAAAAATAATGTACCATAAGGTTATCCAAATTATTCGAATTTTCTCTTGTTCGAATAAAACAAATAATTGGAATAAGAGATTTTAACTTGTTCGAAAAATTCGTTCACACATTTAAAATTAATCGAATAATTTAAATTGTTTAATAAGGTAAAGAATGTAGTTTTGATGTAGTTTTTATACCCTACACCACCATAGTGGGGAGGGTATTATGCGTTTGTGCAGATGTTTGTAACGCCCAAAAATATTGGTCTAACACCCACCTTAAAGTATACCGATCGACTTAGAATCACTTTCTGAGTCGATTAAACGATGTCCGTCCGTCCGTCTGGTTGGCTGGCTGTCCATGTAAACCTTGTGCGCAGAGTACAGGTCGCAATTTTGAAGATATTTCGATCAAATTTGATACATAAATGGCCCAAGAACGAAGCCTATTGAAACTGGCTGAAATCGGTCCATTATTTCACCTAGCCCCCATACAAATGTCCTCTCGAAATTGGACTTTATCGGTCATAATGTTTAATTTATCTATGTATCTACACAAATTTCGCTTCAAATAAGTTTTATATATACAAAACTCATGTCACCAAATTTTGTTACGATCGGTCCATAATTAGTCATAGCTCCCATATAGACCCGCTTCCGAAAATCACTTTAACGTGCATAAATCGCTTAAAAATGTTGGTAAACACACAAAATTCAACATAGTTAAATTTAATATAGACATAAATCACTCGACCTAATTTCATGGTGATCGGTCCATAATTGGTCATAGCCCCCATATAACCCCACTTCCGAAAATCACTCAAAAATATAAATTATTGAAATTTTAAAAGAAACATTTTTTTTGCTCTTTTTCTTAGTGTAGGGTATTATATGGTCGGGCTTGACCGACCATACTTTCTTACTTGTTTTTAAATATTTTTTGTTAAAGAAAAACAAAAAATAACGTTAAAGTTATCAATTCAGGTATTGATAATGTTAAAAAAGGCCATCATTAAATTTAGAGAATTACACAAATCTGTCCAAAGTTTATTATCATTGTCAGTGAACGTGGCCAATTTGAAGTCAGACAGTGCATGATTGACGTATTTATAAATTTATTACCATGTTAAACAAAGATATCCAAAGATATCAAATGTTCAACATCATATATAAGAGGAACTTTCAACCTTATTTTAATAAATAACAAATATTTTATTCCGTAACTTTTATTTTCATTGGTTGAAGTCCTAAATTAAACATTTTGGAAGACATGTTTTTAGAATTGTAACTTCCTGCAGTAATATTTATGTATTTATAGAAGGAACTATAGGACCACTCATCTACAGTGATCGTAAGACTCCCTTTATCTTTAGTTATTTGTCGAATTATGACAAATTTTAAGCAATTTAATAAATTTAAATATATATATATCGCATTGGTTCCTCTAAAAAGCGTCAACTCAAAATTTTAAAATGTTCAGTAGAAGCAAAAAACTATTATATTTTCAATACATTATATTCGCCAATATTTTTTGGCGAAAGAGTAGAGAAAATGATAGCAGATTTTTACAGTGGGTAGATATGACCACTGCACATCGATTTCTTGCAAAAAGTGAAAATTGAAAAATTTTGAGTTGACGCTCTTTAGAGGAACCAGTGCACAGTGGGGCAGAATCTAACTTTTTTGGAAATAAATCTGGCATTTCTAAACGGCTGGTTCGGTTGGGATAAAATTTGAATTGGTCGTAGCCAAGGAGCATTTGAGTTTAAGTTATTAAAATGGATCCTACAAATGCTTCAGGGGCGGCGTTATAATTCTCTTATAATTTCCTAGTTATAGGCATTTCAAAATTTAAATTTTAAAATTTTGTTATACCGTGGTCCGCTTTTTTAAAAATATAGGGCGCACTTTTGGATGAAATGGACTGGAATTTTTTTGTTAGTTAGACAACTAAATTACCAACAACATACAAAAGATTTTAGAGCAATATCAATTACGAATCCAAAAATAACCGATTTTCAATTTAAAAATTCAAAAAATAGTATATTTTTGCTGTTTTATGGACAAAAAGGTGACTTAACTCTTTTTTAATAAATAACAACTTTCTTTAAGAACATATAACAATTTTATGTTTTTCTATAAAGTTTCTTTACGGATAACCTTTTATTATAAAAAACATGTCCTATTTTTCGAACATGTCGGCCCTACGCCCTTTGGAAATTGACCTGTTTTTTATCAAAATTTCAAATTTGGGCCACATGTTCTAAAATCCCAAAGCTGGGATCAGAAAGCGGAAAGCAGTTTTGGAAACCCTGATGTGTTCCCTTTTTATCCCTAAAGTAGTTTCCCAGCCCCGAAGGAAATGTGGACCCTATAGGCAAAATTGTAAAAAATACCATTTTTGGGATTTTAGCTCCAATTTTTAGGAATTGTCAAAGATGCCCTTTGACAAGTTTTTTTACACCTTGTTATTTAGAATGAGAAACTTAAAAAACGTTGAAAATGTCATTGAGTTTCGCTAATAAATAAAGATTTTATTACATATTACATATTTATTGAGTTTTTAAAACTAAAATTTTGTATCAAAATTTTAATAGGATTGCAAATATTAGGAACAATTTGATCGACATTTATTCCGACCTATATTGTTTTTTTTAGATACGTTAATTTTTGGTCTTACAAAAAAAAATTTCAAATCAATATCTCAATTATATTCAAAAATATGCCACTTTAAAACTCCGTCCTTCAAAAATATTGCACTTTTTGATACTTTTTTTTATAGTAAATTCGTCAAGTACATACGAAACGATATGTGGACATATGTGGAACAGGGTCTTTGAATGTAATTTTGCAAAAAAGCGATTTGAACTTGTGTAAAACTTCAAATATAATTAAAACACTTAAGTTAACATAGTAGCTAGATGAAGCCGATATCCATTTTAATAGTATTTTTGATAGTGCAAATCAATTTTTGAGACGATGGAAATCCCAGTTGTAATGTAATTTTATCGCATTGCCAGTTAGTAATGCTACAGCTGAAAGTTCATTATCAAATCTTTGCCGAATAAAGACATATCTAAGGCCAATAATGTCCGAGGATAAGTGAAATATGTCCTTACAAAGTTATTGACAAATATAATTTAAATATTGTGTACGTTGTTACACAAATACAGTACAAAATGTAAATATACTTTATATATAAATTTAAAAGTATATAGAAAATATTTACAGTAGATTATAATTAGATGGACAATTATATATTGAATATAAATTTTATTTCATAATTCGTAAAGGGTTCCTCCTAATTTTACCACGCTTATCACAACTTTGCACACACAATCAGAATTTTTTGTCGTTATTGCCATATTTGTTATCAGCGTGATATAGTTGTATGAAAAAAATGTTTTACATAAGGACACCTCTACAACTTTTTTTTATTTTTTTTTTAAACTATCTTCCGTTCTCTGTTTTATTAAATAAATAATATTGCTTTGAATGAAATGCATGTAAACATAAAATATATGAATGTACTTATAAATATGAAATAAAATCGAATATAAATTTAATTTCAATAAACTTTTTTAATTGTTTAATTAACTTGAATGATAAAATAAGTTTTCAAAAAAAAAACTAAAAATGTTGGCCCCCCAAATTCTTTGGCTGGATACGCGACTGCACACATACCATGGCAATGTACACTCGAACACACATAAACACAATGTCATGATCATGTGTGTGAGTGAAAATTTAAAAAAAAAATAATTTCAAAGAAATTAGTTGAAAATAAGAAAGGAAACATATTTTTTAACAAATATACTGTAACAAAAAATTCAAATTAGTTTTGAGTACACTACTGTAGTATAGAGTACACTGGAGTAGAGTGCATTACTCTAGTAGTAGATTAGAGCAGAGATGCGTGTTCATATTGTTCAGAATACGAAGATTTTCGTCAATTTACATGTACACAACCCGAATGTAAACAATAAAGCGTAAAAATACAAATATTTCATGCAGTTGCATGATGTTATTGCGAATATTTTATTTTTTACCCATACACAAATTAAATGTCTCTATTTAATTACTACTAGAGTACCCTACATTAGTATTTATTCATTTCAAATTCACTGACATTTTGAATAGAACACTAATAATATTTATCTTTTGCGGCTCAGAAATATTTACTCTTTCAAATTTACTTATTTTGATGATAAACAAATTTAATATATTCTTAATTAAACACTAATACTAGCCGTCATTATTATTATAACTACTTAACAAATATTTTAATTTTCAAATTTTGCCTCGTTTTTATATATAAGTAATTCAGAACAAGTGCTGTTAAAACTGTCAATTTCACATGTCATTAGGTAGGGCAATTATTGTTATTGTTGTTGCTGCTGTTGTTGTTGTGGCACCCAACAAAACAGTTAATTAATGTTCTTAAGTTTATCAAAATTTTACGCTCATTAGTGGCAACAACACAATCTCAACATCATCAACAGCTACAGAAACAAACAACAACTTAAGGTGAAACTTCACAAGAATAAATTGGTTTCTGAAGTTGTTAACAATTATCAAGTATTTTGTGAATGAGTAAATGAATGATTGTTTTGAAAAAGAATAGTCTTTAAATTGTCAAAACCAAAAAATATATGAAATGCTTATTTAAGTTTTGGACAATTGATTGAGTGTGCACGACCGAAATAAATATAAATTAATTAATTTACAAAAGTAAAAGCAATTACCTTGAAGAAGAGTTGAAAAAGTATATACCTGTAAAACAATAGGAAAAAAATATTAAAAAAGTTGATTTTAAAATAGAAGCAGTTTATTTATATGTATTTGAAATTTAATAACTAATAAGTAAGTGATTTTTAATAAGTTAGAAAGAATCCTAGTTAAAAGGCGAAATTTTTATGTATTGTATTTTGGGAAAATTCATAAAATTGTTTTCAGGTTTTGTAAATAACTATTTTTATACTGAACTGGTTTATTGGATCTTAAAAGACAAACTGCTTAAGACAATCATTAACATTTCTATGTTAATCTCATTAAGTTCAGTTGTCTATTTAGAACGTGAGCATAATTTTCAGTGTTTCAGACGAAATGACATTCTTATATATACCCTCATACTACTTTTTAATTTTTGTTCCTCTATATGTGGAAGGAAAAATATGGTACTTTTTTAAAATTCAACTGGTCTTGGTACTTTCCATAAAAAGTAAATAGAAATTATGGAACACCTGGTGAATCTGTTGAACTATAATTGGGAAAGCCCCAAAACTTGGCGAAATTTACTTCACTACCATTGTGTGCTTCTTTGCGAAAATGGGCGGAATTGGAAAATAGGAATGGCACCACACTTGAAATTTAACTAAAAATAGGACGGATCGGAACATGGGGTGTGGATCCTCCCATACAATGTATATAGTTATTTTCGAATATCTGCAGACCTATAGCTGACAAATATCTACCTTATTATTGTACATAGTTTGGCTAAAAATGGGCGGGATTGTATTAATGGGCATGGCATCTATCACACAAAGTAAATAGTTTTATTCCAATATCTCGAGAACTGTAATTGTGAAAGTCTTTAAACTTTATACGAATAAATTTCATATCACTGCATTAAATTTAACCAAAACAAGTAAGAAAGTATGGTCCGTCAAGCCCGACCATATAATACCCTACACCAAGTAAATGAGTAAAAATATTTTTCTTTTAAAATATCAATAATTTATATTCGTGAGTGATTTTCGGAAGTGGACCTTATATGGGAGCTATGACCAATTATGGACCGATCACCATAAAATTAGGTCGTGTGATTTATGTCTATATGAAAGTTATTTATGTTGAATTTTGTGTATATACCAACATTTTTAAGTGATTTAAGCACGTTAAATTTGATGACATGATTTTCGTATATATAAAACTTATTCGGAGCGAAATTTACACACATCTGCACAAACGCATAATACCCTCCCCACTATGGTGGTGTAGGGTATAAAAATGTGATGGATCGGAACAGGGGTGAGTCACCATATTATGGGTCCTCATAAGATTCTAAGACGATCTAGGTACATCTGTCCGTCATGCCAATCAGATAGATTGAAGTATTTCAAAAACAGAGACATACAAATTTTATTTACATATCAAGAGATTCCGATTTCGTATTATTTATATCACTCAAACATACAGATGAAATACAAATATTATCGCGTGTTTGTTTTTTAACCCTAGGTATCAATATTTATTGCCGCAATTTTCAATTTAGATTGCGTCAATAAAATTTGCGATTTGTAGACCGCAATTGCCATATGTAGCAATCCATTGCGCAGTGATTGCTCTGCTGATTAGTTGAGTAATTATTGCTAAGCAATAAACTGTCAGTTCAATTGTCATTAATGTAAAATTTCTTATTTTTATGATTCGGTGTGATTAATGCATACACATTTAATTTATTTAAGTACCAAAAGTAAAAAACAAACAAAGAAATTAGTGGAAAAAATAATTCAACACAAAGTATAAGCAAAATACAACTCAGTTTTTCATAGAACTTCTCGCGTTGAAAATTTTGTATTTGTGACAAACGTTTCCTCTACCTAAAGCAATCAACAATCGCTGTTGTTCTGCCGACGCACAGTGGCGCCGTTTGAGTTTTTTCGTTGCAAAAATCATAACTTTTGAACCAAATTAGATAATCAAAAAATTTAAAAGGCATATGATAGATAATTGATCAGCCTATGAAATGAGTTGAAAATGGTTCTACGTCTTTCAGGTGCCTACTTATGGGTTAGCAAAGTTGAAATTTGTGGAAGAATCAATTTTATGGGAAGTAAAATAAAATATGTATTTTTTAAAATTTTTTAATTTTTATGTTTCTTTTTAAAGGCTTTTATGATTCAAAATTATTCCAGAAGAGATTAAAAAAAAATTTTTGGTTGGTTTTTCACGGTCAACCACGTCTTTTTCAAAATTTTACCTCTAGCAAAAAATGGGGCAAGAACGGGCAGCTGGAAATTTTTGCATTAGGTAAAGGAATAATCAAAGAACTTATTTTGAAAATATGGCAAATATAGGAATTGATAGTTTTTTTTTATTTTCCATCAAAGTTGAGAAATATTGGATAGTTCGTAAATATCGATTTACCTGGACAAATACAAAGCAAACAGTACAATTTTTGTTTATTCTTTTTTTAGTAGATATATCTATCAAAAGAATCAAAAATAATGACGATCAGTTACATAGTTTTCGATATATTGTATCTGAAAGCGGACCAAATTAACTAAAAATTGGCAGTTTTTTTGAAAACTGAAAATCAGTCAACTTTGAAGGGTTATATCTTCTGAACCTGATTGTAATAAGAGTAGCATTTTTGAAATCGTTGGACAATTTACTGTAAAAGAGGTTTATTCAATATTTATTAGGGGCACATTTTGATTTTTGCACCTAAATTGTTCCACGGGCGCCACTAAGCGACGTTTTTGCTTGTGCTTAGCAATAGAAATTGCTACGTGGAGACATATGGTAACATACAACATTGAGCCTGATCATAATTGGACAAGATACAAGATCCCAATAAAGTCTGTCGTACATAGTATGACTCATGGCCACAACCTTCAATAAGCCTCTGTAGAATTAAAGAAGGAGTAACGCAAATCTAAAATAACTTCGTAACATGTAGTTAGGTACCAAAGTTATCGAGTGAGATAAACAGTTTTTTTGAAGTTTCATATTATGTATTCATGTTTCATATTATGAATAACAGTAAGACTGAAAGAGATATTTGAGGGGATTAATATTCCAGAAAGTATTTTAAGGTTTCGAGCTTTGAACTAGAGCTGGTAGGAAGAAACTAATGACGCCATCATCATGAGCAGATGAAAATACTTAAGTCAGAGTAATTTCATAATTCAGCAGACAAAATTTTCATTTTTATATTTTTATTTTTTTTTTTTTTGAAAAAAAAATTACTTTTTTAGGGTAATGATTGCAAAAATCTGGTAAAAAAATGTTCGAACATGACTGTTTGAAATTTCGAACACTGGCGCTTATCCTATATTGCTTTTTATAAGTGTGTTTTAATTTTATTTACATTAAAAAAATTGAAATATTTTAATAAATAATAAAGGGAAATATAAAAGAAAGTGTAATTATGTTTGATTGCGAATTTGTGTTGATACAGATGAAGATCCAGGCAGCGATCCAGGCAGAGAAGACCACCGAATCCAGTGACGACATACATTTCCAAATGGAAACTAGTTTCTATATTTATTTTATATATAAGTATTTATAAGTATTGTATTAAAAAAATTAAAAAAATAAAGAAATTGTTTTTTATATTAACTATTAAAAAACTAGAAAGGAAAAATTGTCAGGTGTCAAATCGTACACGAACGGTATCAAGTCGATAACTTATGGTGTCAAATTGACACCGTTCGTGTACAATTTGTACACATACGGGGTTGATACACTATTGACACCGGTGTCAAATTGTACACGGATGTATTAATTTTTTCGCTGGATGTATTTGTGTTATTATAATAAAGTTTTTATAACATTTCGATGGACTTGAAAATTAACGATTTGTCAAACTCTCGAGATTATAACTACAAAACCTACACAGAGAAAACAGATTCGTGATAGCAACCGAATTTGTTGCCAATCGAATGATTCGGTTGCACACATAGCATTTTTCAGTTCTAACAACAAAAAGTCAATTGTTAAAAAAGAATTCAGTTGAGACAACCAAACTTTACTTACGCATTCCAAAATATTGTAGCCACAACTGTAAAATTCGGTCACTAAGATAGAAACATTTGATTAGCAACAAATTCGGTTGCTATCACGAATCTGTTTTCTCTGTGTATTTTTCTTCAGGGACACTTTATGGACTTTTAATAGAGTTAGAAGGATACGTAGGAGAAAACTTTATTAGTAATTAAAGGGTATATTTTCTATGCTAAAACTAAAGAATGAAGAAATATATTTTAGTTTAACAGCATTTTACAGTAAAAAGCAATGAGTTAGTGAAACAATTTCTAAACATTGAATGTATATTAATTTATATACATAATGGTAAATTTTCAATACTTAAAAAAATGTAATGAAATTATTAATGAAATCTGCTCTAAATATATTAGAGCAGAAATTCCACAATAAACAATGATAGTAAGTAGGTTGGCCTATTCTTTCTATCCATATTTCATTTCATGCTAAATGTTTCAATGTCTTAAATATCTGTGTAGACTAAATATTTTGTAACCAATTTATAATTATATGTATGAGTAAATATGATGTATAAAAAGCGAAGGAAAAGAAAAAATGCCACGTATAAAAGTAAGAACATAAATAAATTTCGTTCATTCGATTTACTTTATTGGCCATAATTTAATATTATTACTTTTATACTATATATAATTTTTTTTTTATTTTTACTTTGCAAATGTATTCCTTCCACCTCATATAATTTGTCGCATATTGCATGGCTGTGTGTTGCATTTACATCAGCACACATTAAATACGAGTTCATGTAGCTTATAAAAATGTTTTGCTTTCCTTTCCTCTTCTATATAATTTTATCATATTTAAAATTTTTTATTTTTTTTTTTCTTTATTTGTCGTTGTATTAAATCTTTACGTGTTTCGCAATAGAATGAAAGCAATGCTTGCTGTTTGTGTGGAATGAATAAAAAAGAAGAACGTGAGTTATTTTATTATCAATATAAACGGAAGCTAATAATTTTCTATGTTGCAAGAGCAAAAGGTGAACAGAGATGTTTAAGCAGCGATGAGGCATCATGATTAAGATAGGGGTATTGGGGGCATTATAATGTTATATTTTACAATATGCAGTTATAAATGCCTGTCAGTCTTTCTTATAATCGTTTACTTAGTTAAGCTTGCCAATGTTTGTTACTGACAAGCAAACACGCATTTATAGCTAATATTGCAACAGACACATACAATAAATTTTGATTTTAAATACCATTATGATATTTATGATAACGCGACATTAATGCGATTATATGTATTGCGACATTGATTTAATCTAAGCCAATTCCTGATTTTCAATAAAATAAACGTTGTACAAGTAGACAAATACATAGATTGAAGTTTATTTATGTGGTTGTGGTTACGCAGATAGATGATGGGAAATTTCTATCACAAGATTTATTCATTAAATATGCAAAATTAATACATAATTTAAATATAGAAAATACTCAATTATTAGATAGTATGAAAAATCCTGTATGCGATGGAAAGCTTTCCTTAATTTAACTATCATCTGGTGATCCTTTACAATAGCAGCATGCTTGGATATCTCTTCGATTCATAAGATGCATTTTTGTTCGTCATCTACAATTATTAGATGACTATTTCGATTTTTACCGAACAATTTTATAACTAATTTAAAAAAAAAACATATTTATGATGATTTGAAGTTGTAACTTTATAGAGCAAAACGATGTGATCGAGAAAAACTAAAAGTATATCCGTACTCTATTTACTCCAACAAAACAGAATTTATATATACGCAATTCCATGTCATCGTACGTGATAGCAAAACAAAGGAATATCGTGCGTAGATATGCTAATCGGGACTGATTTTTGAAAATCCTTGGGATCGGGATTTGGTAAAGAATCCCGAAACCCAGGGGAAGTAAATTTTTTTTTTAGCAATTAATTTTTATTAGACACTAAAAAGTATACTATTGCCTCTATGGTTTCGTCTGCCATTCTGGAACGAATTTTGTTTCCGACATATGCTGCTGCCGAAAAACATCTTTTATATTGGCAAAACCGTTTGCAAATACTTACAAAAAATCTGCAAGTATTTTCCTCTTGTTCCTTCAGAAATAAAGTGAACTATTTCTTTTGCAAGTTGCAAATCTACATTATAACTTGGTTTCGTTATTGTTATTTGGGTTTTTTACATTTATTAATATCTTTTAGCCTTTGAATATCGAAATATTTTCATTTTGTTCGAGCTCCTCATCTGAGATAAAATCAATTTCATTTGAAGAGGATTTAAATTGAGTTTTGTTAGATAACTTACAAAAAAAAGGTGAAGAATTGATTTTCTATAGCCCCACTCAAGGAAAACTAAAAATACCATTTTCCTTTATTAACTATATTGTAGCAGGAGTTGAGCTTAACAACATTGCTGAACATAACTTTGCGATATTCGGGCATGTAGAATGTCAAAATGAATGAAAAATGCATACAAAAATTACAATTTCCCCTATTTATTTATGAAAAACGGGATTTGGAAAATCGTATATCGTGCGTGACATACCGTACGTGATAGATTTTTCTCTTATAGTAAAGCAATATATATTCTGTAAATATATGTATGTATACAAAAACTATAAAATAAATAGGAAAGGTATGTATATTCGGTTTCAATAAACAAATTTATAATGGAAAAAAAATTGGGAGCTTAATTTTCGCCGCCATCTTAGCCTGAAACATAACAATTAAATTAAAAAAATTAATAAGCTCTAAATACTTTCACATAGTAAATTTTTTGTGTTTCCTGCTATTCAAATCATCTTGAAAAAAAGTTTCCAGGATTTTTGTTTTTTCAGTCGTGGTTGTCATTCTCGTGGAATTTACCATTTACCCTTCATATTTTTTTGTTCACTTTTGTATCATTGTGTTTTTGTCGTTTAGTGTTTGATGTCAAAAACAGGTTAGTTTACTTCCTACGAATATGTAATTATCGGGACCGTCTATCATACGAGAATTATGTTCCTGATAATGAGTCAACTGCTAAGAACAGAATAATAATATCTCACATTTCGTATATCGAATAAACCGGGTTTTTTTCGCATAGCCGGTATTTTCTAAAAGTGTGTTTTTAAAAAAAATCAATATACTCCAAAGCAATTAAACTATGCTTTATTCCTAAGAGATTACACTAGTCTACAAGGTTTTTGCTCATGAATTGAAACATATGGGGATTTGTGTATTTAGGTCGTCTAACTTCGGAAAAAATATTTAAAAAAATCCTGTAGCTAGTTTCTGTATTTCTCGCATCGGAAAACTTCTCACATGAAGTGTGAAACAAAAAATTCCATCGTTTCTCGATGTGCGCGAAAAAAGTGTTTCTGGATTTGAATGCGAAAACAGACAACACAGATTCTGTTCTTACTGGAATATTTCCAGTAATTAAGCGTCAAAGGCGAAAGAAAGAAATTATAATAAAACCAAAACAGTGAAAGGCTAAAAAAATTTAAAATGTCAAAATATAACAATTGTGTTTTATTGATTGTCATCATTTAAATATAAAACAAAAAGTAAAGTGTGGCGCTTAAAACTGCTGAATTTAAAAAAATAATTTAGAAACACATTTCTGTGTACTTACATGTGTACATATAATTATTTTATTCAAACTCTGTGCTACTTGCATTTTCGGCTGATTTGGGTTCCATATTTATACATACGAAGTTAAAAATATCTATATTTTTTAAAACTTTGTTTTTCTCATACCAATTTCAAATGTGACTTGTTTTGACAGTTCTTGTGAGAAACTTTTCGCAAAATATTGTTACAGAAACACTTTTTCTCACATCCTTCCAATAATTGCTGCAAAACTATTTAAATGACAGATAATTCTCCCAAACTCAAGATACAGAAACACTTGTGCGAGAAAAAACATATTTTGTTTCATTTTACACAGTTTTTGTTGCAATTCAATCGTTTCATGCGGAAAGTTTTTCGATTCGAGAAATACAGAAACGGGCTACTGGACGTCAAACTTTTGAGATATTTATTAAAAAGGAAACATATAAAAATGTACATTAAATTAGGACAAAAACATTAAAAGTAAAATGATTTAGTCCTCTTTTTATAATTATTTCCATTTGTCTCCCTCACGACACACCAACAGTAGTCTCTTAGCATATTCTGATCCCAAAAACCTAGATAATTCCACTCGAAAAACTTTAAATCTTGATGGAAACGCCCTCTATGTTCGTCACTCATGTGTCCGAGGTTTTCCGGGAAAAAATCCACATGAGAATGTAAAAAGTGAATTTTGAGGAACATATTTACACCCATCAGTTCAAAATTATGTAATAAATTCGCAACAATATCTCTGTAATTTTGACTTTTCTTATTCCCCAAAATTTCTTGAACAACAAGTTTAAAAGAATTCCATGCTGCTTTTTCAACATCGGTTAATAGACACTCAAATTTGGTATCACCCAAAATTTTTCTTATTTGAGGACCCACAAATATCCCTTCTTTTAATTTAGCCTCAGAAAGACTCGGAAACACACTGCATAAATATTGAAATGCTGATTTTGTCTTATCTAAAGCTTTTACGAAATTTTTCATTAAATCTAATTTAATGCGGAGTGGCGGCAAAACTATTTTTTGTGGGTCAACCAAACTGAAATTTTTAATGTTCATTTTACCTGGAATATATTATTCACTACAATTTGTGCACATCGAATGAGGGACCCACTTTTTATCCTGATTTGACACGTGAAATCCAAAATAATGTAAATAAGCATTTTGCAGTGTTTGTGTTATAGGCAAACCTCGATTTAACTGAATAATTTTTCCGCAAATAAAACAAAAATGATCTGGGTTTATTTTACACTTTCTAGAAGACATTTTAAAATAGTCTTTACTTTAGAGTTTTGTATTTAATAGCGATTTATTAACGTTTATCTACAAAAAAGATGTACTTTTAAACAGTATCTATTTTTTTCACTGTTCATTTTTATTGGAATTTGTCAAAAAAAAATACAACTCTGAAAGTATCTAGTAGCTTCGCCAGAGTGTTGAGTACCCAAAAACGATGTAAATACCTAATTTCCACAATTCGGTACACTATAGTATGCATTAGTACTCAGGGCAGGTGAAAAATAAAAACCCATATATCTCAAAATTTTTACGTATAGGTGGGAAACAAAAAATGGTCAATTAGCTAGCGTCCCTAGCTCTTCCATGAGCAAACAAAAATTTTTGCTTTGTAAACTAGTGTTATTTTAGCCTTCATAAGGGGTTAAAATTTACTGACGTTAACGATCTTCGGGTCAAATTTGACCCAAATAGAAAATATATTTTTTTTGCCAATTTTCTTTTTAAAACCTAACGTAGATTTTGACATTTGAAATTAAATAAAAGTATATGATTTCTTTTTTCTTTTGTTATGTTTTTTCATGACTTGTTTTTGTTTTAATAACTATTATTATACTAAATAATTTTTTTTTCATCTTATTTCTAAGCATTTTAATATTTTGCCAAAAAAAACCGGATAACAGGTTATTATTAAAAAACCGAAATCGAAACCGGTTTATATTAAATTGCTTGGACTTGTGTGTTTAGCTTTACTTTTAGATAAGAATATAGTCTGTACTCAAGAACATCAATCAGTTCATTATTACTGACTCTCTTAAATTGAATTCCGTTAAGATGGTTTTTAAATTTAGAATCACTGAGAGATTTGGAAATGTATACAACACATCCTATAGCAGTCTATAGTATCCCATAGCACCCTTTTGCCTTTTAATAAATAAATAATCACTATGAAATCATTGAAATTCTATTCCATCAACTCAAATGGAAGCAACTTTTCTCATAGTTTTCTTTAAATCCTTAATATCCTATTAATTTTCAAATATTTTCATGTTTAAAAAGCATCTTTGGTCATCAATCAATTTGCCATTATTCAGTGATTGAGAAGCATACAAATGTTGGTTTTCAAAATTGATGATGGGTCTAGTTTGCATTTCAAAGAATTGTGTTAGAGTGTGTATGTAAATGTCAACATAAAAACAATATTTTCTCACTCAGTATTTAAACACGAGACAACAACAATTTGATGAGAGAATACAACATGACAAGGTAAAGATAAATGAGTTTAAGAGAAAGTGTTTAGTGTGCAGGGATAAAAAGAAGGTAATGTTATATGTATATGTACATTTCTAATGTATCTAGTTTCATTATATTGGATGTTATTTATCCCATAATACACATATACGTATTACCCAGAAAAAAATTTGTGAATTTTCGTAATGGCAACTACTAACCACATACATTGTTTTGTAATGAGTGGTGGTTACTCAGGTTACTCACATTATTTGATTTAGTAGAGTAGGTACTTATTTATATACATAAACAATGTGTCAGTTCGATTCTTATACAAGGCAATTTTTTCAGTATTTTATTTAGAAACATATTCTTGGAGTGAATGTAACTACATATACCTGTGCTGAATGTAAGTACATTTGTAAGCGGGACCCATGAATTTTCTCAAATCGCGAACACAAATAACTAGTGTTTCAGTCAAATAATAAGTAGCTCCAATACTACTTGCTGGCTTACTAGGTAAGTAAAGTTTTTGCTGGGTAGCTGCAAATTAATTATTTATTTAGTATGTTCAATTTAATATCTTAATATCCAAATAAATATTTGTGAATTCTTTTAAAATTAGTACGAATATTTTAATATTAATTGCGACAAAAAAATCGATCTCGTATTATCTTATATTCAAGGATGTCTTATTTTAACTATAAGTCAGACGATCTTGCAATGCTACCATTATCGTATTATAAATTTTAGGATAAATATATTCTGTCAAATCTTTTATACACCTACTGCATCAAATTATATAAATGATCACCACACTTGTCTTTAGTAATCATTACAATAATTGCTTAATATCTAAAATTTGTTCACTATCCCTTCAAACACATACAATTCCGAGCAATTTTCGTTTTTCTTTACTTTTCAACTACTCTTTCATCCTAACTTGTCTTGATATTTTGGGGGATAAAAAACTTTGCAGTTTCTTCATTTAAACATACATATCACTTAAATTTACCCTTCCAACAAAGTTTGTTGATTTGTTAGTTTTTTTTAGTTTATTTTTATTTTGTATTTTTGTTTCTGCACATTTGGCGTTAGGGTGCTCAATAACCTAACAAATATAAGTGCCTATGGGACACAACATTTTTATGTACTTCATAGAAGTAGTTGTGTTGTATTACGTAATTATGACCCATAAATTGGGTCCACCATAATTTGTTTCGTTGTGATAACAGCAAATAAGTTCCTCATTATGACTTCTACTACAAAAATTGACACTAAAGAGAATACTAAGTCTTCTACGTATGCTCCGAGTGACCCATAATCACAGTTCCAGAACACGGTACTCGATTTCTAATTCCCTTCAGAGCCATTGACATTCTATATTTGTATTTTAGAACACATAATTAAGTTTAAGGTCCGATCGAGATAAAATTTGACGTGGGAGTAGACAAGTTATTAAAATGCTCCAGCGCCGGTGCTATTACCATCGACATGTAAAATTTGTGCCCCAATCGAGTCCAAATGTATGACCGACCCCCTTTAACTTAGGAGGGTCGACCCACCCATGGTAGTGACACAGCCCCTTGAACTCCCTGGGGGTCCCCATACAAAAAATTAAAAAAATCACAATTTTTGGCACTTTACTTGAGTATGTATTGTGTATAAATTTTGTTTATAGAGCGTATGATAAATATAAATGTGATGTAGCTAATAAATAATATTAATCATACGTCTATGAGAATCAGCATGGCTTTATTTTTAAGATTTAGTTTAAACTTTAAACCAGCGAGCTGCAGTGAGCTCTCAAATGAGCTCTCTTGTTTTTGTTTTCACATGTACGCAAGCACACACATTGTATAAAAACAGTCAGTCTCGCATGAGCATTGATAGAAGCAGGTTGTGTTACGCTTTCATGCTTGTTTATTTCATTATTTCAGCTATTTGTTTTTGTTTTTGTCAGAGAATAATACTCAACTCATACAACTACAATATCTAAAAACTGTAGTGGTGTGAGTTTGCATTTCGCTGCTTTAAACCAACATAACTTTTGCTCGCAATGAGCGAAATGAGTAACACGAAAAGTTTTAGCGTGCATAAGTAGCGGAGCATTCAACAAGCACCAAATGGCGTTCGTGTCATAATAAACAAATTTGGAAAAATATGCTTAGACAAATTCTCAAAATTTTTCAAAATTTGACCTTTGGGTCAAAATAATGAACATTTTGATCCCTAGAATACGATTTTCCTTGTCACTTTTTTGAGTCTCTTAGTAATCTAGAGTGTAGTCACTTTAAACGTTTATTTTTTACTGCACTTTAGAAAGTAGTTATTTTACCCACCAGAAGTAATCTTTGGGAAAGTTGTTGTCGGTGAAAGGTTTGTTAACAATCGGTTGTTAAAATATCTTTTTATGTAGCTGATCAAGTGTCTAGTTAGGTAGATAGTAAGGTAACTGACTCTACGTAACCGGTATGTAATCCAATGCGTGGCCTACTTCGGACCAGCTATAAGTCCATTTGTAATTTATATAGGGTTAACTGACCCACCTGCTTAGCTATATATGTAACTACTAATTGATAGGAGAAATCACTTGTTCGGGACAGTCTCCTAGACCTGCTCTGTAATTACATTGACACACATAAAACAAACATAACTACATACATTTATTTTATATAAATTTTTCCATCCTCTATAGAATTTAATGGTAATTTATTGTTTTTTTTTTGTATTTTTCCTTCTTTTATTTTGTTGTTAATGTTATATCCTTGTTTTGAGGGCAAAAAGGACAACGAATCCAGCAGAATAAGCTAATGAATATTGCAAATTCTTTTGAAAATCAATGAAATGTAAAGAAACCGAGGACAGCGGAAGATGTTTGTGTTAAAATAAATATTAATTCTAAAGGAATATAGCCAATTGTTTTAAGTTTGGATAGTAAAAAATATAAACAGATGAAAAGCAACAAACCAAATCGCAAAATAGAACTTATACAACAGTTTCAGTGATTCGTATAACATTTATATTTACATATTAAGGAAAATAAGTGATTCGTATAACATTTATATTTACATATTAAGGAAAATAAGCATTAAAGTTGTTATAAAGAATTTATACACACTTTTCACAAGCATTAATATTTAAAATAAATTTCCTAAATGTTTAAACTGCATATCTTAATTTCCACTTAAAAGGTTTTTGATATGAAAATAATTTCACATCAGAGAAAACACATATATATATGCATGTTACCCCACTTCTAATTGATTTTCAAATTCAACTTCCAGTTAAAAAGTATTTCTTTGAGGCGTAGGCATACAAAGAAATCAAAATTCTTCATTTCCTGTAGGATTTCGTTTACACAAAAATAAATTTATTCACAGGAAACAACATTTACATTTTATGATATTTAGTTGGCAACAAACTGGGTTAAAGGGAAAAATGTATTTTTGTAACATTTTGGCAAAATAATCTTGAAATTACATTTATATGCTCATATATCATGTGCTTAGATTAACAAATGATAGCAAACAGTATGGGAATGTATCCACACAGAGAAAACAGATTCGTGATAGCAACCGAATTTGTTGCCAATCGAATGATTCGGTTGCACACATAGAATTTTTCAGATCTAACAACAGAAAGTCAGTTGATAAAGAAGTATTTCAGTTGAGGCAACCAAACTTTAGTTGCCCCTTCCAAAATATTGTAGCCACAACTGTAAAATTCGGTCACTAAGACAGAATCATTCGATTGGCAACAAATTCGGTTGCTATCACGAATCTGTTTTCTCTATGCAATAACTAACTATTTGATTTATGAAAATGATTAAGGAGAATACTTTTAAAAACTAGTGTTTTTGAAAAACCGAATTTTTTTTTGCAGTTAACTGTGTTCGATAAAACCGGTTTAACCGTTTAACTAATTTTAAAGAAATTATTTTAGAAATTTCGACAATACTAACAAAATATATTCTAAATTTCTAGTATTATATGTAATTTCTATACTTTTTAATAGTTTCATTATGTGTAATAGATTCTGGAAAAGTTTGTAAGTACAAGTAACATTTTTTTATAAAAATTATGTGTATATATTCAGTGTTTAAAAAGCTACGATAACTAACAAATTTTTAACTGTTGCTACAACTACTGCTTCAAAAAAGTGTATGTAGCGGTAGCAGTAGCATTTTTCGTTTTCTTGTTTTTTTAAAACTACTGCTACCTTCAAAATATAAAACTCTTAACAGAGCAGTAGTAATAAAACATGAATTGTAAATGGACTAGTAGCATAAAAATACAAATCATTGCTACTGCTCTAAATCGAGTTTTAATTTTTAAGGTAGCAGTTAAGTAGCAGTTGATGCAGCAGTTTAGGTAGCAATAAAAGTAGTCAAAAAAGAAAATCTTCAGTCATAACACCAAAATTTACAGAATTAAACACTGTGTGTTGTTTTTGTTTTGACAGTGTTTGAAAGAATTATTCGTTTTTATTCGTCTCAGATGTTCGTGTTGCTAACAGGAAGATCGTGTTTTCTGTGTGTATAACAAAAAAGCCGAACTTTTGTTTACAACACGACCAACTTACACAAATATACATTCACAACAACAGCACTTAATATACTTTTTTGGCTGAAGATTTTTATTTTTGACTTATTTTATTGCTACCTCAACTGCTACTTAGCTTCTACTTTAACTGCTACTTCTTCTACTACCTCAACTGCTACTTCTATTACTACTAAATTTTAAAAGTAGCAGAATTAATAAAAAACTAATGACTGCTACATCAAAACTTTTTCGTTTTTAAGGTAGCAATAGAAAATAAATTACTCTGCTACTTTTAAATTTTTCTTTTATTAGTACTACTACAACTACTGCTACCAAAATCTGAAGGTAGCAGTAGTAGTAGTAATTATTGACTCCGAGTTTTTATTAATTTTTTAACTAGACTACTTGTGTTTTTTCGTTGCTTCTGCTACTTATAGTCTAGTTTTTTAAACACTGTATATATTTTTAATATTTTTTAAAAAAAAGGTCAAAAATTGGGATAATTTCCGCATTTAATGGGCCACAAGTATTAAGTTAGTAATAGTTGAAATTAGTTTTATAGATTTTAGAATAGTATAGGATATCAGTTATTATTTAAGAAAAAAAAGTCCAGACAATGCCCGGCCATTTTTTTTATTTTCATTTTTGTGTAAAAACTCTGGTTGTCATTTATTTAACAAGACCAGTAAATGATAACAACGATGAAGATAGTGATGCTGATAATGATGAAGAATATTATAGTAATGATGATGAAGATGAAGATAATGATAATAATGAAGCTTATGATAATTGCGATATTTGTGGTGAATTTGATAATGCAGAATAATACAAATATATTAATATATTTTTTATTAAGAAGGTAAAACGAAACCAAAGAAAGATTCCCACAAAACTTTAAAATTTTTTTATTTTTTCAGATTAAATTTTACATTTACTGAATTTAGTGAAAGAAAAACTGGATACAAATTTATACTAATAGGTATACATATTACATATTAACTTATTCTTTAAATTTATTTTGTTTTCAAAGTTACAGCGAAAATTATATTTTTCCGAAAAACAAAAAAAGCCTAACAGGTTAAATTATTTTTTTTAAAGCTGTGTTTTTATGTATTTATGATTATTCATTACAAAAATTTATGATATTCTCTTTGTGACTTTTTTGAACAAATTTTACATTTTTAAAATTTTGTGAAAAACAAAAATTAAAATTTAAATTAAATTGATACTAATATATATACATATAATAAATTTATTATTTGAATTTTTTAATAGCACATTAAGTATGCTTTGATTTCCAATTTTATTCATTAATTTATCGCTTTCCATTCCAAAGTTATAGCATAAATTGTGAGCTATGGTCTTTTTTTCCAACAAACAATAATGCACTTAACGGGTTAGACAATTTTTTTTTAATTTTTTTTTTCTAAAATGCTGTGTTTTTATGTTTTTATAATTATTCATTACTAAAAAATATAATATTCTCCTTTGTGTCTTTTTTGAAAAAAATTTTAAATTTATACAATTTTGTGTAAAACATGATTTGTGTTTTTTAATAGCATGCTTTAATTTCCAATTCTATTCAATAATTTATCGCTTTCCATTCCAAAGTTACAGCAGAAATTGTGAACAAAGATCTTTTTTTCCAATAATGCGCTTAAAGGATTAAAAAAATTTTTGTTTTTTAACATTTTTTTACTAAAATGTTGTATTTTTATGTGCTTATAATAACTCATCTTTTCGAAACAAAAACTTATATTTTCACAAAAATTAAAAAATTTCCGAAAAATTTTCATAATTTACATAGAACAGTCAAATCAAAATTTTTTGGAAATAAATCTGGCATTTCTAAGCGGCCGGTTCGATCGAGATAAAATTTGACGTGGGCGTATTTCATAATTTAGTTGTCTAACTAACAAAAAAAATCCGAGTCTATTCGGTCCAAAACTGCGTCCTATATTTTTAAAAAAGCGGACCAAGGACTCGGAATTTATAAGAAATAAGTAGTACGCGTTTTCCAAAAATATGAAAATCGGATGGGAAACAAAAAAATTGCCCATTTTTAAGCCTCCATGAGCCCCCATAGAGCCACTCCTGCATCATTTGTAGGGCCCGTTTTAATAACTTAAACTCAAATAGTCCTTGGCTACGTCAAATTTTATCTCGATCGGATCAGCCGTTTAGAAATGCAAGATTTATTTCCCAAAAAAAAATTGATGAACAAACTCAATTATATCTGACAGTTGCATTTTGTTTTATTTGAAAAATAATCAGAATTTTATTCACCTACTATTTAATTAGCTTCCTACGCAAGCAGTATTTAAAAATATCCGTTTCTTTAAAAGTAGGTTATCATATTAACATACTAATATTTTCACAACTTATTTATGACTTACCCCCATTAATACGAAGTCTGGTTATGTGTTACCTAATAGTTAATCTAACAGTTTTAAGGCATAACCGGACTTTGTGTTAATGGGGGTTAGATGTAAATAACTCGATGACTCGTGCCAGACTGAAATTAAAATTTTTTAAACTTGGATTTTTTCCATACAAAACTTGTATAATGTTTGTCGTTGCGTTTCATAAAATGAGGCCCTACATGTATGTACAAGAATTTATTTAAGTCTAGGTATATTAATTTAGTTATCAATCAACAATGAACTTTTAGAAAATTTTTGATTCAGTTTCTTCCCTTTACATTCATACAAAAATATCATGTTTGTTTCCTTTAGGAGAAGGTTGACACGTATTCTACATTCTATAGAGAGAAACAAACATTTTATTGCATTTTTTATGCACTCAAGCAAAAAAAAAATCACAACACATACTGTAAGAGCACTTGTACAAAACAAAAATAATAATAATGAAAAAACAAAACGAAATAATAATAAAAACAATCTCACATATGCATTTGTTGCAAGTTGCTACACAGTATTGCAACTATTTTCTCTATTGGCAACAAGTTTACAAAATGTGTCACAACTGCCAGAGGCATGTAACATAAATACGACGAGTTTGAGTATGAACAAAAACTAAAACGAAACAAGTAAGAGTGTTATACTCGGCTGTGCCAAATCTTTGTATACCCTCCATATATATGAAGTTTTGGCTTTCTATGGGAACTTGAATCAGTTATGGTCCAAACTGTACAGAATTTGATAGCGTAATTAACTTATAAACATTTTAAATTACTTATGTCGAACTATATTTAGAATATATCAGAATATATATAAATTAATTATTGACAATAAAATATATATTTCTGATATAGGGGTTATATGGGAGGTAATAATAACTATAATAACTGTTCTCGCCATTTCTAGAATCCTCTTGCATTAGTGTATATTGTTGATCATAATATGATTACTTTGGATCATAATATGATTACTTCAGAACATATTATCATAATGTATGACAATGATATTACTACTACATTTTATCATAATATGACATTTTATGATTAACTTAAATTAATCATATGTTTGGACTAAACTCTTATCATAAATCTTATCATAATCTTATCTTAGATTATGTTTACCACAACTATATTTTTTCTCCGCGTGTTGGATCAATTATCGACCGATCCTCACAAAAGTTGATAGAAATATTTAGGTTCATATATGTTCAAGTCATTTTCTGAGGTCTTCCTTGTATGGGTATTAGAAACAAATGTTGTCCAACTTTCGCCATAATTTAAAGTATAATTACAGAGTATTTAGAACTAATTTGTGCAAAAATTTTATCAGGACTGCCGCATAATTTACATACTTATGACTGCTCAAACAGTATTTGGAGACATTTGTATGGAGGCTAGGCGAAATCATTCACCGACATTATCCATTTCTATACCAAATAAACCTAATCAACAGATATATTATTAGTGAAAAATTTCTGCCAGCTAGCTCCTTTTGTTTGGACCATATTGTGTTTTCAGCAGACAGACGGACGGACATAGCTTGGTGGTCTTAGAATCTTATCAGGACCCACGATATATATACTTTTTCGTTCTACGACCAATATTTGGATGTGTTTCAAAAATAATGACAAAATCAATATACCCCCCATATTTTTTGTAGTGGGTATAAAAATAACATATATTTTTTTTAAATAAAACTAAATATACAAGTAAAATTTGCACAAAAATAAGAAGAATAGACAATAAAAAATTTACCCATTTTGGAAAGTACATAAGAAAGCCTATCTATTTTGAAATCATAGGCTTCTTAGATGCAGGAGTAGTGTAAGCAGCTATGTGCTAAACGGAACAAAACACCCACAAAACTACTTGCAAGTAAGAACTTACTATACAATAATAATGTATGTACCTGCAGGAAAAACTCCTTTAAAAAACTTCAGTTTTTACTAAAGTAGAAATATACTTGTCTGATTTGAAACCAAGAACTGAAACTTATGTATATGTCGGATTTCGAATTCGACAGTTAAAAAAAAAAAATCATTTTCGAATTAACAAGGAAAATTAGAAGAGCAACCATAATTTTTCAAAAAGTACCATGTAATATACTTGTTATTTTAATTTAATTACAACAATATTTTATTTATTGTAAATATTTTAATTTTTATCGCAATTATAAATATGAGTATGATTCATCGAAACATAGTAGGTCAACATATTATATTATGTACAACCATTAAATGTTAAATTTCTGTACGCGTAATCATAATATGTTTGAGATGCAAACAAAATATGTTTACTTTTAATAGTCTTTTATTCTCACCATTAGTATAATGTTTTTGTATGTTATTATGGGTATTTGTCTAAGCCATAGAGAATAGACATAGAGCGAAAACTCTCCTGTCAAAGACCTAACTCAGTTGTCAGAAACCTAAGTGGTGAGAATGTATTAGTAGGAAAAACTATGTGAAAACAAAAAAAACACTCGATTATTTTGAGTAATTTTTTTGTTTGAGATTTTTTTAATTTCCGCTCTATGTTCTCTATGGTCTAAGCTATGATATTTTTACTAGTAAAATTTGAGTGTCTCTAATTCTCAATCGCTCTATAGTTTTATTTGTATACTATCTTTAGCTTTCCTAAAGTGAATTTGTCAATGATGTTTCAATTGGGAATTTAGTTCGTTAAAATTAAATTTTGTATTCCCAAAATTAATAGTTATAGGATCATAATATGATTACGTTGGATCATAATTTGGTTCATATTATGATTGTTTTGAATCATAATAAGATTACTTCAGAACATATTATGATAATGTATGCCAATGATATTACGACTTTATTTGATCATAATAAATAAATCTTATCATAATATGTTGTCCTTAGATCATGTTTTTTCCCTGCGTGTGTATAACAAAAAACATATGTATATCTTTTTTAATTCTTTATTAATGGAGGGGTTTTATAATAATTTTTTATTTTACCATTTTACATGAAATTTGGTAAATATTTAGGCGGCATGAAATAACGCCCCACGAAATAATCCCCCAAAAATAAAATGAAATAACCCCCCAAAAATTAGTACAAAGAGCAACAACAACGATTTTTGGGGTGTTATTTAATTTTTTGGGGTATTATTTCATTTTTTTAATCAATTTTATTCATATGAAATAATACCCCAAAAAATCTATATGAAATAAGTCCCGAATATAAATTTTGGGGGATAATTTATTTTTTTTATTTATAAAGAACTTGTATTTACCATTCACAAATTGTGATATCAGTTGAAGTGATAATTTCGCAGAGTTAAGATCGTGATAATTTAAATATTAGTTAAAAAATATTTTTTTCTAAATTTCTAATGGTGTTTTAAAATACACAGAAAAAAGTTTCAACATAAATATTATGATTCGAATTCATTGATTTCAATTCATAACATTTATAAATAATTTCTTAAATAGTATGATTTTTTTAATATTTTATGTTTTGAAATAAAATCTAGAAGGCTTGAAAAATATAATTTCAATTTCATTTTTATTTTTATGTTGTTCAAAAATGTTTGAAATTTTTCATGGAAAATTTTTAGTTTTTTTATGATTTTCAGCTACAAAATGATATAAAAAGCGCGAAAATTATTAAATTGATTTAAGAGGATGAAATGCTTTTATATTTATGAATGTTTTATTATGTTTAATGATAATTTTTAAGTTTCAGATATTCTCCTTTTTATCTTAAAATATTGGCAAATATATGGCTATTATGCAAATATTCTTGCACTAATCCATTATATAATACAATTATAATGCAATTTATTAAAAAAATTAAGTAAAAAAAGCAAAAATTTCCGTCATGTAAAATTTTATAATATTTATGAACATGTTCTTATTTTGAATGAAATAAGTTTGGGAAAAAAAAGTCAATTCGATTAATAATATTTATTACAAAATTCATTCCAATTATGAATTTTTTTTTCTGTGTACTTTCCGAGAAAACAATTCAATTTATTTTCTCATATTTAAATAAATAAAAATTAAAAAGATTTACAGCCATATGCATAAAAATTTAAAAAAGGTTTATAAACCAATTATAGAAAAATTTCCATAAAGTTGTATTCATAAACGATTGATAGCTTAAAATACCTTTGATAAACAATTTTTAAATGTACAAATTTTAAAGTAGGTTCGACCCTACTATAAACCTACTTTAAGGAATTATTTTTACTTTTTATCTTAAAAAAGAGGATATTAAAGATAAATTTTGAATAATAGACGATACTATTGCAATTGCTAAACACAATTTCCACTCCGCTGGCGAATAAGTTCCATTTTAATAGTATATAATTTTGTTTGATATTCCTCCGGCAGTGAACTACATGAGGTTCACAAGTTAGTTTGATTGGCATTTTTGTCATTAACATTTAACCTGCAACGCCATATAGTAATAAAATGTGTAAACATTGTGGAAGAAGGTCCACACAATCTAATATACCCACTCCGGAATTAAAACTATGTGTTTCCACATAGAAATTCATTAAATTTTGTTAAAATTTAACAAAATGTCAATAAAAATAAATTAATAAAATAAATTATAAAACAGTGATGTTTATTTTATCACAGAATATTCGTCATTCGAATACTTTTAATAATAAATGAAATAAACTATATAAAAAAGTTTGTACATTAATATATTTTAGCTTAATATAAATTTAATAGAATAAGATATACATTTTGTATGTAAAAATTAGTTGTTATCTTCAAAAATATATTATTACTAAAAACAATTAATGAAAAAAAGAAAATTAACGAATATTTTATCCTAATTGAAAGCAACACTAACAACAAAAAAGGGGAAATAAATGAGAAGCATTGCCAGCTTAGACAAAAAACAGTACATTAGTTATTGTGCCTTTAACAAACGTTTATGAATACAATACTTTTATAAATGATTTTTAAACCTAAAGTGTTCGTTAACAAAATTGTGTTTTAAATCTACAATAAGGTTTTTTTATGCATATAGCCGTTAAATTTTAAAAAATGTCTACTTTTTCATAGGTAATTTGTATATTTAGTCTGCTCTAACTTTTTTAATAAGAGCTATAAGGTTTAACCTAAAACAAGTTTAGTTGAAATATTGTTTTGTAAATTGTTTATTTGTTAATATTGTTGCGTAAAAAATAAAAAATCGCGCGATTTTTTATTTTTTACACAATTTTTCGCCTGCGGCACTTGATTACAAAATATTACACTATTTCAAAATATATTTACAAATCAATATTTTAACAAATCTCATTAAACCCAAATATATTTCGTATTGAAATAGATATAGTTTTTATTTCATCCAAAAGTCTTAAAAGAGATTTCAACACAAAATAAGAAAGCTACAAGCACATTTGTTGGATTCAAACGATCTGCTATTAAGTTATATTGTCATAATGTCCTAATATATTATGATAGTTTAAAAAAATTGTTGTTGTACTTCAAACAAAAAGTGTTATTTTATGATAAAACAATAAAAATAGTTCAAAAAGTCTTATTAGATTAAAACTTTTTTGTTTGAAAAACAACAAAAATGTGTTTAAACTATCGAACATTACGAAAATATGACCTTATAGCAGACCGTTTGAAACCACCAATTGTTTTTGATCACCTTCACTGTGTTTGGGGACTTATTTCATTTTAAAAATTGGGGTTCTATTTCATATGAAATAAGACCCCAATAATAGGGTGTTATTTCATTTCTGTTTGGGGAATTATTTCATTTCGTTGGGGTCTTATTTCATTTTCAAAACTGGGCTTTTATTGCATTTTATTTTTTGGGTGTTATTTCGTGGAGGGTTATTTCATGCCGCCAAATATGTACATAAAAATTATTTTTGTAAAAAAAAGTATTTCAAAAAAGTGACAAAATACATTTGAAGTTTGTTTAGAAGGACTACAATTCCTATTGAATTTAATTTCTGGGATGCCACAAACTTTTCACCCGTTTGTACATATACTGATTTTAGCCGTTATTCCAAAGATCCATTCTTAGTGGATCTACACGACGAAAAAGGTGCCTACATACAAAATTTCAAGCTTAAACATTTTTAGATGTTCAAAATTGTTAAACTTTTTAGTATGAGAAAATTCGAAAATGAACCTAATGCTCTGTTTAAGCTGTCTAATACCATCTTGTGGTGCGGAATATTATATTTATATAATTTTTTTTTATTACACATTTATGTCCTTATTGTTGCCAGAAAAATATTCAGTTAATTGTTGTCAACATAAGTTTACATGGTAAGTTAACCATTTTCTGAACATTTTTCTTACAATGTTGTAAGATCTGACAACCGTGTATACATATCTTCTCCATTGATACCGGTTTGGAGCTCATCAGTTAGATGATTTCAGAGTCTCTAACGAACATAGGAAGAAGCGTTCTTTGTGTTTATTTAATATACATATGTATGTATATCAAATTGTTCATATCTTTTAACATAACTACACAAACATTTTTATGTATGAACTAGCTGACCCGACAGACGTTGTCCTGTCAAATTAAAAAAATACTTGTGTTCGATTTGTGAATTTGCGAGAAGCAGTTTGAAATCGGTAAAAATAGTTAAAAAGAAAACAAAAACGTATTGTTGAATGATCATTTTATTCATATAGGTTTGGGTTATATTTGATTTACATTTGATTTTACAATGAATCTTACGGTCATAGAATAAAATATACATAGAAGCGTTACTGAGAGACAAATAACATAAGTCTGTTGTCAAAAATATTAGTCATGCAACAACAGAATACATGTAAATCAATGTACATATTTTGAGTATTTATATTAAAAAATAGATTTTTGTTCAGAAATATTAGTGACCACAGATCGAGAAATATGTGTGATTACAAATATCTTGATTAAACGCTTATTGGCCAAGTTATTAGCGAATTTGGATATTTTGATTTTTTTTAAAAAAAAATCAATTTTTGGTCAGAAACATGAATGAGCACAGATCGAGCTCCTTTTCTTGATTAAACTTTTATAGGCCAAGGTATTAGCGAATTTAGATATTTTGAGTTTTTATATAAAAAATCGATTTTTGTTCAGAAATATGAGTGATCACAGATCGAGCTCCTTTTCTTGATTAAACGCTTATTGGCCAAGTTATTAACGAATTTAGATATTTTGAGTTTTAATATAAAAAATCGATTTTTGGTCAGAAATATGAGTGATCACAGATCGAGCTCCTTTTCTTGATTAAACGTTTATTGGCCAAGTTATCAGCGAATTTAGATATTTTGAGTTTTAATATAAAAAATCGATTTTTGGTCAGAAATATGAGTGATCACAGATCGAGCTCTTTTTCTTGATTAAACGCTTATTGGCCAAGTTATTAGCGAATTTAGATCTTTTAAGTTTTTTTATAAAAAATCGATTTTTGTTCAAAAATATAAGTGATCACAGATTGATTTTCTTGATTAAACGTTTGTTGGCCAATTATTAATGATTTAAGATATTGTGAGTTTTTATTTATAAATGATCACAGATCGATGTATTTTGCAGATGTATTTAATAAGTGGACAAATTTTATTTCTGTAAAAACTTTTGCGGACTATTGCGAACATTAAAAAAGAATTGCCATCGGTCCAGGCGTCCAGCGATTTTGGGTATATCGAAAAAAATTGGCCTGGTCAATTTTTCTTTCAGTAAAAACTAAAATTGGATTACTATGAACATTTAAACAAAAAATTAGCCAAATCGCAGCCGTTTTCCGATTTTGGATTAATCGAAAAAAAGTGGGCGTAGTCAATTTTTCAAGTTCGCCAAGACCTAAGTTGGACTATGACCATTTTAAAAAACAATTTGTCTAAATCGGTCCGGCCGTTCTCAATTAATGCAATTACCAACGAACGACATTCGATTTTTATTTATATAGATTAATAAATTAAATTTTCATACGCAAAACTTTTATATATAACTGAAATCTTGAAAGAGCAGCAATAAAGATTAGTCTGTTTTTACACACAGCAATTTTGCTTGAAGTCTGTGTTCAGTGAGAATGAAATAACAAAAGAGAATTGAATAGACTTGCCAGTACAAGCAAGTGTGTACACCTCTTCTTTCTGCTTTCCACTCTCTCCTATAAACTCAGACTTGCGGCAAGAAAACTTGCTGTGTGTAAAAGCTGACCTTTGCCGATTTTGAACCGAACATTACTAAATACTAAACTAAGTATTTAAGAAAATGCATTTTCGTACTTTCTAAAGCCTTTATTCATAATACATTTTTGCATTCATAAAAGGTTAATAAAACAAAGTTTTAATGGAAATTTGGCTTTGTAAACCTTTAATAAAATTAAAATTTTATTATGAATATGCGAATAAATATATAACTATTTTAGAATAACAGATTTTTTTGTCCTAATCGTAATTTTATTCTCATGAAAATACTTATATCTATATGTCATCGTACGTGACATTTGTACGCCTATAGAGTGGAATAGATTTTGCAAAATCAAGAGTATATGAAAAAATAATTTGGTCTTTGTGTTCCATTCAGAAAAAAAAATAATATAAAACAAATAACAATAAAACATTTTTGTCCAAAATATCGAGCAAAATAAGGGAATATCATACATTACATAAAATGGAAGTAATTTTGAAGTACACGTAGGAATAGCAAAAATTTGCGAATCGTTAGAGGCGTTATTTTTTCTTATATTAAACCAAATATTTGTCCTTTAGATAGCTATTTCTTCAATCTTTCGAAACAAAATATTTAAAAAAAAATAAAAAAATCTTAAAAATTTTATTTCCGAAATCAAAAACTTGCTTGACTTTTTTTCAAAATGGACCCGTTCTTTTCTTAAAATAAAGCTTAGATATTTTTCTTGAAGTTCTATTTTATCGCCTAGTGGGATGCGAGGTCGATATCTAACAAAATAAATTTTTTGTAACTCAAAACATGAAATTTTTAACTTTTTTTGCAAAATCAAAAACTTTGTTGAATTTTTTTTTTCAAAATGGACCCTTTTTTACTTTTTTTGTTTTTTTGCTCAAAAGAAAGATTATATATTTTCCTTGAAGACCTATTTTGTCGCTTAGTGGGATGCGAGTTGATATCTATCAAAATAAATGTATTGTATGTCAAAACATGAAATTTTTTGATTTTTTTTTTTGCAAAATCAAAAATTGTATATCTTGAGTTACAAAACATTTATTTTGCTATATATCCCACTCGAATCCCACTAAGCGAATAAATAGATCTTAAAGGAATAGACCTAAACTTTCTTTTCAGCAAAAATAAAAAAGGGCCCATTAGATTTTGCAAAAAAAGTAAAAAATTGCATGTATTTAGTTACAAAACATTTATTTTGATAGATATCGAATTCGCATCCCACTAAGCGACCAAATAGGTCTTCAAGAAAAATATATAAGCTTTTTTCGAAATATTGAAGAAATGGCTATCTAAACTATTTGGGACACATTTTGCTAAGAACAATATGTAAAAAGTTATGTATATGGATGAGAAAAATCATATGTTTAGCCAAAATGTCAAACTTTGACCCCTTCTAACTCAGAGAGTTCTGTGTCTGAATTACTATCACATAGGTCTAACCTTGGTGTAAATTTCATCTTGATCGGAAGACATCGATTTTAAAAGTTGGTTCACTTGACGTGAAATCCCTCATATGTATACAAAAACTATAAATAAATAGAAAATATATATTTGGTTTCAATAAACAATTTGATAAAGAAAAAAAAAACAATCAGAGTCAAATTCATTTCATACTATTGTTAATTGGGAGCCCAGTTTTCGCAGCAATCTTAGCCTAAAACAAACAAATTAAATTAAAAAATTAACCAATTAAATTCAAATCATCATGAAAAAAAGTTTCAAGGGTTTTTGTTTTTTTCAGTCGTGGTTGTCATTCTCGTGGAATTTCCCATATGTATTCAAAATAGTTTTAACCTACCAAATGCGAAACAAAACAACCAAACTACTAAAAGTAAATTTCTGAAGTTTAAACTTACAACTTTGTTCCAAGCCTGTTTGATAATGAAGAAGAATGTGAACTAGTCAGAACGGGATCTGCTTTAAATATAACACGTCTGATATCATCAGAAATACCTCTTAGGCCTATTCTTAATAGAATCCTCAGACACTATCTCCAGAGAGTTATCAGAAAAACTTGAATTGAAGTTGGATATACATTTCGTTGCTGATAACACTGATATCGGATCATTGAATGAAAAAAACAGCCTATTCTTTAACCAGTTGTTTTTGCGTCTACCGGAAATTTTTGTAAATTAGTGTTTAATGCTCCGCGATCGGCCATAATTCTGATAAAAATTTTAATTTTTATTTTGTAAAAATACTTTTAATAACTTTTAATAGTTTTTTAAATAAAAGTTATTATTTTTGTATTTTTAAAACATTTTTTGGTTTCTGATTTCAAGTAAGCATTTGGTAATGAAAAAGAGGTCAATGATTTCACTTATAATTTCTGTTTTGTAAAAAAATTTAAAAAAAAAACAAATTTAAGATCATTAATAACTTTGTAAACTTGATAAGTGATTATTTCATATTTCGGACGAGTAATAGATTTTCATTTAAAAACGATTATCTAGAAATATAAATGTGATGACGTTAGCATGGAGTGCTGAATATTATATTTATATAATTTTTTGTTATTACATATTTATGTCCCTATTAATTTCAAGCTTGAGATGCTAAGGACTCACATGCCCTTTAAACAAATTGTGTATGTATATCTTTGTTATTGTTGATGTCAAATTTTGTATGTATATCTTTGTTATTGTTGATGTCTATTGTTGTTAGAATTTTTATAATGATGATTGTGTATGAGCAATTAATTAAGACTAAAAAATTGTGTACGGTAGACTTGTTAAAAAAAATCAAACAAAACACCTCCTTTATTGAGGAGGTGTTTTGTTGTCTATTAACAAACAAATAAATTTCATACGTTAAACTCATGTATTATTTAATTATAAAAAAAGATGGAAAAACTTGAAGTTTGTTACACTTGTAACCATTTGTTGACACGTGCGTATGAAATAAACAACTCATGTTGTAAATTCCTCATTATAAATCATATTATTATTACATCCACCTACTTATAGAGATACAGACATATACAGATACAGACTGAAAACACATAATTAAATTTATAATAAAGTGTCCCATTATACGGTTATTTTAACTTTTATTGAGTGTGAATTGTCATTTTCAATTCATGTAAATCATTAAGAAATAAATACCTACAAAAATAAACAGAGGAATTTCCATTTAATTTATGGGAGTGTGTTTCAAAGTGGTGTAACGTTTGTAATTTCTACATTTTTTATGCAATTTTACCGATTTTTGTGGCCAAAACTATAAGGAAACACTGAACAAGATGAAAATCGGTGTACGGGGGTTTTCAAGGTTTCTGATTTCGAATCTGAAGTAAAATTTTTCAAATTCAAAATAGCGGATCCAATATGGCGGCTTAAATTTTAAAATGTCTTCTGATTTACATGAAAATTGGTATACATGAGTATTCGAGATTTCTGATTTCGAATCTGAAGTAAAATTTTTCATATTCAAAATGGCGGATCCAATATGGCGGCTTAAATTTTAAAACTACTTCTGATTTACATGAAAATCGGTGTACGGATGTATTCACGATTGCTGATTTCGAATCTGAGGTAAAATTTTCCAAATTCAAAATGGCGGAACCATTTTTATTTCAAAAACATAAAAAAATAGCTAGCTAAAAAAGTTGCATTCAACTTTAGCAACAACAAAATTTTAAACAGCAGCATTCTCCTCCTCTTTCTTTTGTTCATCCAACCAAACTTCCGCAAGTTCATTATTTTGCAAGCGGAGGCTGCCTACAAAAATTGATATTTCTCAAAAAGTGCAATATGAAATTGACAAATTAAACCCAAAATTCCACATATAACACGTTTCTGATTGTTTAAACCCGGCCAAATTCGGCCTACTTTTTAAAAGTTTATCCAAAGTTAATTTTTCAGAAAATATTATAAAATTAAAGGTTATGTCAGAAGTATGAGTTTTTTCGCCAAAAAATTTTTTTTTACAAAATATTTTTCTTTAAATATTAAGCACTTACTATCACTTTTGTTTTCCATATTTAATTTAAATTTATGTTTGTTTTTTAACTATTTAAATAAACTTACAAAATTCGAACAAATTGCACTGTATATACTGATTTCAACACTTTGCTTACAAACAATGACTTTGACCACTTTCTAAGCAGCCGCCGTTATTTTTTTACAAAAACAAAACTTGCAGTTGTTTTCTTTATCAAATACCAACAACAAAAAATGCATTCATGAAAATTCAAAAAATTACTTTTTGTCTCAAAAATGGGTAAATATACCTAAGTGCAATGGGCCAAAATCGGAAAAAATATTTTTTAACCCGTGTTTATTTTCACCAACAAAATTTGTTTACCATAATCTTTTTTTAAAACACATCCTTTTTACTAATACAATTTTTGCAGTACGACGAAGGACAAAGCCTATTCTTGATGAACTTGGTCAATTATTTCACCCAGCCCCCATACAAATAGACTCCCGAAATATGACTTTATCACAAATTGTTATATAAACGGAAATCATGACACCTCATTATATGATGATCGGTCCACAATTAGTCATAGATCCTATAAAAAGACAGCTTCCGAAAATCACGTTAACGATCATAAACCTCTAAAAATTTTGGTATCCATATAAAATTCAACAGAAATAAGTATCACATAGACATAAATCACACGATCTAATTTAATGGCGATCGGTCCATAATTTGTCATAGCATAGATATAAGGCCCACTTCAAAAAATGTTTTTGCTCATTTACTCAAGTTGCGCAGGGTAAAACTTTTTGGCATACTGATTGAAATAAACTATTTGAGGCATATAACCCGTTAAAGATCATCAGGTGAGGATTACACCCAACTTTATGGATGACATCCTAGACAACGAAAAATCAGACCGAATTCAATATGGATATGTTAAAGCTTTCAAAACACATATATGTTTTGACTGCACAACCTCTTTTATAAGTAAATTTATTTAAAATTTAAAACATATATTGTTCCTTTTACTCTCACTAAAACTATGTACAACTTAACTAACAAGTTACACAGGAAAATTTCACTTTACTACTGTCATTTCGATATTGTTATAAATGGTTTTATTTTATCCAATAAATGTTGTCAAAAGAATGCGAATGAATGAAGAAAAAAAACAAACTTTTGAAAAATAAAACTTAATAAATAAGAATGGAAAAATAAAAATTCTAAGTAATATAATAAAGAACGTGAGTTTTTAGACATTCAAGGATTTTGCTACAAGGATTTATGAGAAAAACACAAATTGTTATAAACTACTACTTTTCAAATGGGAGAAAGCAAAAACGAAAATACCTCATATTAATTTTTATCACGAAAAGCTAGAAAATAGTTTTTAAAAATTGTGTGATTTATTTAAATAAATTTTAAAATAAATTTAATGAAATGTCAACTCAAATTGAGATTTATGTTTTAAATATCAAAAAAAATACATATTTTTTGGAAGATTAAAATTTCCAAATAGATTAACTCCACTTTCAAAAAATTTAAATTTTAATCTAAATCAAATTAACACATTTAAGGACAGTTAGTTATTAAAGACATATTTTTATCATTAACAGTGTCGCAACTTATGCCTTTTATGAAGATATGTCTCTGACAAGTTGTGAGTGCAATTTTCTTCTTTGCTCTTTAAAACAATAAAGCCGTTCCTGTTCCACCCAACCAAAATACCAATATTGCCGACCTCTAATCTATATCGAATTCGAATAATATCGAACATGCAAAATCGTCTTTCAAAGTCTCTCGACTTCAATTCTTATGATACCAATTTCCCTGCTTCTGCTTGAGTAGCTCCCAATGATTTTTCAAGCTCTTGTTGAGTTTGACAACATTCTGCATGGAGTAATGCTTTCAATTCTTGGTTTTCATACTTTTTTGGCTAGCTTGGGAGATCTTTGTCAAAATCACCACTTCTGAACCGCACAAACCATGTCCCGCAAGTTAAAACCGATGAAAAACATTCAACATAAGCTTTGAAGAAATAAAGCCAAACATCCCGCATATGGCGCTTTGTTGGTACTTTTTTCTTTACACTTTAATGTTCTATTATTAAGTGAGAATACAGATATGTACCCTTCGATTTCTGGTTCTATGGTAACTTGTAATTATACTGCCTGTTAAAAGATTCAAAAATTTATTTTTTATGACTTGTTAAAAATCGATTATTGCTCAACATAAAGAGTTTTCTCCATAGAGAATAGACATAGAGCGGAAACTCTCCTATCAAAGACCTAACTCAGTTGTCAGAAACATAAGTGGTGTGAATGTATTAGTAGAAAAAACAATATGAAAACAAAAACAACACTCGTATGTGTGACTATTTTGAGTAATTTTCTTGTTTGAGTTTTTTTCTAGTTTCCGCTCTATGTTCTCTATGGTTTTCTCTATGTCAACTTCCAACGAATGAACTTATTTTTCTATTATTTCTGGGTAAATAGGAACACTGAACTATTGTAAATCTTAAAACAGTACATAACAAAGAACTTATTATCCTCTTAGATGCCAAAACAGATAGTGTTTTATATTTTTGAAGTTTTAATACTCAAAATTGTTATAATTTTCAAATAGATTTAAACCATTACCCCATTATACATACCCAAATTTGTATTTTATCAAAGGTTTAAAAAATAAATTTTGTATGGAATTTCTGTTTTACAAACATTTTATAAAATAAAAATTATTTTTGTTTCAATAATAAATTATATGTCTTTACTATTTTTAATAAAAATGTGAAAAATATAACTGCGATTAAAGGATAATCGAGATAAATATATCCTAACTCAGTTGTTAAAAACCTAAGTGGTGAGAATATCTAAGTAAAACAAAACTAACCCAATAAGCACTAAATAAAAAAAATTCAAGAATAAAAGCAACACTCTTATGTGTGATTATTTTCAGTAGTTTTATTTGTTTGATTTTTTTTCTTAATTTCTGTTCTATAGAGTGACAGCCAATTTTTTGTTTTTAGATTTCAAAGAGTGCCGGGTGGAATATTGTGACACTAGGTCTAAAAGTTAAGTGCTGAAAATTTGGGCCAAATCGGATAACGATTTCTGGACGCGCATCGAGGTCAAAGTTCAGATATATGCTAAATTTTACTATTTATATGGAATAAATAGGTGAAACTCGTTAACTTTCTGCATTGTTTTTTAGAAATATGTAGATTTATTTATATTAATGAATATTACATAAAATTTTTTTTTTTGGAAATTGACCCAGTATCTCCTTTGGGTCTCCTTTGGGCCGATTTTAATGAAACTTGAAGCAAATATACAAAGGGTCTAGCATTTACAACAACAGTGCAAAAATGGATTTTAACCTTTAAGAGCACTTGGGGTCAAAATGGCTGTGTTTTTCGTGATTTTAAAAGATGAGGGTCATTTGTACGCCAAGTACGGCTAAGGGTTAATTTCCATTTTTGTACTGTTATTTAAAATTCTGGACTTTATGGTATATTTTCCTCAATTTCGATTCTTTTACATTCAATTGCAAAAGTATTTATTTAGTAGCAACATTTTTTCAAAAACTGAAAAATTTTTGCGATAATACAGTTCATTTCATTTTGACCCAAAGGAGATACCGGGTTAATTTCCAAAAATTGTTTTTAATGTAATATTCATTAATATAAATAAATCTACATATTTCTAAAAAACAATGCAGAAAGTTAACGAGTTTCACCTATTTCTTCCATATAAATAGTAAAATTTAGCATATATCTGAACTTTGACCTCGATGCGCGTCCAGAAATCGTTGTCCGATTTGGCTAAAATTTTCAGCACTTAACTTTTAGACCTAGTGTCACAATATTCCACCGGCACTTTTTAAAATTTTAACAAAATGTACATGCGATGTTCATGTTTTATACCTTGTTAGAAAGATAATTTTCTCTAAAAGCTTAGGGTTTTTGCTAATGTTTAAAAATAGCATTTAAATAGGGAATATTTTCGGGGAATATAAATCGAAAAAAGTACCATTATTTACCCAATTTTACAACTTTCAATCGATTTCCGGCACGTGTTCTAGTTATCCGATTGCACTTAAATTTAGCAGTAGTTAGTTTTAGCTACGAATGAACAAAATAAGACCCATCCAAAGCAAATCTATTTTTTAAGGGCATGTCTAATGCCCACATTGCTCAATTGGAAAAGACAATCGATCAGTTGAAAACGTTGTTACTATTGTAGCAAATGACTGTGGAAGATTGCTACTCGTACTGCTCACGAACATTAGAGTTATATACCCATCACCAATATAATACTGATTTCGATGTTTGTACGTTTTGTACACAGAAAAAATTATATTTCAATTCAAACATTTATCACATATTGAACTGGTTTCAATTATTTCATAATTAAATCAAGTATTCATGTGCTCAAAAACAAAATTTTCTATTGAATTTGATAATTTTGACAATTGAATATACAAGTTTCGTTATTAGTTGAACTTTAAATTATCTATTCAATAATTTTTTGTATATTCAATTGTCAAAATTATCAAATTCAAAACTCAAAATTCAATAGAAAATATCAGAAAATTTTGTTTTTAAGCACATGAATACTTGATTCAATTAAAAAATAATTGAAACCAGTTCAATATGTGGTATATATTTGAATTGAAACGGTTTAAAAAATAGTATTTTCTGTGTATAAAAACATTTATTTTTATCAGATTTTAACTATTTTCAATACCAAATTTTATAGTGGTATCCATTATTCTATAGACATAATGTATCATAGAGCCATATTCGGGAAGATGTTTAGATTGGTGCTAGTAGACCGATTATTACCACTTACAACACAAATTGTTTTTTTAGAATAAGAATATCGTGTGTCAAATAAAAATGTATTATTTGCAATATATTTAAATAAAACAAGTAAAAAAGTGTGGTTGGTCAAGCACGACCATCTAATACCCTACTCTAAGTAACTGAGCAAAAATATTTTTCTTCTAAAATTTCAGTAATTTATTTTCGTGAATGATTTTCGGAAGAAGGCCTTATAGGGAGCTATGACTAATTATGGACCGATCATAATAAAATTTGGTGACATAAATTCCGTATATATAAAACTTATTTGGAGCAAAATGTTGTGTTGATACTTATATAAATTAAACATTTCGGGAGGATATTTGTATGGGGGCTAGGTGAAATAATGAATCGATTTCAGCCAGTTTAAACAGGTTTCGTACCAAATTTTATCATAATATCTTCAGCAGCCAGCCAGCCATCCAGACGGACGGACATCGTTTAATCGAGTCAGAAACTGATTCTGAGTCGATCGGTATACTTTAAGGTGGGTGTTATATAAACCCAATATACCCTCCCCACTATGTTGGTGTAGGGTATAATTACGGGATATTTTTGAAAATATCAGGTTTTGTAGGTTATCTCACATTTTGGTCCATAACTCTGGTTCTACTTGACCATTTTTTTCCATTTTCAATACCAACCATTGCTGATCAACAAGTAATATTTCAGTAAAATTTCAGTTCCATAAATGCTTCCCTGTAGGCATTACCATGCTTCCAACAGACATACGGAATGATATAGTTAGATTGTCTTAGAATCCTATAATGACTCCCAATACATTAAGTTTAGTGGGTCTGCGATGAATATTTCGATTTGTTGATGGTGGGTATAGAAATAGTAATAGCGAATTATAACACAATTAGACAACTCGGCTATACAACATCATTAATAAAAAAACATTCTTCGGAAAATCTAAAAATCTAAATTTAGTATTGGATTTTTTTCATAGTCCATTTGAAATTATAAACTTATTTACGAGTATTAACATGTTTTTTATGCTTGATTAAATTCTTTATATATATTTAAACATACATACATACATACATATGTCTCAATTCTTTGTATTTATAAGAATAATTGTCAAAGGTTAAAAGCTTTTTAGTTACTAAACCAAATAACAACATGAAGAAAAAGTTAAATGGACAATTTATATGTAAAATAAACACCGCCCAATATATTTTGTACAAAAAAATCCACTCCCACAATGAAAAAATTACGTTTCATATCTATGCATGTGTGTATACGAAAATTAGGGAGGTACCGAAATGTAGATTACAAATGAATTCTTTAAAAACATCCTACTTACAATATAAAATCTAATACATAACAAATTTTCTTTCTTACATTTCCCAGCAGTTAAGCAAGTAGTCAATGACATTGACTCAATGTATCCCTTATAGACCGTAATTGTAAATAATTTCTTATCACTTGACTGACTGCAATATACATATATTTTGACACATACGTGTCAAATGAACCACGAAGACAATTGGTTACTTTATACATACCGTGAAGACAATTGCCACTTAAGTGTCTCTAAGTAATCTAGAGTGTAGTCACTTTAAACGTTTTGTGAGTAATTCGTATAAACTGGTTTTATACAAATTGTGTTTATATAATTCTCATGCATTTTTTTATTTTTCCTTAAGTATACTTATATCCCATGTAACATAGCGTGAAGTCAATAGTCACTTTAGTGTCCCTTAGTAACCCCTCCCTTAGTGAAGTCACTTTAAACGTTTATTTTTTATATTGCACTTTAGAAAGTAGTTATTTTAGGCACCAATCTATTTAGCAATCTTTTGGAGTGTTGTTTGTTAAAAAGCAATCGTTTATTGGACTGTCTGTGAGATATCTTTTTAGATGACTATTTGTGGTCAATTAGCACCCATACATTTTAAAATAACTAGTTATGTAGCTGAACAAGTAACCAGTTAGGTAGCTAGTAAAGTAACTGACGCTATATATCCGGTATGTGAATCCAATGCGTTGACTGCTTTGGACCAGTCTCATTGTAATCAAAAAATTCGGTACTGTCTCCTAGAACTTCTGGGTTGTTTCTTGTTTAAACAAACACTGCCCTAATGTGCATGTATGTGAATATGAATATATGGATGTGTGCTTATACCCAACAGTTAAGCAAGTAGTCAGTGTATCCCTTTATAGACAGTAATAGTGTCTCTTAGTAACCTATAGTGAAGTCACTTGTTTATTTTGTACTGCACTTTAGAAAGTAGTTATTTTAGCCACCAGAAGCAATCTATCGAAGAGTTGTCGGGAGAAGGTTTGTTTAAAAACAATCGTTTATTGGACTGTCTGTGAGATGTCTTTTTAGATGACTATTTGTGGTCAATTAGCACCCTTACATGTTACAATAAATAGTTATGTAGCTGAACAAGTAGCCAGTTAGGTAGCTAGTAAGGTAACTGATTCCATATAACCAGTATGTGAAACCAACGCGTTGGCTACTTTTGACCAGATAGCGCACAGTCTAATTGTTATCCAAAATGGTCAATTGACCCCTGCTTAGGACACCCAATTTTGCACCAGGTGAAAAACTCAGCTCTCTAATGTTCGTGATCTGTACGAGCAGCAATCTTCTATGGTCATTTGCACGAATAGCAACAACTTTTCAATTGATCGATTGTCTTTTCCAATTGAGCAATGTGGGCACCAGAGATTTTCTTGAAGTTAGGACATGCTAAAATTACACACTAGTCACATAGCTAGTTATGTAACTAGTTGTGACCCTAAATGATAGGTGAGCTCACTAGTTCGGGGCAATCTCCTTTAACTGCTGGGTACATATAAATATGTGTTTGTGTATTAGTTTAAACTACAAATTTACAATTTGTTTTTTGAGGATTTATCTGGATTTAAACAAATCTTGTACTAAAAGCCTACTTTCAAATTACTCCTCTTGTTTTTAGAGCATCTATCCATTTATGTGTTTGTGTTCATATGCATGCATATTCCTACAACACAAATTCACTCACGCATACGTAAACAAACATGCTTGCAACATAAACAAATACATACATGCATGCAGTATCGGTCAAAAGTTATTGGACACAATTCACGTTAGAATTCCATAGAAAGTAAATATTTTAGAAACAACAAATGCAATCCAAAATAAAACAACATCCTAGGTATTATTAACAACGAAATTTAAATTTAATATTTCTTATATTTAAAAAAAAAATTTACAAAACATTAACGCCTTCCTGTTCTAAAAACCTCATCACAAACTTGGTGTTTAGGGTCATTGTCATGTTGAAATATCCATTGGTGGGGCATTTTATCATGGTCATGAGGCAGCATCTGCTCCTGCAATATATTTGTATATATTTGTTTGTCCATAGTACCGTAAATTTTGTGTAATGGCTTAGGACCACTCTCCACAACATCATGTTCACCTACATGCTTAACTGTTCCAGTACAGTATTTGCGATTTAGTTTGTTATTGACATATGGACGCACTCTCCGCATTCCATTAGAATCCACAAAATTAAATTTAGATTCATTGGAAAATATATAAAATGGTATTCCATAGTGCAAACCAAAGACGAGATTTGCGATATTTTTGTGAAATACCCAGCTGAAACTGGTCTTCTTTGTACATTTTACTGTTGATTGAGAAGAAAATTTATTTGCCCTATTGAAATAATATAAAAGCAATTTTTGTAAAATGTCTTTTGACCGACACTGTACACATACGTATGTATATTTATATGGACATTTGTGTGTGCCCTCACACCCTTGCTGTGTATGTTGTGGCCATTCCAAAAATGTGGTTTTAATTTCTATATGGATTTTCTACATACAAATTTGTAAAATCTACAAAATGTAGAAAGATTTAATTGAAATGCATTTTATGATGCATTTTGTGATCATGTTCTACTAATGATGATTTAAGATTTGTTTTGTCTTTAATCTCCTCAAATACAAACACATGCATTCAAATCCATCCACTAAATAAACAGAATTTTATAAATGTATGTATACAAAAAGATAGACTTTTTAATTAAAATATTTCTTTTAAGAAGTTAACAAAGAACAAAAGCATAGTTATAGATAGAGTAGAATATCTATTAAATAAATTGAATATACAGTGGTGGTAAGCTATTTAAGACAAGTACTTGAATTTTTTCATCAACTGAATTTTAAGTGCGTATGAAATTTATTATTAATATTTCTAGTTTCTCAAAAATGTTTGGAAAAATCGGTACAACATATATGGACAAAGATATGTGGAAATACGTTGACCCACCTCAGCGAACATCTTCTGTTAATAACATGATATGACCGAAACTAATGGAACTAAAAATACGAAATTTGGTCCGAATATTTTATAATAATAAAAATATAATGATAAATGTTAGAAATTATGTTTATTTAAAAAAATTAGTTTGGTCAAGTTGTAGAAAAATCTTATGTGTTCGTGCTGGATATGTATGAATTGACACAGTTGAATAAAACACACTTGTGTGTTAAAACAGTCCTCATGAATTCATATTTGTGGAAATATTTTAAAAAATAATTGAGAATCATATGGAATTTAGCAAACAATTTTTGTCTTAATTACCTGGCCACCACTGTACATTAGAGTGTCCCAAAAATTTGTTTTTTGGAATTTTGGAACGCATATCCTCTATTTTTTTATATATATAAAACTATAGTTAAATATCAAATCTTCTATCATGATTGCAACCCGTTCTGACTTGCGATTTAGTTTGCATTTAGGGGAAAAATGCAATTTTTCAGTTTTTGTTAAAATGTTGCCCTTAAATAATTACTTTTGCAATTTAATTAAAAAGACGCGAAATGTTTACATAATTGTCGTTCCAATAAGATATAAAACACAAAAATTGGTTAAAAAATGTTAAAGTTATTAAAAAATCGCCATTAGGCCATTAACGTGTCTCAGGCCACTAAAACAAGAAATGTAGGAACAAAATTAACATATTTTGATAAATATTAAAATAAAAGCTTATTTTTACTTAAAATATATTCATATTTACTTGTATATTAGTTTTTGTCTTCGTAGGATACCGTTAACATATTCGCAGGTATGACCAAAAGAAATTATTTTTTTTAACGGCAGTTTCAAAACTCCATTTTCAAATTTTGTTAAACAAATTTCAGAATTTTTTGATCATCACATTTGGATTAATTTACAACATAATAGGGAAAAAAAATATGAAAATAGTATGACAATACCTCCTATAGTTTTTCCGTACCTGCGATTTAAATTTTGCGATTTTCGAGAAAAACTAATTTTTTGGCCATATTTTGGCGAATGTTCCGAATTTCCTTACTGTTATAATCTTTAAGTAAAACCTATTCAGAATATTATAGTCCATGCAATTTAAAACATAGTCTGAAAGTTTTACTTAAGTGGGAAAACTTCAACCCTTAAATCGAGAAGGTCAAAGGTCAAATTTTTCAATATTTGGAATTTCTCATGGAAAAATAGCTAAATGTTATATATTTTTGGGCCGATTTTGATGAAACTTAAGAAAAATATAACATGAAGTCTAGTATTTACAAAAACAGTAGAAAACTTAAAATTAACCCATAATAGCACATTATTGGGAACTTTATGATAGATAGAGGGTTTTTCTTTTCAAAATAATCAATGTGTATGTATGAAAATGATAAGATAGAGGATTTTGCATTTTAATAAATTTAAATTATGTTGATTTCATTTATGCAATCTGACAGTTTTTAACGTGATTTATTTAAGATTAATGGCTAATAATACAACATAAGATAAAAAAAATTAACAATAAACAATATTAAACAAAATGTTATAGAAAAGATGTTTTTTTGCTTTTTGGTAGTTTGATTGGTGTAAATTATAGTATAAGACAAGTAAGAAAGTGATTTTGAGTGATTTTCGGAAGTGGGCCTTATATGGGGGCTATGACCAATTATGGACCGATCACCATGAAATTAGTTCGTGTTATTTATGTGTATATTAAAGTTAACTATGTTGAATTTTGTGTGTTTACCAACATTTTTAAGCGATTTATGCACGTTAAAGTGATTTTCGGAAGCGGGTCTATATGGGAGCTATGACTAATTATGGACCGATCTTAAAAAAATTTGGTGACATGAATTTTGTGTATATAAAATTTATTTGGAGCGGAATTTGTGGAGATACATATATAAATTAAACATTTATGACCGATAAAGTCCAATTTCGGGAGGACATTTGTATGAGGGCTAGGTGAAATAATGGACCGATTTCAGCCAGTTTCAATAGGCTTGGTCCTTGAGCCGAAAAAATAATATGTATCAAATTTCATCGAAATATCTTCAAAATTGCGACCTGTACTCTGCGCACAAGGTTTACATGGACATCCAGCCAGCCAGCCGACCAGACGGACGGACGGACGGACATCGCTTAATCGACTCAGAAAGTGATTCTAAGTCGATCGGTATACTTTAAGGTGGGTGTTAGACTAATATTTTTGGGCGTTACAAACATCTGCACAAACGCATAATACCCTCCCCACTATGGTGGTGTAGGGTATAAATAGAGAAACTTTAAAAGCAGACTTTTTTTAAGCAAACTCCAACTTTAACCATATATTTTTATGCCATGGACATTATATTTTCCAAAAACAAAAATGTTAAATATTTTCATTATAATTCAATTCAGAATCGGCATTCGCTATTTTGTTAAATTATTGAAAAATGTAAAATTCATGTTCAGCATGCTAAAATTAGTAAGAAAACATGAATCACAAGATGAAATTATTCCAAAAAATATTTGAAAATTAATTATTTTTTTTGCATTCGGAAAAAATTAATTGTACAAGATAGAAAAACAACCAAAATACAAATAACACAGCAAAAAAATATGTTTCTTATGAAATTCACACCATAGATGAGGGCTGCTTTACTAAAGATTTATTTTACCATCAAAAAGTAATTTTCGTGAAAATCAAAGATAGAGGATTTTGAATATAGGCCCTCGATAAATTGTTAGAAAAACTTATTTACACATAAGATATTCACCCTTATCGTGGTTTGCGTAAACGTCTTACGGCTACGACTGTTTCGTACTAGATTAAAGATAAAATGCAAACTGTTTCTTTAATCTAGTACGAAACTGTCGTAGGCGTATGACGTTTACTCCAACCACGATAAGGGTGATTTTATTTCAAATGTATAAAAATGTTATCTAATTCAGCAATTTATAATTGAAATAACAGCATATAGTACGCTGTATGTGATCCATTCGGAAGGTACTCAAAATGTCTGAAATTAAAGTATAAATTAAATATTGGCGGCTTCAACTGAATGGGGCAATGTAATTAAATTCTGAATACATTTTGTGAAAATAGCTAAAGCTTCGAAAATTGATTTAAAATTTAAATTCACGGAAATCAAATTCTTAATATGGTTTTTCGTGTTCACCATGTGATCACTCATATTTCATCAACAAAAATGGATTTTTTAATTTTTGGTCAGATCACTCATATTTCTCGATCTGTGATCACCAATAAGCATTTAATCAAGAAAAGGAGCTCGATCTGTGATCACTCATATTTCTGAACAAAAATCGATTTTTATATAAAAACTCACAATATCTAAAATCGTTAGTAACTTGGCCAATAAGCGTTTAATGTAAAAAAGGAGCTCGATCTGTGATCACTCATATTTCTGGCCAAAAATCGATTTTTTTTTATATAAAAACTCAGAATATCTAAAATCGTTAGTAACTTGGCCAATAAGCGTTAAAAGGTTATTCGGGAATACAAAATTAGTATTTTAGTAAAATTGTTTTATGCTAAATTACCAATTTTTAATTTGATAAATTCACTGAAATTTATTGTTGGGGGATAAGCTAGTTCCTATGCACATGATCTGCTTAGGCCAGATCATCAGGAAACCTTTTCCCAAAAAGCTTTAGAAAAACTAAAGATATTATACAAGTAAAACTATAGAGTGTTTGAGAATTACAGACACTCAAGCTTTATTTTTAAAAATATCAAAGCTTAAACAAAACACCAACAATAAACCGCGATTTTATCATTTCCTTACTACAATTGGTTTGGTTTCTTGCCGACACAAACTGTAGTGTAAAAGTGAGTAAAGAAAAAACAAAAAAATAAAAACAACTTGCTTTATTGTTTTCGCAAGAAAATCAAAATAAATCGAGTTGCCAGTTTTCTTTAATCAAGAAAAGGAGCTCGATCTGTGATCACTCATATTTCTCGATCTCTGATCACTCATATTTCTCGATCTGTGATCACTCATATTTCTGAACAAAAATCCATTTTTTAATATAAAATCTCAAAATATCTAAATTTGCTAACAACTTGGCCAATAAGCGTTTAATCAAGAAAAGGAGCTCCATCTGTGATCACTCATATTTCAGACCAAAATTCGATTACTTATAAAAACTCAAAATATGTACATACATTTACATGTATTCTGTTGTTGCAAGACTTAGGTTTTTGACAACAGACTTAGGTTCTTTGTTTCTCAGTAACGCTTCTATGTATATTTTATTCTATGACCATAAGATTCATTGTACATATGTATTTTAAAATTAAATGTAAAGCAAACATAACCCAAACCTATATGAATAACACTTATCATTCAACAATACGTAATTTTTCTTCTTTTTAAAAATTTTTACCTATTTCAAACCGCTTCTCACAAATTCACAAATCGAACACAAGTATTTTTTTAATTTGACAGGACAACGTCTGTCGGGTTAGCTAGTTAAAAATTAATTAATCGTTTTTAAATAATTCGTTCCGTTTTGCAGATTTTTACATTTCACTACTGTGATCCAAAGTTGACTTCTATTTGGCGTACATTCGTTACCACATGTTTATAACTAGCATTAGGAAAACTTAAACTCGATTAAATCCATCTTTTGCACTTTTATTTTCTATATTCTTTGACCATCAAAAGCGTACGAACGTTCGTTCGTGACCCCAGGAAATGCCCATATGTATTCAAAAACGTTTACTTTTTCTTTTTTTTAATAAAATTCTTAATACATGTAATAATTTTTCTCTCCTACAAAATATTCTCTTGTTTGTATTTTTAACTTGTTTATAAATATTATACATTAAGTTTAAAAGCTTTTTTTCTGAAAACATTTTGTAAAGAAAAAGTTTAACAAAATATAGAAATACTAAATAAATCATTAAGGCTAATTAAAGAAAGTGTTTATTAATGTAAAACTTTTTTTGAGAGAGCATTAATAATTTAAACTACATTAAAATGAAAAAGCTAACTTTAAAGAAGACCACAAACACGGTTTAAATAAACAAAATATTACATAATAATATTAAATTTAAAGGTACTAGTTTTGTGTTATGCTCCAGTTGCAATTAACATACTAATTTCCTTAAAATATAAAATTGTTGTATATATTGGCATATTTTTAAATAAAATTTGTACTGAATAACAAACTTGTTTATTTATTTTATTTTTGTTTATATTGTGTGCAAATAAAAATATCAATCGATTCGTTTATTGACCTCGTACACAATATTTGCTTTTTTTTATTTAAATTGGTATTTAAACTTAAAATGTAAAACAATTCCATATAAATACTCCATCAGTTAGTTCATAGTGTATTTAAAACAGGTGGAAACATTTAAATACGTTAAATAAAATAATATTTTACCCTACACCTCAGCGAATGTGAGAAATAATAAACAAAATGTTAGTTGACTTTTTTATCATCAAAGGCTAAATAGTTCTAACTGTACCAAATCCGAAAGGATATTTATTTAGGGTAGAAATTCAAACAATGTAGGATTATATTATAAAAGTGAGCATTTGATCATTGGGTTTACATCTGTACTGATTGAGTTCATTTAATAAATATTCACTAAAACAACATAAGTAGAATGTTCGAATTGAGGGTAATTTCATCAATTTTCAGTGTTACCAACATTAGCCATAAAGACTATGCTGATGTAGGGTATAAAACTGTGCTTGTTTGGTGGTTAAACGCTTGCAGTATGAATAACAAAACAAATATTAAGAGTTGCATTTTATTTTTTTATTCATTCACTGACTGACATTCAATATTGACAACTTGATTTTCTGGAATATTTCAACTCATCATTGATTTTTTTTGTTTGTATAAATAGTGGAATGGTATTTTTTTTATTTTTGGTTTTATTTCTGAATTTTACAACAAAGAGTCATACATGAATGCATACAATATAATACAAGTTATTGGTGAATGTCCCGATCTAGTGATATTTCATATTACTTAGGGTGATAACTAGATACATATATAAGTAGTTACGTGACTAGTTATTTAGCAGTAAGTAATACGTGCATGTTCTATGCAGGGGGTTAATTGACATTTTTTGATTGCAATGAGACTGTCTGATAGCTGGCGCAAAGTAGCCAACGCGTTGCTTCACATAAAATAAATAAAATAAACTGTATGAGAATTATATCAGCACAATTTGTACAAACCCCGTTTGTTTTGTGAATTACGCACAAAACAGTGCAGTAAAAAATAATCATTGAAAGTGACTACACTCTAGATTACTTAGGGACACATAAATGATAATGTATTATATTACCAAGCTATATTACCTGGGAAGTATAAATTGTTACTTTATATTGACCCCTCTCTGCACTACAAAGAGCACATACGTGTCAACTAACCCATATTACATATACATTGGAGTCAGTGACAATTACTGTCGCTAACGGTAACATTGAGTACTTGCTTAACTGCTGGGTATGTATGTAGTATATTCGTACAATTGCTGTTGTTTAAATGTATGCAGATACTTTTGCATCATTTACACTTGCTAGTTTATTCATCAGTTGCGACTTCATCATCATTACTACTTATTCAAAATAGTACTCGTACATATGAACAATGATATTGTATTGTTTTGAATGCTATGACGAATCTTATATACCCACCACAAATATAATATTTACACTGATTGTTGTGCATTTTGTATAAAAACATTTATCTGATTCAATGATTAAAATGGTATTTTTAGATTTTTGACTTTGTTGGCGGCACCAAAATCCGGGCTATAAATTCCGTTTGCAAAATATTTAAGAACAAAATAGGCTACTTCGGAAGGCTCTTGACCACGCAGTTATACAAATATTGGAATTATTTTTCTTCTATAGTATTTCCTAAAATGTTACCGTTGAGAAAAATATAAACGCATCATCTATTTTGTTTATATTTTCTGTATAACTAAAGATTAATATAAGTACTTTTTGGAAAAAAGGGTGAAGTTTATTGTTAATCTTCTCCATTTGTAAAGATTCATCTTTTTTGACTTTCATTCCTTTCGAAAAAGCCCAAATCTAGTCAAGTTTCTTAAAATGTTAGTATATTTAAACAAAAATATAAAATACGAAAGGAAAATTTTCGCGTTAAAAATCGGAAGCTCGGTTTTGATTTTAGACCCATAGTTTCTTCGGCAAACATTCTTAGAATTCATCGTAGATTATGATTTTGATAACCGTTTGTTGCATTTTTTTGACTCCATACAAATTGACCCACTCTAATGTACATATCCAGTAATCTAAAGTGCGAGTAATGAAGAATGTTTGGATTTGATTTTCATTCTTAGTCAATTCATGCAGCAAAATATCTATGAAATAACAGATTAGCAAAAAAATACTTATAGTAGTTTAGATATATAAACAATTCGTTGCCATATATATATAACAAATATGTTGACATGGTATTTTGCTTTTTGAATATTTGAATTGATGGGCTCTCATAAGATGAGTTTGATGAATTGATGGTTATAGTCATATTTTAAATGTATCTATTACTTTCATTTGTAGTATAGCTACCTACAAAACAGGCGAGATATAAAGTAAATTTAAACACATTAATATACATATCGCTGGCTTAACATGCAATCTAAACTTTTTTAGAAATTGAGATTTTTTTATTTTTTTTAAATTATTAGTGAAAAACAAGTAGGGGCTGTGCCGAATCTTATATACACTTTTTAAAAAAGTTTTTTCCAATTTTTTTTGAAATTTTTGAAATTTTTTTTTTTAATTTTTTAAAATTTTTGTTAATATGACAAAAAAACATTTTTTTGAAAAAAAAAATCGGGTTGAAATATATTTTTGCTGATTTTGACCCATTGTAGGTCCAACTTACTATAGCCTTATATACATCGTTGCAATGGACTTTGAAATTTCTATCATTAGATACCCATATTGTCTATATTAATGACTTAGTAATCCAGATATAAAAACTAGTAAATAAGAAATGAAAGACAAGTTCTAAGAAAAAGATCTAAGTCAATAAAAAAATACAAACTAAGCAATAGAAAAAGCTCTAAATCCAAAAAACCTTTTATCTCGGCAAATACTTATTTTATCATTTTGCTTTTACGCACATAGAAAACAAAGAAAAATGCAAAAAAAAATTGCGTTTACAGAATTCAAAAATATTTACGCAAAAAAAGTTTGAATGTCTCACCTGTAAAATTTTAAAATATGGACTTAGAGCCTTTGCATGTTAAGCCAGCGATATGCGCAATTCCACGAGAATGACTACCACGACCGAAAAACCAAAAACCCTTGAAACTTTTTTTTAAGATGATTTGAATAGGAGAAAACACTAAAATATTACTATGTGAAAGTATTTAGAGTTCATTACAATATTTTAATGGCATAAATAATAGTTTATGCTATGTTCTAGGCTAAAATTGCGGCGAAAACTAAGCTTCCAATTAGCATGTAGTATGAAATGAATTTGACTGTGATTGTTTTTTGATATTATCAAATTGTTTATTGAAACCGAATGTATATTTTCTATTATTTTTTTTAGTTCTTGTATACATATATTTACAGAATATATATTGTTATATTATAAGAGAAAAATCTGTCACGTACGGTATGTCAAGTACTATATTAAATTTTATTTATTATAAAATCATCATTTAAATATGACGGATTGTAAAGAAAAAATAATTTATTAGTATACAAAAAAGTTTTATTAAGAAAAGTGCATGTTTATAAACTACACCACCATAGTGGGGGAGGTATAATGTCCCAATACCCACCTTAAAGTATACCAATCTGCTCAGGATTTCTGAGTCGACTAAGCGATGTCCGTCGGTCTGTCCGTCCATCCATGTAAACTTTGTAATCAAAATATAGGTCGCAGGTTTAAATGCAATTCGACAAAATTTGGCACAAACTATTATATTGCCCCAAGAACAAAGGCTATTGAATTTGGTTAGAATCAGCCCTTTATTTATCCTTGCCCCCATACAATTGCTCTATTTAAAAATAGTTAAGCTCTCATAAATATCTTAATTATTAACATATTCAAACCAAATTCAGCACAATTAAGTTTTATGTAAGCCGAACTCTCATGACCAAATTTCGTGACGATCGGTCAACAACATTTTCGAAAATGTCATTAATATACATAAATCTCTGAAATATGTCAGTATCCAAACAAAATTCAACACAAATACATCCCACCAAATTTTGTGACGATTGGTCCATAATTAGCCATAGCTCCCATATAAGGCCCACTACCGAAAATGTGTGTATTCTTCGTTGCTTTTCACAACGAATTTTGTTATATTTTTTTCGAATGAAATATTAAAATATAAAAAATCAAATAAATCAAATTTAAAATATTTTTTAACACTTAAGTAGTTAAGATAGAAGGATGAAATTTTGGCATGTGGTATTTAATATTTGGATCTGTAACTCACTATTTTTTTTAAAAAAAAATATTGGAAATCTAAAAGGATATCAAGGATAAAAATTTGAAAGGACATTTTTGATATCTTTTGATCCTTACAGGATAAAATAAAAATAATACGAAATATTTTACAATTCTTCTTGTTCTTTTGACATACAATTTGTCATTGTTGAATAGCAGGAGTATTTTTTGAAAAATGTACTTCTTTGAAACTTTGAAGTCCTTAGCACAGTTTTTCTGCATTAAATTTATAGTTTCAGACGTATATCATCCGGTTCATGTCTAACGAATTTGACACCAAATTTGACATAGTAGGATGATCAGAAGTATTTTAAGTATGTACTCCTCTGAAAATTTGAAGTCCTTTTAAAAGGAAACAAGATCACGAAATGAAAAACTGAAAACGCAGTTTTTCTCCATTTAATTTATTGTACGGTCGTACGGTGTTATCAAATTGTTTATTGAAACCGAATGTATATTTTCTATTATTTTTTTTAGTTCTTGTATACATATGTATATTTACAGAAAATATATTGTTTTATTATAAGAGAAAAATCTGTCACGTACGGTATGTTACGTACGCTATTAAATTTTATTTATTATAAAATCATCCAAAGATTGCTTTTATTTAAATATGACGGATTGTAAAGAAAAATTGAAAGAAAAAATAACGCCTCTTACGATTCGCAAATTTTCGCATATTTCTATATGTACCTCAAAATGAGTTCCGTTTTATGTCACGTACGATATACCCTTATTTTGCTCGATATTTTGTACAACAATGTTTCGGAAGAACTTTTTATTATTTTAAAATATAGTACCTCTGAATGGAACATAAACACCAAATTATTTTTCAGATACTCTTATTTTTGCAAAATCTATTCCACTCTATAGGCGTACATTTGTATCACGTATGATGATATGGAATTGCCCATATTAGAAAAAGAAAATTATTTTAAAACTTAGAAAATTCTTTGGCTTAATTCAAGCCAAACAAAACACACTCTAATCATTATTTAAAGTAAACTCTTAAACTATTTAAATTTTTACCTTCAGATTGCCAGCTTTTCCTGTCATTTATCATTTATTTTTAAATTTATCATTTATTTCTTGACTTTTTCTTTTTCTTTTTTCGATTTTATAATTTTGTGATTTGTTGATAAATGACGTATTACAATAATTTCAGTCAGAGTATTATATTTGACCATCCTTGTTATTTTTTTTTTTTTTCTCTCTGTATGCGATTGAGTATTACGGATATAAGAACAACAAAAATAACCATTATTATTGAATGTATGTTATTGACAGCAATCAATTACCACATGTTTGTGGGCATTTTATTTTATAAAATGTGAAAAAAATAAAACATTAAATTTTATAGATGAGTTCATAGGAATTGCAGGTTTCACAAAAAAATTAATACACAAAATATTAACATACAAGTAAATTAATAAATTAGATTGTTTCGAAGGCATGAGAATAATTTCATCCAAATGAAAACAAACATTCTGCACTTTTGAGATTTTCGATGCTCCCTAGACAATCGAATAACGTTAGAGTTGCACAATTTATTTGAAATTTCGTGCATTGGATCAAAGACAGTTTCGAGTTCTGTTTTAATCAAAAACGAAACAGGGATTTGTTAAAGCCTAAAACCGAAACTATAATTTTCAGTAGAAAAATTCAATATTTAGAAATGAAAAACAAACACCCGAACTATAAAATAAATTTTAAAGTTGATTCTTGTTAAAATCGATTTTATTTTAAAATAGAACTGTTTTTTTTGTAACATATTTTAAAAAAGCTTTTAAAACTTTTTCCAATACATACATTCAAATAAATTAAAATATTTTTGAACGTTACAAACATCATCTCTAACCCACCATAGTGGGGAGGGTATATTGTGTATTAAAAAGCAGCATGATTAAAAAAAGATCTGACATAATCAGCAATCATGTTTAATGGTAAAATAATTGCCATACAATAATTATTATGAATTGCATACGTAAAACAAAAACTATACTGTTATAGTTTTTTCTTTAGAAAAAATCCCTTAAGTATAATTAATACTTAACTAATTGCAATCAAATATTAATCATACGTACTGATAAAAGCACATACTCGATTTGTACCAATTAACAAAAACAAAAGGAAGCAAAAGAAACATAAAATAAATTCCTTTAATGAACAAACTATTCGTACATTTAATGTTTCAGTTTCGTGGGAGTATATCAAAACCAACACAAAACTTTTTTTTAATACACCCAATGCTGCCATGTAATTTATTACATTTCAGTTAGAAAAAACACAATGAGGAGGAAAAAAAACGAAGAAAAAACTTCAAAAAAAAAATGGCAGCTGAAACTACTCAACAACATCACAAGGAAATGAAAGCAAAAACTGCAAGGTTTAATAATGATGCCACTAATACCTTTAAATACTCTAGATGTAACACTAAAGCTCTATTCAGCTCAATTCTCCTGTTTCATTTTCACACCAAAACTAAAAATAACAAAATGCTTAAACAACCAACAATTTTTATTTCTTAGAGCAAAAAGGAAACTTGAAAAAACAAATGGGAACTAAAAGAAAAATAATAATGGTTTCTAGTTGCAGGTTATAACAACGTGTTGAATAACATTCCACCGAATACAACCAATAATATGTGGTATTTAATGGACTTTTCATATTTTAAACCAATTCCCATGAAATTTGTATAAATTTTCTTAATATTTTATTCAACACAAGTCATTGGTTCTGAGTCAGTCACATTAAGAAAATTTATAAAATTTGTTTAGTATGAAAAAGTGCAATATTTCTGAAGGACGGAGATTTAAAGAGGCATATTTTTTTTGTAACACCAAAAATTAACTTATCTAAACAAAAAAATATAGCTCGGAAAAAATGTGGATCAAATTCTTCCTAATATTTGCAATCCTATTAAAATTTTGATATAAATTTTAGTTTTAGAAACTCAATAAATATGTAATAAAATCTTTATTTATTAACGAAACTCAATGAAATTTTCAAAGTTTTTTAAGTTTGTCATTCTAAATAATAAGGTGTAAAAGAACTTGTCGAAAGGTCAAAGGGAATCCCGCAATTTCTAAAAATTGGAGCGAAAATCCCAAAAACGGTTTTTTTTTTAAATTTTGCCTATAGGGTCCACATTTCCTTCGAGGCTGGGAAAATACTTTAGGGGTAAATAGGGAACACACCATGGTTTCCAAAGCTGCTTTTCGTTTTCTGATCGCAGCTTTTGGATTTTAGAACATGTGGCCCAAAGTAGAAAACATATTTGAAAAGTGGGACACGTTTTTTATACCAAAATGTTCTCCGTTAAGATATCTTACAGAAAAACATAAAATTGTTACATGTTCTTAAAAAAAGTTTTTTTTTAATAAAAAAAGAGTTAAGTCACCTTTTCGCCCAAAAAACAGCAAACATCTACTATCTATTAATATTTAAATTGTTTTTGGATCCATAAGAAATATTGACCTCAAATCGTTTGTATATTATTGGTAATTTAGTTGTCTAACCAACAAAAAAAATCGAGTCCATTCGGTCCAAAATGACGCCCTATATTTTTAAAATAGCGGGACAAGGTATGGCCAAATTTTAAAATTTCAATTTTAAAATGCCTAAAACTCGAAAATTAGAAGAGATAAATAGCACGTGCAAGCAAGTTTTTCCTAGCCGAGCGCTTTCCAAAAATATAAAAAATATAAAAATCTTTCAAATAGGATGGGAAACAAAAAAATGGCACGTGTTTAAAAATTTTACATGTCCAAGGTACCCTACTTTGAGCCCACATAAAGCCCCTGGAGCATTTGTAGGATCCATTTTAATAACTTAAACTCGAATACTCCTTGGCTACGGTCACGTCAAATTTTATCCCGATCGGACCAGCCGTGCAAGTGTTTCGAAGATAGAGTTTTCTCTGCATTATTTACAACATGCATCAGATTTAGAAACATATTCATTGGACATTAAACGTCGTATCTACTTCGCTTACAACGAATACGACTTAGCAATATGGTGGTGATGATCACCGGGCATTGCACTTTCGTTAACCATGCTGCAAGACTTGGTCTGCCTCACCATGACATCTGCAGAAGTTGTCAGAATGAGAATGAGGAAGAGACCATCTTACACTTCTTTTTTTATTGTCCGGCATTGGATGATCTACGTGCCAGGCTTTTAGGTGAGCGATCCTTTAGTAATCTCTCCGGGTTATCTGGGAAGGAACTAAGATTCATTAGAGAAAGCAGATGGTTGATAAGACCGAACATGCAAATTGTACCTCATAGCGACCCAGCAACTGTCCCATGATGGTCTGCGTTAATTGAATTCCTTGAATTCTTAAATTATTTTCTTCTCTTACTCCTCCAATTTCTATCTAGATTATTTCTCTTGCCAACGTTGCTGCAGCCAATGAGCGATATATGGAATTTTGTACATCGCTATATTATCATGAAAATTGTAAACATATCTAAACAATATTAAGCAAACTAAGTTACCGTGGATATTTTGTCCTTACACTTTTTCAGATTTATAGAAACAACTTATAATGGGACTATAAAATTAAGAAATAGCACAAAAAACCACAAGAATGTTAACAAAAAAGTTTGTGTAAAATGCGAAAAAAAAACAACTTTTAAAAACTAAAAACAATATTATTATGGAAAATCACGTAGGGATATTTTTTCCACAGAATTCTGACAACAAAGTTTTATTGATAAAATTTAAAAGAAAAAAAGAAACAACTTTACAGAAGAAAAATGTGAAAGGTAAAATATGTATTGTAAGAATACAATTTATAAAAGTGTTTTTGAAATAAATAAATATATATGTAGGTGTGTGTGTATACAACTAATCATTTTAATGTTTTATGCATGTAACAACATAAATACAAACTTACATAGATACTTGTTCAAATACCAACAAAACATTTGTAGACTTACATATCTATGTATGTATGTATGTATGTAGATATTTTATAAATATAAGAAAAAACAAGGCAAAAGAAATGTATATTTTACACACCAGGAGAATGAAATGATTTCATTACCACACACAACAAGGCTTAGGAGCCAGAGTTGAGAGTAGTAAAAATCGAAAGCACTTAACTTGATTGCATTACAAAAGCAAAGAAAGTACAGAAAAAATAATAAAAATAAAATGGGAAACAGGAAAAAAAATACAGAAAACTAGAGAAACGTTTTCAAGCTGTATTTGTGCTTTGTTTTCTGAGGTTTAAACTCCTATGTATTAGAATTAATTTTTTTGCAAACGGAAATGGACTAACTAGGGTACTTTACTTTTACAAATCGGTGAAAACTAATAGAAATTGAAGATACCTAGCAAAAACTCTAATACTTACCTAGTAAGCCAGTAAGTAATATTGGTGCTAAGTGATAGCTACTTATTATCTGACTGAAACACTAGTTATTTTTGTTCGTGATATGACAAAATTCACGCGTCTTACTTACAAATTTACTTACATTCACCCCAAGAATATGTAGGTTAAAAAAACCAGAAAAAATTGTCTTGTGTGGGAAGTGCCTACTTTACCAAATAAAATAATGTGGTAAATAATGACCACTCATTACAAAATAATGTATGCAAATCACATACATATTGCTGGGTAGAAATCAATTTGATTGTCGAGGTGTTTAATTCACTTTATGTTTAAACTTTCCAAAACCTTTTACAAAAATCTCCATTTGCCCACCTCTGTGTACCTGTTGCCAATATTTGCTAAATCACCTACGACGTATTTGTTGTGTTTGCTGTATGTTTTTATACCCTCTACCACCATAAGTGATGAATGAGGGTGCATATATGTTTGTCATTCCATGTGTAACATTGAGAAATATTCACCGGATACCCAACAAAGTATACATATGTATATATTCTTGATTCATATGGAATTTTAAGCTTTGCTTTACCGACAAAAATTTTATAATTTTCCTAAGCAGTTTGGCGTTGCAAATCAGCAACATCGGTCAAGCTGAGCCAGTGTTACGAAACAAAATGTAAGTGGAAATTTTTCAGAATTTTTTTGTATTTTTTTTTAAATATATGACAGATAATACCAAACAATTAGCCCATGCTATTTGTTAATATAAGAACAAACTTAGTAAAAAATTATACGTGTAAGAATCGATCCATGATTTCTCCTAGTCTCCATACAAATTTATTCACGAAGTATGGCTCTATGGTACAAAAATGTCTATAGACTTACAGTATCAATACAAAATTAGACAAAATTAAGTTTTATGTAAAAATAAATCACAAAACCATATTGTTTTAGGATCGATCCATATTTGCCACCATATAAAGTCCACTTAAAAAATCCCTTGAAGCCACATAAATATCTTAAAAATATCATTAGCAGGTTAAAATTCGAATTAAATAATCTCCATATATACAGTGGTGGTCAAAACATATGCAACTAGCAACAGAATTTTACAAAAGTTGTTTAAATTAGTTTTAAAGGTAAACGAAAATATTCGTTTGCTTATAATATTTTTTATTAATGCTTTAAAAATAATAATATGAAATTTAATTCAAAATTTTTTGAAAAGAAAAAAAATTCAAAAAACTACGTATGGATACAACGTAATGGTATGGGGGCTTTTTCTGCTGCTGGAGTTGGCCCATCGCTAAAAATTAATGAAATAATGGATGTACTTATCTATAGAGACATCTTGGAAAGAGTAATGCTTTCAAATTCTGAGGATAATATGCCTCTTCGGTGAGTTATTCAGTACAAGAATGACCCCAAGCACTCTTCACATGTTGCTAAATCGTGGTTAGCACAAGAAAGAGTTTCGATAATGGAATGGCCACCACAACTACCAGATTTAAACCCCATTGAGAACCTTTGGGAAATCGTTAATCAAAGAATCGATGCCGAAAATTGCACTAATTCAGATATTATGTTTCAAGGATTGGTAGATACTTGGAACGCTATTCCTGCAAATTCTATTGCCAATTTAATAGCTTCACTGCCTTGCTGATGTAAAGCCGTCATTGAAAATATAGGATTTTCCACCAAATATTAAGTTTTATAGACATAACTGTTTTCGAAGCAATTAGTTGCATATGTTTTGGCCAATGCAATATCAACCAATACGTAGTTTTTTCCAATTTTTTTCTTTTCAATGCAAAAAATTCTGAATAAAATTTCCTATTGTTACGAAATTGTACTTGAATTCAAATATAACGATTTTAAGGGCTGATTTAAAAGTAGCATAATGCTTTCAAATAACAATGCTGTAATAGCAAACTGTAACATATCTGTGGGCATTATTAAATAAAAGCTTTCAGTTGACCATTGATCGTAAGTTGGCAACGCTGTATTCGAATTCGAATATTCAGTTAAAGAACATTGTAGAAATAGAGCTTTCTAGATGGTTACGCAGTGTTATAAATAGTGGCAGAGGTTGCAGTCGTGAGTCAGTTTTATCAGAGACGCTATTTGAATAAACTTCAACTGAGTGCCTTAAAGTGTGCTGTATTTTTCAAGTGAATTCGTATACATTATAAAGTGTCTGTATTTCTAAGAATTTATAAACGTGTATAAAAAAAAATTGAGTGACTATTTAATTCTGTTGTTGTATATTTTAAATAAATAAAGAGTTGTTACAATTTTCAAACTACTAAACGGCTTTTATTTGCAATCAAAAGTATCCCGTTTATTTAAAGGAAATAAACCAGCGTTTTGAAAAGGTTAAAACGTAACAATATATAAAAAAAATATTATAAGCAAACGAATATTTTTGTTTACCTTTAAAACTAATTTAACCAACTTTTGTAAAATTCTGTTGCTAGTTGCATATGTTTTCACCACCACTGTATGCAAAATCACTGTACCAAAGTTTATGAAGGAGGGCTCATAAATGGTCATGGAGCATCTAAGAACCATTTTTGAATAACTTCAGAAATATCTAAAAAATATCGATATGAAAACCACAACAAATAAGTAAATTAAAATCTGGATTTTATGAATATCGGTCCATATTTGACCATGCCTTCAATAAATGTTACACTTCCAAAAATATATTAAATATTCATAAATCTGTTATAAACTGCTTTGTCAGGTAAAAGTTTAACATAATTATATGAAGATCGGGTTATAATTGATCAAAACTTATTAACCTACATAAATACTGGATGTATGACATAAAAAAGCTAACACAAAAAGACATTTATTATATAAATTTATACAAAGTATTGGCCATTGTTAGCTATGACCTTTTCCCATTGTTCTGGTAACATAAGGATTCTGCGCCAAAAGAACTGCTCATCTTTCTGAGGCCAAGAACAAATCAAGCCAAAATTCTGTTCCAAAGTGAAGTGCATCCCAGAGATTGCGTTCTGCATCGATCGAAACAAATATTAGTCACATGGTACACAGACTGGGTGAGGCAAAACTTCTCAACCACTTCATTCTAAATACTTTTTAACAGCCAGAGAGAGTAATGCTCTCAATCGAAACAAATACTAATAGGAGGGGGCAAGGTATGGATATAAATCGGGTGAGGCAAAACTTTCCAACCACTTCATTCGAAATAGTTTGTATCAGGTATTGCAAGATGTGGCCGTTGTTGTCATGGTGGTATTTTACGGTTTCATGTCTGGCCGTATATTCTGGGCATTTCAGCCAATGCTCGCTTTAAACGAATCAGATTTGGCCAGATTTAAGCTGCTCATAATAGATAGGACACTTTTGCTCCGACCAAATACAGAGAATTACCTTAGCGCCATGGACAAGGCTTCGGGTTATCGTAATTGATTCATTTTTCATCGCAAGTAGTGATTCGGTGCAAAAATGATTTTTTTTATAGATTTAAAACATCATTTCCAACACGCAAAATCGTCTTTCAAGGTCTCTCGGCTTCAATTCGTATGGTACCCAATTACGCTGCTTCTGTATGAATCCTGCTGATCGCAAACGTTTTTAAATTGTTGCTTGAGTAGCTCCCAATGATTTTGCAAGCTCTTGTTGACAACAAAATTCATGGAGTAATGGCTCCAACTCTAGGTCTTCAAACTTTCTTAGCTGGCCTGGGCGATCTTTGTCTTCCGTGTCAAAAACACCACTTCTAAACCTATCAAACCATTTCTCGCACGTTGAAACCGTTGGAACACATAAGCTTTGGTGGGCAATCGATGTGCTTCAGCGACACTTTTTTTCAAATTAAAGAAGTAAAGTAAAATTTTCCATAACTTGTGCTGAATAAGGAAAAATGTTGAGCCATATGAGCCGAGTAAACAAATTATTAAATATGTATGTATACAAGTTATAATTTGAATATGTTATTCCTAATATAGAAGGACAAACTATGTTGTAAATGGTTACAGTCTGTAACGGTCATGACAGTATAGGTTCGACTCTACTGACAAAGGGTACTAAAACCCTACACACAAAAAACTAAATTATCTGAACGCATCATTTAGAAATAGTCAAACTGAATGCTACTAGGCGCATTTACTACGCCCCTTTAAAGTCGCATTCAAATATTAAAGATCTGAACGTTTATTTGGTGTTTAATACGCGACGTTCAGCTCGTAATTGACCAAGCAAACGTTTTTTCAGATTTTTAAAATCAATTAAATAATTCTTCGCTGAACACTCATTTAGCATAAGTAAATGCAAAATTCAGTAAAGTTCTTCATAGAAACCGTAAAACGTGCCGTTCATAGTGGAATAGTAAAGCAAAACTAAATGCATCGTTCAATAAATCTGAACGGGACGTGTTAAAAATATTTTTGGCAATTTTTTTTTTAAAACGGCTACAGAAATAACGGGATTCTAATAGAAAAATAACAAATATTAACTTTGACCAAATCTCATTTGTAAGTTGATTTTTTAAGTGAGTACATTACATCAAGCTTTGTTAGAGCAACTCAATTTCTATTGCCGGAGTTACAAGGTAAGTTGTATATTCATATGTATACCTATGTATTTATGTGAATATTTAATAATTATTGGACATATTATTTAACTAATATAATTGTTTATTATAAAAGCGGGAATCTAGTATAGGCATCTACATCTATTAAACAAATTGGACCCCGAACAGATATTCGTGAGAAGCCTTTTAAGAAGTGGAACAAGACAGTGTGTATTTGAAAAAGGTGAGTATGGTAATTAATTTTGTTCATTATTTATTTTTAAGTTTATGTTTTTGAATTTAGTACAAATATAATCCTGGAAAACACCTTCTACAAACATCATCTAATTTTAAGGTAATTGTCGATGACATATACAGGAATTTCTTCAAGAAGAGCAGGTTTCGGTGAGTTTATATAAATAGTTGTTTATGTAAACATTTATGTATGAATAATTCTTGTCAAATATATTCAATAAATTTTGTTAATATTAAAAAAATCTTTTATTTAATTCTCTGAACGCAGCTGGTAAAATAATAAGCTTACGTTCAGTAATGAAGAAATTGAACGCATCTGACATAAAACTAAACTCTCGTTCAGTATTGCGAAAATTAAACGAATATAGTTAAAACCTGAACGCACGTTTACTTTTGCACAAGCTGAACTCTATATAGTAAAAAGCTGAATGCACATACAATTGAAAGCTGAACGTTTTATTCGGTTTTCTACTACAGCCATAATGGGTGCAAAAAACCTAAGAAATATTCAGAAAAACTAAACGTTTGTTCAGTTTTTTACTATTTAATTTTTTCTGTGTATACTTAGTTTAGGGATTTTGATGACCAATTTGTTCTTATGGGCCCCAAAGATTCTGAATATCAGTGGGCCCTCAAAAAAGGTGTCAACAGCTAATTCAGTCTTGGTGATAACGCTTAAACAAATTTTGTTTACATTTTTTGCCAAAAAAAATTGAATTTTCCTGTCCTTTTTTACAAAATATAGGAAGAACAAATATTGTTCCCTTTTTTTAGAATAACTTACAGGGACACTTAATTTTCCACTAACAATATTTAGCAAAAGTTGTAGCTACGGAAAAGCTAAATAACTCTTGTAAACATATCAATGCAATCTATACGTGTCCAGGCACTCTAAATAGCTCATAATGATCACTTAAAATGTTTTTGTTTTTTACTATTTTTTGACGCTGTTCAAAAGAGTTGTTAAGATTCATAGTAGCTACAACTCCCTGCAATTTATTCTAAAAAAAGTGAAAAAATGTCTTCCTATATTTTTCCACAAAAAGGACACGACGACTCTTGGTGGACTCTTTGCTATATTATTGCAATATATTGTTGTGCGATATCATTATATTAAGGTGGAGGGTATTTAAGTTTCGGCATAGCCTAATATATTGTAGTATTCTAACTTGTTTATTTTTTTATTTTCATAAAAACCACATTTGTTAAGTGTTCCTCTTTGCTTGAGCAGAAAAATATAAAAATACAAAAGCAAACAGCTTTATATTTTCTTATACACCCCCCGTGATGCGTATAAAAGAGATTTTTTTATACTGTCTGGTTTTATTGCCTTTTCAATTTGACATGAGTTTTGTGTTGGTTTGTTTGTTTTTTGTTACAGGTGTCATTGTAATATTTTATTTCCAACTCAACTAACATAAATAACGTATGTCTGCAGAAAAAAACATAAAGTCATACTGTTCCTATTTATAGGTTTTAGATAGGTTATACCCTCCACTAAATAATACAAATCGTTGTGTTCCCTGCTAAAAGGCCTGTGTGTAATTTAAAGAATATTTGTATAGACACCACCAAAAATATGGGGTATACGGATTTTTTAATTCCGTTTGTAACGCATCTAAATATTGGTCCTAGCTATAAAACAAACAAATATTTATAAAATTCTAAGACGATCTATTATGGTCGAATTGTATGGACGATAAAAAAACGTAAAAAATCGTATAGCAGAAACGCAATCTACGGAAAATTCTAAGAATGTTTACTCAAGAAACCATAGGTCTAAAATGATATCCTATCTTGCGCATTTCGACTTTTATCCAATGATATTTCAGTATACATATATTTTTTTTAATAGATTTTTTTTATTGGATAAAAGCCGAAATGCGCAAGATAGGATTTGATTTTAAACCTATGGTTTCTTGGGGAAAATTTCTTAGAATTTTCCGTAGAATGCGTTTCTGCTATACGGTTTTCTTATGAAAAAAAATCGACCCAGCCTAATATATATATTATTCCAGTCATTTTCGGATAGATACCTTGTAAGGGTGCTAAAGACAAATGTTGCCCGATTTTCGTCATACTTTACAGTATAATTCCAGAGTACTTAGAACTAATTTGTGCAGAATTTTATCAGGATTGCCGCATAATGAACATATTCCATCAACAGAGAGTTTTTGTGGAAAATGTCAGCCAGCTAGCTCCTAGGTCTGCCACAAATATATTATTGTGTTACGAACGGAATTACAAAATCAATATACCCCCATCTTTTTTATGGTGAGTATAAAAATAGTTCCATGCAATTTTTTTAAAAAACTGAAGGTCTTATTCAATACCAATTTTTAAATTTATCAAAACATTTTGTATGGAAATTATCTTCCTGTTTCTGTAAATGTGAACGAACATTTTCGTACGTATTTTATATTGAGAACAACAAAATAATTTAAAATTTATTTGATGTTTTCAATTTAAAATACGAAAGAAAACGTTCGTTCTCATAGAAGTATAAGTTTCTTCTGGCTCACTCTTTATAGAAGTATCGACAGTGTAAAAATGTTTATTAAGAATACATTACGCATATTCATTTAAACGATTACATATCAGGAATGAAGTATATATTTCCACGTAGAATTTGTTACACATTTGAATATGAATAAATGTTTGCTGACTTATTAGTGAATTTTCATTTGCGTTTTATATCAATATACTACTTAATGAATGCAGTGTGTGGATTTGAATTCTTTTATTGTTTGTTTGCCTTTGTAATTTCTATCAAATCCTTGGAGTATAGAAAATTGTTTCTATAAATAACAAACAAATTCTAAAGGAAATTGTGATTAAACTGTGAATTCATGGCTAACATCCAGAATATTGTATGAAAATATGTTTATAAATTAACAATTTTGGAATTGAAGCGGAAAACATAAATAAAAAACTTAAGAATATCAAAAACAATAATTATAAAATAGGTATTTTAATCACCCCTATCGCGAATCAATATTTCACATGAAAAATTTTCCCTTTTCCTTTTTTCGTTCATCAACTTTGTTCACGTGAAAAAATTCCCCTTGTTGTGAAATTTTTAGATGGAATTTTGTAAACAATAAACAGCTGATATGAACAAAATCAACTATTGTGAATGTAAAGTTCATCGTGATATTCCCGATAGCAATTTTCCCTTCGAGGGAAATGAATATTTCATGGGAACAAAATTTCACATGTTATTACCGATAGGGGTGAATATCTACATTTAAGTAAAAACTTAGTTTATTTTGTGGTTTTGCTTCAACAGGTCTCCCCGTATTTTAGAAATTTTATATTTAGTAGACGGCCGAATGGCGAGGATCAGGCTTCTAAGTAAATTTGTTATGTGAATAACTATTAAATCATATACATACATATGTACATATATTTATTTCGCATTAAAAAAGTTCTTGTGCTTTCTTTGATTGGAAATTTATATACTGAATATAATTTCTTATCTCAATAAGTATTCATTCGTTGCTAACTATCTTTCAAAGATTTTACTGTATTGTAGTGATTCCTATTTAATATTTATAAGTTTTCTTTTATATTGAGTGTAGATTCCATATTATGGTAGCCCATAAATCACAGTTGATTGATGTGCGTTTATTGGTTGGCTGGTGCTGCAGCCTCATCATCGTAACTGGAAAAATGCCGCCTATCGATGATACATTAGTTTTCTTTTGCGAAATAAATAAAATTGTTTATTACATGGTAATTGAAATGAAGACAAAGTAATGAATTTAATAAGAAAAATAATTGTGAAGGCATTTTTATTTGCACAAGATGTATTACTTAGGTATACATCTTGTGCAAAAGAAAAATATTACAGATCACAATGGACTGTTGTAATGGAAATGTATTAGAATGTTATATTTGTAATATATGCAAATAGTAGGAATTATTATTCTTAAAGTTTATTTTAATTTCCAAGAAGTTTTATGATAGATGAACGCACCATAATAGTTAGGAATCATTTATTTTTACAATAGAACGATGTCTCGTTAATCATTAGAGATATTTTAAAATAATTTATGCTGATTTTGAATTACTACTTTTTTAAAGGATAAGGAATCATTAACTGACCAGTTTGGTCTGAATTGGTTTGGAAATGGTTTGAAGTACGAAATATCTCTGGTTTTACTGCTATAACTACTGTAAGTCCTTACAAAAGGTTAAAACTTAACTATTTATTTTAGTGAGATCAAGATAATAAATATATTCGTTGGTAATTGCGTTCGTTGGTAATTGCATCAGTTAAGAACGGCCGGACCGATTTAGACAATTTTTTTTTTAAATGTTGGTCATAGACCAACTTAGTTTACATTGACCATGCCAATTTTTTTATATATCAAAAATCGCAGCACGCCTGGACCGATTTGGCAATTCTTTTTTTAATGTTAGCAATAGTCCGCAAAACTTTTTATAGAAATAAAATTTATCCACGTCCACTTATTAAATATATCTGCAAAATACATAGATATATTTCAGCCAAAATTCGATTACTTATATAAAAACTCACAATATCTTAAATCATTAATAATTGGCCAATAAGCGTTTAATCAAGAAAATCAATCTGTGATCACTCATACTTCTGAACAAAAATCGATTTTTTATATAACAACTCAAAATATCTAAATTTGCTAATAACTTGGCCAATAAGCGTTTAATCAAGAAAAGCAGCTCGATCTGTGATCACTCATATTTCTGACCAAAAATAGATTTTTTATATAAAAACTCAATATATCTAAATTTGCTAATAACTTGGCCTATAAGTGTTTAATCAAGAAAACCATCTCTGTGATCACTCATATTTCTGAACAAAAATCGATTTTTTATATAAAACTCAAAAGATCTAAATTCGCTAATAACTTGGCCAAAAAGCGTTTAATGAAGAAAAGGAACTCGATCTGTGATCACTCATATTTCTGACCTAAAATTTATTTTTTATATAAAAACTAAAAATATCTAAATTCGTTAATAACGTTTAATCGAGAAAAGGAGCTCGATCTGTGATCACTCATATTTCTGACCAAAAATTGATTTTTCATATAAAAACTCAAAATATCTTAATTCGTTAATAACTTGGCCAATAAGCGTTTAATCAAGAAAAGGAGTTCGATCTGTGATCAGTCTTATTTCTGACCAAAAATTGATTAAAGAAAAATCAAAATATCTAAATTCGCTAATAAGAGTTTAATCAAGAAAAGGAGCGCGATCTGTGATCACGCATATTTATGAACAAAAATCGATTTTTTATATAAAAACCCATACGATCTAAATTCGCTAATAACTTGGCCAATAAGCGTTTAATCAAGAAAAGGAACTCGCTCTGTGATCACTCATATTTCTGACCAAAAATTGATTTTTTAAAAAAAATCAAAATGTCTAAATTCGCTAATAACTTGGCCAATAAGCGTTTAACCAAGAAAAGGAGCTCGATCTCTGATCGCTCATATTTCTGACCAAATTTGATTTTTTATATAAAAACACAAAATATCTAAATTCGTTAATATCTTGCCAATAAGGGTTTAACCAAGAAAAGGACCTCGATCTGTGATCACTCATATTTCTGACCAAAAATTTATTTTTTATATAAAAACTCAAAATATCTATATTCGCTAACAACTTGGCCTATTAGCGTTTAATCAAGAAAAGCAGCTCGATCTGTGATCACTCAAATTTCTGAACAAAAATCGATTTTTTATATAAAAACTCAAAATATCTAAATTTGCTAATAACTTGGCCAATAAGCGTTTAATCAAGAAAAAGAGCTCGATCTGTGATCACTCATATTTCTGAACAAAAATCAATTTTTTATATAAAAACCCAAACGATCTAAATTCGCTAATAACTTGGCCAATAAGTGTTTAATCAAGAAAAGCAGCTCGACCTGTGACCACTCATATTTCTGACCAAAAATTTATTTTTTATATAAAAATGCAAAATATCTAAATTCGCTAATAACTTGGCCTATTAGCGTTTAATCAAGAAAAGCAGCTCGATCTGTGATCACTCAAATTTCTGCACAAAAATCGATTTTTTATATAAAAACTCAAAATATCTAAATTTGCTAATAACTTGGCCAATAAGCGTTAAATCAAGAAAAAGAGCTCGATCTGTGATCACTCATATTTCTGAACAAAAATTGATTTTTTATACATATAAAAAAACAAAATATCTAAATGCGTTAATAACTTGGCCAATAAGCGTTTAATCAAGAAAAGGAGCGCGATCTGTTGTCACTCATATTTCTAACCAAAAATCTATTTTTTATATAAACACTCAAAATATCTAAATTCGCTAATAACTTGGCCAATAAGCGTTTAATCAAGAAAAACAGCTCGATCTGTGATCACACAAATTTCTGCACAAAAATCGATTTTTTATATAAAAACTCAAAATATCTAAATTTGCTAATAACTTGGGCAATAAGCGTTTAATCAAGAAAAGGAGTTCGATCTGTGATCACTCATATTTCTGGCCAAAAATCGATTTTTTATATAAAAACTCAAAATATCTAAATTCGCTAATAACTTGGCCAATAAGCGTTTAATCAAGAAAAGGAGCTCGATCTGTGATCACTATGATTTCTGACCAAAAATTGATTTAAAAAAAAATCAAAATATCTAAATTCGCTAATAACTTGCCCAATAAACGTTTAATCAAGAAAAGGAGCGCGATCAATATATCTAAAATCGCAAATAACTTGGCCAATAAGCGTTTAATCAAGAAAAGGAGTTCGATCTGTGATCACTCATATATCTGGCCAAAAATCGATTTTTTATATAAAAATTCAGAATATCTAAAATCGTTAGTAACTTGGCCAATAAGCGTTTAATCAAGATAAGGAGCTCGATCTGTGATCACACATATTTCTCGATCTGTGATCACTCATATTTCTGAACAAAAATCAATTTTTTAATATAAAAACTCAAAGTATCTAAATTTGCTAACAACTTGGCCAATAAGCGTTTAATCAAGAAAAGTAACAATACGTTTTTTTTTTCTTTTTAACTATTTTTAACTATTTCAAACCGCTTCTCATAAATTCACAAATCGAACACAAGTATTTTTTTAATTTGACAAGACAACGTCTGTCGGGTCAGCTAGTTATATATATAACATTAATTAAAATAAGTTTAATCGATTCGTTCCTTTAAATGTTCAAAGCGATGATGATGATGTTTCCGAAATACAAATGGAGCCAAACTTTCAAATCGAATTATAATATGCAATCAATATTGAAAAATAAAACTCTTAACATTTAAAATCAAATGCAGAAAATATTTTTAAGCGGGATTTAGCTCTTTGTGATGCAAGTAGAAATTGGATTTTGGTTTATTAGCTCAGTGAAGTGACCTCTCTTTTCAGCTCAGCTCTCTCAAATGAACTAGTTCGCTGATTTAGCTCATTAGTTCAGTATGTTGTCAATCTCGTTTTGTGAGTAGCATACAAAACTGAAAGAAATATGTGCATACCACAAAACCGCTCAGTGCTGAGCTGAAAACGCTCAGTACGATGAACGATTCACTCCGCTCAGTTGAGTGATTAGTTCAATTGAACTTGGTCATTCATGAAGTACACAACTGCAGTAGTAATCGAACAAAAAATTTACATTGTCTTTATAATGATTTACAGAGGATAAAGCCAACAGCTGTGGAAAGCGAAGATGTTTTCTCGGTGGCTGGAAACTTCGGCACTAATATTTATAAGAAATGGAACGTTGTAAGTTCCTGTGAATTAAAATTATGACTGCCAAAGTCCTATTTTGTCTCACATTTGTATTGGAGCTAGGTGAAATAAAGCACCGATTTCAACCCTTTTCAATAGGATTTGTCGTTTGGCCAAATTGTATCGAAATATCTTCAAAATTGCGACATGGACTTTGACGAACGAACTGATATTGTTAAATTCGTATACTTTAAGGTGAGTGTAAGACTGGGCGTTACAAACGAATCAAAATGCTCAGAAGAAAGTTATATTGAAGTTGATGAAGTGATATTGAATATGTTTTCGAAAGTGATATTGAGCATGATAATTGATACTATGAATCAGATGAACAATATGATCTTGTATGTTTATAAGTGAAGACGAAGAGAAATCCTGAACACTTACATTATTTAAAAAATTTCGATTATTCGAATAATACGATTAATTTTAAATGTGGGATCGAATTATTCGAACTAGTTAAACTCTTTTATTCGAATTATTCGTTTTGTTTGAACAAAATATAAGTCAAATAATTTGGATACTCTACTGTTTACTAAGTTTTAACAATTTTAAAACAGATAATTTTTGTTTTCTCCCTATTACTTGTTTAAAATTTAAATCATATTTCTGATTTAATTAATTTTAAAAATTTCACAATTTTTATAAATATAAATTTAATTTATGCATTTATTTTTATCTCTCTGTAAAACATTTTATTTCAGTTTGCATTTTCAAATAATTTGGATAAAAGTTGTACATATGGATGTGTGCTTTTTGAATGTAATTTAATATTAGTTTGTAGTAAATACAGGATATTGGAAAGAAATTTCCTTATTTTTGTTTGATTCTGTATCAATTTCATGGCATGCTTCAGTATATCTATTGGGACATAAACTATGAGAATGGGGACAATGACGATGACAATGCATTTTGCATACATTTTTATGTTGATGAAAGGCATAGCATTTGGTCCTTTGGTCTATTGATCTCGTTTGTGAGGGAGTGTGTGTGAGTCTGTGTCCTATACATTCCCAGCAGTTTGAAAAGTGTCAATTGGAAACCTTACACTATTTATATTACTACTACTTTTACAACAAACTAGTTCAATGTGGCTGGCAAAATGGTAATTAATGGTTATCATTTGCAGCGTATTCAGTAACAAACAATAGTAAGATATTGGCGTTAAGGTTTTGAAAATAAATTGAAGTAAAATAAAATCCTCTAAAATATGCCACTTCGATGATCAAATGTAATGCTGAATACAAAAATTGAAAGTAGACTTACATCCAATTCTAAATAACAAATAGAGAGCAGTACAAATAAGAGCCCGGTGGCATTTGACTATAAAACGAGAGAGAAATTTTATTTCTATTTTTTTTTCTCATTTTTCTATTCGTACTATTGAATTAAATAGTGGAGTGTTATGCAGAGTGTGCCAATCGGCCAACTGCAATGTCACATTCACCAGTCAATAATGGGTTTAAAATACACTAGTAGTAGTTCTCAGTGGCTAACTAATTCGACGTGGTGGAACTAGCTCAATGAACTACAGGGAATTAGTATTTTTGTGTTCTTATGTCAGTGTTTTGGTTGTATCGTTGTGATGTAAAAGAAATAATTTATTTTTTTTACTGCTTTGTTAAATATCACAAAAGAATGACAGACTATAAAGCAATTTAGATTTCATTCTTTATGTTTTACTTTTTGTTTTTATTATTTTCTGGCAACTATAAAATGGAGAATTTAAGCAACAACAACAACAACAAAAATGTATGTTAAAAGTCAGCAACAATCTTTGGCATAACACAATAACAAAATGTCATATAAGAAAATAAATACTCAAAAAAAAATACCAAAAAATCAAATCGAATGTAATCAAATTTTTTGTTAGCAACATTTACAGTAATAAAGTTTATGTATGTATATAATTACAGTAGACACATTTGTAACACGTTAAAAAATAAAAGTACCAGATTTCTAGGTAAATTAAGTTATTAACAAAAAATTTAAACACAGTTGAGGCTAACATTTATTTTTTGTATGAAAAAAGTTATATTGAGTTTTTAAAGGTTTTACTGTTTTAAATTTTTTATCTGTTTTTACATCTTAGTCCAAGGTAGTCATACTCAATTTGAAACGCATGTATGTATAATTATTTATTTTCTTTTGTTTTTTAGTTTTCTTTTGATCTTTTATAAGAATCATGTAATGAAATGTTTGCAGAAAGAAAGATTTAACTTTTTTATGGCAAATATTTGCACAAAATTTTTGTTTGATTTTAACATTGAAATGTCTCTGGCTTGATAGGCAAATTGATTTTGTGTATTTTTATAAGAAAAATAGGAATTTTAATTAAGAAAAATACTTGAACTAACTTGATAACTTCAAAAAGCACTTAAAAGTTGAAGAAAATATGTGGGGTAAAATATAAACTGTATTTTATGATTTCGATCGATTATATAAGAATATTTCTTTTAATAGCTCTATACTGTAGATAAACGGTTCAGAAATAAGGGGTCCCTATAAACATTCCAGGAAGCTGCGAAGAACTCGGGAAAATATTAAGTTTAAACACTGTATTCTGATTTATTATCCATTTTAATTTGACAATAATTAACTGTGATTTATAATCATTGATTTGATTTATTAGAAACCATTTTAGTATGTCTGTTGATAAAAATGATTGAAGTATTCCAGGAATAAATAATTGGAATGTAACTGGAATATGTTAAATTTAATATTGAATTAGATGCAATCCAAATCTTTAGGATAAATGTCAGATATTACACAACTAATATTAATTCTCAGCATTTTTTTTTTTTTGGATTAATTTCTCAGCATCCATAAGTGATCGATTTTTTTTTTTGGATTAATTGATAAAAGTGCATATAAATATATCCATGACAATTGAATTAATAGATTCAGAACGAATAAGCGGGAAACTATATAATATATGTATTATTACATTATATTGATATTTTACAAAGTTGTCATGTAAAAAAAAAGAATCGATCACTTATGGATGCTGATAATTCATAATAGTTGTGTGGTATCTGACATTTATCCTAACATTAAATAGCTTATACAACATAAACAATCAATTAATATTGAGAAAATACAAATTCAAATTCAGAATAGCAAATAAATATTGAGAAATGTAATTTTATATTGGGAAACAATTTTAATTTAGATAACGAAAATTTTATTCAAAACAATTTTGTTATTAGCTTTCTTTCAAGTTTTCAGAAAAAAAAATTTTGGTAATAGCTTGGCATTAGACCAATAATTTGCACTCTGGCACAATTTTAATAAATTATTTCAGAATATTGTGGCTCAGATGAAAAGAAATACAAGAAAATTTCATTAAACATTTTCGGAAATTGTATTTCCATTCCACGTGTCAAATGACCCAAAAGATATAAACTGGAGTCAGCCAAGTGATCAGACATTAATGACAATTACTGCAAATTCGGTTCGAACAAACGACTAAACGGCTGGTCCGATCGGGTTAAAATTTGACGTGAGCGTAGCCAAGGAATATTCGAGTTAAAGATTTTTATATTTTTGGAAAGCGCTAAGCTATGTCTGGAATAAACATGATTTTGTCCTATTTTTCAATATGACGCCGCTACGCCCTTCGAAATTTTATCTATTTTTTTATCAAAATTTCAAATTTGGGCCACATGTTCTAAAATCCCAAAGTTGTGTTCCCTAATTATCCCCATCGTATTTTCCCAGTCCTGAAAGAAATGTGGACCCTATAGGCAAAATTGTAAAAATTACCATTTTTGAGATTTTCGTTCCAATTTTTAGGAATTGCGGGATTCCCCTTGACAAGTTTTTTTACACATTTAAAAATGTTGAAAATTTCATTGAGTTTTGTTAAAAAATAAAGAATTTAGTGCATATTACATATTTATTGAGCTTCTAAAACTAAAATTTGTATCAAAATTGTAATAGGTTCGCAAATATTAGGAACAATTTGTTCCATATTTATTCCGAAAAAATTTTTTGTTTAGATAAGTTAATTTTTGGTCTTACAAGAAAAATTTCAAGTCAATATCTCAATTAGATTCAAAAATTTTAAACCACCGTCCTTAATGAAAAAAAAATTATTTCGGAATAAATGTGGATAAAATTGTTTCATATACTTTATATTTCTAGGTTCATTATTATAGAAAAATCTAAATGTACTATTATAATAAAAAAAAATTGACATAATGTCCCCAGTTAAATTCAAGTTTGTAGGATCATTGGTGAAAAAAATATAAAAAGTACCATTCGAATAAGGAGAAAATAAAGTCCCCGTCTTGAATTCTCACTCACTTATGACCATATATGCTTAATATCATGTTTCTAAGTCCATTGTTATAGAAAATTCAAAGAAGTACCATTACAATAAATAAAAAGTACCATGAAGTATCCCCTTGAATTTTCACCCAGCACCATATAAGCTTAATTTCATAATTATATGTCAATTATTACATAAAATTAAAAAAGTACCATTAGAGTATAGAAAAAGTACCATAAAACATCCACTTGTGTATTCCCCCTCACTTGGGTCCATATATGCTATACTTCATGTTTCGAGTTTCATTGGTGAAGAAATTACAAAAAGTACCATACGAATAAAAAAAGTACCTTAAAGTTCCCCGTAGAATTCTCACTCACTTTGGACCATATACGTTTAACTTCATGTTTCAACGTCCATTGTTATAGAAAATTACAAAAGTTAGAATTATAAGAATTTGGATTTGGCTCAATATACACCTTGGCACTCGAGTTCCAAATAATACCCTGTTAGTTAACTTTAATAATTTCAAATAAAGTGTATTTTCCCGTTTTTACCCACTTTTTGGTGCCTTTTTTATCCCCATTGCAGTGGTAAAATTTTATTTAAATAAATTTCTTTATCGTCAATTTATAGAAAAACATATTTTATGAAAAAAGTACCAAAAATAAACACAATTTTTATACCTAAGGGGTCGAACTTCAAAAAAACACCAAATTTATATTTGTTATTTTTTGATAAGTAAAGAATACGATTGTATGTATATAGATAGATATTTAATTAATGCACTTGTTTAAATTTAAATCTTGAAAAAAATATATTTCTAAACAATAAACTCACCTGAAACACAATTAACTTTTCTTTACATACATATGTATGTATGTATTTATTACATTATTATCTTAAAATTTACCCGTACCGATTTCCGTTTTATTTACACTTGCTTTTATTTACACTTGAATTGGCCACTCTAGTATGCTTCTAATTTCAATTTTGTTTGTATAAAAAAAATCATTAACACTTCATCAAGGCGAATTTATAAATGCGCCTTGCACTTTCATTTACAAATAAAGTTCACTTTTTTAGCGCCTTGTTTTTACTATTTTGATTTTGCTCTCATTCATGCTTTTTCTGCATGCAAAAACAACAACAACACATTTGAATGCACATTACGGGACAAACATGCAAATTCATGTCTAAAGTTTAGAACAACAACAAAAAACTAAACTTTGCTTATACATACATACAACTTATTTTTCTTATTGATAAATTTGCTTTTTTTCACTTATTTACTTATTTTAATAAACACTTTATTTTAAAAATTTTTAAAATACATTAATTAATAATAACATTTTAGGAATTTTGTAAGATGTACACTATATTTAATGATGTATTAATGACGGACGATACGACGATGGATTTATAGCGAACGATTTTGGAGGAGACCGTGAAAGAACTAAAAAATGTTTGCCAAACAGAGCAGGGTTGCCATTTCAAATGAAATTATATTTAATAGGAGGATTTTATTAACAGGATATTAATTTAACGTTAGAATGCTACAGAAAGAGGGGAACTGGTACAGAATTAGACAGGGCCGTAAAAGTAACGACTTTTATAATTTTATTTTGTCGATTACAAATAAGATTTATTTTTTTTAAAGCAAACATAACATTTTTATTAGCTTCAAATTTATCCATGTAAATATATATGTAAATGTCTTTGTAAATTTGTTTGTTAGACAACCACTCCTAAACGACTGAACCGATTTTATTGAAATTTGGAACGTAGATAGATCCATACCTGGTAGCGTTAATAGGCCATCTCATTTTTCAATACTTGGACCAGAAAGTGATACACAAAGGCAAAACATGTAAAATTGGTACCTTTAGTTCTTAAACTATCAAGACCAAACGGCTGAACCGCTTTGATTGAAATTTGGAACGTAGGTAAAAAGAGGAAAACGGGAAAAATTGGTACCTTTAGTTTTTAAACATTGAACATTTCTTTAAAAAGGAAAATATAAATATAAAATTTTTAGTTTAACTCAATATAGTCACAAAACTATGTAAATTATTTAGAAAACTCCTTTTCAAAAGATTACCTTCAAGCGGTAAAATTTTATATTTTGTGTATATCCATATTTAGGAGCAGCAGAACAACGTACCTTTTGTTCGCATTTTCAAATTTTTTTTTGGTTTTTGTATTTTTAAAATATTTGAGTTTAAATCTTCTAGAAACCATCAAGTTAGCAATATTTGTTTTAATTTTTTTACAAAAGTAAATGGGTTCTAAAAAATTTGTGCTTAACAAAATGTACAACACTAGTATACAAAAAAAATCATTTCATAAAAGTGGTAAAAAGCGTTTTAAATATAAATAGGACACACGTTTTTTTGTAGTACACTTTTAAGTATGTTATTGTCCACCAATATTGATGGAACATACATATATGGCTTAAAAGGTTTTTTTCTCAGATGTGCACAATATAAAAAAATATTTAAAAATTCTTTCCATAAAAGTGGTAAAAAGCGTTTTAAAAGTGGTCGAATTCCGGCCACCAGGCGATCCTAATATATTTAATTTCAATGTGTAATATGTTTATTTATTAGATCAGGATTAAAAACATTCATTTAAAATATTATCGTTTAAAAACAAATGCATAAAAAATATACTCTTTAATATTGTTTTTAACAAAACGTTCTTTTTTTACTTTATTTTTTAACAAAAGTTTCTTTTTCCGATATTAAAATGGTTTTATATCAAAAATCCTTAATATTTAATGGGGTGACTTATGGCAGTTAGATGTATCTATTGATAAGTAAGAAACTTGTTACCATTTCCAGGTTCATGTAGTTTTTAAGGGGGCGAAATAAATGAAACTCAATTTCCCAAAAAATTGAAATGAGCAAAAAAGTGCCTTTTGTTCTGCGGCTCCTAATTTATGACTGTTTATTTGTTTGTTTGTACGTATATGTGACTAAAACACTCGACTGATCCTCTTGACATTTTTACTGCATATTCCTTTGTATTTGAAAGGACCAATAAGGTACTATTTATCTGGTGAATTATCATTGTGAAAGCCGCAAAGCTTCGCGGAATCATTGTGCACTGGTTCCCTCAAAATGATAGGGATTGTATAAATGGGCGTGGCACCACCCATGCAAAGTAAATAGTTATTTTCGAATATCTGCAGAACTATAATTGTGACAATCTTCAAACTTTATACGAATCAATTTCTTACGAATAATTTCTTATTAACCGAAAACAGGAGGTTTGATAACTCCCACACAAAGTAAATAGTTAATTCTAAACATCTTGAGATTGCAAGATTCTTCAAACGAATAGCTAGCTCTCTTATAATTTTACATAAATTGTCTGAAAATCTCACTAATCTAATAGCAAAAACAGTAAATAATTAATTTTAAACATCAGAATATTTAGATGAAAGTACTAAGGTGATCAATTCTTTGATATTTATACCCTACACCACCATAGTGGGGAGGGTATAATGCGTTTGTGCAGATGTTTGTAATACCCAAAAATATTAATCTAACACCTTAATCTACCACCTTAAAATGTACCGTTCGATTTGTAATCATATTCTGAGTCTGGCTGGCTGGTTGTCTGTCCATGTAAACTTTGTGCCCAAAGTACAGGTCGCAATATTGAAGATATTTACATATAACTTTTTCGGCCCAAGGACCAATCCTATTGAAACTGGCTGAAATCGGGACATTATTTCACCTAGCCCCCATACAAACGTCTTCCTGAAATTGGACTTTATCGGTCATAAATGTTTAATTTATATTTATACCGATAATATAAATTATTGATATTTTAAAAGAAAAATGTTTTTGCATATTTACTTGGTGTAGAGTCAAGCCCGACCATACTTTCTTACTTGTTTTTAAAATAAATCGGTTTCGGTTTTTAATAATAACCGGTTAACCGGTTTTCTCCATCGTTTCCGACGTTATCACAAAGGATTACTTTAAAATTTGGCTTTCATATAAAAAATTAGTTTAGGAGCATTTTGCTGGCCAGGTTATAAATACGGGGTTTTAAAAACATCGGCATATGATATATGTATATAAGTACGTGTGGCCACATATTACGTTATTTTAAAGTTAAGGATCAAAATACAGGAATAAATATTCTTATTTTCATGAACATACATTTAAGTTTGTCTATGCGGCATAGCCAAGTGTTACTTCTAAGTTGTTTTTTTTATAAAATGTATGTTTTTTAATTTAAAAATCTTAGCCCCTTTTTTTAGCCTTTTTATATCCATTTCTTTAAAAGTATTTAGCCCTTTTTGTTCACCAATAATTGGCAACACTGATAGTCACCTTCTATAAATAACTGTAGTAGAACAAACAGATAAAAGGAATGACATTTAGTGACGTCATTAGGAGCATTTTATTATTTATAGCCTAAAATTATGCTTAAAATTTTAAAATGGCATACATTGGCATTAGGATTTTTGTAGAAAATTAGAGAGTTAATTTATATACATATGTATGTAGAAGTATTTGAATTTTGCTTCAACATGATTATTTGCTAAATATAGGCAGGTTTAAATAATTTAACTACAAAACCATATAAAAATTTCATATTATTGAAAAATTATGGAATTTCGTATTTCTACAACATGAGATTGCATTACATCTTCAAAGTTCTACGCATACTTTAAGGCTCCCAAATAATAAGCTGTTCTTAATGACGTCGCTAAATGTATTTTAATTGATTTGTTTGCTTACAATTCTAATCAGTTTCATTAAATATCTCGTGGTGTTAACAAGTGAATTTGAGTGATCGATTAATTTTTGTCAATTATTCTTCAATTAATAAATAAATTATGGGTCTTCTGCCACGCTTGGACGAATTAAATAGCATATGGGGTATGCTTTGGTACGTATTTTTAATTTTGATCATATTTTGCGCACTGAGAGCGTCACACTGGAGAGACGTGCCTAGAGTTATTAACCCAAAATATGAGAATATTGAAATCTTAAGCAAAACTCGTAAAATGTAAAGTGCTAGTGCAAATAATTTAAAATATTTTTTTCGCGAATTACCTAAAGAGTGTTTAGATGTACGTACATACATACATATTTAAAAATGGACAACGACATGCTATTAATTTCACTGGAATATGCAGAATTTTCCAAGGTAACAATTTAAATTTCATTACATATTTTATGTGCATGCATATATTTAAAATTTAATAAACGTAAAAAAGTAATATATGTTTAATTAGTGAAAATAAATCAATTAGAAAAATTGTGTTTGTAATTACTACTCTGCAAATTCTTAAGGTGGAAACAAAATGTCTTCATTATTAGTTTCAAATTAACAGGAATTATTGTCAAACATAACATTTCCTTTAAACTCTATAATGTATAACATTAAATAGGTATTTATAACAAAAATGTATGTATTTTGTTTCCAAAGTACCTATTTTAATTTCCACTTCAAAATTCCAAGCATACATAGGTATCTATCTTTATATGTAAAACCCTAATCATAATTTCCTAATTCATAAGATGGTTACAAAATATGTTCATTATTATGTAGCTTAAAAATAATACTAATTATTGTCATAGTTTTCCTTTAACCTCTATAAAGTGTTATTTTACTTACTTTTCCATATTTTTCCCAAATTATGTATGCTAAATTTCACTTAAAAATTCTAAGCATATCTTTAGGCTCTCTATTAATATGATGCTCCTGATGACGTCACAAAATATCTCTTCTTTTATTTGTTTGTTTTATACAAAACAGTTTCATTGTAAATTTTGTGGCGTTAACAAGTGTTTTTGTGTTTCATTAAATTTTGCAAATCTTTCCTAAATTATTAAATAAATTAACATAATTTAACAAAAAAGCTCGAATTTAATAAGTTTTTATAAAGAATATTATGAAATAAAGTTTTACGAAATATAATTATAAGGCTACACGAAGTTGCCGCTGTCGCAGCAGCCTCTAATGAAAGGTAATTATTAATGCCGGTTAATAATATAAATGTACATACATACCTAAAATTAATATAATATATAGAAAATCTTATTAATTAATTTATATTGGCCAATATAAAACTAAAATAATTGTGAACAAAATAATTCTAGAAATAAATAAAATCGCATCAAATTAGCTGGTAGAATTGCAAATGTGTTGTTGTTTAGTGCTTTAAATCTTTTTTCACTCCTTTTTAGTTTATTTTTCCTTCACCATTTCTTTTTAATAGTGATACCATATATTTGCCATATTATGTTAATTTCCACTTCAAAAAATCAAAGCATATCTTTAGGCTAAGATCCTCCTAATATGTATCTCTAATTTTATTTGTTTTACAAAAGTTTTTTCTTTGTCGTTAACAAGTATGTACTTCTCGTGTTTAATTAAATTTAAATATTTCAATAATAAATATTATATTAACAAGTTTTAATTAAATAAAGGTATACGAATTCATTATTATAAATTCGACTTCTTAGATAGTCCCCTTTTACAATGCAGATATTGAAAGGCAGACATTTTTCTCATTCTCTTTTGAACTAACCTAAACCTGTGTAATACACACTCTACCTCTTCAACCCCTCTCCCTCAAACTTCGTCTGTCAACCATTCAATTTCTGCATTGTAAAAGGGGACTAATAAAGAAATTCCCAAGACGAATTTATAGAAGGTGACGTTAGAATTACAACATGTACAAAAACCACAGATGATGAACAGATACTTCACGGTGTTAAAATGTATCAAAGTGGCATCACACATTTAACCCCAACGTAAGTAAGGAATAACAAATATGTATGAAAAATGTATCGCTATCCTTTTTCTTTGATGGGGTTAAATGAAGAAAAGCTAATACACCATTTTTGTAAACGTCAGTTTGACGAATCTGTATATATATCTGTGACAGGTTCTTTGTATTTTTTTAAAAAAACATAATTGAACTGTCAAAGTGACCTGTTACTGTTTTTGCTTTTGGGTGTGTTGTAGGGTTCTATAGCTGAAACAAAAAGTCGACCTTACGACTTTTTCCGTTTTTTAAAAAGTCGACTTTTCGAACTTTCTACTTTTGGTAATTTATCAAAAGTCGACTTTTCGACAATTTTCCACTTTCCGACTATTTTCGACTTTTGTCAACTTTTTACCATTTCTTGTAAAAAATACATGGTTTCTGTTTAGCAAGAAAAATGAAATTTATCATGGCGATAATAGTTAGAAGAATGTTGTAAGAATTAGAAGAATTGTTCGAACAATCGACTTATAAAACCCTAGTGTGTTGTAATCTGTTGTTCTTCTGAGGTCACCTTCTATGCGCCTTGGAAACTCCCACCAATTAGTTCACTGCGAATTAATTCGCCTTAAATTAGTTGATAGAACAGTGCTGTCAGATTAGGAGATTTTCTACAAATAAGGAATTTTTTTTTAATGTTGGGGATACAAATTTGGCTTTTGCGATATGAGGCATTTGATGTGGATACAGATTAAATTTTGGGGATTTATAGAGGAATTTCAAAAATACATACTATATTTGTATATATGTATATTTGTTAATATAATAATAGAGAATATTAAAATAAGTTTAATTTAATATGTTTTAATTGAGTTATTTGTTCAGAAATAACATAAGACTCTGGAAACTTTATGGTGGGGTGGGGTCGATCGGTTTGATGATAAACATAGGAATTAAAATTAAATTTTCTAGTCATCTATTATATTACGATAATTTACACCAATCAAACTCCATATACAATTAAAAAAGCAAAAAAAAATGTTTCTATAACTTTTTGTTTAATATTGTTAATTTTTTATCTTATGTTGTATTATTAGCAGTTATTTATGTATATAAATAAAAATCAAATGTCGTTCGTTGGTAATTGCATCAGTAGATTTAGAAAAAAATTTTTTTTTAATGTTGGATATAGCCCAACTTAGGTTTTTACGGAATTCAAAATTGACCACGCCCACTTTTTTCGATTTATCTAAAATCGGAAAACAGCTACATCGATTTGGCTAATTTTTTGTTCAAATGATCATAGTAATCCAATTTAAGTTTTTACTGAAAGAAAAAATGTATCTAAAAACGCAGGACGCCTGGACCGATTTAACTAATTTTTTTTAATGTCGCAATACATAGTCCGCAAAAGTTTATACATAAATAAAAATTGTCCACGTCCACTAATACGCCCACTTATTAAATACAAACATCTGCAAAATACATCGGTCTGTGATCAATCATATTACAGACCACAATTCGATTACATACTTATATAAAAACTCAAAATATCTAAATTCGCAAATAACTTGGCCAATAAGCGTTTAATCAAGACAAGGAGCTCGATCTGTGATCACTCATATTTCTGACCACAATTCGAATTTTTATATAAAAACTCAAAATATTTAAATTCTGTAATAAATTGGCCAATAAGCATTTAATCAAGAAAAAGAGCTCGATCTGTAATCACTCATATTTCTGACCAAAATTCGATTTTTTATATAAAAAGTCAAAATATCTAAAATCGCTAATAACTTGACCAATAAGCGTTCAATTAAGAAAAGGAGCTCGATCTGTGATCACTCATATTTCTGACCAAAAATCGATTTTTTATATAAAAACTCAAAATATCTAAATTCGCTAATAACTTGGCCAATAAGCCTTTAATCAAGAAAAAGAACTCGATCTGTGACCACTCATATTTCTGACCAAAAATCGATTTTTTTATATAAAAACTCAAAATGTCTAAAATTGCTAATAACTTGGCCAATAAGCGTTTAATCAAGAAAAGGAGCTCGATCTGTGATAACTCATATTTCTGTGTTATATTCGGCTGTGCCAAATCTTGTATAGGTACTAAGCAACAATAATATATTTAAAGATATAGGGGTGTTATGGAGGGTCAATTATGTACCGATCCTCACAAAATTTGGTATTAATGAACCTTGACATGTATATTGTTATCGATTTATTATTTCTCAGTAAGCTAGCATATATATAAATGTAAAGATCCACTAAAAATGGGTCATGTGATTTCTTTGAATTTCATACTGATCAATAATATATGTATATCGTTACCTTAATATAGAAAAGCCCTAAGTCGTGTTTTTTTAAGCGCAGATTTTCGTTTATTTCATTAAATAGTCCGCTCATATATCATATTTAGCCAAAAAATAATAAGGTAACAATATATATTATTGATCAGTATGAAATTCAAAGAAATCACATGACTAATTTTTAGTGATCGGTGCATAATTAGTCATAGCTCCAATATAGGGACCACATTTGAAAAAAGTCTATGTTGAATCGAAACTGAAATAATCGGAACAGCCATCATAAACGAAGGCACTCTTGCGGGTTAGAGGGTTAACTTTAACCGTATATCCCCAGGAAGCTAAATATAGATGTAGAGTTCAGATTCAGATTTTCTATATTAAAAATGTTCTATAATGATACATGTAGCATCCACCCTTTTATTTTACTTTATACTATCATCAAAAGTTATTCAGAAGCTTATCTAAAATAAATTCAATTACTGTTTTGAAATAAAAAAAAAATTACTAACTACCATCGGGTTTTCGGCTCGGGATTTATTTGTGCGATGTAAAGATTTGTATCCAAGGAATTCAAGACTAATCTACGTCCAGATTTTTTAGCAGTGTTGATTTTGTCATATAATGTAAGCTGATAGTGCTTACATTATATTAAAAAAAATTTAATCCAACGAATTAAAAAAAATCACCTCTTTTGGTTGAATATTGGGACACATTTATTTTTGTCCCGTGTCAACGACTACTTTAGTTTTATTGTAAAATTTAATGATTTCAGGCTTCTGTTTTGTAGCCGAAATAGCTGTATATCGAAATGATGCATTGATTGCAGTAAAACTACTTCTTATAATATGTATTAAATATTTTGATAAACAAAATTGTACATACATAAAGGTTGCAAAAATAAAAAAAATCATATGCCCCTAAATAATATTAAATAAACCTATTTTACAGTAAATTGTTCAATGATTTCAAATATGCTACTCTTATAACAATTAGATTTTTAGTTGACTGATTTTCAGTGTTCAAAAAAGCTATTATATGCCATTTAAATTTTTTGATTATCTAATTTGGTTCAAAAGTTATGAAAAAACTCAAATGGCGTTACTGTATGTCAATACGTACATACATACGTTTGCTAACACATTGTACATAAATAAAATACAGAACTAAAAATTACTTGCGATTACGATCGAATAATCACAAATAATCAAAAAATAATAAGACTACTTTCAATAATTATCAAGAGATTTGATTATTTTCTCGTAATCGTTAGTAATCGTGAATATTTTTGGATTATGTATTTGTAGTTGTAATCAATTAGTAATCGTGCGAGTCTGAATATAATTGTAATTTAATCATTACTTCAACTTTCGAAAAAAAGGATTTTAGGATTAGTAATCATAACATAACCATAGCTGGGTTGAGAGAAACAAATAGGAAAAGAACACGATTAATTTATTAATTAAATTGATTAATCAAAAGGAGCTTTCCCATTTTGGGATCAGAATATTTATTTTTGAGAATTATTTGTCCTTTAAAGTCCATTTAAAAGAACATGCGACCCGATATTAAAATTGTGACAGGGTAAATCCACTAGGTTTTTCAATATTTGTTGGTGTTTTTCACACAAAAATTTAAAAATAATTGTTTGTCCCTATTTTTGAATCCAGGCGAAAACATATAACTTTATTAGGCTGCTTAATTAATCTTAGCATTTATTTGATATCCATGTTGGGATACCCATGTTGCACGGTGTTATCAAACATATTTTCAATAAATAAAAGTATATACAAATATAAGAATACCTATGTATATTAATTTTAGCTACCCATTGGCCTCATTCAACCGTTCTAATTATTTCTAATTTTGTACATAATTTCTGTATCATAAACCAATATAAATTTAATAGGATTAAAATTACCAACATTTAAACATGTTTAATTATAAATAATTACATTCAATAAAAGTAGAAGAAAATCTGTAAAGAAATTTTATCTCTTTCTCGCATTCGTACACGGAGACGCCTGCAACCTTTTTATCCCTACTAAATGATTGCCAAAGGAGTATAAGAAAATTTAAAATATTTATAGATATTTACTTTAACTAATTGCTACAAAATCTAATAATGCGTAAATAATGTAAACAAACAACATATTAAATAAATTATCTTCTTTTAAGCCTCCTTGTTTAGCCTCAACCTATGTTAAACAAATTTACATACAATGAAATGCTAAACAGGCAGACAGACGTACATACAGACAGACAGGCTGTCAGCCGGAGTGTATCAGTTTACATAATGGATGTCCCAAAAATAAATGCCAATAACAAATAACACCAACTACAGGGGCAACAAAATAGATAAAAAAACAAATTATTTACTAAAAACGCTCTAAACGACCCAAATGAAGAAGGGTTAAAACATATTTACGGTTTAAAATGTACAAAAATAACTGACACACGCACAAATACTTGTTGTTTTTTTTTTAATATTTTTCATAAAAAGAGAAAAACTTAAAAGGTTTAAATTGCTAAATGAATTTAAACTAATTTGAAATTTTATATTTATTTGAACGTGTGTGTGCCACACACTCGTTAGTTAGTTTTAGTTTCAAGTCCAAAATTGTCTACAGAAATTAGTATTTACTCCCATAGACATACAGTTTAACAAAATCATTTTTATAGTTATTGAGTGGTTTTATTTAAATTGTGTTTTTTATATACATTCAAATGCAGATACACACTTTCCCACACAAAGGAGTACTTAGACAAGTATACTAATATGCGGGATTCCTTTGATAAGTTATAGAAGTAGTGTCTCAGGTTTTCAATTTTATTTTAAAGAGGCCAAATTATTAAAGTTTTAAGTTAATAGGGTTGTTGGAGAAAATTAAATGTTCCTTTAATTACACTGTAAGAAAATATAAATATATATTTAATGGGATCTCAGTGAGTCCAGAGAAATAAACAGTTTAAATAGTTCCAGAAGAATATTACAAATTCGCTGTTTTAAACCCCTCAACTATTTAAAACAAGTAGGAAAGTATGGTCGGTCAAGCCCGACCATATAATACCCTACACTAAGTAAAAGAGCAAAAAAATTTTTCTTTTAAAATTTCAATAATTTATATTTTTGAGTGATTTTCGGAAGAGGGCCTTATATGGGGGCTATGATCAATTATGGACCGATCACTATGAAATTAGGTCGTGTGGTTTATGTCTCTATGAAAGTTTACTATGTTGAATTTTGTGAGTATACCAACATTTTTAAGCGATTTACGCACGTTAAAGTGATTTTCGGAAGCGGGTCTATATGGCAGCTATGACTAATTATGGACCGATCGTAACAAAGTTTGGTGACATGAATTTTGTATATATACAACTTCTTTGGAGCACAATTTGTGGAGATACATTTATAAATTAAACATTTATGACCGATAAAGTCCAATTTCGGAAGGACATTTGTATGGGGGCTAGGTGAAATAATGGACCGATTTCAGCCAGTTTCAATGGGCTTGGTCCTTTGGTCGAAAATATAATATGTACCAAATTTTATCGCACAAGGTTTACATGGACACTCAGCCAGCCAGACGGACGGACATAGTTTAATCGACTCAGAAAGTTTAATCGACTGCACAAACGCATTATACCCTCCCCACTATGGTGGTGTAGGGTATAATTAGAGAATGTTTTTATTACGAAGCATGTTAATTTTTTCTCATACGGGCAATTCCACGAGAAAAACAAAAACCCTTGAAACTTTTTTTCGAGATGATTTGGATAAGAGAAAACACTAAAATATTACTATGTGTAAGTATTTAGAGCTTATTACAACATTTTAAGGGCAAAAATAATAGCATGAAATGAATTTGACTCTGATTATTTTTTTGGTATTATCAAATTGTTTTTTGAAACCGATTGTGCATTAAAAATTATTACAATTGATGTTTTTTGCATCCTTAAAAATAGTTCCAAAAACCCACAATAGGGAGCGCAATTTTCATAAACAAAATAAAATAAAGTATTTTAGATTTTTTTAATATACTCGATGAAAGGACAATTTAAGCTTATCAAAGTGGTACCAATATTTCCTTTCTATCACAACCCGTTAAAAAGTTATGTGATAGAATAGAAAGGAAATATTGGTGCCGTTTTGCTAAGCTTAAAATGGCTTTTCATCGTGCGCCCCCTGTTGTGGTTTTTTGGAAATATTTTTAAGGATTAAAAAATTGTATTAATTTTTGATTCAGAATCGACTGGTGAAATCAGATTTGCAATATATTCAACCGTTTTTGCTCTACAGAAAAATGTTCTCAACATGCGCGTGAAAATTTTCCAAAAAAAGGACGCCATTATTTTTATTTACGCAAAAACCTTCAGAAAAATTATGATATTAACTCTAATGTATATATTTTCTATTTTTTTTTCTAGTTAGCAGAATATATGTATACTAGGATCGCCTGGTGGTCAAAATTCGATTTATAGAGCCCTTTGTAACAAATATTTGCCTTCTTTTGCCGCAATTGCATATTGCTTTCTATGCCAAGAACTTTTTGGGAAAATTTTCTGCTTCTGGGTCCAAACATTTCTTCAACATTCCCTCGAGCATCTACAACATAAAAAAAATTACCAAGAAACTGCGAAAAAATTTCTATATGTTCATTTCGTCATCCATTATGCAGCAGGTATATTTTTTGTATAAAATTTGACTTCAATTTCCGTGCTCTGTCTTTGGCCTCTAAATTTTTAGCAGAGTTCCTGTCAGGAACTTTTTGAGCCTTGTATGCTTTTAAACCTACATTGGCCAAATAGTTCGTACCAAATAGTCCGAGTACTGACTTAAACGGGCTGCTTTCCTACCGGAGATTTTGGGAGCTCTTTTGAAAATGCTTTCTATTTTTTTGGCTTTAGAAACATCATGTGGAAGCATCATTCCTTCTACCTCAACAAGGTTTTATATCAACGGGCAAGATCTCCCGGTACTGTTTAATAAAATTGGAAACAATTTGATAGCAGACCTTTAAATGTTTGGCCAACCAAGTTGGGTTTTGTTGAAAATATTAAATAATTTTAGTACGCACTTTTTTCTGGTCACTGATTTTAATCAGATTAAGAACAAATTAATATAATTGACATTAAACATAATAACTGACTTAAAAGTAATTTTATTGCGGAATTTCGGTTTTTTCTCTTTGTTCAATAAACTAAACCGTTTTTTAGTTACGCGAACATATATGTTATGCAACCTCCTCCATTTTCAAAATAACGGTATATCTCGGAAATACGAGCTAATCTAAAAAACGCTTAGCATAGTTTAAACCGCTGGGTGCCTCTCTTGACAGAAGAAAAGTGTTAATTTCATGCACAGTGTAATTGTTCTCATACATATGTATATCTTTATCGTTTTCGGTTTCTTAAAGTGTAGCCATTATTGTTGAAACTTTCTTAACATGAACTCAAGTGTTAATCCATGATGAGAAAATTAAAATAATTTACTGAATGAGCGAAATAATGTATGTGCCTGAAAAGACTTGTTACTACAAAAAGGGTTTAAAAACCGACAGACAGTGATCCAGCATTTACTTAGCAATTTAATTTGCAAAATAGAAAAAAAAACAAAAAGAAAAAAAACATAAACACAGTTTTTAAGCAATTGGAAACTTTTTGCAAAGAGTTTGAATATTTATTTAAGTTGTTGAAAGGTTTCTTAAGTTGTAGCGTAGCGTCTAATGGAATTGAGTGTTTTCTTGAATTTAGCTTTTTTTCGTGTTCATTTCATTAAATGAATAGAGGGTAAACTAATTGGCATTTGGATTGTAAACATAAATTTTAACGTATGGAAATTTGTAATGTAAATTTTAAGTGAATAATTGGATTAAAGGAATTTGAAACATTTATCAATGAATTGGTCCGGCATGTCCGACTAATTTTAATTTGTTTGTAATTTCAATGTCAAAGTGATTTGCTATGCTATTGAGTATCGAGTACTAATTACACAATTTTCTAACATTAATGTACAGTACCTATTACTTTAAACACTAAAGTATATCTATACCCTACTCCACCATAGTGGGGAGGGTATAATGCGTTTGTGCAGATGTTTGATGACTTTCTGAGTCGATTAAACGATGCACAGTGGTTTAGAAACTTTTTTTTTGAAATAATTCAGTATCTTGGGAACTATTGGAGATATTATTACGAAATTTCACATGGTTTGAGCTGAGGAGCCTTCGAGCTGATTTACGTTTGTTCAGCTTCCTAGCGCTAATGGGGCCCTCAAAGTTGGTCACCTCGTGTCTCAAATTTTTTAAAAAAAATCGCCAAAAATCCATTTATGATCCGAATGAGCTGAAATTTTGAATATAAATAGTCCTTGAGAAGATCAATTGGAGGTTATCTCTATTAGTTTAAGAAATATTCAGGTTTATTGATTTATTTTTTTTAATTTTGCTCGATCTTTTTATGGTTTTTTAGATATGGCGGACCTACGGAGGGTCAAAATTTATTTTTAAAATATCACCTATATTGGCGATAAAATTCTAAATACAATAAAAAAACTTGCTAACAGTTATCTCTTTCCTATAAAAAGTTATACGCATCCAAATTTGGAACTTTTAAAAAGGGCTTTATTTTTTACGTTTTTTCCCAAAAACCCATATATTTTTTCTGTTGTAGAAAAAAAGTTTTTGTTAAACAATTGTCCGTACCCCATGCAGCTGAAAATATATTTCATTAAAATTCGAAAAATACTTACCCGAGTTGAATAAAGTAAATGTTTTATAAAAGTCCAACAAGTGATTATAAAAATTGCCAATTAATAGTAAAATAAAAAAGGTTCAAATTTATTCTTAACAAAAAAATTTAAACTAGTTCAAAATATTAACTCAAAAAATTGTCCGTACCCTATAAATAAATTTGTCTCTTAAGAGCTAGTTTCTGGGATAGAGATAATCTACATTCTTCGCTTAAACCTAAATTAAACTAAAAATTGTGTTTCTCATTTATTGTTTATATGCTATATAATCTAGGTTTAACTGAGCATCATTGGTGAGTTAAACCTAAGTATAAAATGCCAAAGCACAAACAGATGGAAAATAAAATAAACAATTCAGCACAGCAGCTCTTTGTTTTTATTTGCTTTATTAACATCAATATAATTTTTAATATACATTTTATATACTTTTATGTCGCTTTTTCTTTTAGAAAGTTAAAATTTACAAAAAAAGTTATGTAACGCGGTTGCTTTTTCTTATAAAATGTATAGTATTGCCATATTTATATGAAAAAATTTGAAGAATAAACATGTGATTTGACTGAAAAGTATGGCAATGCTAACAAAATTAATCCACTAGTAAGAAACACAATCATTGGTTAAATTCCGGCAAAATATATTTCCGGATTAATATAACAGCGTGTTAAGCTGAGTTTAACTGACAAGTAAGAAACTAGCTCTAAGTGATTTTTTTTATCGATAAAGCCAGTATTCTACCAATCTTGAACGATGACATCTTTCAGCATTTCCTTATTAGTTATTTTATGCTGTCGATTTTTTTTTTCCAAAATAACTCATAGATGTTCTATGGGGTTTAAATCTGGGCTCTGAGGATGGTGATGCACCATTTCCTTAACGTTGTAGAGGAGTTTTTCTCGTCCAACCATAGAAGTGTGCTTTGGGTCGTTGTCGTGCAAGAAGTGATAGTCGTCTTGTATGCCCAAATTAGTGGCGCTAGCTTTCAAATTTTCTTTTAAAATATTCAAATAACTAAATTTGTCCATCGTCCTTTACCCAAACATGAGATTTCCCACACCTCCAGCTGCCATTGCACCCCACATCTTCACCGTTCCACCACCGAATATAAAACAACATTCAGATTATACCAAAAAATATATAAAGAAATCAAACGACTTTTGGAAAACAGTTATTTTTACTGATGAAAGTAAATTTAATATTTTTGGGTCGGATGGAAGACAACAGTGAAACATGGTGGTGCACAGAGGGATGGCTTCATACATTTTTTGGCAAAAATTATAAGGAGTGGTCGTAGAGCGCTGAAATTTGGCACCGAGAATTATATAGACCAAATTAAGAAAAAAATAAAATTTTATCAAAATCGACCACGCCCAACAAACCAGCCCATACAGTTCAAATGGATTTTTTCGCATAAAATGTTTCCTATTCAAGTAATGCCGAGTTTCAATAAAAATTTTAAGTTTTCTTCCTGTTCCGAAAACTTCCGAAACTATTTTTTCTTTTAATCGAAACAAGACACTCCCAACTTTCATTTTATTAAAGAGACAGCCTGGGGAAAAGTGGGGCTACATTTTTTTCCATCGAAAATCAAAAATAAAATAATTTTTAGAGACTTATAGATTTGGGCATATCTTCTCAACTGTTTCTGATATCCCCATAATTTTTTTATTTATGGAGAAATGTTATATTTTTCAAATATGTAAAAGGTAAATGGTATTATTAGGAAAATTATACATACATATATGAACCACTAAATTGCGTGAAAATATAATTAAATTTTAGCTTAACACCCTTGCATGGACTTTACTTAAATTTTTTAAAAATAAAATTAAATTTTTCTTAAAACTATAAGTGTACATTTCATCTTTAAACATTTCTCTACAAAACTGCACCATTTGATTTTTGAAATTGAGTGTTTGAAAAATTTACTTTTTGACACCAAAATCCCTCTGTGTGGTGGCTCGGTAATAGTGTGGTTTGCAATGGCAGCTGAGGTACGGACAATTGTTTGAGACAGTGTATGTGTGTATCTTCACAAATTTCGCTCCAAATAAGTTTAATATATACAAAATTCATTTCACCAAATTTTGCTACGATCGGTCCATAATTAGTCATAGCTCCCATATAGACCCGCTTCCGAAAATCACTTTAACGTGCATAAATCTCTTAAAAATTTTGATATACACACAAAATTCAACATAAATAACTTCCATATAGACATAAATCACACGTCCTAATTTCATGGTGATCGGTCCATAATTGGAGATAGCATCCATATAAGGCTCACTTCCGAAAAGCATTCACGAATATAAATTATTGATATTTTAAAAGAAAAATTTTGTTGCTCATTTACTTAGTGTAGAGTATTATATGATCGGACTTAACCGGCCATACTTTCTTACTTGTTTTCTTAAGTATATGTTTGGTATTACAATTGAATGGTACAGGAGCATAATGTCCTTAATAAGATAATTAAAAAGCAGCCTAAGGTACACAACGTGACATTTTCAAAATTGTTTCTCTTGTCGACTCTTTTTACAACTCTCTCCCCTTTACTTTATAAACAAATAATGTTTTCAAAGTGTTTTGTGACATTTGTGTGGTAAAAAAAATTAGCCTTTTGTTTTTCTTTAAATCTCCAGGAATTTGTTTAACTTGGGATTTAAAAACTTCAACATCATTTATATTTTTTTTAATCTTAAATGTATAAACATCATTTTAAAAAATCATCTATCAATATGTTTTCTTTTTTTTACGATTTTTTTCCCATTTAAAATATTTCATGATAAAAACGTCTATAGTTGTGTACTAGTACTCGTATGCGAGAGTAAGTAGTAAGTACGTATGTATTATATCCTGTGTGAAAAGCAAAACAGTTGCAAAAAAAACATTTAAAAAATAGCATGGCATATCCTTGCATCCTTGTATGTACTATATACTTAAATATGGCGTTGGCAAAATGTTAGCAAGAAAAAAAAAGCAACGAAACTTAAAATGAAGATGATAAAACTGCTGCCATTTGATGCAGTAGCTCTAGTTTTTCCTATTTCTATTTTTTTATATTTGGTTTGGTATTCGGCAAGAGTATCACTCAATGGCAGAATAACATTATTGCATGATTTATTGGTGTCGATATGCTTAGTTTAGCAATGAATGTATGAACAAACCAGTCAACATCATCACATAAGCAGCTCCAAATGCAACCGATAAAAAAAGCAGGAAAAAGAAAACCAAATCAACAAACTGCATAATCATAGCAGGGTGTTGCAACTTATTACTCTGATTATACTTAAATAAAGGGTGTAAAATTTGGTTCTATGTGGCATTTTTAAAAGTGCTAGGAATTGTTTTAAATATAAACCGATACTGGTTGGATGATTGGGAAATCCTAATCAATCGTTGAAGTTAATGAACGAATAATTTTGAATGGCAAGACTATTTTTAAGTAATAACAATGTGCATGAAATTGACACTTTTCTTTTCTGTCAAGCGGGGCACCCGACGGTTTAACCTAATTCGAGTACGCTGAATCCAGTGGTGCTAACTGTTTTTTAGGTTAGCTCTAAAAATACATATATTCACGTAACTCAAAAACAGTTTAGCTTATTAAATAAACTAAAAAACGAAATTCCACAATTAAATTATCTTTAAGAAAGATATAAACTTTTTTTAAACTGCGCAGTCGTTTTAGAAATATACCTTTTTTTTGTCAAAAAAAAAATATTTTTTTTTAGCTAAATTTAGAAATTTTTGTTTTTTAAAATGGCATAAGAACGCCTTTATTTATTTTCTACGAGCATTGAAAACAAAGTTATAAACAAAACAAATGATTAAAATCTGTCCACATTGATTATATAAACAAATATCCATATTTTTTCAAAAAGTCTTCTACAAATTTTGTAATTCTTAAAAATTGTATACATTTTTGAAAAAAGGACATAATTTCACACACGTTGATATATAATACATAAGTATATCTTATCTTTTCCACTAGTCAAATTTATGGATTCAAAATCAATAAAAAACAGTAAATTTATAAAATCAATAAAAAACAGTTTTGTAATACATATATATTTTTGTGCACTGCATTGCCGACTCTTACAGTACTAAACATCGGAGAACACTGCAAGATGTAGCTAATTACTGCGAGTTATGTATTTCGTTAAAATATTAGGGGATATTTGTTTTATCTTTTGTGAATAAAATCAAAAATTGTGGACAGATCATTTTGGGCTTTCGAAATTTTACTCGGGTTTTTAGTTTATACAATAGTCTAAACCGTTTTTCAGCGAATATATGTTGTGCAACCTCCTCCATTGTCGAAATAACGGTAACAAAAGCTAACCTAAAAAACATTTAGCTCCACTGGATTCAACGTACCCGAATTAGGTTAATCCGCCGGGTGCCCCGCTTGACAGTTTTTTTTTTTAAATCAATTTTTTGAAGAACATTTGGCAGATAAAGGTTTTTTTTTTAAAACACCAGAAAAGCTTTTTTCCTTAAAATAACTTATTTTACACAAAAACAGCTTTTTTACAAACAACGCTTAGCATATTAGAATGGATAATTTCGTTAACCCTTTTGTCATCTAAAAATGTGATATTTTCGTAAAAAACAAAAAATACTTTTTTCATATACAAAACTTTAAACTGAAAAATATTTTTTCCAAAAAAATATTTTTGAATAATAAAAAACTAAATGCTCTCTCCATTATTTTTAGTTAACATTTTTGGTAAAATTTGCAATTAATAGGACTATAGGTACATGTTAAAAAATACCTGTTGCGCAAATCGGAGTATTGTGATAATAAGTGATTACGAAAATCAGACCTCACTGTACATTCAAAAAGGTGATAAAAGCTGCAGTACAATTTAAGATTCGAATTCAATATTAAACAAACTAAATATTTTTACATAAAAAAGCTTTCTGAACAAAAAATTTGTTCATATAAGAAAGCTTTTTGTACTTTTTTTAAAGAACACACATTTTTTTCTTTAACAGCTTTTATTATACAAAAAGCTTTTGTCACATAACAAGATTTTCTATTAATAAAAAAATATAAAATTTTTTTTGGATAAACAACTTTTTGCACAATCAACATATTTCATATAAAAAGCTTTTTGCACAAAAACTTGTTTCATATAAAAAAGCTTTTTGCACCAAAACTTTTTACATATAAAAGAGCTTTTTTGCAAAAAAACTTGATTCAAATAAAAAAGCTTTTCGCACGAAAACTTTTTTTATATCACTTTTCTAAAATGCGTTTTATTAAAATATTTTTTTTAATTCTGCTTGCCTAAAATGTATAACTTAAGGCTTTTTATTTGCTTATGATTATTTTGAAATGATTTAAAAAATGTGAAACACCTTTCTATAAAACTTAAAATTCTAATTCAATATTACAAAAAAATAATTTTAGAACCTACTTTCATAATCTGAATTTTCTAAATAACAAAATCAAATATACAATATTTTTGTATGCTACTACTTCCTGTTATTTCTATGTATTATTATTTCTACAATTCAAAAAAAAATAAGAAGTAACCAACCAAAATACTATTTTAAAATCAAGTTGAGTGGCGGAAGCAAATGAGTGTGCATTTAAAAATAGTATACAATAACCATTTTACCACATAAACACATACATATGCTTAGCCTGCTTCCAAACTCATCCATATATTAAAAAAATACGTAAATTTTTTTCTAATCCCTTCAACCCTTCATCCATTGCAACTTACAGATGCATTTAAAAAGCAACACCATTTTGTATGTTGCAAGTATCGCTTAGTTTACATTAGCCTTATTACGGTCACAGTGTGCATATTTTCTCTGCAAACAAATAAGCAAAAAAGAAATTATAATATACTCATAGCATTCAAATGTAGATACGTTTTAAAATTGAGATAAATTTGTAAAATGCTGCATTTTGTTTTGGCTGGCAACGAGTGTGAGATAAAATCGTAGTCACTGTGGAAAAATGCTAAAAAGAAAACTATAATAAGAAGAATACGTTTAAACGGCTGCTAGCATGAGATACGAGTATGTTTATTTGTGCAGAAACAGCAGGAGCAGGAAAAGACACACAGGATTTTAATAGTAAAATCATTTGAACATAAAGAAACATGATACTAACGACTTGAGGATAATCGTTAAACTGCTTCATGGGTGTTTTTCGTCATACTGTAACACCAAAGATTAAACATTATTTTTTACGACAGCATGCCAGTGGTAAATGTCATAGGAAAAATAATATGGTTGGAAAATTATTAGAAGGAAAAATCTCTTAGACAATCCATGTATGCATATTAGAGTGCTACAAAAATATGAGAATTTAGTCATACACAACAACCCCAACTCAATTGTTTTTTAAAATACATAATCACGTTGAGAAAATTATCACGATTATTGAGATTTGTGTTTTACATATTTGCTTGATAATAGAATTAAAAAAAAATCATAATAAAAACTGAAGTATGTTTCTAACGAGATGTAAAAACCAAAAATAAGTTGAGAAATATGTAAGATATTAAACGTTTAATTGAACATTCTTAATGAAACATATTTATTTAAATGAAAATTAACATGATTTTTTAAATGAAATCTAGAGCAAAGCTAGCCTTTTTGAAATGATAAGCCCCGATCTTCATAGTTTGCGAACTACATTAATAGGGTATCTACAGCCATGGTTAATGTTTTTGTTGTTTGAACTTTTTATCTTTCGAAGTTGTTTCTTCGTCAGAGCAAAAATATATGTTTGAAACTCCATGTTCACTTTTTTGGTATAACTACCTTCGATTAAAGGTCTTTCGTAGTAATATTTTAAACATAGTGTTCATATTATGGAATAAATAGCCTTTTTGTGGCATTCAGTTCTTTTTACAATATTCCAACATATTATTTTGACCTAAACTCAATCAGTTTGGAGATTATCCACTCTTGTTTTCCCTTCGATTAATTACACAGGTCAACATCAAATAAAAGGCGATATTAGGGATGCCAAACGGGACTGGGTTTTACAAATCCCGGGATTCGGGATTTTAGAAATGTAAATCCCGGGATCCCGGGATTTTTCGGGACCCCGGGATTTTTCGGGATCCCGGGATTTTTCGGGACTTCGGGATTTTAGTTAAACGTCAAAAACATCAAATTTAACAATAAAAACTATTGATTTCATTAATATATTTAAGTAAAAATATAACAAATCAAAAACTAATGCATTAAATTAAAATAAATGGTCCATGATTTCCCCTAGCTCCATACAATTGTCCCCCGGAGTACTGTTTGAGCAGTCATAAATATCTTGATTATGCGGCAATCCTTACAAAATTTTGCACAAAATAAGTTGTAAGTACTCTGAAATTATACTGTAAAGTACTGCCGAAATCGGACTACATTTTCCCCTTCAGAAAATAACTTGAACATAAATTTCGTAAAAGTGTAAATTATGTAAAAGCCTGTCAATGGAAAGGAGACGAAAAATCCCGGGATTTTCGGGATCGGGATTTCGGGATTGGCATCCCTAGGCGATATAGATTGCTGTGGTCGTTTGGAAAAACTAGTTAACTCCACTTTTTCCGAAAATTGAGATAACACCAAAAATAGAAAGTACGTTTCATTTACTATCACTCTATCAGATCGAAATTTTGATATAGTTTATCATTTAAAAGTTATTTTTTTATAAAAACTTGCTAACTCCATGCTTTTTTTGAAATAACAAGGTAACTCCATGATAAGAGACCTTGTGAATTGACCAATTTATAAGAAATTGTTAATAAATGTTATGAATTCAACGATATCAAATCATATTGAAGTTTTTTTCCGTTAATTATTTAATTATGCATAAACGATAAAATTTATAATCGGAAAGTTTTTGTAATATCCTCATAACTATCAAAAATATAATTGGATGTTGTTTTGAAAAGTCGTATAAAAATTTAGGCGGGATGAGCGGGTATGTTTAGTATGCCAGATGAAAGCAAGTTTGATATCAGACAACGCTCTTTATTTAAATTTTTACCATTTATTGTTATCAAATTATATAAAAATTATGTCAACAAGGAATCCAAATACTTTTTATTATACTTATTTTTAAGAGTATTGGTACCATTTGGGAACATTTTAGATATAAATATCCTTTCGGGATGGAGTTTTACTTTGAGAACCAAAATATATATGGTCGAAATTTTTGCATATTCTAAAAGATGTGGAATAAATAAAAATAATTTTTTTTTTTTAAATTTTAAAATTTTTTTTTATAGCGAAAAAACTTTTGCTGGAAAATAAAAATCGGATTAAAAAATATTTTTCCGATTTTGACTCATTGTAGGTCCAATTTAATATGGTCTTATATTGCAAAGGTCTTTGAAATATCTATCATTTGATATCCATATTGTCTATATTAATGATTTAGTAATTCAGATATACAATGGTTGACAAAACAATGAAAACTTTTCCAAATATTTCATTAGTGGCCTAAAATCTGAAATAATTTTTTAAAAAAATTTAACATTTTTGTAGTGTTTTATTTGTATACTTTTATTAACTTAATTTAACAAAAAACAACGGACATAATTAAATTCTAAAAATTGACAAAACAATGGGTCCTTATTTTACGATCTACAATTTCTCATAGATTTTCTATGGGATTAAGATCTGGCGATTGGGCAGGCCACTTCAAAACACGTACCTCGTTGGATTGTAACCACTCGGTTACAACCCTAGAGGTGTGTTTCGGGTCGTTGTCGTATTGGAATCTCCAAACTAGTGGCATATTTTCTTCAGCGTATGGATACATAACATCGTTTAATATTGTTCTGTATCCTATACCTGTCATGGTATCTTTTATAATATGAATTGGGCCCATACCTTGCCCATACCATAATATTGCCAACGCCAAACTTTACAGTCTTATTTGTGTACTTTGGATCTAATATTTTTCCCTTTGGTCGTCTTACAAATGTTCTCCCATCACTGCCTCTTAAATTGTATTTGGATTCGTCGGAAAAGAGGACAGTATTCCATTTCTGTATCGACCAGTTTAAATGATCCCTGGCAAATTGTAGACGAGCAGGACAGTTCTTTTTAGAAAGGAGTGGTTTTTTCACAGGACAATAGCAACCAAGACCAGCCTCATTTGCCCTGCGACTAACTGTTCGGGTACTTATTTCTAATTATTAACAACCTCTCGAGGAGTTATTTTTCGGAATTTCTTGAACTCTCTCGCTATTAAATTATCTTGTCTAGGAGTAGTCTTACGAGGTCTTCCACCTAAATGTTGAGTTTTTACAGAACCGGTCTCAAGAAATTTCTTTATAATTTTTGAAACTGCTGATTTATTTATTGAATATTTGTCACAGATACTTTTTTGTTTTAAACCAGCTTTAAAATTGTTAATTATTTTATTTTTTAAGTCCTCACAAATCTAAACGGTAGCCATTTTCGTTAACTTTGAAAAAAGCAATTATGCGAAAAACTTAGAAAAAGAAATTGTGAAAAATTACCAGAATTTAAAAATAAAATAAAATAACTGTAAACAGGATGCTTTTTACATCGTTCTTTTAAATATTATTTTCGTTTTACACTTCTTTCTTGCAGAAGTTTAAAAGTTTCGATTGTTTTGTCAGTAGCGAAATAGTGAATATTTTTAATTTTGTTCCCTTTTTTCAGAATATAATTATGTTGTTTGTTTTCTGCATTACTTGAAATGCATATTTGACATATATTCACTTATCAAAATATTTTCCATCGATTCCGAAGTTATCACAAAGGATTACTTTAAAAATTGGCTTTAATATAAAAAAATTTGCCTAGGAGCATTTTGCATACCTGGTTATAAATACGATGTTTTAAAACGTTATTTTAAAGTTAAGGATCAACATACACGAATACATATTCTTATTTTCTTGCATTTGAACGTGTGTTATATTCATACATTTCTGTTTGTCTATTCGGCATAGCCAAATGTAACATTTTAAGTTGTTTTTATGTAAAATGTATGTTTTTTAATATAAAAATTTTAGCCATTTCTTTCAAAGTACTTTGCTCTTTTTGTTCAGCAAGAATAGGCAACACTGGTCGTCACCTTCTATAAATTCGGCTTGTAAATAACTGTAGCAAAACAAATAAATAAAAGGAATTACATTTAGTGACGTCATTAGGAGCTTCTTATTATTTAGAGCCTTAAAGTATGCTTAAAATTTTTGAAATGACATACATTGGCATTAGGATTTTTATGTGGCCTCAACATGATTGTTTGCTAAATATGTATAGGCTTAAATAATTAAACTCCAAAATCATAGCAATTTCATATTCTTCAAAATTCTAAGCATACTTTAAGGCTCGCAACTAATAAGATGCTCTTGATGACGTTACTAAATGTCTTTCATGTTATTGGCTTTCTTGCAATACTAGTCAGTTTCATCAAAAATCTCGTGGTGTTAACAAGTGAATTTTAGTGATCGATTTTTGTCAATTGTTCTTCAATTAACAAATTAATTATGTCAAATATTCTGCCATCGTTGAATTCATTAAATAGCTTCTGCCCTATGGCTTGCTTAATATCTGTATTTGTTGCCTATTTCCTACTTTCGAGAATGGTGCACAAGCATTGTCAGCCAAAAGTTAATATGAACAAAAAAGAGGAAAAGAAATTATAAGCAAAATTCCAAAAATGTAAAGCGCTAGTGCAAATAATTTTCAATATTTACTTTTGCGCGAATTTCCTAAAGAGGGTTTATATGTATTTTAAAATGAACGATGGCATATGCAGTTAATTTCACTGGAATATGCAGAATTTTGCAAGGTAATGATTTCAAATTTTATTACATATTTTTTTATATTTAATAAGCGTAAAAAAGTTTACTTAGAAGAATTGTGTTCGTAATTACTGTTCTGGTAATTCTTAAGGTGGAAACAAAATGTCTTACAGTAATGTATAAGTGTAAATAATTTTATTAACTGTAAATAGGTATGTACAGCAAAAATGTTTTGTTTTTTTGTTCTTCATAATTTCAATTTAATATTTTTTTACATATTTAATTACATATTTTTTCAAAATTATGTTAATTTCCACTTCAAAATTCTAAGCATATATATCTTTATATGTAATGCCCTAATCATAATTTCCTAATTCATAAGATGGATACAAAATATCTTCATTATTAGCTTCAAATTAATACTAATTATTGTCATAGTTTTCCTTTAACCTCTATTATGTGTTATTTTACTTAAGTATAATTTTTTTTGTCTCTATATTATTAACTGTAAATATGTAAGCAATTTTTTTTTGTCCTTCACAATTTCTCTTTAATAGTGATTCCATATTTTTCCCAAATTATGTTAAATTCCACTTAAAAATTCTAAGCATATCTTTAGGCTCTCTATTAATATGATGCTCCTAATGACGTCACCAAATATCTCTACTATTATTTGTTTCTTTTACAAAACAGTTTCATTGTAAATTTTGTGTTGTTAACAAGTGTTTTTGTGTTTCATTAAATTTTGCAAATCTTTCCTAAATTATTAAGTAAATTAACATAATTTAACAAAAAAGCTCGAATATAATAAGTTTTTATAAAGAATATTATGAAATAAAGTTTTACGAAATATAATTATAAGGCTACACGAAGTTACCGCTGTCGCAGCAGCCTCTAATGAAAGGTAATTATTAATGCCGGTTAATAATATAAATGTACATACATATGTACATAACATTAATAAAGAAAATGTTATTAATTAATTAATATTGCCCAATATAAAACTAAAATAATAGTGAACAAAATAATTCTAGAAATAAATAAAATCGCATCAAATTAGCTGGTAGAATTGCAAATGTGTTGTTGTTTAGAGCTTTTACTTTTTTGTCACTGCTTTTTTAGTTTATTTTTCCTTCACCATTTCTTTTTAATAGTGATACCATATTTTTTTCACTAAAAAATTCAAAGCATATCTTTAGGCATAGATCCTCCTAATATCTCTACATTTATTTGGTTGTTTTACAAAACTGTTTCTTTGTCGTTAACAAGTACTTCTCGTTTTTAATTAAATTTAAATAATTCAGTAATAAATATTATATTAACAAGTTTTAATTATTAACACAGGTCAACAGCAAAAAAGGCTTGACTAGCCAATATATAGATTTGATGCATAATTTCTACCTAAGTACATACAAAAATGGAAAATTTTTCATTTTTATGGATCGATTTTTTTTACAAAAAATGTTTAAGTAAAATTACAAATTTTGTTAGTTTTTTTTTCTATAATTGCGAATTTATGATAAATGTTTCTCCACATAATTAATTATAACTCCAAAAGCGTTAGTCCGATATTATTAAAATAAACTTAGAAAAGTTTAGATTTACTTAACCTTTAATCAGTTTATATATTGTGTTTTAATCGGCTCAGTAGTTTCGGTGTTATAATAACAAATTGAAGCAAAAAATATATTTTTTTACGTGAAAATAGCAAATTTTTTGGTTTTAAAAAACTCATGAAAAATCGAAAACGTCTGAAATTGTTACAAAAATTGGAACAAAACGAGATATCGACAATAAAAATCGATTGATTCTTTTCGAATTTATTCACAGTTTTCAGAAAATGAAAAACAAAACTAATGTAAAATTTCCACTCAAAGTACACGCTTGTAAGCACATACAATTTTTTGAACATTAGCGAATTCATTTAATATATATATATATATATATATATATACATATATATTAGAGTGACAGCCGATTTTTTTTTTTTAGATTTCAAAGAGTGCCGGGTGGAATATTGTGACACTAGGCCTAAATGTTAAGTGCTGAAAATTTGAGCCAAATCGGGCAACGATTTCTGGACGCGCATCGAGGTCAAAGTTCAGATATATGCAAAATTTTACTATTTATATGTAATAAATAGGTGAAACTCGTTAAATTTCTGCATTGTTTTCTAGAAATGTATATATTTATTTATATTAATGAATATTACATTAAAATTTTTTTTTGGAAGTTAACCCTGCATCTCCTTTGGGTCAAAATGACCCAAAAACTGTATTATCGCCAAAATTCGGAAAAAATGCAAATTTTTCAGATATTTTAAAAATTTTGCTACTAAATAAATACTTTTGAAATTGAATGCAAAAGAATCGAAATGTGTACGTAATTATCGTTGTAATGAGATATAAATGACAAAATTTGGTTAAAAAATGTTAAAGTTATTAAAAATTCGCCAGACCATTAACGTGTTTCAGGCCACTTGAACAAAAAATTTAAAAAAAAAATTAACATATTTCGAGAAAAATTAAAATAAAAGCTAATTTTTATTTAAAATATATCCGTATTTACTTGTGTATGAGTTTTTGTCTTAGTAGGATACCGTTAAGCTATTCGCAGGTATGGCCAAAAAAAAATATTTTTTTAACGACTGTTTTAAATCTCCATTTTCAAATTTTTAAAAATTTTGTTAAACAAATTTCAGAATTTTTTGATCATCACATTGGGATTTATTGAGATCAAAATAGGGAATAAAAATATGAGAAAATTATGTCAATACCTCTTACAGTTTTTCCGTACCTGCGATTTAAATTTTGCGATTTTCAAGAAAAACTAATTTTTTGCCCATATTTAGGCGAATGAGCCCAATTTCCTTACTGTTATAAATTTTAAGTAAAACTTATTCATAATATTATAATCCTGGTAATTCTGAAATTTGTTTAACAAAATTTTTAAAAATTTGAAAATGGAGATTTGAAACAGCCGTTAAAAAAATATTTTTTTTTGCCATACCTGCGAATAGGTTAACGGTATCCTACGAAGACAAAAACTCATACACAAGTAAATACGGATATATTTTAAATAAAAATTAGCTTTTATTTTAATTTTTCTCGAAATATGTTAATTTTTTTTTCTAAATTTTTTGTTCAAGTGGCCTGAAACACGTTAATGGTCTGGCGAATTTGTAATAACTTTAACATTTTTTAACCAAATTTTGTCATTTATATCTCATTACAACGATAATTACGTACACATTTCGGTTCTTTTGCATTCAATTTCAAAAGTATTTATTTAGTAGCAACATTTTTAAAATATCTGAAAAATTTGCATTTTTTCCGAATTTTGGCGATAATACAGTTTTTGGGTCATTTTGACCCAAAGGAGATGCAGGGTTAACTTCCAAAAAAAAAAAATTTAATTTAATATTCATTAATATAAATAAATATATACATTTCTAGAAAACAATGCAGAAATTTAACGAGTTTCACCTATTTATTACATATAAATAGTAAAATTTTGCATATATCTGAACTTTGACCTCGATGCGCGTCCAGAAATCGTTGACCGATTTGGCTCAAATTTTCAGCACTTAACTTTTAGGCCTAGTGTCACAATATTCCACCCGGTACTCTTCAAAATTTTAACAAAAAATTTTTTCCATACAACTGATTGTCACTCTAATATCATATAGATGCAAAGTTGACTCAAATGAAATTGAAATCAATTCAAATTAATTGGCTTATTGGCAGAAACTCCACGCTTAGTTTAGATTGTAAACTTCTACTTTATAACATGATCATAAAACCGATATGGTGTTATGGCATACAGTTATGGGGCACGGCCTCAGCGTCAAATGTAGAAAAGATCCAAAGACGCCAAAACAAGTTTCTAAGAATGATCACAGTTGCCCCCTGGTATATCAAAAACGCGAATATACACAAAGATCTAAACGTGCCCATTGTAAAAACTGAAATCTCGAAAAACGTACAAAAATATTTAAAAAAACTTGAAGTTCACCCAAACCCGCTGGCCCGCAACATATTAGATAACCGTGGTCACACTCGATTAAGAAGGAGGGACACAGCAGACCTAATCTAGAAGGAAGAATGCCAATTTAACCAAAACAACCATGAACACAAAATTTTTTCGTCCGGCACTGGCTGGACTAATTAAATAATAATATTAGATATAAGATTTGAACCACTTATTGTTAGTTCATTAAATAATGAAGATACAATAAATAAATGATGAAAAAAAAAAAAAAAAAAAAAAAAAAAAAATATATATATACAGTGGTGGCCAGGAATTTAAGACAAAAATTGTTTGCTAAATTCCACGTGATTGTCAATTATTTTTTCAAATATTTCCACAAATATGTATGCATGAGGACTGTTTTAACACACCAGTGTGTTTTATTCGACTGTGTCAATTCATACATATTCACCACGAACAAATAAAATTTTTCTACAACTTGACCAAAAAATTTTTTTTTTAAATAAACATATTTTTTCACATTTATATCATTATATTTTTATTATTATAAAATATTCGGACCAAATTTCGTATTTTTAGTTCCATTAGTTTCGGTCATATCATGTTATTAACAGCGGATGTTCGCTGAGGTGGGTCAACGTATTTCCACATATCTTTGTCCATATATGTTTTACCGATTTTTCCAAACATTTTTCAGAAACTAGAAACATTAATAATAAATTTCATAACCTTAGAGGTCCTTTTATTTTGGCTCTATCGCACTTAAAATTCAGTTGATGAAAAAATTCAAGTATTTGTCTTAAATTGGTGGCCACCACTGTATATCAAATGTCGTTCGTTGTTAATTGCAACTGATGCAATTAACAACGAATTAAAACAACGATTAAAAACTCAAAATATCTAAATTCGCTAATAACTTGGCCAATAAGCGTTTAATCAAGAAAAACGTTTACTCAAGAAAAGGAGCTCGATCTGTGATCACTCATATTTCTCTATCTGTGATCACTCATATTTCTGAACAAAAATCGATTTTTTAATTTAAAATCTCAAAGTATCTAAATTTGCTAACAACTTGGCCAATAAGCGTTTAATCAAGAAGAGGAGCTCGATCTGTGATCACTCATATTTCATACCAAAAATCTATTACTTATATAAAAACTCAAAATATGTACATGGATTTACATGTATTCTGTTGTTGCAAGACTTAGGTTTTTGACAACAGACTTAGGTTTTTTGTCTCTCAGTAATGCTTCTATGTATATTTTATTCTATGACCATAAGATTCATTGTAAATCAAATGTAAATCAAACATAACCCAAACCTATATGAATAAAAATTATCATTCAACAATACGTTGTTTTTTTCTTTTTAACTATTTTTACCTGATTGGAAACCGCTTCTCACAAATTCACAAATCGAACACAAGTATTTTTTTAATTTGGTCAGGACAACGTCTGTCGGGTCAGCTAGTTGTGAATAAAAATGTTATCAGTCACAATTAAATTTTTTGTTCATGTCATGGAACAGGTTTTTTTGTTGAGCACATGCAACACAAAATCTCAGACACCTGGAGCCTCTGGAAAATTAGGCAATTCATAGGTTTCATAGTTCATAAGCAGCAGCCCAAATTTCAGCGCGCCACGCAATTGATTTTTGTGATATGTCGTAGTGGAATTTTTTCTCCTCATTCCAAAAGCTATCGAAACATCAATGGGACAATATCGATTGCTAAATCGGGCCACCCTAATATACACTCTTATTTTTATGATCTCAAATGGTAAAGTCTAAACGTTATCCTAGTAGTAAAAAATATATGTTAGGACATTTGTATATCTTATGCCCATTAACTTAAACATTAAGCTATTCAAGTGGTCTGAATTTCAGACTCTGAAACACGTCATGGTCCAGAAAATTTCAAATTACTTGAATAACGTCCAACCGATGTCGTTTAAAGATAAATTCAAAATAATTAAATTATTACCCTTGAAAATGTTAAATTTCTCATTATTTCATATTACTTATAAGTAGGGGGCGGATTTATATGCAAATGCATGTTTTTTCTCGAACGTCCAAATACAATGTAGACCAATTATCTATCCGAATCGCACATTTTGCTGCAAAATGGCATCGATTTGTTAGTGCATATTTTTGCATATTTTATTTATAATGCATATTTTGTTATATTTTACTTCAAAATGCATATTTATATGCATATTATGCCAATTTTTAATAAAAATATAATTTTTTGTCATTAATAAGCAATACATTGTTTCGACAACAAATTTTTGTCGAATTTATTATAGAAATAGCAGTAGATAACATTTACTAACTAACTTCTTTCGACATCGAGAAACTGGCATTAAGTTCTTCATTTCTTTAACAGTAATTGAAAATATCATTTCAAAACATTTTTCTTCAAAAAAGTTTAGTTTCTTAAGTATCACAAATTCATTAAATGTATCGAAAAACATTCAATTTGTTTTAATTGCAAATTCGATTTATAAGAGATTTCGTTATCGAAAGATTCACATACACAGTTAGCGCTCCTGACAGTCATTTATACGACACTGTCGTAAACTAGTGATTTTGGATAACTTAGAGACACTATAGATTACATAGAGACACTTAAGTGATAATTGCTTTATGCTAGATTCCATGGGATGTATAAAGTAACCAATTGACTTCTCTCTGCATTTCAAATAGCACGTCAAATGACCCAAAATATATAAATTGGAGTCAGCCAAGTGATCAAATATTATTTCCCTCTATAAGTGATACATTTACTAATTGCTTAATTGCTTGGTTATTACGAGATAAAAATTAAGGTTGGATGCTACTTTACAGCACGATCAAAATAGAGAAGCTCTAAAGATTATGGCTTTAAACAAGTATTCATACCAAGATATTACAAACATCGTTTTTTCAGAAGAAAAATTATTTTAAAAATAGTTTTAGAACTTTAATTGTTTAATTCCTGGTATAATTTAAAGAGATTAAAAAATCACAAAGCCAGAAACCAAAGATTTTCCCCGCTCAGCCATTAAATAACATCAATTTGAACTACCCCCCGTTGCAACAGACATATGACAACAAAGTAACATATGCAAATGTACTTAGAAACAACCAAACTCAGCCGCAAGTCCGTCAACCCCAAAACGAAAATATGAACCCAGAGGTAAGAGAGCAAACGCCAATTTTCAATTTTACCCGACTAGAATCTACAATAGAAACTCTTGTGCAATCGGTAAATAACTTTACAAACTCAATGAGTAACATGATGCAAGAAATGCTTAAGATGCAATCAATGTTATTGCAGGCTGTGCTTAACAGACCATGAACTGCCTAAGAATATGTTTTTGGAATGCAAACGGCATACGCCAACACAAAAACGAACTCGAATATTTTTTAAGAAACCAACAAATTGATGTAATGCTGGTTTCTGAAACTCATTTGACGTCCAGAAGTTCCTTTCGAATAAATGGATATGTAATATATGACACCAAAGATCCCAGAGGTAGAGCATGCGGAGGCTCGGCAATTTTAATAAAAGCTCGAATAAAACACTACTTAATGTGTGATTTTTGCGAAGATTATCTTCAAGCTACTACAATCTGTCTTGAAGATTTTCATCGAAACTTAGTGATTTCATCGATATACTCACCCCCAAGATTCTCAATTACAGAAAGTCAATATAATAGATTTTTTAAATCACTAGGCCCCCGTTTCCTGGCTGCTGGCGATTATAATGCTAAGCACACATTCTGGGGATCACGACTGATTACCCCTAAAGGTCGTGTTTTGTTCGACTCAATCTCTAAAATGGGTTTGCATGTGCTTTCGAGCGGCCAACCTACTTACTGGCCTACTGACCCACGAAAAATACCGGATGTTATTGATTTTAGCGTGATGAAAAATATCCCTAGAGAAATGATTCAAATTGAATCCTCGCTGGAACTATCTTCAGATCACTCACCCACTATTATTACTTTATTGAGCCCCCTAGAAATTGTATCCCCGACTGGTAATTTAGCGATGGCAGGCACAAGAATAAATTGGCTCAAATATAAAAAATACCTCAGTACACATTGCTCGGAAAACATACCGCTAAGAACACCAGAAAATATCGATCACTCTCTTATCAATTTCGATAAAAATCTCAGAATGGCTGCTCAACATGCTACCCAAACACCCCGAAAATTCAGATATAATAGAATTAATTCTGCAGATGTCGAACGGCTCTTAAATGAAAAAAGAAGATTTCGAAGAGAGTGGCAATTGCACAGATCCCCCCAACTAAAATCGAAGCTTAAAGATTGTATAAAAAGACTTAAAAAGCTCTTGGAATTTCGAAAAATGGAATCATTGAATAAATATTTAGAAAGCCTGGACGCAACCCCACAATCGGATTACTCATTATGGCGAGCAACAAAAAATCTTAAAAGACCCGTTATATGTAAGTCCCCCTTGCGAAATTCAAGTGGTGGTTGGGCAAGAAATGATACTGAAAAAGGGAATCTGTTTGTTAATCATTTAAAAAAAGTATTTACACCGAACACATCAAACGAAGCAATTGAGTTGCCACCTGTTGCACCCTATTTTGCAGCAGCCGTACCCCTACGTTTTGAGATTCGAGAGATCGAAAATGCTATTGCTGATTTAAATCCCAAGAAAGCGCCTGGTATGGATAAGATCAGCAACAAGATGCTTATGGAGCTACCCCGGATAGCAATAAAAATAATTCTTTTTATTTTTAATGCTATATTACGACTTGAATATTATCCTCCAGAATGGAAGGTTTCACTGGTTACCATGATACCCAAGCCGGGAAAAGATCACACAAAAGTAGAATCATACAGACCCATCAGCCTATTGTCTAATATATCAAAGCTATTTGAGAAGATACTTATGAACAAGTTGTACCCGATGTTAACTGAAAACAATTGTATTCCGAATCATCAATTTGGATTTAGAAGAAAACACAGTACTATCGAACAAACCCATAGACTTGTAAATATGGTGAGAAAAGCGTTTGAAGAAAAGAAATACTGTTCTGCACTCTTCATCGACATCTCTCAAGCGTTTGATAAGGTATGGCATGCTGGATTAATATACAAATTGAGTCAAAATTTACCGGCAAACACACATAAGCTGTTGGAAAGCTATTTAACTGGTCGAACATTTAAGGTTAAAGAGGGAAACTTTTTAAGTACTGCACAACCCATTGAAGCTGGAGTCCCCCAAGGCAGTATCCTGGGACCTTTTTTATATTTGATGTATTCGTCTGATATGCCAACTAACAATCGCACTCATACATCAACATTTGCTGATGATACTGCTATTCTAAGCATTCATGAAAACCCTCAAGAAGCGTCTCGTCACTTACAAAACCACATATTTGAATTAGAAAAATGGTTAAAACAATGGAAAATTAAAGTCAACGAGCAAAAATGTACACACATTACATTTACATTGCGTAGAGAATCATGCCCCCCTATTCATATCAATAACCAAACAATAATTCAACAATCGGAAGTCAAATACCTCGGAATACATCTCGATCGTCGCCTTACATGGAAAAGTCATATAGATGCAAAGTTGACTCAAATGAAATTGAAATCAATTCAAATTAATTGGCTTATTGGCAGAAACTCCACGCTTAGTTTAGATTGTAAACTTCTACTTTATAACATGATCATAAAACCGATATGGTGTTATGGCATACAGTTATGGGGCACGGCCTCAGCGTCAAATGTAGAAAAGATCCAAAGACGCCAAAACAAGTTTCTAAGAATGATCACAGTTGCCCCCTGGTATATCAAAAACGCGAATATACACAAAGATCTAAACGTGCCCATTGTAAAAACTGAAATCTCGAAAAACGTACAAAAATATTTAAAAAAACTTGAAGTTCACCCAAACCCGCTGGCCCGCAACATATTAGATAACCGTGGCCACACTCGATTAAGAAGGAGGGACACAGCAGACCTAATCTAGAAGGAAGAATGCCAATTTAACCAAAACAACCATGAACACAAAATTTTTTCGTCCGGCACTGGCTGGACTAATTAAATAATAATATTAGATATAAGATTTGAACCACTTATTGTTAGTTCATTAAATAATGAAGATACAATAAATAAATGATGAAAAAAAAAAAAAAAAAAAAAATTGTTTAATTCCTGGTATAATTTAAAGAGATCTAACTGCTGGCAACAGTGTTGTGTACTTTTTTGGACATTTCGAATTCCATACTTAATTATTTTATGTTTCTGCACAAAAATATAAGTGCATATTTTTTAAATTTTTAGGTCATATTTTGATTTTTTTGAAGCATATTTTAGGCGCATATTTTCCAATAATAAATGCATGAAAATCCGCCCCCTACTTATAAGCAAAATTACCAGTTATGATATTTGATATAAAGGTATATACATATGTAAATGAAAAACATACACTATATATTTCAACACATTTTTTCAATACTTCCGTATTGCAAGTTCTTCGTTTATTCCAGGCAACATATGTATGTAGTGCGAACATTTTTTATTTTCCACACAATACCTGAGACAATTTAAATTAGTTTTCAAACCATTTATTTTAATTTCACCTCATTCAATTCTACTGCATTAATTTATCTATTTCAATTAAATAGATGGAATTAAATAAATCAACACTTTGATTACGTAAAGATTTTCTACTACATTTTATTTAACATATTTTATTTTACTTTCTCTGTATTGTGTTGAACACAATAAATACAGCATGTAAAAATTCTGTTTTCAACACGATTGAATTACGTTTTCCACATGAAACACTATCAATTGGCATTCGAACTCAATGTGCGAATGAAATAAATGGAAACAAAGCTAAAAAAAAGGAGACAGGTGAAATAATAATTGTGGTAAACAAAGTCGACTTGTATGATATCTATTTAACAGACATATACAGCCCAATTATGAATAAAAATTCCCCGGGAGTTTTTTCCCTTTTCTCATTTTTCCTATTTAAATTCAATGGGAAAAAACTCACAGGGAACAAACTCCCGGGTAATTTTTTATTCATAATTGGGCTGATATACATTTTGTTGATTTTATATTAAAGATATGGTGGGAATGAAATAAAATATGGAGGATAAAATATTCTGGAAAAACTTCACAATGTTTAATAGTTCAATAGGTTATTTCTCAATCACTTCTACATGGCGTCAGCATTACTTTGAATTAGTCTAATAATGACTAACGGAATAACTCCTGATATTCCGTTCCTATGAGTCCTTGCAGTTAATGAGTTATTAGTGTCGTTACATGTAACCGGTTTTAGAAGTAATGACTTGCCTGCAATGAAATAATAACTTTACTTGTTATTGTGTGAGTAGTAAAGTGTCAGCGTATTTGGATTTTATCTCATTACTTGGTAATTGAAGTTTTTGCTGGGGAGTGAAATAAATTGTAAAGCAAATCACCTCAATAGTGTTTAGGGTACATCAAATACATAACAATATCAAATCCGACATTGTTCGCACCATGTATTTCATTTACCAACTAAAAAAAAAAACACTTCACCAGAAGTCTGCAACAATAGTGATGAATAAAAACAAAAGACTGTAAGAAATATCAGAGAGTCTACTGACTGCGTACGTCGCACACTTTGCGACGGGAATAATAAAAAAACACAAAAAACAAAAGAAACGAATAAAAATTAACTCAGATACAGGAGATTGAGTGAATGAAAGTGTGGATAAGGGTGGAAGGACATCCAGTATAAATAGTACGTGAATGTTTTTTTTTGTACATAAAAGAATGTCGCAATTTTACACAATGTTTGTAATGAAAAGTTAAAAAAAACACAACTCGAGTTGTATACAACTGCAGCCATAACACCACAAATATGTTACTATTCACAGCACCTTCACCATTGCCACCCACCAGCAGCATACCACGATGAGTCAGGATACAAAAAATAAATGAAACTGTGAAAAAAAAACTGTATTAAAAACTTGGTAATAAAACGGAAATAAGGTTAAAAGCAAATTCAATTTTACGTACTTAATGATATGCAATCAAATGGAAATATAAAAAATGCAAAAAAAAAATAGAAAATAAAAATAAAACAATTTTTAAATGCAAATCAAAATAGGTTAAGTAGGAAGGTGAAAATCTCTGTATATGTATTCGTATCTAGTAGCAAATAACCATAGCCCAGCAGCTCGGAGACAGTAACATACTAGTAAGTTTGCCATGGACTACAGAATTAGCTAACATGTTCGACTTTAAGTTTTGTTTTTAAACTCTAGATAACAAAAATCCACAAACAAAAATACACAAAACTACACGCTAGATTACTTACAGACACTAAATTGACAATTAACTTCAATCTAGATTATCTGAAATGGATAACATAAGCATAAGAGAAAATATGCACATATCGTATGGCAAAATTAATGTTAATATTGTCAATGTACCAAAGGTTATATGTAACTGAGTAGTAACTATAAGAGTTTAGTAAAAATTTTCTGAGTCTTTTTTCCTTAAATTTCTGGAACTGTATGCGCATCTGTGTTTATGTTTGTATAAATATTTGATAAAAGAAACGTTTGATATATTCAATTAACTCAATTCAATTATACACTAAGCAATAAGAGGCTTAGTTACAAAATGAAAAAGAATTTAAAAAAAACCTCACTCTGTGAAATGATTCATTAAGGACTTAGGGTTTTATATTCTGAATAATATATGTATATCCTACACCTCTGTATATAAATAGAAAATATTTGTAAAGATTTGTACAAATGACTTTACGGAAGGGTGTTTAAATATTCATAAATCAGTTGTAAAATGAGATTACATCTAGCCGCCATATATGTAGTACTCTCAAAAACCATTTTAGCACTCAAAAATCTTGAGATCAAATTCGACACAAATACATATGTATGTTTAATTTAAAATTTTTTTCCTTAAAGAAAATCGGTATACAACCTTGCCTCCCTCCAGTTTAAATTGTAAGTGAGTGATCAATACAGTCTCTATGAATGAGATAGGGTATCGAATGATATGTGCATGATTTCCGGGTTTGAAAACCATCCTGCTCTGAGAAACAGATCGAATGCGGTTGACAGCGAAATTGATAAGGTTATGATACGCCAGTTTATGCATTGTGACAAGTCTACTTATTTGTTTCCTTTCCTTTAGGGCGTTTTTGAATTGCGAGGGATTGGTCAATAATAGCAAGAAATGTTGTCAGATAATACAAATATTTCAAAAATTGTTTTAACACTTTAGGTTAGGTTCCATGGGCTGCTGCTCCTCAAGCATCTCACTTGGGTCCATTCAAATCTGATCCCGTTTAACACTTAACGAATTCACTCTAAATAAGAATTTCTCTAAATAAATAATTATGTATAACTGATGTAGTGTATCATATGAGTCGGGTATACTCGACTTTACTTTCTTCCTTGATTTTTAACCTCATGATCATTTATAGTATAAAATCAATTACATATTAATGATTAGATTCTAGGACTGTTTTGAATAATAGAAATTTGCTCATTAGTCTTCACATACTAATGAATCATATTCATTTTTTGTCACTCCTTTGTAATGTTCACATTTATCATTTGCGACCCTATAAATTAAATATATTCTGGGTCATTTTATGTAGCGTTACAATTATAATTGATAGTTTTATATATCGGGTTCGGGTTTACATGTATCCTGGATCAGTAATGACTGAAAAAAAACCACGAATACTCCGTTTACCTCTATCTTGATTAATAAGTCATGTGCATAGACAATATGGATATAATATGAAAGACATTTCAAAGGTCTTTCCAATGCCGTATATAATGCAATTGTTGCTCGAAGTGCACGAAAAACATTTCTCACAGAACGCTGATTTTCTTAACACAGATGAATATTTTGGAAACGTTGTTGCAGCGGTGTGAGTCTTTCCATTATGAATACAATACTATATACAAATAAGATGACAGTATGACACCAGCTTCGAGTGATCTGTTAAAAATAAATAATATTGGGTGTATGACTTAAAAATGAAGAATTTTTTTATCTTTTATTTTTAAACATTTACATTTAAACATGTACAGTATAAATTTATTCAAATTATTAGCCATTGTTAGCTATGATCTTTTTTCATATTTCTGGCAACATATGGATTCCAAGCCAAAGAACTGCTCATCTTTTGAGGCGAAGCACGAATCGATACTCTGTTCTGAAGTGAAAAGTATTCCAGAAAGAGCGTTCCGCATCGATCGAAACAATTAGTAGTCTGGACTCTAAAGCGGATGAAGCAAAACTTTCCCATCACTTCTTTCTAAATAGTTTTTAACAGGTATTGCAACATGCGGCTGAGTGTTGTCATGATGAAATATTGCGGTTTCATGTCTGGGCGCATATTCTGAGCATTTTTCGGTCAATGCTCGCTTCAAACGAATCAGTTGTGTTCAGTACAGGTTTCCTGTGATGGTTTGTTCAGATTTCAGCAGCTCATAATAGATAAGACCATCTTTCTCCCATCAAATACAGAGTATTACCTTAGCGCCCTAAATATTTGGCTTTGCATCGCATACGATCTCTTCTCCTCGGTTTACCGAAATGCATGCAATTTTCATAATGAGTTTGGTGCAAAAATGATTTTCTTTTATAGCGTTAAAGCATTATTTCGGACATACAAAATCGTCTTTCATGTTTTTTGGCTTCAATTTGAATGGTACCCAATTTCCCTATAAATGTTTAAGTTTATATGTGGGACATGTTTCAGCACTTTATTGGATCGCAAATAAATATAGCAGAAATGACAAACCATAATATTTTCGTAATTTTCTCCATAGCAAAAAAAAAAGAAATAAATAATGATTGCTTTGAAACCGTAAAACTCCTTCCGTTCTATGCGTTTATTCTATGCCGTAAAACATCTCTATATTTACAATATGACTTATTCGTTTATGTGTACCTTCTAGGGTATTCGAATTATTCGATTTTTCTCTTGTTCGAATAAAACGAATAATTCGAATAAGAGATTTTAACTTGTTCGAATAATTCGATCACACGTTTAAAATTAATCGAATTATTCGAATAATTTAAATTTTTTTAAAAAAGTAAAGAATGAAATTTTTGATGTCGGTTTTTTAATATTTTATTGTTAAAGAAAAACAAAAAATGACGTTAAAGTTAACAATTCAAGTATTGCTAATGTTAAAAAACATTCGAAAACAAATTCCATCATTAAATTTTCAACAGAAATATTATGATCAGATTAACTCCCGAACAATCTACAAAACAATTGACTAGCAAACCCTTTAGTTTCCGTGTTGGAGCTATGCTTTAAAAAATTTAAGCTAGTTGGACATGATCCTGAATTCAAATACAATCTAAACGTATTAAGAACTTTTTATGTCGTTCATTTATTCGGGTTTTAAATTGAGTAACTAATTCTTTATTAAATTAATTATTCACTATTTCTAAATTATTTATAACAAATTGTATTATACATCAAGCTCAATCAACGTTGCCGAATCTTTGCTTAATAAAGTGGTCTTGGAGAATTACACAATAAAGGGAATCTGTCCAAAGTTTGATATCATTGTCAGTGAACGTGGCTAATTGGAAGTCAGGCAGTTCATGTTAGAGAAAGATGTTCAACGATGTTCAAAATCATGTATAATACGAACACCATGCTTTTCTTGCAACAAAACGTTAGTTTGCAATATTTGTGTTTATTTTTTCGATTTATAAAATATTTTGCAACACGTACGCGGTTAATAACATCACTTAAATATATTTTAAGATCATGGCCTTCATCTACTTCAATGTAATCATAATGAATGTCATCCTCAATATCACTTTCGACGACCGTTTCAAAATCACATTCTCCATCACATTATTAATTATTAATTGCGATTCTTCTAATTTTCGTCAGCTAAATAACAAATATTTTATTCCGTACCTTTTATTTTAATTGTTTCAAGTCCTAAGTTAAAAATTATGAAAGTTTTGTTTTTAGAATTGTAGCTCCTTGCAGTAATATTTATATATTTATAAAGGAGCTATCGGAACACTCATATACAGAGATCGAAAGTCCCTTTGTCTTTAGTTATTTGTCGAATTTCAGAAACAACACAATTTTTGTGAGTCATTATTAACTATTTAAATTTGAAATTATAAAAAATTTTAAGCAATTTAATAAATTTAAATATATGTATATGAAAATTTATTCGTTTTCTTCGATTATTCTACATAAAATTGTTCGAATTATTCGTTATTCGAAAATGGTCATTTTTAAATTGTTCGAATAATTATTCGTAAGAAATTATTCGATTAATCGAACGATCATTTGTCGAATGAATACCCTAGTACCTTCCAATATTCTCTGAAGCTATATTTTCAAGATTAAAAAAAGCAATATCTACAGAATACCGGAATTGGAAAGTAAAAAGTTAAATATATCTATATTCAAAAAAGATAAATTCATAAATGCAATGACGGTATGAAATAGGATGAGTTCAGATATATGTACATTCATTGGTACATGGTACTTGTCAGTTATGTTGATTGGCTTTGTTTTGTCAAATAATCTTAAATATTGTACTATGCCCATGCCAGAGAAATCTTAGTTGGTCGATTGTTTTCAGCTGTTAGCTGTTTAAATTGTCCCTATTTATTATTAAACATGTACTCCGATATATTTTTTCCAAATATGTATGTATGCTTGAATTTTTCTATTAAATTCACTTGTTCATTTTATATCCCATAAATTAAATCTCTTACATTTATATTTAAAGACGAAATCTTTTACGCATAAATTTCATAGAAAAAAACCATTAAACCGCTTTGAATAAATTAATTTAAAGTGAGCATTAAACTTAAATTTGCATAAAAAAGATTTTCCTGACAATAGTTTAATTTATGGCTCTCTTCCGGCAGCAATTAGAATTATAAACAGAAAGAAAAAATCTCAATTCCATAAATCTTTAAATTCTAAATCAAGGAAATGAGATAATGATGAATTGTGTACAACTTAAAAAAGATTATAAAATGCAAAAACAAAAGCAAATGATTCAAATCAACATTATTCAACACTTAAAAAGGAAGAAAGAATGATGAAAACAAATACACATAGAAACTCCCACATAAATTCTCCTCACCCCCTTAACAACAACAATTGTATGAGTCTAGAACAAAACACCTGCATTAAAACTCTTGATTGTATTCGTATTTTATTATATACGTATGTGTGTGTGTTTATATTCTTTACTGTTTGTCATTTATACACTGTCAATTGTTCACACACACTGTCACTGTCAAACAGAGAAAACTGACATATAAAATGCTCGTATTGTGATGATGAGAAACCACTTCACTTTGTTTAATTGTTAAATAAATAAATAAAATAAGGAAAAATTGCAATAATATAATGAAATACTTAGAATTCTCGTACAAATAACAATAATAAGCATATGTATGGGCATTTCCACCGAAAAGTCCACCTACACTGAAAAATTAAAAATTAAAAGTTAATCAATTCAAATTTCGCTCCGAATAAGTTTTATATGTATGGAAGTCATGTCAAGTAATTTTATGATGATCGGTGCACAATTAGTCATAGCTACCACAAAATTATTTTAACATAAGCATAAATCTCTTAAAAAAATTGGTATCCACATAAAATTCAACAGAAATAAGTTTCATAAAGACATAAATCGCGCGACCTAATTTCATGGCGATCGGTCCATAATTGGTCATAGCTCCCATATAACGCCAATTTCCGAAAATCCCAATTATTGAAATAAAAAAAATGTTTCTCAGTGTAGGATACTATATGATCATGCTTGACCAACCATACTTTCATACTTGTTTTCTTTTTCTTATTTCTTAACCAAAAAATATATGAAATAGAAATTCAAGTAACGTCATGTAACGTCACGTCAGATACTAAAGGTAGGGTCACACATGCCAAATATTTTACGAAAAAGACGTAACCACTAAATAAAATATATTTGAACTCTTTTATTTATTTCAAAAACTCATTTTTTTACGCCTATTCAAAACAAAAAAAATTGTTTTATTTTATTTGATGCTGTTTGATCTTACAAAACACTTGTAAGAGCAAACACGTCAAACAAATGTGTGCTAATAAAAGTGGTTACGCTTTTTTGAGTAAATATTTGCCATGTGTGACCCTACCTTAAGGCTAACATATAAAAAACGAGGAAAGATTTTTAAATTTTATAATTTGGAAAATAAATTTACATATATCATTCCAAACCAAATTTAACTTTTTCATTATTTTTTTTAACATTTTGTCGTACAAATGTCACGTTACGCCATAATGGAAATGCCCATATACATACATAATATGCCCGTCAAAATTATAAGGTCATATACATTTCGTTCTGTTTATCCAAAAATACAAATCATCTTGATTGGTACTATTGGATAAAATACTTGTTGCTCAAACGTTGTTCAGATAAGAATCTTCTGCTCTCGTTTGATTACAGTTAACTCTATTTATTCACCAAAATATTAAAAAATGGCATTTTAAAATCAGTCCCTGTAAATCTGCAAACATATTAGGTGTGTTCGCGTACTTTCCAGTAAAAAATATCCAGTAACTTTATTTTAGTGAGTAAAAATAAATTACTCTCAATCTGAAAAGTAACAAAAAAAATTACGCGAACAACAATTTGTAAAAATGAGTTGTATTTTATTATAAATCAATTTAAAACGTTTGTTTTGTACTATTTTACTTCTTTTCTTTCCAAAACTTGTAAATTGTTATAATTTTCAATTTTTTAGTTTTGTTTGCATTTTCAACTATATGTTTTAAACGTTTTTTTATGTAAAAAATATCATGTTCTCTATCTTCGAACTGTCACTTTTAACACTCTTGTACAAATTATTACAAATTATCAAGTACGCGAACACAACTATTGTGAGAAAACCTCTGTCCGTCCATCTGACTGGCTGGCTATCATAATTGACTATAGCTGCAATATAAGGCTCTTAAAAATATTGGTATTAGAGATGCTAATCGGAACTGATTTTTGAAAATCCCGGGGTTCGGAATTTGGTAAAGAATCCCGAAACCCCGGGTCGGGATTTTCGGGAAATCTAAAAAAAATCCCTAAAATTTACAATTCAAAGTAAATTTTTTATTTAGCAATTAATTTTTATTAGACACTAAAAAGCATACTATTGCATCTATGGCTTCGTCTGCCATTCTGGAACGAATTTTGTTTCCGACGTATGCTGCTGCCGAAAAACATCTTTCACATTGGCAAAACCGTTTGCAAATACTTATAACCAGGGAAACCAAAATATGCAAATGCATGTTTTTTCTGGTGCGTCTAATGAGCACATGGATAAGATATTTACACGTTTCAGAACTATTTAAGAATTTTGGCATCGATTTGTTAGTGCATATTTTTGCATATTTTACCCTTAAATACATATTTTTGCATATATTTGTTTTAAGAGCATATTTATGTCATATTTTGCGTTTTTAGAGCATATTTTACTGTTTAATAGCATATTTTGAGTTTATCAATAACAAATTTTGTCTTACTTATTTTTCGCTGTTGTGTTACAGGTTTTTACTTCCTTTGTTTAAAATTCAAAATTGAAAAATAGATGGCTTTTCACCAAAAAAAGAATTTTTTTTTTTAAAATTTAAAATAACAATTCGAAAAATTTGTTTATCCAAAAAAAGAAAAAACTGAAAAAAATGTTCACCTAAAAAATAAAATTTTTTTTCCAAAAAATTAAAAAACTGAAAAAATTTTTGTTCACCTAAAAATATTTAAATTTTTTATTTTGAAGTATAATTAGGTGAAGGGTATATAAGATTCGGCACAGCCGAATATAGCTCTCTTACTTGTTTTAATATAAAATAAGCACTATTTTAATAATAGCTCCATCTAAATATCAAATTTTAGTTCTAATTCAAACTTAACCGTTATAAGCGTTAAAGAAATATTGTCTTTTAAATTTGCTCCTGTAACATCAGTTGATGTCGAAAGAACATTTTCTATGTATAAAAATGTTTTCAGATCCAATAGACAACGATTTTTATTTGAAAATTTAAGTAAATTTTTTTTGGTTAAAAATTATGTAAAAGTTTGTTTTTTTAAGAGCATATTTTTTAAATTTAAAGAGCATATTTTAAAGTTTTTACTGCATATTTAAAGCGCCTAAAACGCCTTTTTTATAGCATATTTCCGGTTTCCCTGCTTATAACAAATCTGCAAGTATTTTCTTATTGTTCCTTCAAAATAAAAATAAAATTTCGGGATTTAAGAAATCCCGAAAACTCCGTTTGGCATCTCTAATTGGTATCCATAAAAAATCAACACAATTAAGTTTAATATAGAAGGAAACCACAAGAAGGTCCATAATTTAACATAGCTCCCATATAAGGTCCACATCCGAAAATCTCTCACGAAAATAAATTCTTAAAATTTTAAAAGAAAAACGCATTTACAAAACAATAACAAAAATTATCAATGTATCAGACGAAAAAAATCAAGACACATTATTTTATTGGAAAACAAGTGAGAAAGTATAGTCGACCAAGCCCGATCATATGATTACACGCATCATCGACTCAGAAAGTGATGCTGAGTAGATTGGTATACTTTAAGGTTGGTGTTGAGACAATATTTTTGCACGTTACAAACATCAGCACTAACCCAACATTCCCTCCCCACTATGGTGGTGTAGGGTATAAATATTTTGACGCACTTTAAAATGCACTTATGTTAATATTTTTGACAGTAAAATGAGAGAGAGATGGATTTTTATCGGAACCACTTTTGATCAACAAGTATTTGACCCAATATTATTAATCAATACGATTTGTATTTTTGGATAAACTGAACGAAATGTAAGTGACCTTATAATTTTCAAGGGCATATAATTTTCACCACAACAATAAATACAACAAGTAACGTATTCACTTTAATTACGGAAATAAGTATAAATGAAACTCATTAAGTGATGGTGGTATGCACATGTGTATGTAAATATATACCCAGCGGCGAAAAGAAGTAGTAAGCAGGCCTTATTTATCAGACACATGGCCTTATTTCCCCATTCCATATTCATACATTTTTTACACACGATGACCTAGCCAGCCAAGGCTTTCTGCTTTACCTTCTTCAACAGGCCTGGTAAGTAGGCCTTATTCACAGACCTTTTGTAAATTATTTCAATAAATGTCACAAGAATTACATTTAATAATTGTTCACTTACTGCCACAAGTGATCTTTTATTTATTTATTTTAAAATTTTTTATAATAAAAACTTTAATAATGACCACGTAAAAAATTCACACAACGCACATCAGCTTTGTCAAAGAATTTAAGCAAAACTATTTTAAGTTTACTTAATTTTTTCTTTTAACTTTTTGTATTTTTTTGTATTTGTTGTTTGTGCCAATAATTTCATTGGTATTAATTTCAGAACAAATTTTATATACATATATGCATATATTTTATTAAAAGCACTAAAGTCAATTTGAGATGAAGTAAGTAAACGTTTTCGACATGGTTTGGAAAGAACTTTTTTTAAATGATTTCCACATTTATGTTAAATGTCTTGTTTAGAATCCTTTCAGTTTCAAAAACACGTGTGCAACGAAATTGGCCCAGTCTATGCAAATTTTTCGTCATTAATTAGTTATAGACACAAAATACGTTAAGTTTAGCATAGCTAGCAGGGTGTCCATCGCACGCACTATTCATCCTATGTTTCCATTCATTCATTCTATATGCATTTATAGTACAAAATAATTATGTCTACGAATTAATTCATAATGTAAACCTTGTAATCAAACTATTGTCTCAAGGACTAAAGTTACGGTCACACATGTCAAATATTTACTCAAAAAAGCGTAACCACTTTTTATAGTACATATTTGTTTGTCGTGTTTATTCTTACAAATGTTTTGTAAGATCAAACAGCATCAAATAAAACTAAATATTTCTTTTGAATTGTCTTACTTAAAAGGAGATTTTGACAATAAATAAAAAAAAATTAAAATATATTTTATTTAAATATTTAAATATTTGCCATGTGTGACCCTACCTTAAGCCTATAAACATATCCAAACCAAATTCAGCACAAATATGCTGAACTCGTACTACCAAATTTAGTACAAATCGGTCAACATTGTTCCATAGCTCCCATTTAAGCACCATTTCAGAAAATTAGTCATAGTTCCAATATAAGGCCCATTTCCGAAAATCACTTTATCGAGCATAAATATTTTCAAAATTTTGGTATTCAAATAAGATTCAATACAAATAAGTTTCATATCAAAAAAAACTGTCTTTTTTACTATAGTTTTTTTTAAATTAGACCTCAATATTTTCGCTCGTTTTATTGCTTCTAAGAACTTTATACGACTTCAATCCAGCATTAGGTTTGGCTCAGCACACAAATGAATCAAAGCATTTAACTTTACGAGTTGCTTTTCTGATAGAAGTGTTCGGTGCTCTTCGAAAGACTTGTACGACTTCTTTTCCTTACCAATAACTGTTAGACTTTTTTTTAATCCTGATCAATGTTTAAGTCTTCCTTATGATGTTTAAGCGTTATCCAATTTTGCTAAAATTTTTAGCATTTGGTTTTTAGGTGACGGAGAACACTTCAAAAATCTAAAAAGGCAAAATAAAGGCCATAATATGTTAGTTATTACTGATATAGTTCTAAGTAATGCAGTTGGTATGTAGTAGGCATTGAAAAGTAAGTTGTTTAGTTATAGCAAGTCATTATTATATTTTTACTGGGATAAAATATTGTTAATGTTGTGCATTTATTACTACTAGTACATTAAGAAATGTTTGTAAATTGATACTTACAAAATTTGTTTTATCTTTTCTTTACAGGTAAATGTTTTATTATTACAACAATACAGATGGTTTACGAAGGTTTGAGTGTTGATTCAATTTAATATAATATCAACCAAAAAAAAACATATGTCTGACGCAACAATAAAATACAGTGACTAACATGTATTTTGTTGTTGCAAGAGTTAAGTTTATCACAATATGTCTCTATGTTACACTACGATGACAAATTTAAAAATATAGATGTTACTAAAAACAATTAAATTTTCCTTATATGATTATTACCCTTTAAATACATTTTTCTTAAAATTAAATACAAAATATTCAACATTTCTTATTTAAACTAACACTCATTACTTGTTATAACAACCATAACGTTGCTGTCATCAACATCATTGTTCTTTAAGATCCACTCAAATTGTATTTACTTGCTATAAGTATCTCCGTATTATCATTCCTATTAAAGATATATTTTATTTAACAAATTACATTAAAAAATGTTGACTTTGTTTGTTCATCTACATCATCTGTAGAACATACGACCAACAACAAAAACAAAAGCACTTAAATTTCTCAGTGTCGGACAAAAATTTTCACACAAACACCCCAGCAGTTCTAGAAGACAGTCCCGAACTAGTGATTTTACAAATCATTAAGGGTGGGAACTAGCTACTTCAATAGGTATGATTAGTTATTTTAACACGATTACAATGAGACTGTCTATTAGCTGGACCAAAGTAATAATCGCATTGGATTCACATACTGGTTAAATAGCGTGAGTTACGTTTAGGGTATTCAATTAATCGGGTTTCTGGTCGAGGCTTAGATTTATTCGGTTATTACTCGGTTAATTTAAAATTATTCGATTAACCGAATAATTTCTATTTTCATTTTAAATTGAAAATGCAACAACGAATTTTGTGTACAAAAACATAAAAAACAGCAAATAAGGTATTTGAGATCATTTTTGTAAACATATCGCCTATTTTCTGCAACAACGTCATAACTCAAAATCCGTGTTTTATGAACTGAGTAATACAAAATATGCGCTGTTCTATAATCTTTCATATAGTTTCATCTGTTTTCAAAAAAGTGAATTATTTTTTATGTGAGAGTGTTTTTTTGTTGTTAACATCAAAATTAAAATTCATGTTTTCTCGTATATTTGATAAGTAAAAATTTGGGTTAAATACAGATTTGAAAGATATTAACATCTACTATTTATATTTCTGAAATCGCTTGATTTATTGAAAACTTATTTAAGAAATAGTAAAATGTCATAAATTATTCAATAATAAATTATTTTCTCGAAACGACTTTTTTTGAATTATGACGTTGTTGCAGCAAATGAGCGATATGTGAGTTTTTTAGGGTTTTAGCGAGATCTTCTGAAATAATCTGTTATAAAAAGAATATAATTTTTCAGATTTAATAAAACATTTCTTGAAAAAAAAACTCTCTCGCTGATTGTATATGTTGGAGAAATCAAAAGCATGATAAAGAATATTCCTTTTTGGATTGTTTTAGATTTGGATTAATTTAATAGTTTCGTTTAGTTATGATAAAAGACTCATTTAAAAAAAAGTTTCGTCTATACATGTAAATACAAAGTTTCAAACACATGTAAATTAAATATGTCAGTTGTTATACATACTCACTAATCATGTTTATTGGATGTTCAAAAATATCTAATTTTAATTTGAAATTTGTATTTGAATTGAAACGGAAAAATAAATACAAAAAAATTGTTTCGGTTAATCGGTTAATCGACACAAATTAATCGGTTTATTTGTTATTTGAAAATCGGCAATTACAAATTATTCGAACCGTCCAAAATTAATCGGTTAACCGATTAACGGTTAATCGATTGAATACCCTAGTTACCTTACTAGCTACCTAAATGGTAACTTGATCAGCTACATAACTAGTTATTGTAACACATTAACAGTAAACAGCCCATATGTGTACTGTTCATTCAAACAATTTTCATACATCCCAGGTAATCAGGCTTGTAGACAAGTGTCACTTAAGTTCTGTAAGTAATCTAGAGTGTAGTCATTTTAAACGTTTTGTAAATAATTCGTACAAACTGGTTTTATTTTTGCTTAATCCTTTTTATTTTTGCTTGATATCCTATGTAACACGAAGTGAAGTCAATTGTCACTTTAGTGTCTCTAAGTAACTTAGAGTGTAATCACTTTATACGTTTATTTTGTAGTGCAGTTTAGAAAGTAGTTATTTTAGCCACCAGAAGCAATATATTGGAGAGTTGTCGGGGGACCAGCTATCGGATAGTATCATTGTAATTAAAAACGGTCAATTGACCTCCTGTTTAGGACATGCACGTGTTAAAATAACTAGTCACGTAGCTATGTAACTAGTTCCCGCCCTAAATGATGGGTAAAATCACTAGTTCGGCACTGTCTCCTAGAACTGATGGGATGTTATACAACCAGATACACACAGATACATACTTCTACGGAGATACAGCATAAATGCTGCATCCTCTACTACATATTGCGGTTGCAGTTAAATTGTAAAAAAGAGCTTTTTAAGCGGTTTTATGATTATAAAACAAAACCGAATGTAACAAATACATCTCCTCGTACTCATAGTCAAGATACATACATATACTTTCGTACGATATGTTTTTACTTATATGCAGTAAAAAAAGTTTGCTTTTTTATGCATTAAAAAAACCAACTGAGATAATATGAAACACATCCTAGACATTATAATTTTTTAATGAAGTGCTTATGATGCAATTACAACAAACTGAAGAGGGATTCAAATAAAACAAAAAACGTGAGGAAAGAAAAACAAAATGAATCAGTAGACATCCCACATATTTGAGGAATAAAAAAAGTTTTAATTGTGGTTGCGGGGTGATTTTTTTCATTCTCAGATTTTGCTGAGAGATTTGTTTTTAGGTGGTTATTAAAATTATATGTTTGAAATTGGAATAATGGGTTTGTTTTGGGAAAATTTAAATTTGTAGAACACTTGTGATTGAGAACTTATTTTATTGTTGTTTAAAATCATAACCAGAGAAACTGGAAATTTTATCATAAAATTAAAAAAAAATTTCCTAAAAACAAGATCTATAAAATTATTTTTATTAAAAAAAGAATACAATTTCATAAATAACATAATTTGCATATTTTAAAAATTTAAAACAACATTAAATTTTTTAAAAAATTATGTAGATTTTTTGAAATTGTTGATTTGATAAAGATATTCAAATATTTATTGCTCTTTTGTTAAAGTACTAAAAGCCTATATATAATGCATATTTTAGTTTTTTCCAAAAAAAGTTTTTAGCTAAATTACTGGCAAAAACAAACAATTAAGATAAATATTTCTTATAAGAGTTCTCTACCAAAATTTCAATTTAATTATTTTTCCATATTCATTTACTTTTACTTAACTTTTACAGACATACATACATATGTATGTATGTAATGTGTCTTATTATTCTATGCAAAAGCCAAAATGTCTCTTGTTGAATTAAGTACAGTTATCTTTATTATCACTATTTCTTGGTAAAAAAGTAAAAATGTCCACTTATGTAGATACTCACACCAGAGTACGAGGTAAAACATATAACAGACAGACATCGAGTATCGTCGTAAAACTATCAACCAATGACCATATGATATTTTGCAAAAATTAAAATTTCAACATTGTACAACTTGTCGCCAATTTCAAAGTGTATTTCAACTTGAGAGTAAAAAAATAATAAAAAAAAAAATAAACTTTACATTGACCAAGTTTTGCATTCAAGTTAGGGTAACCTAGAGGAATGGAAGTTATACTTTTTCATAGAGAATCGTTATCAAAGCTATTTAAAATATGTTTTGTAAATGTTATATTTTTGGGACATCCTTGCCAGTCATGTACAAACAGGAACAGGAAACAGGTGAACATTTGAACATTTGACTTGTGTGCAAATGTAAAAGCAATAAATAAATGTTTTTTGTTTGGTTTAATTCCTTCTCTCTCTCTCTCTTATGTTTTGTTTGAGTGTATGCTGTTACGATGTGTTGGGCAAAATAAATAGGTTAAAAAACCAACAAAACATTGTAAGTGAATGATGATACATGACCATGAGAACAAAATGATAAAATATTTGGAAATACTAAAAACGGTTTAACATAAAACTATGCAAAGTATTCACTAAATGGTAGAATATTGGGTACATGTTGTACAATAGCTTTCAACTTACGTAGAAAACAAAAATGTTTATGAAATTGCATTGAACAATTTAGGAGATAGTTAAAAGAAAACGAAATTGTTTAGTGATATGTATATTTGGTAATCTTTACCCCATATTCATAGACAATTTTAAATTTAAACAATGTTTTAAAGCTAAATTTCAATATCAAGTTTGATTTTAAAACGTTGTTTAAATTTAAAAATTGTGTATGAATAATGCCTTTAATATATAGATTTAGATTATAAACTTTCTTTTTGAAAAAATATTGTTACGTTTTAATCTTTTCAAAACGTTTGGTTTATTTCCTTTAAATAAACCGGATACTTTTGATTGCAAATAAAAGCCGTTTAGTAGTTTGAAAATGGTAACAACTCTTTATTTATTCAAATGTACAACAACAGAATTAAATAGTCACTCAATGTTTTTTTATACACGTTTATAAATTCTCAGAAATACAGACACTTTATGGCACTCAGTTGATGTTTATTCGAATAGCGTCTCTGATAAACTCACTCACGACTGCAACCTCTGCCACTATTTATAACACTGCATTACCATCTAGAAAGCTCTATTTCTACAATGTTCCTTAACTGAATATTCGAATTCAAACAGCGTTGCCAACTTACGATCAATGGTCAACTGAAAGCTTTTATTTAATAATGTCCACAGATATGTTACAGTTTGCTATTACAGCACTGTTATTTGAAAGCATTATGCTACTTTTAAATCAGCCCTTAAAATCTTTATTTGAATTCAAGTACAATTTCGTAACAATATATTTAGTGTGCTTTTAAAAGTCAACAAAAATTGGCATTACTTAAAAGGTATAATGTTGCTTAAATAGTGCTGTCCTCTGGAGATATTTTTTGGAAAGCCCATTACTTCCTCTTGTAATACACTATTTCTGTGTAACCTTTCTATTGATACCCTAACACAAATCTAGTAGATATTTTGAAAGTAACACACAGTAACAGCTATACTTAAATATGAGCGTTAAGCTTTGTACAGTGGTTTAGATCATAGTTCCTCGCTAGTATTGTCCAGAATACGAAGACTTTCGTCAATTTACACGTACACAACCCGAATGTAAACAATATAGAATAAAAATACAAATATTTCAATCAGTTGCTTGATGTTGTTGCGGATATTTTATTGTTTACCCATACATGCACACAAATTTAATGCCTCTATTTGCGGGACTATGGTTTAGATACTTTTGATTTTGGACATAATTCAGTAGCTTCTGAACAATTAAAGATATCATAATGAAATTTCACATAGTCAGTGCTCAGCTGGTTTTGAGTTGACTTGTGTTTATATGAGTTCATAGTTGTAATAGGAGCTAGTGGGCGTCCCCCCCAAGTTACTCACCTCGGGCCAACTATATTAAAAAAAAACAAATAAGAAAGTATAGTCGGGCAAGCCCGAACATATTATAACCTACACCGACTATATTATTATAAACAGTATTCTTTTGATATGTAACTTATTTGTATCTAATCTTATTTGAATAGCAATATCTTTAAGATATTTTTTAGGGTATTCATGACATACTTCGGTATATACATGTAAAATTGATTTGTAGCGAACATTTATGATCGATAAAGTCCTATTTCAGGAGGACATTTGTATGGGGTCTATGTGAAATTATGGACCGATTTCAGCCAGATTCAATAGGCTTCGCTCTTGGGCCAAATTTTATCGAAATATCTTAAAAATTTCGACCTGTACTTTGCGCACAAGGTTTACATTGACAGCCAGCTATGGTGGTGTATGGTATAAAAATTCGGAGATTGAATAATCACTGGGTATAAGAAAGCTTCGTGCAAGAAGGCTGCCGCGTTTTCTCGCAATCGTGTGCATACATGTGCAGTTTCTATGGCAAAAATCCGTGAATTATGCTAATAATTGCTCCCTCATCTGCCTTATTCACCGGATTTACTTAGCCCCGAGTGTTTATTTCATGTTTTAAGACCTAAATAAATGTCTCTCCAACTATGACATCATCTCATAAACAAATATCTATTTTGGCGACCTCAAAAAATCTTATTTTTTGGAAAGCATACACAAATTCAAGAAACGTTGGTCAAAGTGTATAGAGCTCAAAGGAGACTATGTTGAAAAATAAAATGAATTCTTATAAAAAACCTGTGTTTCATTCAAAAAGTACCGGACTTATTGACCCGCCATCGTAGAAACAAAATTTAGTTTGATTTGTATAGCGTTAGTATATATGTATGTAGGCAATTCCATGTCATCGTACGTGACATTTGTACGCCTATAGAGTGGAATAGATTATCTGAAAAATAATTCGTTCTTTATGTTCTATTCAGAGGGTACTTTATTTTTAAAAAATAATACGAACTTTCAAAACATTGTTGTCCAAAATATCGAGAGAAATAAGAGTATATCGTACGTGACATAAAACGGAAGTAATTTTGAGTGGCGTTATGTTTTCTTATTAATATCTTAAACTAAACCAAATATTTTTCCTTTACAATCCGTCATATTTAAATAAAAATAATCATTGGATGAATTTATGATAAATTAAATTTAATATCTTACGTGACAGATTTTTCTCTTATAGTAAAACCATATATATTCTGTAAATATGTAAATGTATACAAAATAATAAATATAAAATATATATTCGGTTTCAAAAAACAAGGTGACAATAGCAACAAAAAGAGTCAAATTCACTTCATACTACATGCTAATTGGGAGCTTAGTTTTTGCCGCAATCTTAGCCTAAAACATACCAATTAAATTAAAAAATTAAATATAGTCAGTTTAAACTATTATTTTTGCCCTTAAAATGTAAAATCACTTTAGTTTCACATACCGTGTTATTAGTATGTGAAACTGTCCTTGCAGACTTGCTTCTATTAGAGCGCTGATAGAAGACCTATCTAAGAATTCATATTAAGAGGTCTTCCGTTGAAAGTCTACTATTAAAAACCTAATTGAAGATCCGCTGAAGCAAACTTTCAAATAGGGTTATTAGGGAAAATCTTCTTAATGAATTCAGCATAAAACCTAAATATGTATTGGTATAACGTGAGTAGTTTTATATATAAAAAACTATTTCACAGCATCAAATGTAGAGATGCTAATCGGGATTGGTTTTTGAAAATCCCGGGGTTCGGGATTTGGTAAAGAATTTTAGAGATTTTTTTATAAAGATTTTAGATTTTTCGAAATCCCGTACATAATTACGTCTTTACAATTGAAAGTAAATTTTTAATTAGGCACTAAAAAGCATAAAATACTTGCATAAGTAATATTTTCATTTTGTTCGAGATCCTCACCTGAGATAAAATCAGTTTCATTTGAAGAGGATTTAAATTGAGTTTTGTTAAACAACTTACAAGAAAAGATGAAGAATTGATTTTCTAGAGCCCCACTGAAGGAAAGCCAAAAATACCATTAACTATATTGTAGAAGAATTTGAGCTTAACAACTTTGCTGAACATAACTTTGCGATATTCGGGCTTGTAAAATGTCAAAATGAATGAAAAAGGCACACAAAAATGATAATTTCCCCTATTTATTTATGAAAAACGGGATTTGGAAAATCCCGAAAACCCCGGGATTTAAAATTAAAAAATCACGGGCTTCGGGATTTAGGACGTCCCGAAAACCCCGGGATTCCCCGTTTAGCATCTCTAATCAAATGTCATCAAATGGTTTAGAATATTTTGTACCTTCTTCTGGTTTTATGTAACGGTTTATAATAAATAGATCAAAATAATTTTTTTAATAGAGAGACATAGGAATAATTGCAAAATTACTTAATCATGTTTTAATACAATTTCGAATGTATATGCATGTGTATGAAGGAGAAGCAAAGCCCTTCTTTAACATATTCTGCAAGAAGGCAGATTAGAATGAGTAGCACATTTTTTAGAAAGTGAAGACCTAGAATTTTTTCCCGATGGGATGCTAACATACATGTTACATAGTACATGTATGTAGAATGTATGTAGTTTAAATAGTTTAGTCGTGTTTTTATAGATTCAAATCCAGATTTCTGTTTTAAAGATATGTATTTAAATTGATAAATTATTTTGGGAACTTTTATTCTTTCGTTCTAAATTTAAATTTTAGATTAGGAGATCAATTTCTACACAGAATCCAAAAAAAAAAATTAAGTAAATAAAATACATTTGCAAATATAAGTATACAAACAAATATAAACTCGTTTAAAAATTCGTAAAAAGCATAATAGACCAACAAATTTGTTTTGGCATGATGTGTTTTTTTTCCTATTTCCCAGCCTTTGCATTTTCATCTTCATCATATGAAGGGACTATCAAAAGAAATCAAATTGTTTTTTTTTTGTTTTTTGAAGTAAAACGATTTTGACGATGATGGTCATGATGTGTTGGTGTCCACTACTATTTCCCAACTCAATGTTTGAAATATTTTCATAATGCAGCTGGACTGTGATAATGTAAATTTTCATGATGATTTGATGAAAAAGATTTTAAACTCCCAAAAAAGTAAAGAGAAAAAAACTACATATTTGTGTACGAGTATTTTCATTTGCATTTCGTATGCAAATAGAGATGAGGTCAGTAACTCACAGAGAATCACTAACATAATGTCTGTCTTTATGTCTATATGGTAGTAAATATGTAGCCAGTATCAGCTCAGTATGCCAGTACGGTCATTTTATGTCACATTTTCTAGTCACAAATTTACATAGATTTTCATATGTCCTTCTAACATACATACAAATATAATCATATCTATTGACACACATAGATACACACACACACATACACACATTTACTCGGGTAAAACAAGTTAAGCAATAAATGTCAATAAAACTTAATAAGCCAACAATCCCCGTAGCAGCATCATAGTTAGCTGCAAAAACAAGTGCAACAGCTGCAAATACTTTAAGAAATTGTGATTTATGAATATTGTTGCATTGACTTAAATTGGGTACAAGTTAATTGTAATTATGTAGAGCAGTTCGTTGGAGCTATTCTATGAGCATCGGTTAACGTCAGTAAACAGTTGATGAGGAAATATTAAACAAACAAAATTAACTTTTATCTTTCTTTATTATCAGTTCTAAGCTTCATGAGAATGTGATTTTTTAAAGGATTTTAGATGGAATTTTAATAAAAAATTAGGAGAACTTGTTTTAAAACTGAATTATTGAGAAAATTTTATACAACTGGTTTTCATGATGTGCTCTATTGTGACTCAAACGTGGTGTCATAAATGGCTACGTCAATTAATTTTATGTAATTGCAAAGCCTCCTAATTTTTTATTTTTGTTTTCTTCTTGGACCAGCACTCAGGGGATGACCCCTACTCATGCAAAACATTGTGTTGGAACTAGGTTATGGGAGGGAGGAAAGAGGGAGTAGTGTTTTATGGACATTCGACTTGAACTTTCCGACATTGAAAATGACAGGAAACACTTCAGCGGGAAGTTTGTTCCATATACGTACAGTACGGCTAAAGAACGAATTTTCCCTGTAGTGTGTTGTGTGGTCCAATGGCCAATCGACCACAAAGGGATGTGTTCTGGTTGAAAAACGTGTATTACGTAAAAATCTGCGTGTATCAGGAACAAGTTCCCTAATTTCACCAGAACACATTCCATTGAATACCGATAGAACAGTGAAATGCAGACTACATTATGACGGTGCTCCAGCGAATCAATAGAGTTGGATACCCTACTGTCACCAATAATCATCTTCGCCTTCTCCTGTACGCGGTCGAGATGCTCCAAATTAGACTTTGAAGCACCAGCCCATACATGGGAGTTGTATTATATTTTCGGCCGGATACATGTAGGTGGTGTAAATAGTGAGGAGATTAGATGGAGTGAAGTAACTCCTATACCGTTTCAGAAATCCGAGACACTTGAATGCTTCTTTCGGCACTTGGAAAATGTGTTTAGACCAGCAGACATCACATTGTATTCTCATGCGCAGAACATCAAGAGCGTCTGATTCCACAATATTTACACCAGCCATAAATACAGATGAAGCGACATGGTCTGTCGTTCGTTTTTGTGGCAACATGCAACACTTAGTCTTGCGAGCGTCGACCCCATTCTGAAATTGTCAAAAGGTCCCGATTAAGGGAATCATTCGTTGCCCTAATCTCCCACAGGCTTGGTTTGTAATTGAATGAATATAAATAGCAAATATTGCAAATGTGCCATCGATTTTTCGAGAGCTTTTGGCTTGAGGGAAAAAAACATCAACTACGATATATCAAAAAAATCATTTTAATAAGCCTTGCGCTGTTTTCTTTCAGTTTTTTTCAAAAAGTTAAAGAGACACACGTTTAATCTTTAAAACTTACCAAGTTTGTACTAAATAAATGTCTTGATATTTCATCATTTTGAAGTTCTTAATGTTTTTTTTTCTAAGTAGAGCTAAATAAGCTTACCATTTTGTTTTAAATCTCCACAATATCCGTTTTCGAACATACATTCTAATGGTTAAAAATATCTATTTTGTATTGTCCATTTGTTCATCAGTCAATTGAAATCATTTTGATTATCATCCGAACTGTCTCATTTTGGGAGTTTAAATCACTGTTAGATTAGTTGGGCGCTCTTTCCAACATATCCACATGTAAATTTACGGATTACGAGGAAATTGGTATCGAATTGATGCAAGTTAATATTAGCGGAGCTATTGATGCTACAATTTAATGAGTTCAAGAAGCTATGGGATATCTTCTAGGGAGGCATTTAGAAAATTGTAATTATTATTATTTAAATTTATGTCCAAAACACATGACCATAATAAAAATTATTTGTGTATATTGTGCACAGTATACTGCATCATATATAGGATTTAAATTAATATTTGTAGAAAAGCATTTTTAAATTAGAATTGCATGTACCTAAAATGCTATGGTAAAATGACAAATTAATGTTATTTTCTAAAATAAAAGACTCCATGTGCAATATGTAATTTTTTTCAAAATACTGATGCTCTTTGATAGACTTTTCCAATTTTAAATTTCATAATTTCGCAAATGGTATTTTTGATTGAAAGCCACATTAAAATATAAATTGTGAGTACAAAGTACATTCAAATGTACAAGCATTCTTGTATACATTTAATGGTACATAGTTGTTTTTTTTTTACTCGAAATGCAATGATGACAACCGATATTCGAATTATTGGTTGTTCCATGTTAGTTTATGTAAGCAAAAATATGAATAAAGGCTGTTCCCTGATAAAAGTATTTAAAGAAATTCAGTTTATTTTTAAATTTCAGGACTATTTGTCTATTTTTTTAGCTAGTTGTTGGTAAAATTTAACAGATATCTGTAACATTATTGAGTAAAATATATCGAATATTTTATCAATAGAACAGCCTAATTTGAATACAAGTTTCTGTGTAAGTTTGACCATTCATATGTCTATAAAATAATGTACATTTTGATGTAACATTTTATAATTGTGCTCTACTAATAGCTTTTCAATGGGGTTTTTAACAACAATACACAAGAGTACAACTGCTAACAGGCTCCAGCTAAAGGCTAATGAATATTGTGTTCCTCATCCCCCAATTGTATGTTTGTTTTTGTATGTGAATGGATGATATTGATGTTTGGAAAACTACACAGTTAAAGTGGTTTTCTAACACTGGATACACAAACAACAAAAAAATTGTGTAAACTTCCATAAAAAGGACTACATGTTTGAGTGTGATAACGCATGTCCAGGAAATACGTAAATATTTATACCCAACTATTGGTTTTTGTGTTTAACACGTTCTTCACATTGTTCTGTTATATATTTTCGTTTTTTTTCCACAAACTGTTAGTGTCCCCTCCTATCAAACAAATATGTTAGTATGCTTGCATCTATGAATAACTATTTTTCGAAATTACAATTTGTGTTTTATAAAATATCGATGGAAATATTTAAATTTATTACTCATAAATTAAAAGTACTTTTTTTTTTGTTAGTTTATTTTTCCTGTCTAACAAAGAGAAATTATTATAAGATTCAATGGGATTTATTAAGATAGACATGAGAGTATTTTTGCCACACACAAACATACATATGTGTATATTAGTTTATGAGTAAGTGTGGGTATTTTTGTGTGTGATGATAAAGTTTTACAAAAACATTAAAATTTCCATTTAAATGCAAATTATGTAGTTTAGGAGAATGATACGAGGCTCGTAATGAATTCTATTGGTAAATGGGCAAAAACACATTTCTTTTAAAATCTATGAAACCAATTGTATAGTATTTCTTAAGTGTTAATGATTTTCACAAAATAGCAAATAATTTTGGATCATGCACACTACTAGCAACAAAATTGCAAAATTTCAGAATCCAAAAAAATTTGTCTTTATTAGTTACAGTGCACTTCGCCCTCCAATCGTAGTAAAATGAAAATGAACTGAAACATAACCGGGCTATAAATATCGGTAAATAGAGGTCCAAAAGGAAGAAGGTTGGTCATCTGTGATCACTTTTTTTTTACACAAAAATCTATTTTTCATATCACAATTAAATGAAAAATAAACGTGGCTAAAAGTAAGTTTATAGCGGTCCTAGGGGAAAAGGGATAATAAACTGTGATCACTTTATTTTTACACAAAAATCGATTTTTCATATAAAAATTATATGAAAAATATATGTGGCTAAAAGACGATAAAAGGGATGATAATCTGTGATCATTTTATTTTTACACAAAAATCGATTTTTCGTATGAAAATTAAATGAAACAGAAACCTGGCTATTGGCCGCTATATATTTATATTTAAACAAAAATCTATTTTTTCATATGAAAATTAAATGAAACATAAACCTGGCTATAAGCTTAACCAACAATTGATTTTCCATATGAAAAAATTAAACATCTATAATACGGTAAATAGTGGTGAAAATGGACAAAGTACGATAATATTAGAACCCCTTTTTGGTACTTTTTTTGTCCACTTTGAGATGAATAAAATGTTATTTAAATAATTTCCTTTGAAATTTTAATGTCCATTAAAAATGCCCCGATGAAGAATAACTGAGTACGCAGTGTCACTATTTGAGGTATCATCTTTCACGTATATATCAATTTTTCCATGTGTATGGAAAAAATATTAAAATTCTGACAAGTTTTACAATATTTATTGGTGTTTTTCATACAAAATTTTGAAAATAATTTTTCGTCCTTATTGTTTAATCTGGTTGAAAACATATTATTTTATTAGACTGCTAAGCTTCTTAGCTTTTATTTGTTATCAAAATTGGGATAAATTTTATATACAATGTTTTTTTTTAAATTAATTTATCCTTTAAAAATTCAATTAAAAAGGACATCTGAACTGCTCAATAAAAACTGAGTACGCAGTGTTACTACGTATGGTCTTGACTTTTACGTACATATATCCATGAGACTGATATATTTAAGCGATACTAATAGTAAGGGTATCCAAAGAGTGTCACATACAACATAGTTTTTGTATTCTTATAATTTTTATTTTCTTATTGTATTATAAAGTACATAGAGCAAATGAATAGAGCGATGAATTTCCTACTTTTATGCACGGGTGGTTATAATCATTTACCTTTGATTTCAAATTAAATTTCATTTAATAGTAATAAATTCGATCCTCGTATCTTTGAACGTATTTGTGCAGAAGAAACAAAACATCATAACAGTTAACAAACTCTATTCGAATCTAGAAACGATGATAATGATGATGAAATATGTATATGCAACTATAATATCATCAAACACACACTGCTGCCGACTAGAAACTATTTGTAACAAACATATACAGAAAAGAACTGGTCCACTTTCGTTTTAATGGTAAATTCAAAGCCTTAACTATTTAAAAATCGGTTTATGTGTTATATCTAGTGCTTCTAATTTCCCGACCTTTTTTGATTCCCGGGAATCGGGAAATTTTTTTCTACATTCCCGGGTACCCGTCTATTTGATTTACATATAATGATACTGTAAATTAGGAATATTATAGCCAAATTTCATATAAAAACTTAGTGTTATAATTATTAAATATCAGAGCTTCGAATTAATTAATAAAATTTGAGCTTAATTCACTAAAATCTTAATCCGTAATTAAAGAATGTCAGCCTTTCATTCCCTAAATCCATTCCCAATATTTAATTTTTTGGATTCATTCCAAAGCCTTTGTTTAAACTGAATTAATTTTAAAGTTAATTAATAGCAGAATTTATTCAAACTTTGAATGACTAAAATTTTGTTAAATCAAATCATTTACAAAATTAATTGAAAAACTAGATTTGAATTGAAGAAAAATTTAATCAATTAATAAATTTATGAAGCTATTTTTTTATGGATTTCAAGAAGAAATTTAAAGAAATTAGAATGATTAAATTTTTAAATTTTCATACGAAAAACACCAAATAAATAAATAATAATAAGCGGTCTATTATTGCCGAGATATAAGCAAAAAACTGTAAAAAATTTTCACTGTTTTTTGGTGAAAAAATAGAGTTCTAACTTGTTTTCTATGTATATTCGTCAGTTTTTAATTTCCGGGATTCCCGACTAAAAATCCCGGGAATCGGGTAGTGAAAAATTGGGAAAATTCCCGGTAAATTTGTACCCGGAATTCCCGGGATAAAAACCCTAGTTATATCACTGAGAGAGTGACTTATAAGAGAACAAGAAATGGTTGAAAGAAACAGAAAATAAAACAAGTAAGAGAGCTATATTCGGCTGTGCAGAATCTTATACACCCTTCACTAAATTTTACTTAAATATTTTTAGGTAAACAAAATTTAATATATATTTTTTTTAATTTATTTTCAATTTTTTTTTTTAAAATTAATTAGTGAAAATTTATTTGGGGGCTTCGGAAAGTTGATTTCAACATACAGACGGACAGACGGACATGGCTATATCGACTTCGCTATCTATTTATTTTTATACCCTACACCACCATATTGGGGAGGATATATTGGATTTGTGCAGATGTTTGCACCTTATAGTATACCGATCGACTCAGAATCACTTTCTGGGTCGATTACATGGACTAAGAAATTGATTCTGTGCGCAAAGTACAGGTCGCAATTTTGAAGATATTTTGTTAAAATTTGGTACATATATTTTTTTTGGCCCAAGGACCAATCCTGTTGAAACTGGCTGAAATTGGTCCATTATTTCACCTAGCCTCCATACAAATGTTCTCCCGAAATTGGACTTTATTGGTCATAACTGTTTAATTTATATAGATATCTTCACAAATTTCGCTCCAAATAATATACGAAATTCATTTCACCAAATTTTGTTATGATCGGTCCATAATTAGTCATAGCTCCCATAAAGACCCGCTTCCGAAAATATCTTTAACGTGCATTGATCTCTTAAAAATGTTGGTATTATTTATATTTTAAAAGAAACATTTTATTGCTCATTTACTTAGTGTAGGGTATTATACGGTTGGAAAATAAATGACAAAAAATCATTTGATGCAATAACTCAATGAGTTTAAAATTTTAATTGTAACAAAAAATCCACAATTTTATAAAAAATCTAAAAATTAAAATATCTAAATTTTTTTTAAAAAATCATAAGTTTTTAAAAAAAGTCCAAAATGTAAACAAAAGAGAACAAATGGTAACTGTTGTTAAGATCAAGCACATTTGAAACTGATTGTCTCTCACCAATGCATACAAAAACTTTAAAAACTACCCAGCAAAAATTTCGTGAATTTTTGTAATGGCAACTAGTTAATTTTGTAATGAGAGGTAAATTCTGAAATTTGTTTAATAAATTTTTTCAAAATTTGAAAATGGAGTTTTGCCGTTAAAAAAATTCAATTTGGTTGGTCATACCTTCGAATAGGTTGGCGGTATTCTACTAAGCCAAAAACTCATATACATACAAATAAATATGGATGTATTTAATGGCAAAATTATTACAAAAACAGAAAAAATTGCATTTTTCCCCTTGTAAATGTTCTCTCGAACTTTAACCCTCGTGCGGCACGCAAATTTTTAACCGATCGAGCTCAAACTTTTGTCAACATTTTGTGTATACTAACCTAACACAAAACTGCCCTTCGTTTTTGAAACAGATGAGTTTTAAATTTTTCCATACATAGAAGCTCCACCTTAAAGTATATGCTTTTTTTGAAATCTCAAACAAAAATAACTAGTTACTCAGTCAAATAATAAGTAGTTTTCAGTGTGCTCCAATATTACTTGCTAGTTTACTAAGTAAGTAAAGTTTTTGCTGGGTAATAAAGGTCATACCAAACCAAACAAACAAAAATTATTTTTTTTATCACTATAAGTCACTATTTGGTTATTTTGATTATGGGGACGAGTTTTTTTCGGTTTCTTGTATGAAGGCATTTAGAAGGGTTCACCTTAAAAAAATGATCCTAAAAAATAAAAAATAAATTAATGAATAAATAAATAAAAAATAAAAAAAATTATAAAAATAGTTCGCTATTGGCTTAACATCCATAATGACACATTTATTTTATTTGAGTTATTCTTCAACTTATACCAGTCTAATTCTCTTTCCTTAACTTTAGCTGGTTGTTGTTAGTATTTATAGAGACACTGATATTAACCAAATCACTACATATAGTGAGTGCAGTAGTTAAGTGTACAAGTACGATAACGAGTGCATTCAAAACTGATGTGTATACAGTAGGGTCGCACTTATTTTGCACTTTTTATATTGATATTGATTTTGTTTGTAGCGCATCGCCGACTCACTAAAGTATATATTCTAGGTCCTTATCAATTTCGAATGGTGTTTTATTTTCTAAAAAAAAAAATAATTATGCCTTATAAATGTATAATATTTTTATCATGTTACACACACCTTTACAAAGTGATATAATTTTTATACCCTTCACCATGAGTGGCAAGTTTGTCATTCCGTTTGTAATTTCTACTTTTTTATTTTGCGACCCCACAGTCGATATAGCCATCCGTCTGTATGTTGAAATCAACACTACGTAACGCCCAAAAAACTAATATATATACGTGATTCATACATCAATATATCCGCTATACACCCGGTTCGGTGGCTTTTTAAAATCGGAAAAATTGTTTTTTTACTTATTTTTTTATCTATATCATTAATATAGACAATATGGATATCTAATGATAGATATTTCAAAGAGCTTTGTAGCGACGCACGGTGGCTCAGAACTTAATGTCATCGGCCAACATTTTGTAAACTCCGATTTAAAAAAACGAATGCCATTCAATAGTAAACATATTGAAACTACGGTAGCCAAAAAATTTGATAAAAATATTATCAATTGTGGGCGTGGCATGCTGTTGAATTCAAATATTTTATGTTATTTTATAAAAAATGTGATTTTTGTGATTTTTCGCAAACTATTATCGATAATTGGATGATTTTTTTTGTTATGTTGGTAGGATAATAGTCTTTAAGAACTTGTATGATGTGTTGTCACTGTACCATTTATACTTGCTGTGCTATTAAATTTTTTCTCAGGTACTATATTTTAGTTAAATTTTAATTTCAGTGGAATAGAAGTCCTTAGGGTCAAAAGGGGTTAAAGAAATATTACTACCACGAGAAAGGCCAAAGTGTCCTCTTTAATACCATATATACATGTTGATCTGTTTTGACTTGTTTGTTGAACACTTTTTTTCATTTGAATGAAATTACTCCCAAATTTGTTTATATTTTTATTTTATAAGTCCATCAAAAAAAATAACCAAAAATATCTCTATCGGTTACAGAGTTTTGGCCGATGAAAAACGATCCTGAACCACTGTGCGGCGTATATAAAGCTATAGTGAATCTATGTATTATTACATCACCAACATATGGTTATCTTTAAAATTTATTGCTTTTTTCACTTCTTTCAAACTACAACCGCGTTTCGTTTGACATCTCAAAATTATTTTGTATCATAGATCACTTTAGTTCCAGACTAGCCAATTGCCTTATAATAATTAATATCGTGATGGAATATTTCTACCAACTTTTGTGAGGATCGCTTTATAATTGACTTTACCCCCATAGAACCCCTATATCAGAAAACTATTTTATTGTCACATATTGATGGTAGATATACAAGATTATACCACTATTACTTGTTCGAATTTTGATGCTCACAAGCTCTAAAATTGTTCTACATCATCTAAAAACCAAATTCTGAAAATTTGAGTAAAATCGATCAACATTTAGAGGTTGTTCATTTTATTAAAAAAAATTTTAAATGTTGGAAAAAAATCTAATTAAAAAATTGTTTTTTTAATTCATTCCATACTTATTTGAATATGTAGTACATAAAGAATACCAACATTTTCTGACATCGATAAACCATTACAATGATCCCAAATTTAACATTTTAAAACTTTTATACCCTACACCACCATAGTGGGAAGGGTATAATGCGTTTGTGCAGATGTTTGTAACGGCCAAAAATATTAGTCTACCACCCGCCGATCTACCGATCGACTTAGAATCACTTTCTGAGTCGATTAAACGATGTCCGTCCGTCCGTCTGGCTGGTCGGCTGGATGGCTGTCCATGTAAACCTTGTGCGCAGAGTACAGGTCGCAAATTTGAAGATATTTCGATCAAATTTGGGACATATTATTTTTTCGGCCCATGGAACAAGCCTATTGAAATTGGCTGAAAGCGGTCTATTATTTCACTTATCCCCCATACAAATGTCCTTCCGAAATTGGACTTTATCGGTCATAAATGTTGAATTTATATATGTATCTCCACAAATTCCGCTCCAAATAAGTTTTATATATACGAAATTCATAACACCAAATTTTGTTACGATCGGTCCATAATTAGTCATAGCTCCCATATAGACCCGCTTCCGAAAATCACTTTAGCGTGCATAAATCGCTTAAAAATGTTGGTTTACACACAAAATTCAACATAGTTAACTTTAATATGGACATAAATCACACGACCTAATTTCATGGTGGTCGGTCCATAATTGGTCATAGCTTCCATATAACGCCCACTTCCGAAAATCACTCAAAAATATAAATGATTAGTGTAGGGTATTATATGGTCGGGCTTGACCGACCATACTTTCTCACTTGTTTTAAACTAAATTTAAAAAACTTGGAAACATTTTTTCGTTTCTAAAAGGCCCCAAGACTGCTCATGTTCATGCAATAAGCATGTGTTGGTAAATTTTAAATTTTTGTTTATATCATGGCAGAATCAACCAGGTACTATTATTAGGGAGACTTGTCAATATTTACCCCTACAACGTCAAATAAAGCATTTACTCTCATCTCTTTTTATTTTGTTTTCACGATGTTTTGCACGTTATATTAAGACCAACACATATTTATTTGGAAACATTTTAATTTGAAATATTTCACGAAAGAATTAAATACATAAAATTTTGTTTAATAAAACCACAAATTAATTTATTTTTGTTTTAGACATTTCGTTCAGTGTTTAAAAAACTAGACTACAAGTAGCAGTAGCAACGAAAAAACACAAGTAGTCTAGTTAAAAAAATAATAAAAACTCGGAGTCAATAATTACTACTACTACTGCTACCTTCACATTTTGGTAGCAGTAGTTGTAGTAGTACTAATAAAAGAAAAATGTAAAAGTAGCAGAGTAATTTATTTTCTATTGCTACCTTAAAAAAGAAAAAGTTTTGATGTAGCAGTCATTAGTTTTTTATTAATTCTGCTACTTTTAAAATTTAGTAGTAATAGAAGTAGCAGTTGAGGTAGTAGAAGAAGTAGCAGTTAAGTAGCAGTTGAAGTAGCGCTAAGTAGCAGTTGAGGTAGCAATAAAATAAGTCAAAAATAAAAATCTTCAGCCAAAAAAGTATATTATGTGTTGTTGTTGTTGTTGTGAATGTATAATTGTGTATGTTGGTCGTGTTGTAAACAAAAGTTCGGCTTTTTTGTTATACACACAGAAAACACGATCTTTCTGTTAGCAACACGAACATCAGAGACGAATAAAATCGAACAATTCTTTCAAACTCTCTCAAAACAAAAACCACACACAGTGTTTAATTCTGTCAATTTTGGTGTTATGACTGAAGATTTTCTTTTTTGACTACTTTTATTGCTACCTTAACTGCTGCATCAACTGCTACTTTACTGCTACCTTAAAAATTAAAACTCGATATAGAGCAGTAGCAATGATTTGTATTTGTATGCTACTACTCCATTTACAATTCATGTTTTATTACTACTGCTCTGTTAAGAGTTTTATATTTTGAAGGTAGCAGTAGTTTTAAAAAAACAAGAAAAGGAAAAATGCTACTGCTACCGCTACATACACTTTTTTGAAGCAGTAGTTGTAGCAACAGTTAAAAATGTGTTAGTTATCGTAGCTTTTTAAACACTGATTTCGTTTTGTTTTTTTCTAATTTTCTTTTGTTTGACGTTATAGGGAATGTATAATTGAGAACATACATATTTTCCAATAATTGTACCTTGCTTGTTCTGCCATGGTTTATATATGCGACACACAGACAATGTAGTATGAAAAATCAAAATAGTTTTGATTTTGAAATGAACTCATACTGCTGACAGATATTCAAATGAACAATAATACATTTTTCTGAAATATTATTTTTAAATTTGATATTTTAGTTACTGAATAATAGAAAATAACATGGTACAATTAGTTGGTTCTGCCATGAGAAAATAATATTTTTTTTGTTCTCTCATGTTTATTTAAATTTTATTTTTTTTAATGGTGATTTATAGGTTTGTAGTAAAATATCAATTACACACGCATACGAAGTGTTCATCGGCAGTATGGGCCCCTTAATACAGGCTAAATGATTGTCTAAATTATGATTTTGTGGTGTTAAATTATTGATGTCATATATGAACATCTATGTGTATATGAAATACATACATACATAAACTATTTTTAATTAGATTTTTTTTCAACATCTATGTTTTTAATTATTGTTTGATAATATTGCTACTTTGATCCAAGACTCAAACTTCTAATAAAATGTGCAACCTCTAAACGTTATCCAAAATTTTAGTTGTTAGATGGCGGATCATGGCCTTCTATGGGGATCAGTTATGGTCCGAACTGTACAGAATTTGATAGAGTGATTATTTCTTATAACTTTAGATGACTTTTGTCGAAATTTATGTTAATATCATTATATTTATTGACAATAAAATATTTTTTCTGAGTAGAAAGTTGGTAGAAAGATTTAGGTAATTATTATAAGGCAATTATGAATGTTGAAGTCATTATTTGAGGGGTACCTTGCATGTGGACTAGGGACAAATGTTGACCGGTTTTTGCCATACTTTACAATATAATTTCCGAGTTCTTATAACTCATTTATGCAAAATTCTATTAGCATATTTATGATTGCTCAAACAGTATTCCCATGGTATATTTGAATGGTGGCTAGGTGAAATCATGGACCCATATTGCCCATTGCTAATACCAAACAAACCTTATCAACAGAAAGTATTTGTGAACAATTTCAGACAACTAGCTCCTTTCGTTTGGGCCATATCGTGTTAGAATCTTATGAGTACCCGAAATAAACACATATACTTTTCGGTTCTAATTCGATTGAAAAGAGACGAAATGTGTAAAATAATTTTTAGAAGACTAAACTCATATAGAATAAGTATGTAACAAATCAAGTATCCTATCAAATTCTGCTGACCACAATTGTCTGCTTAATACCAATTTTGTTGCAAAATATAATTGTGTTTGTAACTTCTAATGTTTGTTTATGTTACCATTGCTTTTTTCTATTTATGAATGCTGATATTTGAAAGTTTACCAGTTAATATGATGAATATACAATAGGGTAGTTCCATTTAAGTTAAGTCAAAAAACGTATTCGATGTTTAAATAATTAAAATAATAATTGCTTCATTTTGAAATAACAATCCTTAACATTAGTGTCCAAGTGCTAGATATGGATCAAAAGACAGAAAGATCCTTTTGCTATTTGTTATTAAAAACTGCAGAAGTACACACAGTTACTCAAATATACGTACGATCGACTTTTTGTGCCTTTTTTTAAAAATCTATATATTTAAAAATACAAGGCCTAACTCATTCACTCACTTACTCATTCACTGACTCATCAGTCATGAGTGAGTGAGTAAATGAATTTGCATGTTTTTTGTAGATCTCCTTAAGGACTATTTATATTTTAAATTTCAGCTCATTCGGATCATACTTGGATTTTTGGTGATTTGTTTTAAAAAATGTGAGACCCGAACGGAGTGTCGTGTAATTTTGCTAATTAAGCGTAAAGGGTTTTATTTACAACTTTGGTTTCTTTAGTGACCCCCACTGAAATTTTCCAGGAAAAATTTTCGTAGTATATTTTAATCCTGAAATATCATTTTTGAAAGGACTTTTTTTGATTTTCTCGAAAAAAATGCCAAATTGACCCCTAAAGAGAGGAGCTAGAGGGTTAAGATCTTACACAAAAATGATCCCCATAAAATTCCACAATATAAATCTGACAATAAGAATTCTCTCACACATTAACTTACAACATTTTCATACCCTATACCACAGTGGGGAGGGTATAATGCGTTTGTGCAGATGTTTGTAACGCCCAAAAATATTGGTCTAACACCCACCTTAAAGTATACCGATAGACTTAGAATCACTTTCTGAGTCGATTAAACGATGTCCGTCCGTCCGTCTGGCTGGTTGGTTGATTGGTTGGCTGGCGGTCCATGTAAACCTTGTGCGCAAAGTACAGGTCGCAATTTTGAAGATATTTCGATCAAATTTGGTACATATAATTTTTTTGGCTCAATGACCAAGCCTATTGAAACTGACGGAAATCGGTTCATTATTTTACCTTGCCCCCATACAAATGTCCTCCCGAAATTGGACTTTAGCGGTCATAAATGTTTAATTTATGTATGTATCTCCACAAATTTCGCTCCAAATATATTTTATATATTCGAAATTCATGTCACCAAATTTTGTTACGATCGGTCCATAATTAGTCATAGCTCATAGACCCGCTTCCGAAAATCATTTTAACGTGCATAAATCGATTAAAAAAAGTTGGTATACACACAAAATTCAACATAGTTAACTTTCATATAGACACAAATCACACGACCCAATTTCATAATGATCGGTCCATAATTGGTCATAGCTCGCATATAAGGCCCACTTCCTAAAATCACTCAAAAATATATATTATTGAATTTTTTTTAAAAAAAGAGCAAAATTTGCTCTTTTACTTAGTGTAGGTTATTATATGGTCGGGCTTGACCGACCATACTTCGATCAAAAAACTAAAAATTTTACCCACTGTAAAAAAAATTCAGACCAGCTTGACTATACGTTAGTCTAGTCAACATGCTCTTTCAGAATTATAGGGTCGCTATACTGTTTCAAAAATGCTGTTGGACAGTGTTATTAATAAATTACGTGTTGAAATAAAATAGAAGTATATTAAATTGCTGTCGAAGATACACTAATATATAAGTATTTAACTTTCAAATACATCGAAAATCATACAAATCCGACATAAGATTTTTAAGGTTAAATCTCAAGTCAGTATTCTTGATTTTTAGCAAAAACTTTAAAAAATATTAAAATAAAATTGCTTAGACCAGCACATCAACGATAATGCAGCAGTCTATTATACGATATTGGTTTCTCTTGGTTTTGTTTTATTACAATATTGTAGCATGTAATTTTGTGTGCCTTTGTGTATTTGCAGCCAAAAAGCCAACATCAAATATCGATTTTAGATTTACAGCCTAAATTTGTTTAAATATAGTTGTATGGTTTTTACTTGTGTTTGTATGAATATTAGTTAAGCATGTATGAACAAATGTGTTTGTATGAGAATATGTATTTATGTATGTATCTAGAGTAGTGTATACACATTAGAGGTTCCCATATCAATGTTTATCTTAGAAATATCATACGTAAACTATTCAATTTCCATGAGATTATTCATTATTTGCAAATGGTAATTTTAAAGTTCTTCGAATAATTTTTCGTACGAAATTGATCGATTATTCAAATGGATACCCTAATACATATGCACTAAGAATGCCAAACGGGACTAGGTTTTACAAATCCCGGGATTCGGAATTTTATAAATGTAAATCCCAGGATTTTTCGAGATTTTTCGGATTTTAGTTAAACGTCAAAAAACATCAAATTCAACAATGTAAACTATTTATTTCGTTATAATATTTAAGTAAAATTATAACAAAACAAAACCTAATGCATTGAGTTAAAATAAATTTGACACAAAAGATATTTCATATTTATACCTGTATTCTGAACTCCATAACAAAACTGAAAATTTTATGACTTTTGTATTGAGTACATATAGACAATTTCATGTCATCGAACGTGACATATGTGTGCCCATAGAGTGGAATAGATTTTGCAAAAATAAGAATATCTAAAAAATAATTTGGTCTTATGTTCCATTCAGAGGGTATTATATTTTAAAAAAATAATAAGTTCTTTTGAATTATTGTTGTCCAAAATATCGAGCGAAATAATGGTATATCATATGTGACATAAAACGGAAGTAATTTTTGAGGTACATGTAGAAATATGCACAAATTTGGGAATCGTGAGAGGCGTTATGTTTTCTTTTAATTTCATACACTAAACCAAATAAACCTTTAAAATCCGTCATATTTAAATAAAAACAATCTTTGGATGATTTTATAATAAATGAAATTTAATATCGTACGTGCCATACCGTACGTGACGGTGTTTTCTCTTATAATAAAACAATATATGTATATTCTGTAAATATATGTGTACAAAAACTAAAAAAATAAATTGTTTTATTTTATAACAAAAAAATTCCGTCTGTCTGTCCGTTTAAAACCCGATAGAGCCAGCTGGATAAAACTCTCTGTCGATGAGGTTTGTTTGGTATTGAAAATGGTCCGTGAGTTCCTCTAGTCCCATAGAATTGTCCCCCGGAATACTGTTTGAGCACTTATAAATATGTGGATAATGCGGCAATCTTTATAAAATGTTGCACAAGTCACTTCTAAGTACTCTGAAATTATACTGTAAAGTATTGCAGAAATCGGGTTACATATGTTCCTAGTCCTCGTGCATGGTCCCCTTCAGAAAATTACTTGAACATTCCTAATTGTCTTATAACAATTAATATCGTGTTAAAATTTAATAAACAAGTTGTATATGAAAATAAATCCTTCTACCAATTTTTGTGAAGATCACAATTCATAATAATATAACCCCTATATCACAAAAATATTTTATTGTCAATAGATAATTTGTATATAATGATATTGAAATATATTTCGATATAAGTCATTCATTCATAAATGCTGATCAAGTCCCCAAAGGAGGCCAAAACTACATATTGATGGTGAGTATACAAGACTCGGCACATCCGTTATATAGCAATCTTACTTGTTATTATTATTTAATGTATGGAGCCGACGATAAACATTGTTCTTTTGAGATTTATTGCGAGCTTCAAAAATCTTCCTAAAATATCAAAAATCTCGTAATTTTCCGGGATTTGTTAATACCGAAAATTGAGATTTCCTGTTTCGAGATCCCGGAATTTTTGGGATCAGGATTTTGGGTCTGGCATCCCTAGTATTCACATATATATATATATTTGCGGCTTTATAATCTCCTATTGTAGCAGTTGTTGCTGTTTTGGCTTTTATGAATAGGTGTGTGTATATGCTAATGTAAAAAGGAAATTAAAATGGCTTACGTATGCACTTTGTTGTGTTTATAATTTATAGTAAAATTTCATTTTTGGTTGTTGGCTGAAAACAAGCACATTGAATGATATTTTTATCTTGCTTTTGAGCTTTTTGTTACATATTTTAAAAACAATTGCGTCTGTGTTAAATACTATGAATAGGAATATCAGCTAAATATTTCAAAACATTTATGATATTGTGAATACAGTTGCATGTATATTATTTGAGGGGAATACTAAAGTTCTGTTACAAATCATGAAATATGAGAATTGCATTATATTTTTGTTTCATATTACTTGGCGCAATCTGAAACAAACCTAGTAGTAGCTTTTAAAATCTTAAGTATTTCGGACATGTATTCAATACATAATAATAATAACTCATACAACTATCCAGTACGTGGAAAAGCCTCCAATATTATTGAATAATTTCATGGAAATTGAATAGTTTATGTATGATATTCCTAAGAAAAACATTGATATGGGAACCTCTAATGTGTATACACTATTCAATTCAATTCGATTTATTTACATTAATATGTTTACACTTTTTTTCATAAATTATTTACATTTAATGAGTTCAAGATTATATCTTTTACAACTTAAAAATTATTTGTAAATTATAAAATGTTAATAATTATATACACAAAGTATAGGAGGAAAAAAATATACAAAAACCTATATGAATTTAATACACTATTCAACGTGTAACATGTTAGTCTTATCCTAACTAAATCCCTAGTCATTGCTTGGATAAAAAGTTGTCGTTATTATACCCTTCACCATGAGTGGCATATGCGACCCCATTATCTGGATTGTTATGGAGTCGATATAGCCATGTCCATCTGTCCGTAGGTATGATGAAATCAATTTTCCGTAGCCCCCAATAAATTTGGATACATGGTTCATACTAGGGATGCCAATCCCGGGATTTTTCGGGATTTCGAGAATTCCGGAATTTTTTTCACAAATCCCGGAAAACTACGAGATTTTTGATATTTTAGGAAGATTTTTGAAGCTCCCAAGATACCTAGAAAGCTAAATTTCAGTTTACTTCAGAGGTTCGCAAAAATAAATCCTCTCACCAATACACTTACTCTCACCAACACATTCAATTCTTTATTTTATTCAGTGCACCTACAAACACACAAATACAAAAACTGAATAAATAAAGAAAAAGTCATACACCAGTGCTCATGCGTATTAATAGTTGTCTCGTTGAGTGGACAACGACTACTAAAATGTAAGAGCATAAGAATACGTGTGATTTGATTCTGCACAATTGTGCTATGGGCTGCGCATTACTGGTTTACTTATAATACTAATCTCGCTCCATATCCAAACCGGGCTACATTTTTTAATTTTAATCAGTCCGAGATGCTAATCGGGACTGATTTTTGAGAATCCCGGGGTTTTCAGTAAAATATTAATGTTTATTTGACAACCGTACATAAGATTACAAACAAAAGGTGAAGAATTGATTTTCCAGAGCCCCAGTCAAGGAAAACCAAAAATACCGCTTTCCTTTATTTACTATACTGCTTATCAACTTTGCTGAACATAACTTCGCGATATTCGGTCATGTAGAATGTCAAAATGCATGAAAAAGGCACACATAATTACAGGCACACATATACTTTGGTGAAGGGTATACGAGATTGGCACTGCCGAATAAACATATGGGCAATTCCATATCATCGAACGTGACATTTGTACGCTTATAGAGTGAAATAGATTTTGCAAAAATAAGAGTATCTGTAAAATAATTAGGTCTTTATGTTCCATTCAGAGGTTACTATATGTTAAAATAATAAAAAGTTCTTTCGAAACATTGCTGTAAAAAATATCGATCGAAATGATAGTATATCATACGTGACGTAAAACGGTACATGTAGTAATATACGAAAATTTTCGAATCGTGAGAGGCGCTAAGTTTTCTTTTAATTTCTTACACTAAACGAAATTTTTTTCCTTTACAATCCGTCATATTATAATAAAAACAATCTTTGGATGATTTTATAATAAATAAAATTTAATATCGTTCGTGACATACCGTACGTGACAGATTTTTCTCTTATAATAAAATAATATATATTCTGTAAATATAGATATACAAAAACTAAAAAAATTAATAGAAAATATACATTCGGTTTCAATAAACAATTTGATAATAGCAAATAAACAATCAGAGTCAAATTCGTTTCATACTATATGCTAATTGGGAGCTTAGCTTTAACTGCAATTTTAGCCTAAAGCATACCAATTAAATTAAAAAATTAAATATAGCCAGTTTAAACTATTATTTTTGCCCTTAAAATGTTGTAATAAGTTCTAAATACTTACACATAGTAATATTTTAGTGTTTTCTCCTATTCAAATCATATTGAAAAAAGTTTCAAAGGTTTTTGAGGTTTCAGTCGTGGTAGTCATTCTCGTGGAATTGCCTTACTTGTTTAGTTTATGTTGTTTCGCACTACGACCGTATACTTAATATTTTCAAATCATAAATTAATCATACGCACCCTATGTTGGTTTGATGTAGAGTTGGATTCGTCATGAACGAACAAGTTCAATTGAACAATTCAATCAAATGAACAGTGTGACGTTATTCAGAATGTTTTAAATAGCCCTCATAAAAAAACTCATTTGAGGAGTTTTATTTTTCCCATCAGAGAAATGTAATTTGAAACCTAAAGCTTGACGTTGGTCAGATCATTGCAATTTGTAAAGCACCTTGCATTGTAATTAAATAAATTGTGTAAAATAAAATCAAGTGGTATTTTAAATTGTTATTGTTTGATTCCTATTATTAAATTGTTGTTATTTTTTTTATTAAACATATAAATTACTACAAACATTATAACAGATAGAATCAATAAAGAAAAATACTAAAAAAAAGTAGAAAATAAACGAAAATAGTTTTATTTTCTGAGTTTCGTGCGAACTTTTATTTTTACATTGAATAATAACTGTTTTAGATGGATTTTTACTTTTAAAGTCACAAAATAACTCTTATAAAATTGCTTTTTTGATATCACTAATAACTGTTACTATCCCCGCGTTTGTTTGTTTGAAATTTATTAAATTACCTTTTTGTTTTCATCATTATGTTCATTTTCTTCAATGTCTGGAAAAACTTTCACATAGAAATCATGCAAGCACTTAGTTCAGTTCAATGAAAAGGATCAACTGTACAAAAATAACAAACATGTTCAGTTAGTTGTTGTGGACAAAAAGGACCAATCAGTAAAATGAATGTTTATGTCCAAATCTAGTTTAATGGAACCAGAGCACGATGTGATATTTCAGCAATCTAGTGGGGCAAACATTTAAATTCGAATATAATCGAATATTTCCGAAAGAAAAAAAAAAATACGAAGGATATATTTTGTTAATTTAGTGTGCAAGACCACTATTTATAAAAATTTAAATTTTAATACAAAACTTTAGAATTAGGAAAACGTTAGCAATTGTTTTGTAATTCACTTCACCTAACTTTTTGCAATTGTTTGTATAAATAGTTTTTTTTTATCAAAATAAAGGGGTGAATGAACAAATTATATCGAGCCCTAACAGCGAAAATATCTTAACCAACAATGAATTCCAATTTCATTTCTTAAAGCAAATCTATAATTTGGGATCGTTTACATAATGTGCTGAAATTTCACATCCCAAATATGTTTACATGCAAACAATCTCATGAAAACGTTCTTCTGGAAAGCTTGTTGTTATGCACTTTAGACGTTTTAACGGTTAGGGCTCGATACTATTATCTATATATTTATTTCTTAACATCATATAAAAAAAGTCAAAATTTTTGCATGAAAACTGAAAACACATTTCGATTTTCTCTACTACTTAGCTACTCTAAGAGCCATTATTACAACTTGCATTTAAGTTCGTAATAGTAAAAGTTAACTTTAAGGGTACCTTTTTCTATTGCTTAAAGTTAACTTTTACTATTAGGAACTTAAGGCAAGTTGTAATATTGGCCCTAAATTACATTTTCTTTTTTGTATTTATTGTTTTCATAAATATCATTATAAAATATGTCTATCAACAACAAATTAATTTAAAAAAAAGCTCGATTAACTTTTGATTTGATTTTGTTGATGTTTAAATGTCGCGTTCTTGTTCCTAAATCATCGTAAGTTATCACTAACATTAACGTAAAGAAGACTCCGTGAAGAGCTAAGACGCCGTGAAAATCTAATGAAATTTGCAAGCTGATGAAAGAAAAAATTTAAAAAATTAAAGAAATACAAATTGTTAAAAAGAGAAGTTTCAAACTTTCATACAAACATTGCGAAAATTAGTAAAGAAGACAGAAAATGAACAGTGAGCTTAGCTAAATACTGTATGTTATCAAGATATTATATAATGAATACAATGATTTTGGTAGTTAATATCATTTTGAGTTGATATTGCTTGAACTAATCCTTACTATAAACATGCTCAATCACACCGTAAAAATTAATGCATATTTTTCTACACATGACACCCTTTAACACAAAGAATCACTATTCCTCTAAAAAATCCTCTAATTAATCGGGGTTTAGATTTAATCGGTTAAGAATCGGTTAATTTTAAATTATTCGATTGACCGAATAATTTAATCTATTTAAATTTTAAACTGAAAATAAAACCTCATATTTTGTGTACATATTTAAGTATTTTATTAAGGAAAAGAACAAAAACATAAATAAACAAATTTCTCTAGTTTTAATAAAACTTGACTTGGAAAAAACTCTCTCGCTGATTGTAGATGTTAGAGAAATAGAAAGTAAGGCATGATAAAGAATATCCAATATCTCAGTTATTTTTTAGTTTTTTTTATAAGCATATAAACTCCTCAATTAGGGTAAAAGGGGGACCATACGCCACTTTTTTTTAGGAGTTCTCAAATTAAAATCACAATTCATATTCTTAATTTTTTTCTTGTTTCGGATACTTAGATATGTTGGCTTTAGTTTTGATCATTTCAATTTTGCCTATCTCATTTTAATATATTTACATATTTTTTTAACATTTCTAGACTGACCAAAAACGGCGAAACCACCCCACCAATGGGGTAAATATGTCATAGGGATGGGGTCGATTTGTCATTTGTAAAATAAGACAAAAAAAAATCAAAAAATATAAACGTATTTTACTGTTTTATACCTTAATTCATTAAACAAAGTATAATAAACTAGATATTTATTGTCTATTTCATATAACTTAGCAAAAATCGTGACTGATTTTTTCTATATTTTATCAACAAAATATGTTAAAGTGCAAAAAAAAAAAATGTCGGTTATTCGATACAAATTAATCGGTTTATTTGTTATTTGAAAATCGGAAATTATGAATTATTCGAACAGTTAACCGACCAAAATTAATTGGTTAACCGATTAACGGTTAATCGATTGAATACCCTAATAAGTATACATTGATTTGAATTCAATGTTGATATAGATCAAAAGGGCTAAATGATTAAATACTAAAGTTTACTACACTTACCATTTTTGCTTAATTAAATTATAAATTAAATGAAATACCATTTTATTTTATCATTTGTTTTGTCTTTTATTTAATTAATTCTTTTCATGTTTCTTAATACCTTAACTAAAATTACAATTTATACATAAAACTTCATTTCAGTTTTATTATCTTCCTTCAGACATTTGCTTTCATTCAAATTGCCATTTGTATTTAATTAATATTGTTATTTTAAATGTATTTATTTGTATTTTGTTATAGTTAGTTTTTTTGTTTAACATATTATTTTTTAATTATTATAATTATCTGTATGTATATTTATTACTATTTGTTATTGTTATTAATACAAACGTTTATAATTCCATTATTAAAATAATATGAAACTTAAGTGGTTTCTGTTTGTTTTTTTTTTTTCGTATTTGTACACACAGAAAATAGATTTGTTGGAAATCAGTTTTGATTATTAAAATTTAATAATGTTAAACGAAAATTGTTATTATTAAATAACTATAAATTTAAATGCATTTCTATGTTTAAAACTGTAAAAACATAATTAGAATTGAAATGTGGTTAAAACAACCATATTAATGTTTGTAATCGAAAAATTCGTTCATGATTTACATGAGAGAGCTTAATTTGTTTTTGTAAACCGATAGAAAAGTATTAATGATCTGATGACATTTGCAAAAATGGAATTATTGAAAAATGAATTTAAAAATACAAAACAATAAAATTGTTTCAACAAAATATAATATAATAAATTGTAATTAAAACGTTAGTAAAAGGATACTTATGGGTAGTTGATTATTATTTTAACGAATACCATGATTGTATACTCATCGCCTCTAGAATACCATTTATACCCTTCTCCATATATATTCTGTTGTCGATATATCCATGTCCGTCTGTCCGTCTGTATATTGAAATAAACTTTTCGTAGCCTCCAAATACCATACATACATGATTCATATGTACATCAATATATCGGCTATAGATATATTCGATCGTTTTGCTATTTAAAATCGAGAAAATCGCCTCACAAATTTGTGAGATATAAGGAAAAAATCAGGACAAACTCGATTTGTTTACCTATGTTTTATTTACAGTGGTAGCCAGGTAATTAAGACAAAAATTATTTGCTAAATTCCATGTGATTCTCAATTATTTTTTCAAATATTTCCACAAATATGTATACATGAGGACTGTTTTTACACACAAGTGTGTTTTATTCAACTGTGTCAATTCATACATATTCACCACATTTCACAAACATTTTTTTTCAAATAAACATATTTACTAACATTTATATCATTATATTTTTATTATTATAAAATATTCGGACCAAATTTCGTATTTTTAGTTCCAATAGTTTCGGTCATATCATGTTATTAACAGCGCATGTAGGCTGAGGTGGGTATTTCCACATATTTTTGTCTATATGTTGTACCGATTTTTCCAAACATATTTGAGAAACTAGAAATATTAATAATAAATTTCATACCCTTAGGTCCTTTTGTTTTGGCTCTATCGCCCTTAAAATTCAGTTAGTATTTAGTTATTGTAAATACTAGACTTTGTATTATATTTTTCTTAAGTTTCATCAAAATCGGCCCAAAAATATATAACATTTCTTTATATTTTATGGTATTAGATTAATCGGGTTTTTGGTTTAATCGGTTAATCGAGCAAATAATTAATCGAGGTTTAGATTTATTCAGTTAATAATCGCTTAATTTAAAATTATTCGCTTAACCGAATAATTTTCATTTTAAATTGAAAATACAGCAACGAATTTTGTGTACAAAAACATAAAAAAACAGCAAATAAGGTATTTGAGATAATTTTTGTAAACATTTCGCCTATTTGCTGCAACAACATCATAACTCAAAATCCGTGTTTTATGAACTGAGTAATACAAAATATGCGCTGTTCTATAATATTTCATACAGTTTCATCAGCTTTTAAAAAATCAATTATTTTTTGTGTGTGAGTGTTTTCTTGATTAGAAAGATATTAACATCTACTATTTATATTTCTGAAATCGCATGATTTGTTGAAAATTTATTTAATAAATAGTAAAATGTCATAAAATATTCAAAGACGTTTTTCTCGAAACGATTTTTTTTTGAATTCTGACGTTGTTGAAGCAAATGAGCTGAATCTGAAATAATCTTTTATAAAAAAAATTTAATTTAAACGATATTTTTCTTTAGATTTTATAAAACTTTTCTTGGAAAAAAACTCTCTCGCTGATTGTATATGTTGGAGAAATCAAAAGCATGATAAAGAATGTTGTTTTTTGGATTGTTTTAGATTTTGATTAATTTAATAGTTTCGTGTAGTTATGATAAAAGTCTCATTTCAAAAAAAAGTTATTATTCGAACAGTTAACCGTCCAAAATTAATCGGTTAACCGATTAACGGTTAACTATCTTTCCATGAGAAATGCCAAATATTGATTTAAGTGTTAACATTTTCCGATTTTAGTAAAATTTTCAGACTATATTTAAAATAACCTGGACTATACTATTCTGAATAGCTTTTACTTAAAATTCGGCTCATTCGACAAAATATGGACAAATAATTAGTTTTTCTCGAAAATCGAAAAATTTAATTCGCAGGTACTGAAAAACTATAGAATGTATTGTCATACTATTTTCATATTTTTATTCCCTATTATGTTCTCAATATATCTCAAAGTGATGATCAAAAAATTCTGAAATTTGTTTAACAAAATTTTTAAAAATTTAAGTTTTGAAACTGCCGTTAAAAAAAATTAAATTTGTTTGGTCATACCTGCGAATAGATTAACGGTATCCTGCGAAGACAAAAACTCGTTAATGGCCTGGCGAATTTTTAATAAATTTAACATTTTTTAACCAATATTGATGAAACATATCGCTGGCTTAACATGCAAATGCTCTAAGTCCACTTTTTTTAGAAATTGAGATTTTAATGCAGTAATGTACAATAAGTAAAAATACATTGATTACAAAGAAAAAAATTGGAGTTATCTCGCATTTTGTTGTTTTGTAGTGATGAGCAAAAGCGCTTAGTTTAATTTATCACAAGAAAAAGCTCTAAGTCCCTATAAAAAGTACAGTTTAACCATTTCTGTCAAATTGTTCAATGACATGTATTAAAAAAAGTAAGAAAAAATGGTCGGTCATGCCCAACCATTTTTTTATTTTAAAATTTAAAAAAGTAATTTTCGGGAGAGGGTCTTATTTGGGAGCTATGACTAATTATGGACCGATCGCCATCAAAGTTATTTACATTGAATTTTATGTGTATACCAACATTTTTAAGAGATTTATACTCGTTAAAGTGATTTTTGGAAGCGGGCCCTATATGGGATCTATGACTAATTATAGCAATTATAGGCATGAAATTAGGTGACATGATTTCCATAGTATAAAGTATTTCGGGAGGACATTTGTATGGGAGCTAGGGGAAATAATGGACCGATTTCAGCTAGTATTGAAACTAGGCTTCGTCCTTGGGCCTAAAAAAAGTGTATATACCACATTTTATCGAAATGTCTTCAAAATTAATCGATTCATAAAGTGATTCTGAGTCTATCGGTATAATTTAAGGTTAGACTAATATTTTTGGGCGTTACAAACATCTACACAAACGTGTTATACCTATGTATATTCGGCTGTGCCGAATCTTATATATCCTTCACCAAATTGTACTTTAAAATAAAAAATTTAAATATTTTTAGGTATACAAAATTAAAAAAAATAAATACCAAATTTTTTTTTTTAAATTGTTTTTTTTTCAAGTTTTTTTATTTTTTTTAAAATTATTAGTGAAAAACAAGTAAGAGAGCTATATTTGGCTGTGCCGAATCTTATATATCCTTCTTAAAAAAGTTTTTTCCAAATTTTTTTTTAAATTTTTGAGTTTTTAAAATTTTTTTTAAATTTTTAAAAATTAAAAAAAAAGAATTTATGGCAAAAAAAATTTTTGATGAATAAAAAAATTCGGGTTAAAATATATTTTTCCTGATTTTGACCCATTGTACTATAGCCTTATATAAATTGTTGCAATGGACTTTGAAATTTCTATCATTAGATACCAATATTGTCTATATTAATGACTTAGTAATCCAGATATAAAAACTAGTAAATAAGAAATGAAAGACAAGTTATAAGAAAAAGACAAACTAATCAGTAGAAAAAGCTCTAAGTCGAAAAGAACTTTATCCTTTATCATTTTGCTTTGCACATCGAAAACAAAGAAAAATACAAAAAAAAATTGCGTTTACAGAATTCAAAAATATTTACGCAAAAAAAAGCTTGAATGTTTTTTGTCTCTCCTGTAAAATTTTAAAATATGGACTTAGAGCCTTTGCATGTTAAGCCAGCGATATATGGTTTTAAAATTTTTTTTCTCTAGATGTGCATAATATAAAAAAATATTTTAAAAATCTTTCCATGAAAGTGGTAAAAAGCGGTTTGAAAGTGGTCGAATTTCGGCCACCAGGCGATCCTAGTATAAATCTACATATTTCTGTAAAATAATGCAGAATGTTAAGGAGTTTCACAAATTTATTTCATTTAAATAGTAAAATTTTGCATACATATATCTGACCTTTGATATATTAATGCGCGTCCCGAAATCGTTGTCCGATTTTAATCATATCTTCAGCACTTAACTTTTAGACCTAGTGTCACAATATTCCACCCGGTACACTTTGAAATTTAAAAAAAAAAATCCGATGTCATCTTTTAAAATTATTGGGGGATTCAAACTGTCTCATATTAGGTCGTATTGTCATAATGTCATAAAATATTTTTAGTTTAAATAAATTTTTATTAGGTTTCAAACAAAAAAGTTATAAACTAATAAGACTTTTAGAACTATGTTTATTGGTTTGTCATAAAATAACACTTTTTTTGTTTGCAGCACAACAAGAATTTGTTTAAACTAAAAAAATATTTTACGACATTATGACAATACGACCTAATAGCAGACCGTTTGAATCCCCCAAATATAATTTTCTTTCCTTATCACCGAATTGTTTTAGAAAACTGTTACATACATACACCGTTTATGTATATTCAATAATATCAACAGAATTAGGTGATAGTATTTGTAACCGACAGAATTCGATTAGCGACTAATTCGGTTGCAACAACGAATCTGTTTTCTCTGTGTAGGTTTTTTTTTTTTGTAAAATAAAATTTAATTGTATTACTGTTTGTTGCTTAATATATTTAAATAAATTCTAATTCAGTTTGTTGCATAAATACTTTGTATGTATTTAATTAATATTGATATATAATACATAACTAAATATTTACGTAAATGCTACTTACAACAACACATACATACACACACACACACACACATTAATTTTTACATACATACATATTTAAATATTATAATTACGGAAAAAGCAACCTCAATAAAAAAGTAGTATTTAAAACAAATACATAATTTAAATGCATTAAATATTTTACAATCATACTTGTAGATTTAATGCACGAATAAATGCAACAATAAACTGTCAAGCCAACAGATACAGATTTACATGCTTTCACACAGATACCCTCCATCTCCCTCACACACATACTTACAGTTAAAATTGTAATAATTTACATAAGATAGTTTTTGTTTTTTTTTTGTTTTTTTTATATAAATGTATTATTCGTTTTACGGTTTCTGGTTTGAAAATTTATTTATGGCATTATATGTATTTAGTATACGAATTTAGATAATAATACAATTTCTATATTTTGTTAATTAAATGTACAGAGAGTCCAACATACACACACACATTGCAAAATCTGATTGTAATTAATTTATTCGATTTAACTTTTACATCAACTTAACCCTGCCAGCATTTTCTATCGGAAAAGTTTCTGTCGCGTAACGTCATAATGTTTAAATTCATAACCACCAGTCGGGAAAAATTGTGTAACTACAGTCGTACACCTAAGGTAATGCGACTCTTCTGGATGTGTCAAAAGCCTGTTACCGTACGGATTATTTCTGGAAGAGTAAAAGAAGTCTCTTCTAAATATTACTTCTAGAAGTTAAGAAAAAGTGTTAAAAATATTTCCAAGGAACATCATTTCCTCTCAAATAATCTTATTCAGCCCAATCATTCATGGCTATTCCTGATCTCACTTTTACCATTCACCCTATTTTTAAAAGCATAATTACAACAATATAATATAAAATAAAATTTCGACAATTATATAATTAAGGTTAAACAAATTACGTGTAAACATTTCTAATAAGATATTCTGAGAAAATTAGATACTATTGTTGTAATTGTGCTTTCAAAAATAAGGTGAATGGTGAAAATGACAACAGGAGTAACCCTGATTAATAAAAATTCCCCGGGAGTTTTTTCCCTTTTCCCATTTTTCCTATTCGAATTCAATGGGAAAAATCTCCCGGGGAACAAAATCCCGTGGAATTTTTTATTCATAATTGGGCTGACTGTTTTATAACATAAATAAAAATTCTATATCTATTACATAAACAGGCATCTAATTCACTATATTAAACTACTATGTTTTCTGTTATGTATGACTACTGGTTTCCTTTTAAAAACTTTGTCATTATCTACTTAAATATATGGGGGATTTCATGCCAAGTGAACTTTTGAAATCGATGTCTTTCGATCGGGATGAAGTTTGCACCAAGGTTAGTCTTATTGGATAGTAATTCAGGTACAATCGGTCAACAAGTTCGGTAGAGAACTCTCTGAGTTAGAGTCAAATTTGGACCGACAGATGTCTTTATGAAACAAAATTTTATGTTTTGAGTTTCAAAATATTTATTTTGATATATACCCAACTCGGATCCCACTAAGCGACCAAATAGGTCTTCAAGGAAAATATCTAAGCTATCTTTTAAAAAAAGGGCTCATTTGGAAAAAAATGTCAAAAAAGTTTTTGATTTCGGAAAAATATCTAAAAATTCGAAAGACTGAAGAAATAGCTATCTAAACTATTTGCGACACACTTTGCTAAGAACAATAGGTAATAAGTTACATGGATGAGAAAAAACCTCTGTTTGGCCAAAATGTTAAATTTGTACCCCCTTTAACTAAGAGAGTTCTCGACCGATCATGTTGAAAACTTGTGTCTATCCAATAGGACTAAACTTGGTGAAAATTTCTTCCCTATCGGAAGACATCGTTTTCAAATGTTGGTTCACTTGACATGAAATCCCCCATATATAAAAATGAAATGGTCCATGTATGTAATGGCATCACTTGAGAACGGCTGGAGCGATTTGGTCGATTTTTTTTTATTCGATTAAAAATATTCAGGAGATGGTTTGGTAAGAAAAAACAGATTAAAAAATTCATAGTAAATGTCGGAAATTTTAAGTTTTTAATATATTGCCTGCGAAATGTTTTGGAGAAACTTGAAGAACTACCGACACTGCCTCCTTTTCACTTCGAATTTTTATAAGTATGATAAAATTTTAGGAAAATCAAAGAACCAAATTTGTTACTGCCTTTTCAGGTATTAATTATATTCACATTTTTGATTTTACTACGACGGGGGTAGCGAAGTGCACCGGGACAAGCTAGTTTTTAATAAAACTACAAAATACTAATAGACTGTTTCACAATATCCAATGAAAGATTTCGGTTGCATTCTAAGCGAAAGAAAACTGATTTGGGTTTCCTTAACTCTATATTTATGTGAACGAATCATTTTTCTTTCGTTTAGAATGCGAACGAAATTTTTCATTGGATATTGTGAAACAGGCTATTACTGACACATACAAATTAATACACTTTAAAAGTAAAAATTCAACTGAGCAACATTATGAGCTTCCTGACATACTATCAACTAAATAGCATCAGGTAGGATCGAGAAAGTTGCCTTTAGAAGAAAAATATTCAGCTTCAGAATTGTTTGCTTTCGTATAAAGGTTTATCTTATTCTAGCAACTTCTGATAGTAAGGAAGAATTAACAAACGGAAGATCAATATACGATGCTAATATATTTGTTATTGTAAAATTTACTAGAATCATCTTTTTAACTTCAAGAAGGGACGCAGTAGTCGCATTTATTACAAAGACTGCATCAAATACTGGCAGGGAACATAAGTATTCCCACCCAATGAAACTGTGATGTGGTGCATACCACCACAAGAGCTTCCAGTGAAATTAAACTGATTAGAAACCATTTGAAAATACATAGTACATAATTATAATTGTTAATTCATAATTGTTATGCAATTTCGTAATTGTACTTGTATGTCATAGGAATTATACATGAAATACCATTTATGTTGAAAATAAAAACATTTTATCTAACAGAATGCAATATACGATTAAAGCAATTTAAAACAGTTACATACTTAATCATAAGGAATTTGCTTAATAACAAAAACTTCCCTGGAGGGAAGAGAACTGAAACAGAATCAGCCATGTGACTGATTATAAAGAGCGGTGCTAGTTGTATAACTTTATACATAGCTGTTAATTTTGGATTACGATTTGTAATCAATTAGATTATTTTTTAAAAATAATTTAATGGATTATATAATTCGGTTTAGAACAATTTCTGATTACTAATTGATTACGATTACAAATAATAAAAAAATAATCAGGATTATTTGCAATTACTAGAAAATAATCAAAAGTAATAAAAATATTTTCAAAGATTACTTTTGATTATTTTAGATTATTTTCCAAAATTTTTGCATTTACAACATTTGTTCATAAAAATACATATATTAATTTTAATAATAACACAAACAATAATAATATTTGTAATTCCCGACTCAACAAAAAGGTAAAAATACATGAATAAAATAATAAAGAAAAACAAATACATTCACTGTACATTAAATCATTTTACAAAAAGAAAGGGCTATAATTTACAAATAATTTGCAAATATTGCAATTGGCCTTCATAACAACTAATTTTTTAAATGAAAAATCAGTCAATGATACCTTTCACTGTTGACGAAACACTAAGAAATCAGTAGTTCAACTGGAGCTGAAGATGTTAAGGGCGTGTTAAAAAAAATAAATGCATCCCATAGCAAATCATATTTTTGCCAAATGTCATCAATAGTACCAAAATTATGAATCAAAATGTGATACAACTTAAGGAAATATATTATAATTTACACATATTTTTTGTTATTTGTGTAAATATAATGCAGATAATACTTTACTTTTATGACAAATGGACTAACAATGCCTACTGAATTGCAGTATCCACATAAAATTCAGGAAAAAGAAGTTTCGTGCTAAAAGAAATCCCAAGACTAAATTTTTCGTGAATCGGCCCATATTTTACCATATGAAAATCGCATAAATTTCATAAAAATGTAGTTATCAAGTTGATATTAGAAACAAAAAATGTCAATATATGTATATAAAATCGATGTACTAAATTTTTGATGATCGGCCCATAATTGGTCATAGCCTCCATAGAAGAACCACATTAACCTACACAAATATCCAAAAAAAATATGTACTGAAACAAAATTTTACACCGATCTGTAATTTGTATTCAAGAATCATACTACAAGCTTTTTAAATATCGGTCCATAATTCCATAATTCCCATATATGGTTCACTCTTGATAATAGGGTTGTTTAAATGAAATTCTACAAAATTAGCCCTCAAATATTTAGAAATCACGTTCCACTTGCGATAATATCTAGAATAGTCATGTTTTATTGTAAAGATGAAATTCAATTAAAATAAATAGACATCACGTTAAAATATTTTATGACAATCGAATCACAATAGGTCATAGCTCCCATATAAGTCCCACAATCCAGAAATATATTAACGCATATAAACATTAATATCATTAATCGCGAATATATATTTAAATTTTATGATATAACTCATTTCCATATGCAAAATGTTTGGAAAATAATCTAAAATAATCAAAAGTAATCTTTGGAAATAATCGGACTATTTTTTGATTACTTTTGATTATTTTCTCGTAATCGCAAGTAATCTTGATTATTTTTTGATTATTTGTAATCGTAATCAATTAGTAATCGTCCGAATCTGAATATAATCGTAATTTAATCATTACTTCACCTTTGGAAAAAAAAGTAATCTAATTACTAATTATTATGATTAGTAATCATTATTTAACAGCTATGACTTTATAAATATCAAATAATATGATTCTAAATAACCTCTATAAGCAATTAAGAAAATTAAGAAAAAATCGCTGGCGTTTCGGAATATAAAGTTATACAACTAGCACCGCTCTTTATAATCAGTCACATGGCTAGTTATGTAGCTTGCTTCTTGCTTCATACTGCTATTATACCCACCATCAAAAAAGATAGGGGGCATATTAATTTTGTCATTCCGTTTGCAACATATCAAAATATTGGCCGTAGAACCAAAAAGTATATATATTCTGGGACCTCATAAAATTCTGTTTAAAACTCGATAGGGCCCAAACGAAAGGAGCAACATGGCTGTTTGTTTGGTATTGAAAATATTCGTCCATGATTTCCACCATATAAATGTCCCCCCGGAATACTGTATGAGTAGCTATAATTATGTCGGTTATGCGGCGATCATGATAAAATTTTGCACAAATTAGAATCGGTTCATAATTGACCCTATCCCCGATATAACTTCTATATCTGAAAAAAAAATTAATTGACAATAAATAATTTATATATAATAATATTAACATAAAAGTGTTAAGAAAGTAATCATTATATCATATTCTGTACAGTTCGAACATAACTGATTCAGTCCAAAACTACATATTTATTGTGGGGGACCAACCCCCACAAAGGAGGTTGTGGGGGTTAAGAATGATTCTCAATGGCTCAGCTTTATCGTAATATTTTCAAATCTGTCTGTCTGCTGCACTATGTCTGAGTTCTTTACACAATTGCACAATTTTGTTGGTAATTTTAGAGTTAATCTTCCTAGTTTTCTAAAACTCTTTGAGTACCAATCTAAATTTTCTTCTCTTTATATGAGTGTTATTCTCTCTTTCGACCAAGAATACAATTTTAGATACTATTTTACAAGAAAATCATTCAATAGGTACCATTTAAAATACCCTTTATAAAATTTAGCAATTGAATTGAAATTTTGCAAATACAAATAATTATTAGAAATTTGAACCAATCATTATAAAATCAATTTCAAACATTTTCATATATTTAACATAAATTTAATTATAATTTGTTTTATCATCTTTATTGAGTATCACAACATATTTAACAGTGTTTTTTTTGTCCTTTCTTAATTTAATTACAATAAAATATTATACAAAAGTTCCTAAAATCAATATTAAGTAAATACTAAATTAAATATTTTAATTAAATAAATGTGCTATCGAAAAAATTTCGAGTCTTATTTGATTTCATTTACAAATTAAATATACAAAACTCTTTTGTATAAGAGCAGCAAAAGGAGCTTTAAAATATGTTTTTACCTTAAACTACAATATCTTAAAAACTAAGCAGTTTTGTTGTTGTTTTTTTATTTATATTTTGTTTCTAGGTGAGTTGTGTTGGTTTTCATTTAAGTTTTTTTTTCTGTTTTAACTTTTGTAACTAAATTTTGATATTTAAGTATTTTTGCGTTTTGTAAATGCGTAAATTTGTTCTGCTCTTAACTCGCTTACCTTCAACTAACTTTAAATTGTTTTATATCTTGCAATTTGCGCTAGGCTCTGTCCTAAACGTGTATGGTAAATTCTTGACGCTCCTGCTCCTTTTTCTCATGATATCTTGCCAACAGTGAGGTTAGTTCCTCTCTATCCACCTTACTTAACTGACCATCTTTGTTTTCCATAACTCGTTGCACTTCCAAGTCTAATGCTCGTTGCTCATGATCACACTCAGCTTCACTGAACTCTCGAGAATCGATAAATCCCGAAGGTGGTCGAAAACCCATATTATTTGCACCGGTCATAGCGGCGATTGTGGCTGCTATTGAGGCTGAAGTTTCCGAATTGTTAACCTCACTGTCTAAGCTAAGGTGTGGATGGGAAGAAAGAAAGGAGATAAAAAAATGTTTTAAGTTACATTATTTATTTAGTGATTAAATATAATTTGTATTTATGAATAAAATTTGTCTTATGTTGTTTTCAAGTTTATGCTTTATTAGGCAAAATTGTTGTTTTTGCCTTTAAAATGTACTTTTTATTAAAGAAAATAATTTTTAGATACTTTTTATTCAAATTATTTTTTATCAAAAGGTTTCTTTATTTCAGTTTTTCAAATAACAATAAAGGTACCATTGCAAATAATTTTTACAAAGTTTTTGTTTTAAAGTACCATTTAAATATTTTATTATTAGTACCATTTTATGTCTGTTTCAATTAAAAGGTAGTTCCAGCTACTTTTTATAAAATGTTCATTTAAGCCCCCTTTATAAAAACTTCAATTTATGTAGCTATGTCCGATCGTCTGTCTGTTGAAAACACGATAGGGTTCAAACGAAAGTAGCTAACTGGCAGAAATTTTCTGTTGTTAAGGTTTGCTTGGTATTGAAAATCAGCAATATCGGTCAATAAAATCACTTAGTCCCCATACAAATGTCCACCCGGAGCAGTCATAAATATTTTGATTATGCGACAATCCTGATAAAATTTTTAAGTATTCTGAAATGATATTATAAAGTATGGCTCAAATCGGGCAACATTTGTCTCTAGTCCCCATACAAGGTCCCCTTAGAAAATGACTTGAACATTCATAATAGTCTTATAATAATTATAATATAAAAATTGGACATAAACAAGTTTCATATGAACCTAAATCTTTCTATCAACTTTTGTGAGAATCGGTCCATATAACCCCAATATCAGAAAAATATTTTATTGTCTCTTACTTTTTTGTTATTAAGTTATAATGGTTTATCAGGGTTTAAACAACAAACGTTTTATTAGATATTAGATTTTTTTAATAAAAATTAAATTTTTACTTAAGTGAATATTTATCTTTGTGATTCAATATGATTCAATTAAACAACTCTATAAAATCGTCCATAAAAAATTACCATTCTGTAAAATATAGAAACTAACCCCCAGTAACAAGAAGTTTGGTTATGTGTTAACTAATAGTTATACTGACAGTTTTCATACAAAAATAATTTTAACCGACAGTATAACTGTTAGTTAACGCCTAACTAGGCTTCGTGTTAATGTGGATAAGCAGTATTTTATTTATTTGTGCGTTTGAGTTTAATTGAGAAAGACACAAATAGTACTCTGATTTGTTACTTGAAAAACTAAATGTATAAAAGGGTCCGTAATAGCCAACACATCTCTTAAACTTTAAGAAAGTATTATGAATATTCGAGAATATTGACTGAGGAAGAGTTTGTGTATTGGGACAATCTAAGTCCATGGTAGGCTTTCATATTGTTCAGGTTACGATGATTTTCGTCAAACAAGCCGAATGTGAACAAAAGAGCGTAATAGAGCGTAAAAATACACACATTTTATTCAGTTGCTTGATGTTGTTGTGGATATTTTATTTTTTACCCAAAAAAGCACACAAATTAAATGCCTCTATTTGCCTACCAATGATCTAAGTTCACAGAGAAAACAGATTCGTGATAGCAACCGAATTTGTTCTCAATCGAATGATTCTACCTTAGTGACCGAATTTTACCCTTGTGGCTACAAAATTTTAAAAGGGGTAACAAACCGAAATTCTTCTTTATCAACTGACTTTCTGTTGATAGAACCAAAAGTGGAAAGTGTTCTAATTCTTTGAAAACACAAAATATAAATAATTATGCATTAAGTGCAATTGTTCTCAAATGAACAATTGAAACTTAATAAACAGGGTTTTATGTGCCTTAAAACAGCTATATTTTATTATTAAGTAATTTGTCGTTTTTCTACTTCAACATGTGTAAGATGAGATTAATGAATTCATTTGTCTTAACAAAATTGAAATTTGTTCGAATGATTCTACCTTAGTGACCGAATTTTACCCTTGTGGCTACAAAATTTTAAAAGGGGTAACAAACCGAAATTCTTCTTTATCAACTGACTTTCTGTTGATAGAACCAAAAGTGGAAAGTGTTCTAATTCTTTGAAAACACAAAATATAAATAATTATGCATTAAGTGCAATTGTTCTCAAATGAACAATTGAAACTTAATAAACAGGGTTTTATGTGCCTTAAAACAGCTATATTTTATTATTAAGTAATTTGTCGTTTTTCTACTTCAACATGTGTAAGATGAGATTAATGAATTCATTTGTCTTAACAAAATTGAAATTTGTTTATTTTGGATTTTGGGGTTTAGGTACCTGAACTACCTGTTGTTACTACCAGGACACAAACGCCGATCCAAAGAATCCTTGGCATTTATTTGCTGCTGCTGTTGATGTTTACGATTGCGATTGGCACGCTTATCAGCCGAAGAAGTAGAACTCACATTATCCTTGGCATATCTTTGGCCATTCATGCGCCGGTCCACGGGAGAGGATTGATCATTGTTCGATTCCGTCGAGGAGTCCGGACGAAACATATCTGTATAAAATACAAATGAACAATGAAAGAAATATTTCATTATAATCCAAAAAAGCACTAAGTTCAGTAGTTGATATATTATAGTTGCAACATAAAGATTATACATATGGGCAATTCCACGAGAATAACAACCACGACAGAAAAAAACAAAACCCCTTGAAACTTTTTTTTCAAGGTGATTTTAATTGGACAAAACATTAAAATGTTACTATGTGAAAGTATTTAGAGCTTATTACAACATTTTAAGGGGCAAAATAAGAGTTTAAACTGACTATATTTAATTTTTTAATTTAATTGGCATGTTTTAGACTAAGATTGCGGCGAAAACTAAGCTCCCAATTATTATGTAGTATAAAATTAATTTGACTCTGATTGTTTTCAGTAGAGGCAAAAAACTATTTTTTTAATACATTTCCATGAAAGTTGAAGACGGATACAACCGTACTTTTTGGCGAAAGAGTAGAGAAAATGTTGTACGATATGGTAGATATGACCACTGTACGTCGATTAGAATATATATTGTTTTACTATAAGCGAAAAATCGGTCACGTATGATATTAAATTTTATTTATTATAAAACCATCCAAAGATTATTTTTATTTAAATATGATGGATTGTAAAGGAAGAATATTTGAGTTAGTGCAAGAAATTAATAGAAAACATAACGCCTCTCGCGATTCGCAAATTTTCGCATTTTTAAAAATTACTTCCGTTTATGTCACGTACGATATACCCTTAGTTCAATCGATATTTTGGACAACAATGTTTTGAAAGAACTTATTATTTTTTTTAAAAAATTAGTTGCCTCTGAATGGAACATAAAGACCAAATTATTTTTCAGATACTCTTATTTTTGCAAAATCTATTCCACTCTATAGACGTAAAAATGTCACGTGCGATGACATGGAATTGCCCATATGCAGCTGCAAATGAATACCACTACTTAGCATTTAGTTTCAGTGTAATGTCTATAGTTGTGTAAGTGAGTGTGTGTATGTGTGCTTGTGTGAGTACACACCTACGCCACTACGACCATCACTGTTGCGTGACTTACAAGGAACTCTATAAGTAGGCATATTTGAGAATTCAGTACTGGGACTAATACTCGTATCCGATTCCGACTCACAATGGCCAACACCATTGTTGCCCCCACTACCTACACCACTGCTGCCACCCCCACAGCCACCACCACTACTGCTGCTATTGCTTTTATTGCCACTGCGGCCATTATCGTTACGTGATGATTTTTTCGTATGACCCGACTGAGAGCCAATGGCCATAGTCATTGATTTACTTAGAGTCGATTCATCTGTAAAGGAAAATTAGTTTTAAATATTATGTTCATTTCTTCTAAATGTATGTATGTTTGCATACAAAAAGCTCCCTTTTTTGTTATTCCAACTTACCATCTGTATTGTAATAGCGTTGCTTATGCCACGATGATTTCGATTTGACATGACCAAATCCCGAAGATGGCAGTAATGGATATGCAGTGGCATTGAGATTTTCTCCTTCTGGATGGCCGAATGTTTTAAATTGCATTGTATAGTCCATGGGTGAGGCAGCTACACCGCGTGTTGGTGTTTTGGCGGGTGCTCCGGTACGGCCACCATTAACACTAAATGTGGCATACGGCGAAATCTCATACATTTCTATTATTGTTTTTGTTTGCCCCCCAACCAATGCCCACACCAAAAGCAACCCAGGAACCACAATATTCCATAAGGCACGCAGTAAACGTACCACATTACAATAATAAACATAAAATGAGAGAAAAATAAAAAGAAAACGAAATAGTAGTAGCAGAGTCAAAGGAAGACCATCAGCATGGATTTAAGAATAAAAAAATAAAAATAGACTATTAAAAACCAGAATCATAGAGTTAGAAAAAATGAACAAAAAAACTAAAAAAAAGATTTAAGTTCTACGTGCTTCGTCAGGATATCACGTTCTTATCCGTTTTCTTTTCAGTTGTTTTTGTCTCTTATTGTTGTTTTCTGGTATTAGTTTGCAAGGCAAAAAGAGTTACAAAGTATATTATTCTAACTGCCAGTAGCGGTTAGATTCGTTGTATAACTCATAGTGTTATTGCGTTTTCAGTATAGTGATTATAATTTTGTTATGAGCATTCTGGTTGGTAGTACTTGTGTGATAAATGCAACTTGTTGCAACTACTTATTTCTTCTTTTAGAGAAAAAAACCGAATCATGTAATTTATAAATATATCAGAATAACAACAGAAAATTTTTGTTAAACAGATTTTTACTTATTTTAATTAAAGGTACATTTCTTGTCATTTTATTAATAAATATGTAGTACAATTTCATATACAGTTTTTAATAAAAAATTAGTTTCACTTATTTTTTTTTTTATTAAAAACTATATGATTTTATATTCAACATTTTTTCAGGTACTTTTTACTTAAAAGTATTTTTTATGTAGTTTTATAATTTTAGGACCTTGTTACTAAAAAGTAAAATATTTGACATATTTCAATAATATAACAATTTCTGATATGTTTTGGAAAAATCCTTTTTTTTACTCTTTTTTAGAACAACCACTCAAGACAATAGGTCTGTTCATTTACTTTCCCAGTAAATACTTGCAACGAGAGAATAAAATCAAAATTTACAAAATTACTCTCTTAAAATCTCAAAAATAGTAAAAAGTAAATGAACGCTTTTCCAGTAACAATTGTTTTATACACACAATTTTCATATTTTATTCCTTTTAAAATGTATAAATACTCACATTTTCTTCAATTTTATTGAAAATTCTTTTTTTTATATTTTTTTCACCACAAAAATAAAATTGAAAATAAATAAACAATAACACAAAACATATGAAATATAAGCTGCTAACTATTACGAGTTCAAAATAGAACTTGTAATAGTTTGCAACGAGAGAGCACTCTCTAAAATTTATACGCTCTTGAATTTTTCTCTACTTGCAAGTTTTTTGAGTTAATGAACGCTTTTCCAGTAACAATTGTTACTCACTAGTAACAACTTTTAGTTATTGAACATAGCTAATTTCTTTATAATTTTTAATATATTTAATTTTCAATGACTTTTATAAAAACTACAATTTTCCTTATTTGTTTTTCAAAAGTACCATTTATTTAATAAAACATTCCGTTGAAGGTACTATTAATTAAAATGGAACATATCTGTGCTACTAACACGTAAATGTGCATTTCCGAAACTTCATAAAGAGAGTACGTTTTGATTACATATTTATTAAGAAGTCCACTTTCAATTTGTATTATAAAGTACTAGTTTAGTAAACATTTTCTTATATATTTTCTTTATTCTGTTTAAAATATAAAGACAGTTATAGGCATTTCAAAATTTAAATTTAAAAATTTTGCCATGCCTTGGACCGCTTTTTAAAAAATACTTGGACCGCTTTTTAAAAAATACAGGGCGCACTTTTGGACCAAACGGACTCGATTTTTTTTTAAGTTAGACAACTGAATTACCAATAACATACAAAATATTTCAGAGCAATATCGATTACCAATCCAAAAATAAACGATTTTCAATTTAAAAATTAAAAAAATAGTAGATTTTAGCTGTTTTTTGGACAAACAGGTGACTTAACTCTTTTTTTGTTAAAAAAAAACTTTCTTTAAGAACATATAACAATTTTATGTTTTTCTATAAAGTTTCCTTACGTATGGTATAAAAAACTTGTCCTATTTTCGGAAAATGTCGGCCCTACGCCCTTCTGAAATTGAACTATTTTTTTTATCAAAATTTCATATTTGGGCCACATTTTCTAAAATCCCAAAGCTGGGATTAGAAAACGGAATGCGGGTTTGAAAATCCTGATGTGTTCCCTATTTACCACTAAAGTATTTTCTCATCCCCGAAGGATATATGTACCATATGGGCAAAATTGTAAAAAATACCATTTTTGGGATTTTTGCACCAATTTTAGGTATTTCGGGATTCCCTTTGACCTTTTGACAAGTTTTTTTACACTTTGTTATTTAGAATGACAGTCTTAAAATAGTTTGAAAATTTCATTGAGTTTCGTTAATAAATAAGTATTTTATTACCTATTACATATTTATTGAGTTTCTTAAACTAAAATATGTATAAAAATTTTAATAGGATTGATCCACATTTATTCCGAACAAATTTTTTTGTTGGATAAGTTAATTTTTGGTATAAGAAAGTCAATATCTCAATTAGACTTAAAAATATGCCACTTATAAAACTCAGTCCTTCAAAAAAAATTTCACTTTTTCATATTTTTTAGTATAAAATGTGACTAAACATTTGAATAAAACAAAAAAAATTTTTTGAATTCGAGTCCAAAAGTGCGCCTTATATTTTTTAAAAAGCGGACGAAGGTATGGCAAAATTTTTAAATTTAAATTTTGAAATGCCTATAACTCGGAAATTATAAGAGATATTTTTTCAAGACCTAGACGAGGGCTTTCCAAAAATATAAAATTCTTTGAAATCGGATGGGAAACAAAACAATGGCACGTGTTTAAACATTACCTAAGGTACATTACTTTAAGCCCACATAGCACCGCCCCTGGAAAATTTGTAGGGTCCATTTTAATAGCTTGAACTCGAATACTCCTTGGTTACGCCCACGTCAAATTTTATCCCGATCGGATCAGCCGTTTAGAAATGCCAGATTTATTTCCAAAAAAAAATCGATTCTGCCCCACTGTGGTGTGGTTTATTTGTATATAAAACACAAGCATTTATGCCCGATAAGTCCTATTTCGGGGGGACTTTTGCAGTTTCAATTACCAGTGCCTAACTTTCAGAAAGTGATTGTGAGCCGATCGCTATACTTTAAGGTGGTTGTTAGATTCATATTTTTGAGCGTTATTAACATCATCACAAACGCATAATACTATGATGGTGTAGGGTATAAAAAGTACGATTTCATAACATTAAAAACAAATAAGCTCATGCCCGACACTACACTGAGTACTGAGTGTTGAATTTTTTGCATACCAAAACTTTTAAGAGATTTTTTATAAAGTCATATTCGGAAGTGGTCTTTATATGGGAGCTATAACCAATTATATAGTAACCAAATATAGATTAGGTGGCGGGATTACTTTTTATATGAAACTTATTCTTCTTATATTTTATATGTATTCCAAAATTTGTATGGTACTTATGCTCGTTAATGTAATTTTCGTGGTACTAAAGTACATTTTTACATCTGAATTTTTATAACACTTTTGGAACTAAGCATTCAAGCTGTCTTTCGAAAATTTAAGATGTGTACGCAAGTGGTACATTTTACAATATTCGTAACTATTTAATACCAAAATCTCAATAAAACTATTAAGGGGTATTAAAGTTACAAGGCATGACAAAAATGATATGATACATCAAAAGGTGAAGTGAGTGAAGATAAATATGCCGAGTTAAATATGTTTCGACGTAAAACTTTACGTCATTACATATTTGCAAATATGTTTCGGCGTAACGCCTTACGTTATTACATATTTATAAATTCGTTTTTAGTATTTGTGACATATTTGCCAATTTAGGACATATTCACAAATATGTTTTGTTTTTTGTGACATATTTGCAATACTTACATACACTCATATTTAAAAACTATTTAATACATATTTTTTAAAAATAGCTTGTGGACAAACTATGATAGATGACAGGATGGGACATACCTCATTTTAAAGGGAAATGAACCTGCATTAGTCACCAACATAGCTCTTTTTCCAAAATTTCGTCTGACTATTTTTAATATTTTTTTGAAAATTTTCATTTTTCAATGTTGATCCTCGGAAGATTTTTCGACAATTCTGGACAAACTAAGATAGATGCCAGGGTGGGACATACCTCATTTTAAAGGGAAATGAACCTGCATTATTCACCAACATAGCTCTTTTTCCAAAATTTCGTCTGACTATTTTTAATATTTTTTTGAAAATTTTAATTTTTCAATGTTGATCCTCGGAAGATTTTTCGACAATTCTGGACAAACTAAGATAGATGCCAGGGTGGGACATACCTCATTTTAAAGGGAAATGAACCTGCATTAGTCACCAACATAGCTCTTTTTCCAAAATTTCGTCTGACTATTTTGAATATTTTTTTGAAAATTTTCATTTTTCAATGTTGATCCTTGGAAAAATTTTCGACAATTCTGGACAAACTAAGATAGATGCCAGGATGGGACATACCTGATTTTAAAGGGAAATGAACCAGCATTATTCACCAACATAGCTCTTTTTCCAAAATTTCGTCTGACTATTTTTAATATTTTTTTGAAAATTTTAATTTTTCAATGTTGATCCTCGGAAGATTTTTCGACAATTCTGGACAAACTAAGATAGATGCCAGGATGGGACATACCTCATTTTAAACGGAAATGAACCTGCATTATTCACCAACATAGCTCTTTTTCCAAAATTTCGTCTGACTATTTTTAATATTTTTTTGAAAATTTTAATTTTTCAATGTTGATCCTCGGAAGATTTTTCGACAATTCTGGACAAACTAAGATAGATGCCAGGGTGGGACATACCTCATTTTAAAGGGAAATGAACCTGCATTAGTCACCAACATAGCTCTTTTTCCAAAATTTCGTCTGACTATTTTTAATATTTTTTTGAAAATTTTCATTTTTCAATGTTGATCCTTGGAAAAATTTTCGACAATTCTGGACAAACTAAGATAGATGCCAGGATGGGACATACCTGATTTTAAAGGGAAATGAACCAGCATTATTCACCAACATAGCTCTTTTTCCAAAATTTCGTCTGACTATTTTTAATATTTTTTTGAAAATTTTAATTTTTCAATGTTGATCCTCGGAAGATTTTTCGACAATTCTGGACAAACTAAGATAGATGCCAGGGTGGGACATACCTCATTTTAAAGGGAAATGAACCTGCATTAGTCACCAACATAGCTCTTTTTCCAAAATTTCGTCTGACTATTTTTAATATTTTTTTGAAAATTTTCATTTTTCAATGTTGATCCTTGGAACAATTTTCGACAATTCTGGACAAACTAAGATAGATGCCAGGATGGGACATACCTCATTTTAAAGGGAAATGAACCTGCATTATTCTCCAACATAGCTCTTTTTCCAAAATTTCGTCTGACTATTTTTAATATTTTTTTGAAAATTTTAATTTTTCAATGTTGATCCTCGGAAGATTTTTCGACAATTCTGGACAAACTAAGATAGATGCCAGGGTGGGACATACCTCATTTTAAAGGGAAATGAACCTGCATTAGTCACCAACATAGCTCTTTTTCCAAAATTTCGTCTGACTATTTTGAATATTTTTTTGAAAATTTTCATTTTTCAATGTTGATCCTTGGAAAAATTTTCGACAATTCTGGACAAACTAAGATAGATGCCAGGATGGGACATACCTGATTTTAAAGGGAAATGAACCAGCATTATTCACCAACATAGCTCTTTTTCCAAAATTTCGTCTGACTATTTTTAATATTTTTTTGAAAATTTTCATTTTTCAATGTTGATCCTTGGAACAATTTTCGACAATTCTGGACAAACTAAGATAGATGCCAGGATGGGACATACCTCATTTTAAACGGAAATGAACCTGCATTATTCACCAACATAGCTCTTTTTCCAAAATTTCGTCTGACTATTTTTAATATTTTTTTGAAAATTTTAATTTTTCAATGTTGATCCTCGGAAGATTTTTCGACAATTCTGGACAAACTAAGATAGATGCCAGGATGGGACATACCTCCTTTTAAAGGGAAATGAACCAGCATTATTCACCAACATAGCTCTTTTTCCAAAATTTCGTCTGACTATTTTTAATATTTTTTTGAAAATTTTAATTTTTCAATGTTGATCCTCGGAAGATTTTTCGACAATTCTGGACAAACTAAGATAGATGCCAGGGTGGGACATACCTCATTTTAAAGGGAAATGAACCAGCATTATTCACCAACATAGCTCTTTTTCCAAAATTTCGTCTGACTATTTTTAATATTTTTTTGAAAATTTTAATTTTTCAATGTTGATCCTCGGAAGATTTTTCGACAATTCTGGACAAACTAAGATAGATGCCAGGGTGGGACATACCTCATTTTAAAGGGAAATGAACCTGCATTATTCTCCAACATAGCTCTTTTTCCAAAATTTCGTCTGACTATTTTTAATATTTTTTTTGAAAATTTTCATTTTTCAATGTTGATCCTCGGAAGATTTTTCGACAATTCTGGACAAACTAAGATAGATGCCAGGGTGGGACATACCTCATTTTAAAGGGAAATGAACCAGCATTATTCACCAACATAGCTCTTTTTCCAAAATTTCGTCTGACTATTTTTAATATTTTTTTGAAAATTTTAATTTTTCAATGTTGATCCTCGGAAGATTTTTCGACAATTCTGGACAAACTAAGATAGATGCCAGGATGGGACATACCTCATTTTAAACGGAAATGAACCTGCATTATTCACCAACATAGCTCTTTTTCCAAAATTTCGTCTGACTATTTTTAATATTTTTTTGAAAATTTTAATTTTTCAATGTTGATCCTCGGAAGATTTTTCGACAATTCTGGACAAACTAAGATAGATGCCAGGGTGGGACATACCTCATTTTAAAGGGAAATGAACCTGCATTAGTCACCAACATAGCTCTTTTTCCAAAATTTCGTCTGACTATTTTTAATATTTTTTTGAAAATTCTCATTTTTCAATGTTGATCCTTGGAAAAATTTTCGACAATTCTGGACAAACTAAGATAGATGCCAGGATGGGACATACCTGATTTTAAAGGGAAATGAACCAGCATTATTCACCAACATAGCTCTTTTTCCAAAATTTCGTCTGACTATTTTTAATATTTTTTTGAAAATTTTAATTTTTCAATGTTGATCCTCGGAAGATTTTTCGACAATTCTGGACAAACTAAGATAGATGCCAGGGTGGGACATACCTCATTTTAAAGGGAAATGAACCTGCATTAGTCACCAACATAGCTCTTTTTCCAAAATTTCGTCTGACTATTTTTAATATTTTTTTGAAAATTTTCATTTTTCAATGTTGATCCTTGGAACAATTTTCGACAATTCTGGACAAACTAAGATAGATGCCAGGATGGGACATACCTCATTTTAAAGGGAAATGAACCTGCATTATTCTCCAACATAGCTCTTTTTCCAAAATTTCGTCTGACTATTTTTAATATTTTTTTGAAAATTTTCATTTTTCAATGTTGATCCTTGGAACAATTTTCGACAATTCTGGACAAACTAAGATAGATGCCAGGATGGGACATACCTCATTTTAAAGGGAAATGAACCTGCATTAGTCACCAACATAGCTCTTTTTCCAAAATTTCGTCTGACTATTTTTAATTTAATTTATAAGCCTTACCTTTTTTAATATGTAAAACGTTATTGAAATTGGAAAACAGTTTATATATATATATATATATATATATATATATATATATATATATACAGTGGTGGCCACCAATTTAAGACAAATACTTGAATTTTTTTCATCAACTGAATTTTAAGTGCGATAGAGCCAAAATAAAAGGACCTCTAAGGGTATGAAATTTATTATTAACGTTTCTAGTTTCTGAAAAATGTTTGGAAAAATCGGTAAAACATATATGGACAAAGATATGTGGAAATACGTTGACCCACCTCAACGAACATCCGCTGTTAATAACATGATATGACCGAAACTAATGGAACTAAAAATACGAAATTTGGTCCGAATATTTTATAATAATAAAATTATAATGATATAAATGTGAGAAAATATGTTTACTTAAAAAAAAAAATTGTTTGGTCAAGTTGTAGAAAAATTGTATGTGTTCATGGTGAATATGTATGAATTGATACAGTCGAATAAAACACACTTGTGTGTTAAAACAGTCCTCATGCATACATATTTGTGGAAATATTTGAAAAAATAATTGACAATTACATGGAATTTAGCAAACAATTTTTGTCTTAAATTCCTGGCCACCACTGTATATATATATATATATATATATATATATATATTTATTGGATATAATGTTTATTGTTATGTATTTTTGATTATAGAAAAAAAATTTTGTTGTTATATTATAAAAATACTTAAAATTAATAAATGTTGTATTAAGATTAAATTTAACAAATAATAGAAATAAAATTGAAAAGTTTATATTGAAGTAAATAACCAAAACTCAATATGACTATTGGCTATTGGAAGGTAAAGATAATTAATTTTTTATATTTTCATGGACAAAATTTTTATTAATTAAAATTTTTTGTTATTTATATTGGAAGTATGTAAAAATTAATACTTGTGAGATCCGTTTTTTATTTACAGTGGTTCCATCGCATAATCTGACAAGAGTTTGTCAGATATAAATGTGCTCCAAACGTAAACAGATGTACCAAAAATTAGTTTTTTTCGCTTCTATTAACACTCCACTCAAAATCTCAAAAAAACGACAAAAACTAAACTTTGCATAATTAAGTCTGTAAATTTTTACTGAAAATCCAAAATAACCCAATTTCTTGAGCTTAAAGTGTGGGGTCAATATTTGGTTGCGTACCCTTTTTAGTCTAAAATGGCCTGTAATAGCTTTAGAATAGATTTTACTAAAGTTTTGTCATAAATCCGGCTCTGTTGAATTTCGTAATGCGAGGAAGGACTCTTTTAGCTGAACTAACGTATTACATTTTCTTTGATACACTCTCCTCCACAATATGCTCAATTACATTAAAGTCGGCTCTGTGCATATTTTTCTACAAGTTTGGGAAAGTTATGGATCAACTAAAGTTTTGTAAAACTTAATATGTCATGATAAAAGGTAATGTTTTTTGCGATACCCACTTTTTCGCAATTTGCTTCAAAATGCTGAGTTACACAAATTTGTATTTTGCCTGCAATAAAATGAAGTGGGTATCGCAAACAACTTTTCTTTTTATCAATACAACGACCTCAATCACACATCAGGTTTGTAAAGCTTTGGTTGATCCATAACTGAGCACATTTATATCAGACAAACTTGTCCGATTATGCGATTTTTATTAATAATACAAAATTAAATAATGTACTCCTTAAATGTTTAAATAAATAATAATTTATTAGTTTTCTAATTTGCATAAATAACATTTAAATAAATTTGATTTTGAGGTTTCATAATATTTTTGAAAACAGTGAGCCCCAACTCCCCTTTTGCATTGTGTACACTTTATTTTAGAAATATCTTCTATATCACAATGAAGGCAACTTGTTTCAGAGTTTCCGAACAATATTAAATCTTTTTTCATCAAATTGCGATATTTGTTTGGACTTATAATCTTTTCCAAAGAGGTTTTTTTTAAAATGGATTCGGCAAATTGACAGCAAATAACTCCACAATTATAGCCGTCAAATTGTTTATATTTTTTATCAATTTTATAAGTCCTATTTTCTGGATTATTTATTTTTAGTCCTTTTTTTAAATTTTTCAAATTGATTTTGGACTGTTTCTTTTATTGCAATTTGCGGATCAATATATTGAAATACTTGTTTTTTTATATTGAAATAAATAATAGTATAATGCGAAGATTTGTATAAAGGCATTATTACATGTTCAATATCTTTTTTAAATGTTAAAATGTCATATTTTTCATCTGAAAATTCGGGATTAAAAATTTCCATTCCAACTTCGCATGGGAAACATTTTGCATTGCGTATATTATATTTTAAAAATAATATGTTTATGAAAATCTCAATAATATTATTATAGATTAGTCTTAAGAGGATCAACATTGAAAAATTAAAATTTTCAAAAAAATATTAAAAATAGTCATACGAAATTTTGGAAAAAGAGCTATGTTGGTGAATAATGCTGGTTCATTTCCCTTTAAAATCAGGTATGTCCCATCCTGGCATCTATCTTAGTTTGTCCAGAATTGTCGAAAATTCTTCCAAGGATCAACATTGAAAAATTAAAATTTTCAAAAAAATATTAAAAATAGTCAAACGAAATTTTGGAAAAAGAGCTATGTTGGTGAATAATGCTGGTTCATTTCCCTTTAAAAGGAGGTATGTCCCATCCTGGCATCTATCTTAGTTTGTCCAGAATTGTCGAAAATTTTTCCAAGGATCAACATTGAAAAATGAAAATTTTCAAAAAAATATTAAAAATAGTCAGACGAAATTTTGGAAAAAGAGCTATGTTGGTGACTAATGCAGGTTCATTTCCCTTTAAAATGAGGTATGTCCCACCCTGGCATCTATCTTAGTTTGTCCAGAATTGTCGAAAAATCTTCCGAGGATCAACATTGAAAAATTAAAATTTTCAAAAAAATATTAAAAATAGTCAGACGAAATTTTGGAAAAAGAGCTATGTTGGTGAATAATGCAGGTTCATTTCCGTTTAAAATGAGGTATGTCCCATCCTGGCATCTATCTTAGTTTGTCCAGAATTGTCGAAAAATCTTCCGAGGATCAACATTGAAAAATTAAAATTTTCAAAAAAATATTAAAAATAGTCAGACGAAATTTTGGAAAAAGAGCTATGTTGGTGAATAATGCTGGTTCATTTCCCTTTAAAATCAGGTATGTCCCATCCTGGCATCTATCTTAGTTTGTCCAGAATTGTCGAAAATTTTTCCAAGGATCAACATTGAAAAATGAAAATTTTCAAAATAGTCAGACGAAATTTTGGAAAAAGAGCTATGTTGGTGACTAATGCAGGTTCATTTCCCTTTAAAATGAGGTATGTCCCACCCTGGCATCTATCTTAGTTTGTCCAGAATTGTCGAAAAATCTTCCGAGGATCAACATTGAAAAATTAAAATTTTCAAAAAAATATTAAAAATAGTCAGACGAAATTTTGGAAAAAGAGCTATGTTGGTGAATAATGCAGGTTCATTTCCCTTTAAAATGAGGTATGTCCCACCCTGGCATCTATCTTAGTTTGTCCAGAATTGTCGAAAAATCTTACGAGGATCAACATTGAAAAATGAAAATTTTCAAAAAAATATTAAAAATAGTCAGACGAAATTTTGGAAAAAGAGCTATGTTGGTGACTAATGCAGGTTCATTTCCCTTTAAAATGAGGTATGTCCCATCCTGTCATCTATCATAGTTTGTCCACAAGCTATTTTTAAAAAATATGTATTAAATAGTTTTTAAATATGAGTGTATGTAAGTATTGCAAATATGTCACAAAAAACAAAACATATTTGTGAATATGTCCTAAATTGGCAAATATGTCACAAATACTAAAAACGAATTTATAAATATGTAATAACGTAAGGCGTTACGCCGAAACATATTTGCAAATATGTAATGACGTAAAGTTTTACGTCGAAACATATTTAACTCGGCATATTTATCTTCACTCACTTCAAAAGGTGTCATAACGTCCACTGATATTGTGAAAGTTTTAACTAAGAAGAGTATTTGAATATTTGAATTCGATGTATAGAATTTTCACTGGCTACCATGACACATTGCAACCATCGACTTTAATGCACTGTGGTCATGGACATTACATAACTTTTTAAACATTTGTTTATACCAAAGTGCTCTTTTCAAAATTTCACTCACTGTATGATTTAATACTAAACACATCTATAAATAGACATACACAACTATTCAACTAACTTCATTTTAGTAGATTATTATAATCTACTCACACCCAACGTTACTTTTTTTCTTCATTTATTTACTTCATTTAGTCTGTCTCTCAACTTACCTGATTCGTTTCCTTTGTCCACGGTTTTTACGGGTGAAGCACTATACACTTGCTGATTACGGCGATTGTCATGGTCTTCTTTGTAGTCGCCTGGTAATGTTCGGGATTCATAACCCTCAGTCATGGGGCCACACAGTGTGCGACGATGTTTAATTGTTAAGGCTCTAAGGGTTAGACGCACAGACACAAACCAACACATCCCCATCCGCATTTGCACACACACAAACAGCCAGGAAGCAAAACACAAACGGAGAAGGATACAAAAAAATAAAGAAAACAAAATAATGGGTGAAAAAAGGAAAATGTTGGCAGAAAAAATAGAACAAAATTGTTAGAAAATGGCACATAATTAAAAACGTGCGAATTAGTTGATTCTTCCAGTTTTTTTTCTGTATCTTTTCAATTATATTTTCTGTTAGTAGAACTTAAAGAAATACTAAGAAGTAATAGAAAAAAATTGTGAAAGGAAGAGGACTAATTACAGAGCATACAAAAGTTAATTCGTTAGTTATTTTTTTTGCATTAAACTAGTCGATGTGCGAGCACTATATTTTATTGTTGACAGTTTCAGGAGATGAAGAACAGAAATTAATTAAATTTTGCAGTAGCTTTACGAAAATAGAAAGATTAGAGCTTGTTTTTTTTAAATAATAAAATAATTGAGGGAACTGCACAATATTAACAAGTAATAGTGTTATATTCGGCTGTACCGAATCTTTTACACCTAACTACTATCAATATTTTTCTGTTAAATGGGGTATATTAAGATCATGTAAATGTTCACGTCATTTTCGCCACACTTTATAGTGTAATTTCAGAGAACATAAGGTAGGGTCACACTGGGAAAATATTTGCTCAAAAATTCGTAACCACTTTTTTTAGCACAAATTTGTTTGACGTGTTTACTCTTTGAATTGTTTTGTAAGATCAGACAGTATCAAATATAATAAAACGAAATTTTTTGTTTTGAATCATCCAAAGTAAAATCAGTTTTTAAAATAAATAAACGAATTCAAATATATTTTATTTAGATGTTACGTCTTTTTCGTCAAATATTTGTCATGTGTGACCTTACCTTTACACCTGATTTGTGCAAAATTTTATCAGGATTGCCGCATAATCAACATATTTATTGCTGCTCAAACAGTATTCCGGGGACAAACCTTATCAACAGACAATATTTTTGGAAAATTTCAGCCACGATAGGGCGTGTTTTCAGAAGTCATACAGATAGACGGACAGACGGATGGACATAGCAAGATCATCTTAGAATTACATAAGGACCCAGAATATATACATTAGAGTTAGTTTGTGAACAGGTCACTTCATTTGTTTTTCGGGTATAATCATTTTTCTGAAGGTTTTTGCGTAAATAAAAATAATGGCGTCCTTTTTTTGGAAAATTTTCACTCTTGTGGTGGTTCAATGCACCTAAAGACGCGGATTATATTGGTACCGTTTTGATAAGCTTAAAATGTATTTTCATCATGCATGTTTAAAAAATCAAAAATCCTTTTTTTTATTTTTCTATGAGATTTGCGCCCCCTGTTATGGGTTAGTGGAACTATTTTTAAGGATTCAAAAAAACAACAATTGTATTAATTTTTGATGCAGAATCGACTAGTGGAATCAGATTTGCAATATGTTCAACCGTTTTGCTCTACAGAAAAATGTGCTCAAAATCCGCGACTTTAGGTGCGTTGAACCACCACAAGGAGTGAAAAATTTTCAACAAAAAGTACGCCATTATTTTTATTTACGCAAAAACCTTCAGAAAAATTATGACACCCGCAAATCAAATTTTTGAAATTAACTCTAATATACATACTTGTGTGTGTCTGCGATGAATATTTCGATGTGTTACAAACGGAATGACAAAATCAATCTTAACAGCGAAGATTACACAAATTTGTACAAAATGTACATAAAAAATATTTAAATCTTAAATTTTCCCTATCCAATTAATTTGAATATATGGTTTGGCAGGTGGCTCCCCCATACCACTTGTTATAAATACAAGTATGTACTTACATCGTTATTATCGCCACCGTTATTATAACGATAACAATTAATGTCGATAACCAATCACCATTTGTTGGATTTGTTGCATTTATCAGATTGTTCATCAAATCATTTTCGGAGGGAAAAACAGAAGGTGGTGGTATTGTTACGCCGTCGATGTTCGTTGTTGCAAAATGATAGTGTTCGGTTGTTTTGCCAGCATCATTTGTGGCTGAAATGCGCAACTGATACCATTTCGCGGGTAGAAAATCACAAAATATTAAATTTTCACGATTCTCCTCAGCATTGGAAATGTCAGATGTTACAACCGTCCAGCGGATATCACCTACAAACAAGAAAAACAAAAAAAATAAATAACAGAGCGGAATAAATGTATAGAAAAAAGTATTGTAAAATATATATAATGGATGGGTTTTTTTAGCTGCAATATTGTCAATTTATAACGGAAATACGTTTTACATTTATGTAAATGTGTGATGGAGTATGTACTGGTATTGATATTCCCCAAAGTTGCTCTAAAACAATGTATGAAAATAATCCTTAAGGACATTTATTTAGAAAAAAAGAGTTATATACAGTACGTGGCTGGTTGCATTTGATTTTATGATATTTGATTCGTTTAGTAAACAAATTTTATAGTATTTTACACAGTTATTTTACTAGAAATGAAATTTTTCTTTTTTGCAAAAATTAGGAATATTTAAAGATATGTATATTATTTAACTATAATTTTATGTAGAACAAGCAATATTAATATTAACCCTTTGCCTGTCCCCATACAAAAAAAAATGTTTGCCGTACGTCCAAAGTTTTTTTGTTAATTGAAAAATAATATAATTTGTGAATCATATGTGATGAATGGACGTGTGAAAGAAACTTGCTGTGCATCATATGTGATGCACAGGACAGGGAAAGGGTTAAAGTATTTTAACAAGTTTTCAACTAAAGCAACTGCTGTTTCGTCCTTTTATTCCACCGAATATCGACATGTTCTGGATTCAATACTAACTTGACATAGTGGGAACTAAGATAGACGATAGAATGAAAACAGCTGAATAGGCATTTAGTCCTCCCCACATATGAACTAAGATTCTTGCTGTTGTAAGATCTGAAACTATAAAAATGTTTCATCTGATAGATCTTCTGGGAGATCTTCATTAAACAAAATCCATTAGTGCTTATACTCCACCACAAATCCACACGATTTTTATATATTTAGAAGATTACTCAGAATATATTATTAGCGATAGCGTTGCAATTAAATATCTGGTTTTATTAAGTTAGTCTTATATAAATTGTAGGGACTTCAATTTTCTAAGTATATGAACAAAAACCCTTTACCGAGGGAAAAAGGTTAATAACACTCTGCTACAAAATGACACTTTTTGTCTAAACTTGAAAAGCGACCTAATGGGGATTGTAGGCCTAGGTGAGGACATACTAAAACCGTTTTCAAAGATTTTGAAACACCCTCAAAATTTTGAGATATTATGAAAAAACTGTTTTAGGGTAGGTCGTAGTACTTTAGTACCTCTAACTCACACATTTTTAGACCGATTTCAAAATTTTAAACAATTATGGATAGACAAAGAACTAAAGTTTCATAAAATGTATGCACAGAATGTATATCAAGAAAAATTGCGTAAGTTTTTATAAAATGTTTCGCTCTATTTTTTATTTTTTTTTTGTAATTTTTCATATTCAACAATAGTTAATTTAAGTTTTTCTATGAAAGCCTATCCTTTTTTGCACAGTGTTTTAAAGACAACTTTATATGGGAAAAAATTAGATATTACTTGTTAAAATCGGTTTATATTTGCAAAAGTTATTAAACTTTTTTGAAAAAAGTTCGAAAAAATTTACCTTGTAAATTCAAAATTTTACAAATATTTTTTCTTCTACATTTTTTTGTTTATTTTTATTTATATGCGCTGGGGAGAAAATTCTAAAAATGGTGTTGATTAAAAGTTGAATAACTTTTAGAATTTTCATCCGATTTGAATAATTAAAACCATGTTTTGTTAAAAACTAAATTTTTTTATATATGTGGGTATAAATTTTTATAAACTTTCATATCAAAATAAGCAATGAAAATCAAAAAAGTTGATAAATTTTTTTTTTTTGATATTCTTAACTAACTTAAAAATGTATCAAAAAAATTCACGTCCTTTTAAAGCGTAATAAGTTTTCTTTCCAAACCCGTTAAAAAATTTAAAGTCGGACAAAAACTGACTAAGCTACAGGGCGATAAGTCGACGAACATCACTGAAAACGGTTTTTTCAGAATAACTTCTGAATTTGAGGGTGTTTCTGAAATTTTTAGAGACAATTTGTAGTGTACTCAGCAAGACCTATAACCCACGCTAGGCCGTTTTCCAAGTTTTTTTTCCATCGTAGCATCGTGTAATTATAAACAATATAGTTTAAGCAAGGATATTTTAAAATACATATACCCATGATATTATGTGCTCAAAACATAAATAGATCTTCCAAAAAAATAGATTTTTTCGCATCTATTTACACTTCGCATAGCAGTATACTAGTGTGTCCCAAAGAAAAAGTTTGGGGCTCAATCATAATTTGAAAGCTTATAGGGTCAATTATTTTTCGGAAGAGCTTTAGAAATCGCTTAAGTTGAGTTTTTGTCAAAAATCAGGTTTGGCGGACTTTTTTTTAAGTTTTCTTCATAACATTGTTAAAAACCACGTTGTTTTAATTTGTTGACCAAATATTTTAAGAGATAAATGTCAAAGCTTTACTTCTATGCGCGTAAACCATAAGATACGGCAATACTTTTGCACATTAAGGCACCATATATTCGGGGTTGTCATAAAATCCAATCATTGTGGGAATCGGTTTTGAAAACGCCAGAAAAAGTACATTGTTCTCGTGAAATCGAATGTTATCGGTTTTATTTTAAATCTAGAATTATTATATATCGATTAAACAAAAAAATACATTGGATTTCATAAGTCAAATGTACCTTCTTTGTCGTTTTCGAAACCAATTCCAACAATGATTGGATTTATAATTTTTTTTTGTAACTTTTAGGTAAATTCCCTAAAAAACGGTTTATTACTTTTAAAATTTCTAGAAAAAGTATAAAAACTAGTGATTCTGTTTTAAAAATAAATAGATTGATGGCAATTTTAAAAAATTAAATTTTGTCTCGGTCTAATCGTTCCAGAGGTATACCATTTTTAAGATTTGTACCCGATGAATATTAAATTGTTTTGCTTTGTTATCAGTTGACCGACAAATAAAAAAAAAAACATTTTGTGTACATAAAAGATTTCGTTTGGCTTTTGTAATTTAAACCTAAATTTTTCAAAAATAAAGTAATGTAAAAATTTAATAATACTCAAATACTTTTTGGATTTGTGTAAACTTTAAAGATAGATTTTTAAACTATCCGGAATATAAGTTAGGTTCCTTGGGCAGCCTCTCTTTAACTCTTTCAGCCACGCTTTTTTGTGTATAAGTTTAAAATCAAAGCAATTGCATTTTTACTTTAATCAAGGTTAGTTTATTATAAAAATTAAGAAAAAATTCAAAACATGAAAAAACCACCCCATTCCAATGCTTTTTGTGGAGTGAAGTGGTTAGTTTACTAACCACCGTGGCCGTTGGTTTAAAAATAACCCTGATCAAAATTTTTGTTTCGTATACATTTTTTTGAAATCGAATATTTTTTACTAAATTTTGTGACCAAACAACCGGAATATCAAATTAACACTGAATTCGATGAACAATAAACACTCTGTGCATTCTTTTATTGAATGCGTGAAAGTCTCTTAAAAAACTGATTTTTACAATATTTTCAAATTAATATACCTATTTATCTAACCAGATTCTCTGATGATCTCCCTCAATAACTCTTATAAACCTGAGAGGAAGGAGGTTCCAAGTATATGCTCCCTAATGAGGCCCAGAGTTGGAAAATTACAGAATAAATACGACACCGTATCTTCCACTTCTACGTTTTGACGGGTTCTACAGTAATCTTTAAATCGTAGGCCTAATTTTCTAGCAACTGTCGTGCACAATTTACCCTTTTTTATTCACGAAGAAATCCTATAAGTAGACTCGTTCTGCCGGCATAATATCCTGAATATAACAATTGAAGACTTCGATAACATGCAGCTCACCGAGTGTGTGTGGTTACAAGACTTGCTTCATTAACATTCCTTCATTCCTTGAATAAAAAAAACCGGAAAAGGTCTATCGTTACACGGAATGTAACTTTCAGTATATGTTGATAAATTTTGCTAATATTGAATATTTGTGGCTATCACAAAATATATTTAAGGTATCTAACACTTTGCTGCAATTTGTTTTCAATATTACGGCGTTGTATATAGCTTTATTTACCTATTAATTCAATTTAAATTTCTATTTCCTAAACATGGTCATAAATTTTAATTTCCAACCACATAAAGTTTTGTCCCTCGATACTTTTTAAGTAAACATTTTTTTTAATTAAAATAAAATATTTAATGAAAATTTATTTATTAATTTGTACTTTACAATCGTTGTTTAACGTAATAACAATATTCAAAGTCACGCACATTTTGAAACTAAATATTGAAAAAAATTAAACTGACATTTGGGTTGTCAATTGGGGACGAGGAGACATGCAACAGCACAACAACGGAAAATTATTTTTTGTTTAAATCCAAACCACAAAGACCACAACGCATAGTGTTGCGTGTGTATTTGAGTAAACATGAAAATAGAATTCAATTACTAACAACATGACGGTGGAGCAAAGCGAAGAAATAGGAATTTTTGTAAACTTTAAGCAGAAACTGCAGGATTTGATTAGTTATCGGTGTTGTTAAACGCAAATCATTGGTGTTGTAATGAAACATTCCTTGAATGATTAGATTTGGGTTCGAAATTAATATTTCCTCTGCTCGATGTCCGTGCAGTAATACACCGATTTGAACCACTTTCAATAGACTTTGTTCTTTGACAGAAAAAATAGCATGTGCCAAATATTATCGAAATATCTTTGGAATTGTAACCTGTACTTTGCACACATGGTTTACATGGAGAGCCACCCAGATGGAAGGACATTGTTAAATCGATCGCTCAATGAAACTTAAGGATCAGTTGATTTGTAAAGTGAGTAAAACATTATGTCCTTCAGTCTTTCCATCTGCTAGCTGATTGTGGTTAAAATATAGGTCGTGAAAAACCCTAACTTAATTTTATTTGGGACATGTGATTATTTTGGAACAAGCATGAAATCTATAGTTATGATCGATATATTTTTTCATGTATCGTCTCAAACTAGTGCTTTAATGATTCGGAATATCCTGCATAAATTACTATTTCTCGCCCTGTGTTTAACTAAAGTTCTATAAATATAGATAAATACACATAGATGAGTAACTCTCCTGTCAAAGAATTTTTTAGTAAAAAAACTATGTGGAACCAAAAAAAAAAATAACGTTCGAAAGTGTGATTATTTCTCACCACTTAAGGTTTTGGCAACTGAGTTAGGCCTTTGACAGCAGATTTTTCAATCTATGTGTATTTATCTATGGTTATAAATACTTTGAATTTGAATAACAAAATTCACACATACAATATATGCAGAAACAAGGTAGATGTATAATTTAAAAGAGAGCAATTCCTCAAAAGTTTGGAAATGCGTGCAGAAATTTGAAAAACTGATTTTAAATCCCACTGTAACGCATCTCCGCTGTCAGGGTTGTTTAGCCTCAAACGACTGACCGACACTGAAACGAACACACGAAGAATGGTGAAGCAAAGCCTGAGCGATGCAGTAGTGAGTGCAGTATTTTAGTTAGTTGTGGTTAAAACCACAATAAATAATCAACCAACAAACACATGCAATAAAGACAACTAGTTAAAACAACTAGTGATTTTAATGACGTGCATACGTATTAGTCTGTATTAGTATATTTATGAGTATGTGCTAGTGTGCATGTTATGATGCATGGATAAACTTACCCAGAGGACGATGTTCAATAGAAAAATGATGAATTGGACAACCGCCATTATTCCAGGCTGACAATTTCAAATTAACGCATGATGCATTTGTTGCAATTAGTTCATTGCTGTTGGGAGCCTGCGAGGCTAAAATGAGAAAATTGAGCAAAAAACAAAATGTATTTTTTTTAATAGAATTACAAAACTTTGATGATGATTTATTACAGGAAAAACATTCTACTATTTGTTAGAAATTTAAAACAGAAACATTTTGGTTCTATTAAACAGAAAAGAACCCAACACTTGGCCATATCTTACCTTTTCCCTTTGTCCAGACATTAATTTCCTCACTCGATACCCCATCCCCCACAATATTGTGGGCAGACATTTTAATTATATACTGATTGCCACATTTCAAACCCGTTATTGTGTAGGCATTATTTTCTGGCATCAGTTCCGTTTGCGACCAGGTCTCTCCAGCCACACGATACGATATGGAATAACCTTGCAATGGTGCACCCCCATCATCGGGTGGATCCCAACTGACGCGTATGCTATCGGCCGAAGCATACTGTACAATGATTTGTGGTGAGGCGGGTGGTTTCATGGCAATCACTTGATATTGTATCTCATCACTGCCAAAAAGATTGTTCGCTGTACATGTGTAATTTCCGGATAAACTACCTTCAACTCCTATACAAAAGAAACAAAACGAAAATGTGGTTTTTTTTTGCCATGTAAAGTGTAAAGTAAGAAAATAAACTTTATTTCTTTGGGTCTTTGTATCTTACGATGTATTTTCAAATTTCCTTCATTCGTCACTTCGTAAAAAGGACTAAATGTTACTGGTCTATCTCTAGTCAGCCATCTTGCTCTGGGCGTTGGATTGCCAACAGCTAAACATTCCAATATTAAGGCAGTACCCACTGCTTTACGTACCAGCTGACCAAAGGAAGCAATTCTTGCTGGTGCTGTAAAGAAAATGTAAGCATTTATTAAACAATGTCAGTTAAAGGACACAATTATCTATAAAAATTGATGCATGTTCAAATAATTTTAATATATCGCACTCGGTTACTCTAAAGAGAGTCACTCAAAATTTTAAAATTTTCAGTAGAGACAAAAAAACATTTTTTTTAACTACAATGAAAGTTGAAGACGGATACAACTGAATTTTTTGGCAAAAGAGTAGAGGAAATGATATAAGATTTTTACAGTATGTAGATACGACGACTGTGAACCGATTTCTTCCAAAGTGAAAATTGAAAAATTTTGAGTTGACTCTCTTTAGAGCGATATATAAAAAAATGTGTTTTATGTTCTATTGACACAGTTACAGTTTCTGTCTTCAATTGGGTGTTGAATATTGTAGTTATGATATTAACTGTCTTCGCTGAACTTAGCTTTGCTTTATAATACGCTCATTTTTATATTATATGAAATTATTGGAATAATCGATGAAAAAATTTTTTTTATTCGATTTAGAAAAAAAAATTAGAAATCACTCTTCGTTGCAAACTATCCTGCAAACCTTGCATGTGTTGCAAATATAGGATAAGTTGTTGTGGTACTGCAATAGCACTTATGCTAGATTTTCAACATATGCAAGGTTTGCATTTTCCGCTATTATTCCATCAATTATACATAAACAAAAATTTGGACACAACTTCTCAGGGAAACAATAATAATAGTTTATAATTTAATTCCAATTTGGTTTCTATTGAAAATTTTATTACAAACATTTTACAATCGACTTTGGATTAACATACCAATATCAGAACATTATGAAACCCATAGATGAGTAATTTACAGTACCAGTAAAATTGCAGTAATTATAAAATATTATTGAAAAAAAAAATTCAGTAAATTTTAACTGATAATGAAATTCAATTTGCATTGTCTATAAATTTTTACTTGAAATGACAAATTTACTGGTAATGAAAAATAATTTTCATTATCAGTAAAAATTTACTGATTGAAATTGATGAACATTGGTAAAAAAATCATCCTGAACAAATTTTAAGAAAATCGGTTGGGGTTAAGATTTGCCGCAAGCCCTCTGAAGTTTTGAGATGCACTTACAAGGGGATAAAGTGCAATTTTTCAGTTTTTGTAAAAAAATTGCCATTAAAAACCACTTTTGCAATTTAATTTAAAAGAATAGAAATGTGTACGTAATTGTCATTCTAATGAGACATAAAAAACAGAAATTGCTCAAAAATGTAGGAACAAAATTAACATATTTTGGGAAATATCAAAATAAAAGCTAATTTTTACTTAAAATATATCCATATTTATACGTATATGAGTTTTTGTCTTCGTAGGATACCGGTAACCTATTCGCAGGTATGACCAAAAAAATAATATTTTTTTAACTCCATTTTCAAATTTTTAAAAATTTTATTAAACAAATTTCAGAATTTTTTGATCATCTCATTGAAATTTATTGAGAATATAATAAGCAATAAAAATATGAAAAAATTATGAAAATATCTCTTATAGTTTTTCCGTACCTGCGTTTTAAATTTTGAAATTTTCGAGAAAAACAAATTATTTGGCCATATTTTGGAGAATGAGCTTAATTTCCTTACTGTTATGAATTTTAAGTATGACCTATTCTGAATATTATAGTACAGATAATTCTAAATATATTCTGAAAGTTTTACATGGAGGCAATATTGACACTTTTAGCTAGCGTCCCAGTAAGAGATGCCAAACGGGGAATCCCGTTCCCGAACATCCCGGGGTTTTCGGTATTTTTGGTTTTCCTAGAGTGGGGCTCTGGCAAATCAATTCTTCACATTTTTTTTTGTAAGTTATCTAACAAAACTCAATTAAAATCCTCTTCAAACGAAATTGATTTTATCTCAGATGAGGAGCTTGAACAAAATGAAAATATTTCGATTGCTAAAAGATATAGGATAAGGTACTGTTTTTACCAGTATGTACATTAGGCTGGGTCGATTTGTATGGACGATCAAAAACTATAAAAATGTATAGCAGAAACGCAATCTACGGAAAATTCTAAGAAAGTTTCTTCAAGAAACCATAGGTCTAAAATCAAATCCTATCTTGCACATTTCGTATTTTATCCAATAAAAAAACTATTAAAAAAAAAATACTGAAATATCATTGGATAAAAGACGAAATTCGCAAGATAGGATTTGATTTTAGACCTATTGTTTTTTTGGGGAAAATTTTTTAGAATTTTCTGCTATACGATTTTTCGTGAAAAAAATCGTCCCACCCTATATTCGGGATTTACCAAATCCCGAACTCCGTGATTTTCAAAAATTAGTCCCGATTAGCATCTCTAATGCTTATACAATCTAATATCTACAACAAGTTTTATTAAAATTCAAAGCATAATTAGTAACTAAATTAGTCCTTCTACAACTCTCTTGCTGTTATATTTCTTGAGCTTAAATAAGTTTTGATAAATTCTACCTTAATAAATAATTCTTCCAATCAAAAAATGTACTTATTTTAATTTAAAAAGGAAATAATCCTTTGCTTAATATAGTACTCTCAAATATTTAATTTCAATTTCATTATTTTCTACCAAAATGCAATCTCTTTCTATATCGTTCTGTAAAAATATAATAAATTTTAAATGTAACACTCCCATCCCACACTCACTCACTCAACAGACAAGCACAAAAGATTTTACTAATAAAAAATTAAGTCGAAATAATAAAATAGAATAATAAATGGAAAATGTAAATGTAGCAATAATACAAAAATTAGTAGTAGTATTGCCAATTAATTAAATGGAAATAAATTATACCAAACAATACAGCAGTACATACAAACGACTACAATAACAACCGATACTCGAATATATTGTAGTAAATTTCAATCTACATTTGTACATTACAATGGCATAAATTAAATACTGGGTGTATTTATCTGTGTGAGTTTGTGTGAGTATTTATATATTTAATCTGCAATACCAAATGATTGGACAGCATAAAACAAAAACGTATAAAAAAAAAGTACAGAAAAAAAGAGCAAATTATAGATACACTCACAAACACTACATACACCCAGTTACAATAAAAATAAAATTGAATTGAAATTCAATTTTCAACTTACCACGTGTATTTGTGGCTTGTGCCACCACAGATGTTGGCTCGCCTTCGCCCACAGATGTTGAAGCAGAAACCCAAAATTCATACATTTGATTTTCAGCCAAACCACGTGCCTCATATGTAACCGGATAACCAGATTCATCGACACGAACCATATGAGCTGGAATAATGTATCAGTATCACCCAGCGTTGTAGATTGAGGTAGTTTATGTTTTTTTTTTTTTTTTTGGAATATAATGAAAATTGTATAAAACAAAAGTATTAAATGTACATATAACAACTGGTGATTAAATTTCTCATTGTAAATAAATTGTCCTAAATAATATGTGTAATTAATTTGTTTTTTGTAATTGTGATGCAAATAACTCCAAAATGTTTCTTCTGCCATCACTTCTACGTCTAAAGCTTACATTGGACTATGTATAGACTGAGGATTGCAAATCTAAAGTTCTGAAATTAATATATAAATTGGTCCAATGATCTGAGATTAAGTTTTAAGTTGGTTATTTAAAGACATACGATTGAATATCTAACATTAATTCTTAAATTGAACCATTTAATGATTTAATACAGATCTTTGATTAAAGATTAAATTGGATTATTTAAAGATATACGATTAGAGTAAGTTCGGGTAATGTGGTATACCTATTTTTTATTTGACTATAATTTTTAGAATCTTAATTCGATTGGAACAGTTTTTAGCTGGTTTTCTACTACAAGTGTTAGCTTTACATCCATGAAAGTAAAACAGTATTTTAAGTTCAAGTCTCAGAGAAATTTTGGAAAAAGAGAAAAAACTCTAAAACAAGCCATTAAAAAAAATTGGCGTGTACCATGTTCTTTTAATATTGTATACTAAACCGCATATGCATATTATTTTAATTTGTAAATGAGTTGCGTTTTATTTAAATCATCTTTAATGGATGCCGTTAAATTTTGCAATACATTCTTCGCTTCGTAGGAGACATTGAATGACTGATAGATAGATTTCTTCAAATCTTCCGCTGCCCATTTTCTTATTTCACATTTCTTTGGCATATTATTTGTTTGAAAAACTTTATTGAAATTATTATAATATTAAACATATACACTAAATATTCTATATTGTTGCATGTGTTCTTCAATAGCAACATATTCCCATTTGACTTTAAAATTAAATTAATGATTTTAGAAAAAAATAATTTTTAACAGATCTCAAAAAAAAGTCTACAACAAGATCACGATGATTTTTTAAAACACTCACGCAATGATCATTTTATGAGATCATAAAACTCTTAAGCTTGGTACCGTCACTCACATGCTCTTAGTTTTAGAGAAAAGTAGCTATACCACATTACCGGCCTATACCATATTTATTACCCGAACTTACTCTAATGCTTAAATTGGACTATTTATTGATGTCGAATAAAGCTTAGACTAGACTGTTTAAAGATCTATGATTAAAGCTTAAATTGGACTATTTAAAGGTCTACGATTAAAGCTTAAATTGGACTATTTATTGATCTATGATTAAAGCTTCAACTGGACTATTTAAAGATCAATATTTAAAGGTTAAATTGGACTATTTAAGGATCTGTGGTTAAAGTTTAAATGGGACTATTTAAAGATCTACGATTAAAGTTTAAACTGGACTATCTAATCTATGATTAAATTTTAAATTGGACTATTTGTTGATCTACGATTAAAGCTTAAAGTTTACTATTTAAAGACCTTTCATTAAATCTTAAATTGAACTATTTAAAGATCTACGATTAAAGCTTAAACTGGATTATTTAATCTATGATTAAAGCTTAAATTGGACTAGTTATTGATATACGATTGAAGCTTAAATTTTACTATTTAAAGACCTTTCATTAAAGCTTAAATTGGACCATTTATAGATCTGCGATTAAAGCTTAAACTGGACTATTTAAAGATCTATTATTAATGCTTAAATTGGACTATTTAAAGATCTACGATTAAAGCTTAAACTGGACTATTTAAAGATCTATGATTAAAGATTAAATTGGACTATTTAAAGATCTACGATTAAAGCTTATACTGGACTATTTACAGATCTACGACTGAACCCTAAATTTGACTTTTCAAATGGATATGTTTAAATCTTAAATTGGGCTATTTAAAGATTTATGACTAAATCTTAAATTGGAGTTCTAAATGACCAACATTTGAAGCTTTAATTGAACTATTTAAAGATCTACGATTTATGATAGAATTGAAATGTTAATATGTTTGATGGGGAAAAAAAATTATTAAAAATTATTAATTATTTAAAATTTTACATAATCTTATATATAAATAGGCCACACGTTTTTTTGTGGTACACTTTTAAGTATGTTATTGTCCACCAATATTGATGAAACATATATGGTTTAAAAGATTATTTTCTCTAGATGTGCACAATATAAATTTTTTTTAAAAATTATTTTTTAATAAAAGTGTTAAAAAGCGTTCTAAATTTGCTTGAAAAACAACAACAACATGTTTATGCACATCTAAATACACGTGTATTTGTACACAAACGTGAAAAAATATTTTTGCGTATACTCAAAGTAACTGTATAATTTCGTTATTAGTGGTCGAATTTTGACCACCAGGCGATCCTAGTTTATATAAAAACTTTATTATTATTATAATTTTTTTTGTATGAACTAATGTATAACTTTTTTCCCCCATTTTGTTAATATACAATTAAGATTTCACTTAAATTATCTGTTAATTATGCTGACAAATCAGTTGTCTACCAACAACAGCAACAAAATAAATTTCTACAAAAAAACTAAAAGTTTTTTTCAATCGCATTTGCCTTTTTTCTCTATCTTTCAGCATTAAATTGAAATTAAATGCCAAAACTTTTATTTATTTTGAAATCTACAGCCAAAAGTTTGGCTAATAAAACTAAGAGTATCAAAATGAAGCAGCAAAAAAATGAAGCAACCTTAAAAAACAAACTTTATTTCGTACAACTTTTATTCGTGTGTTGAAAAATGTAAAAAAGAAAAATGCTGCGTACGATGATGACTTTAAATGAGAAAAAACAAATAAGACCTTCAAGTAAAAAAAAAACTTTATTACTGCACCTTTCATGACTCTTTCAGTGATAAACCAAAAAATAAAAAAAAAAAATGAAACTTTTTCTATCACCATTTATATTTTTTTTTAGCACTGCTCCCCACAAATTTTATTTTAACTTATTGGAATTTATATATACAGCTACTAAGCATCAGAAAATTTTATTTAGTACAGAAAAAAGTTCCCTCCCTGATAGTAACAAAAAGAGTGTTTAAAATTTAAATCATCATACTTACATTTTGCTTGTCCTTTACGTCCGGCTTCTCGCGAGTAGACGGTGTAGTGGGTTATTATGCCATTGCGATTTCTTGGTGGCAGCCACGATATCAAAATAGAATCTGCTGTTAAGGCAGCTGCTTTTATGGAGGCTGGTGCATCGGGTACATCATCCTCCGTTTGGCAATATAACGGTTGACTGGCGATACCATCACCCGTGGCCGTGTACGCCAGTACTCGTATCGAGTAATTGGTAGCTTTGTGCAGCGTGTGTAAATATGTTTCCAGATTCGATGTACGTTTTATTTCCAATTTAGCAGGAAACTCAACTGCAAAGTGAATCAAAAAGACGAACAAAAATAAAAGAGAAAATCAAATCCAAGTGTATTAAAAAGGGGAATGCAATTTTAATTTTCTTTTCTTTACGTTGTTATTTCTTCGTTTTATTGTTGTTTAGTGCTTTTAGGATTTAGAAAATTTAAATATTTATAACGATTCATGGTTCATGTTTAAAAGTAAAGCTAGAGTTATTGTTTATAACACAGACAGCTTTGGTTCAAGTTTTAACAAGCTTATAGGATTTATAAAAAGCTTTAATTTCCTGATACTTATTATTATTATTATTATTATTATTATTTTAAAGGGAACATCTCTTACACTTTTAAACAAAGCATGTACTTTTAAAAACCTTCAAACTGTACAGACATTTCTACTTCAGAACTTTGCTTGTAATTCATCATTACTAAATACCAAAAGTTCAATGTACTTCAAATTTTATCTATGCAATAACAGCTTAACGAAAAATGTTAGAAATATTTGATTTCTACTTTCAATACTAAATAACAAAAAAAAAAAAACAGCAATGTTAAATATAAAAACACTTGACCACAATTATAGCCACAAATCCAAAATTCCTCGAACCCTCAATCACACACACAACCAAATGTATATATGTTGCATGTATATGTGTGCACAACTAATTGAAAAGTTATGTGAAATTTTAAACCTAAAGTTCGAGTATTTTGAACATTCAAAAGGACCACCAAATAAACACAAAAATACACCAAACACCGACAAATATCCAACCAAAACAGAAAACAAAACATTAAATTTAACAAACGAAACATCAATTTCGAATTTCGTTATTATTGGTATAAAAATATACTTGTATTATTTATTATTACAATATTTTTATACCCTTCACCTTCGTGAGAAGGGTATATGTATATAAGTTTGTCATTCCGTTTGTAATTTCCACAATATAATTTTCCGACCCTATAAAGTATATATAATCTGGATCCTTATAGATAGCGGAGTCGATTAAGCCATGTCCGTCTGTCTGTTGAAATCAACTTTCCGAAGCCCCCAAATAACTTACATACACGATTCATACATCAATATCTCTGGAATATCGGTCCACAAATGGCTGAGATATAAGGAAAAAACCAGGACAACCTCGATTTTTGACCTATATGTATCTGGATTACTAAGTCATTAATATAGACAATATGGATATGTAATGATAGATATTTCAAAGACCTTTGCAACGGCATATATAAGGCCATTGTAAGTTGGACCTACAATGGGTCAAAATAAGGAAAAATATTTTTTAACCCGAAATTTTTTTTCACCAAAAACTTTTTTTCGCTAAAAATTAAAAAAAAAAAATTAAATTAAAAAAGACATTTTTTTTTTAAATTTAAAAAAAAACATTTCGAAAAATTAAAAAAAAACAACTTTGAAATTGTTGTTTACCTATAAAAATATTTAAAATTTTTATTTTGAAGTATAGTTTGGTGAAGGGTATATAAGATTCGGCATAGCCGAATATAGCTTTCTTGTTTTAATCTTTTTTTATACATTCTTTCTCTTACATGTTTTAATTTCAATATGATAGTGAAAAATGTGCTTAACCGGAAAATTGCAAATATTGTATGAAATGAAACTAAAAGAAAACCAAGTAAATCAAATACTACAACCAATTAAATAAATATTATAAAATTTAAAATATATTGAAAAACTTATACGTAGATAAACCAAGATAACAATATAAAAAATCAAACGTTTTATAAAAAAATATACATAAAAACCAGTAAGAAAGTATGGTCGAGCAAGCCCGACCTTATAATGTCTAAAAATATTTTTCTTTAAAAATTTCAATAATTTGTTTTCGTGAGTGATTTTGGAATAAATGCTTTAATGAGAGCTATGACTAATTATGGACAGATCATCATAAAATTAGGTGACATTACTTCGGCATATAAATATACAACATATTTGGAGCGAACTTTGTGTAGAAACCTATATAAATTAAATATTTATGACCTATAAAGTCCTATAATAATAATATTGGGCCATATAAGTCCTATAATAATTGGTATATGCCAAATTTGATCGAAATAGCTTCAAAATTGTGACCTGTACTTTGGGCACAAGGCTTACATGTACAGGCAGACGGACGGACGGAAGGACATCGTTTAATCGACTCAAAAAGTATACTTAGACAAATATTTCGATGATTTGAAAAAACGTACAAAGGGGGCAAGGTTTGTGGAACTTCTGAGGAGTAAATAAAGGCTTTTTATATAAGTATTTGATACTGCTGAAAACATTATGACCTGAGGATTGATATTTTAGTAAAATTAAATAATTTTATAAAATTTTGGGACGTCATTTACCTTAAAAACTAAAAAAATATAATGTGATTTTTCACGAATAAAAATATAAAATTTGACTTAATGTAAAATTTTAACAGTTAAAGATATCATAACACAATTTGGAACCAATATAGACTAAAATGTCCTTAAATCAATAGCATTAGAATTTTTGAAATTTTTTATTTTCAAATAACGAAATTCCTAAAACGGGGAAAATGTGTTCCTAAAACTGAGAAAAGTGCATACTGTGACGTTATTTACCGTGTGATAGTAAAAACACTTAGTAATCATTTAAGAAACATACGGGGTTATACAAAATATGGAGCTTTTTCGTGGATCCGTGCATTGCCTTTTTAGAATTTTCTACGCAAATCGAAATTTTTTTTTAAAAATTGGCCAAGTTTGGATAGGTAGGTGTTCGGGGTGATATGTCGGATTACCTGAGCCAAATTTCTCTTTACACGCTTTTGCATTAAGTTGTCTTTCCGGATCATATAAAAATTCTATATAGTCCCGAAGAAAATTTTTTTCTACAAAAGAAAAAATTTATGGGCTTTTTTGGGAAAAACGTAAAAAATACGGCCCTTTTTACAAGTTCCAACTTTGGATGCGTATTACTTTTTATAGGAAATTTTATCGTCAATATAGCTGATATTTTAAAAATAAATTTCGACCCTCCGTAGGCCCGCCATATCTAAAAAACCATAAAAAGATCTAGCAAAATTAAAAAAAATAAATCGATAAACCTGAATATCTCTTCAACTAATAGAGATAACCTACACTTGTAAGCGTATTTTTTGTAGACCTTCTCAAGGACTATTTATATTTAAAATTTCAGTTCACAAAAATTTTTTTGTACAAAAGAAAAAATGTATGGGCTTTTTTGGGAAAAAACGTAAAAAATACGGCCCTTTTTACAAGTTCCAACTTTGGATGCGTATAACTTTTTATAGGAAATTTTATCGTCAATATAGCTGATATTTTAAACATAAATTTCGACCTTCTTAAGGACTATTTATATTTAAAATTTCAGTTCATTCGGATCATAAATGGATTTTTGGCGATTTTTTTAAAAAATTTGAGACCCGAGGAGACCAACACATTATCGCTAGGAAGCTGAACTAACTAAATCAACTCGAAAACATCAAACCATGTGAAATTTCGTAACAATATATCCAATAATTCACAAGATACCGAATTATTTCCAAAAAAAAAGTTTCTAAACCACAGTGCTACGATGGCAGCCAAACTTGCCGTATTTAATGGCCTATGATTGAAACGAAATTTAGAGTATTTAATATTATACGATTTTAGTTAAACTTTGACAATACAAGTACATGTAAAGATTAAACCTAAATCTATACTATTTGAAGACCTAGAATTGGACTATTTAAAGCTAAACTTGTTTATGTATAGGCCTATGATTAAGACTAAATTTAGACAATTTTAAAGACTTCGATTGAGGTTCAACTTTTACTATAGAAAGTCAAACGATTGCTTAAATATACTGAAATTTGATTATATTAATACCTATGATTGAGCCTAAAATTCGAATATATAAATCTTTTTAATTGAAGTAAAAGATGAAATATTTAAAGACTTGCGGTTAGTCTTTGCATGAAGCCATCGAAAGAACTAAGAGTGAGTCTACAATTGGACTACATAAATACCCACAATCGAAATAAAATTTGGACTATTTAAAAAACTGCGTTAGAAGCTAAAATTGTACTACATAATTATCTAGGATTGAAGTAAAAATTTTACTATTTAAAGAACTACGTTTGTGGCTGAAATTGAGGATATGAATGAATCCATAGTGAAGCTATTAACAGCCTACGATTGAGAATAAAAATGTCCGATATATAGGCTTACTATTGAGGTTTTATTTGATATATGAAGATCTCGATTGAGACGAAAAATGGACTAGTAAACCAATGAATTATTTGATTTGTTTAAGATAATGAAAATCATAAAATCTTTCCATCTATTCAAATTTAAATGTTTTGGTTTGTTGCTGATTAGGCAGAATATCATGTGTAATTCTAAAAGAAAGGATAAGATCGGACTCTGATGATTTTCATTATCTTAAAGAAATCAAATAATTCACTGGTGTTTACTCACTTTTGAGGCTATGATTGAAAGGCTATTAAAAGACTATGATTGATGATGAAATTGAACTGTAAATAGACTTACGATTGAGGTTAGAGTTGGACTAAATAAAAACCTTCGATTAATTTTAGAGTAGTACAATATAAAGACCTATTTTGCGTGTTTTTTTTAAATCCAAGTTTTACTAATTAGTTATTTTTCATTAGTTTTTCAATAAAATCGTATCATAATTATTGTTTTTTTTACACCAAACCCGACAACAATGCCCTGAGGCACTCTTCACCTTTTTGCACCTGGTTCCTAAACTTAATTTGCAAATTAGTTTATGATGGCTGTTAGGGTCATAATTACCCTAAAAAATTTATTCGACAACTCTTTTTTTATCTTTTTAAAGTTTGCGCGTTAGATGGTTAAACTATTGAAGCTAAACATTTAATTTGGGCTATTTGAAGACCTACGATTGAAGATAAACTTCCACTATTTATATTAAACTAGGATTTTTAAAATACCAGCGCGTGATGAACAAATTGCACAATTTAAATACCAACTTGAGAAGAAGTACTTTGGTCTTTAAGGGTTAACTATTAAAGATAATATGGAACTATTTAAAGACTAAATATTGGTCCTATGTTTAAATGACAATTTCACAATTTGCAAAACGATTTTTTTTTAAATTTTTCAATTTATATATAAATAATTCTCAAAATCCTAATTTTTCTAAAAATCAAAATTTAATTAATAATAATTTTTCAAAAAAATTTCTAATAGTCTGCAATTTCAAAAATAATTATGAAAAATAAGATTTCTAAAAATTCACCAATTTAAAAAATTTCAAATTGTGAATTTCACAATTTAAATTGAAAAAAACTTTCACAATGCTGTTAATTTCGACCCAATTCAGCGCTGCATTATTTGATATTCTTTCTAAAATTGTTAAAAACTAATAAAAAAAATTTTATAATATGTAATTAAAAGAGAAAGCTTGGTAAAAGTCATTAAGATCAAAAAAAAAATAAATTTGGGTATTTTGATTATGTGAACTGTACGGCACTAGTGAATATATTTTTCCATACGGAATGCAGTAATTCGAACCCAGAAATAGCATTGCTACTCTCTCAACTGTGTTTCACATTTAATAAAGTCTTATTTTATATTTAAAATTTCAAACTTATTTCGATTTTAGATTACAAACACTTAAAACATCCTTTCACTCTTTTAATTTTAATCCTAAATACTCACATGCATTGAATATTTGATTTTTAAATGTATTTCTAGGAAAACAAAGAAAAAAAAAACACTAATACTCACTTTGATTCACAATCGGTCGATATAAAATTTTATAGCCCTGAATTATGCCACCATGAAATTGCAGTGGTGGCTCCAACCATGATATTTTTAGACTCTGTGACGATAATGCAGTACAGTTGACATGTTGCGGTGCTGCTTCCGGCACTATTATGTTGTTGTTGTAGTTTTTTACCCCAAACAGACACAATAAACATTTTAATAGTTAAATGGAGGAAGAGAGAAAGAAAAGGGATACAAAAATTAGTAAAACATGATTTTTTTCATTTACTATTGCGTAAGAAGTGTATGATGATGGCGGGGATGCTTTTAGCCACATAATAAAAAGTAAAACTATAAAAAAAAGTTTAAAGTAAATTCCTATGGTTGAATACTTATTTATGTAAGTGTGTCTGTTTATAGAATTCAGTGAATAAAAAATGTACTACAACAATTTTAATACCTAAAACAGAGACTATTTTTTATTGTTTTTGAACAGTGATTTGGTATGTTCGTTTTTTAGAACGCTCGTTCTTGCAGATTGTTTAGAGTTTTAGACTTAAATCAATGACATTTATCATGGGTGCATATATATATGGATATTGGACCTAAATAACGATTAAATCAAAAGTAAATTAAACATATGTTCATCACCTTTTTTATTACTTCAAATACAAAGTTTAATAAAAACAAGTAAGAAAGTATAGTCCGTCAAGCCAGTCCAATCGCCATAAAATTAGGTGGCATGACTTCTGTATATATGAAACCTATTTGTGTTGAATTTGATTGGAATATCCACATTATTAAGAAATCTATACGCATTAAAGTGATTTTCGGAAGTGGGTATATATGACAGCTATGACTAATTGTGAACCGATCATCACAAAATTTGGTGAGGCGAGTTCGGCTTATATAAAACTTATTCTTGCTGAATTCCGTTTGGATATCTATATAATTAAGATATTTATGAGAGCTTAACTATTTTCAGATAGGGCAATCGTATGGGGCCTAGGAGAAATAATGGACCGATTCTAACCAAATTCAACATGCTTCGTTCTTTCGGCAATAGAAGAGCTTGTACCAAATTTTGTTGAATTATTTTTGAAATTGCGACTTGTAGTTTGATTACAAGGTTTACATGGACGGACAGACAGGCGGACGGACATTGCTTAATCGACTCAGAAAGTGATACTGAGATTGGTATACTTTAAGATTGGTGTTGGGACAATATTTTTGCACGTTACAAATATCAGCACTAACCTAATATACCCCACTATGGTCGGGTATAAAAATTTGTAGTGTACAGGTCTAACTTTGCCGATTTAACCCCAGATATAATTGGGTTAATAATGTGTTGGAAATTTAAAAGTACAAAATTAGCAAGCGAAAGAAACAACCTGCTATTAAATATTAGAAAACAGACTACAAAATGTATTTTTAAGAAATCATTTTAACAAATTTGTGACCAAAAACTAAATTTCAAAAACTAAATAGGTACAACAGTTGAAGTTTGCATTTTTAATTTTCATTTATTTTTTATTGGAATCCTAAACAATGTTTATAATTTGTTGATACTTTGTTTTAATAAAAATGTTAAAAATATAAAATTTGGGATTTGAGATGTGCTTGAAATTTTATAATGTTTTTGTTATTAAATTATAAAGCGTGTTAGAAAAGTTTTATATTTAAATATCCCTAGGTAAATGGAGTTATTTTTTTTAAATACATATTGATTGTTATGTGGACCAGTAACCTGAAATTTCAAATAATATGTGCAACCTTTAAACGTGGTCCGATTTTGCTCAAATTTTCAGCATTTGGTTTTAAGACTACGAGAACAATTTTAGTCTTTGTGGCCATTAAAAATTCAAAATCGACCTTATTACTCCATTAAGTATCAACATATCGAACAGTAAAAATAAAAATTTTAAAAAAATGTTTATATGTGAAAAAGGTGGAATTTCTGAAAAATTTTGGCATGAATGTTAAGTCTCAACTTTTAGCTAATAAAAAACTATATCCTGACGTGACCATCCCCGTCCCCCTCATTGCCAGGTGCAAATTTCTGCAATTACATTAAATTAAAAAAGGTGTCTAAAAATATACATTTTTTAAATTAATTTTTAAAAATAGTAATAAAAATAAAATTAAAATAATAAACATGAGGAATTATTGCTAACATATGTAACTGTTTCATAAATCACAAAAACCATGATTTACATGCAAATGCGGGACATCACATGTGTGTAAACTTAACTGTTCGAAATTTGGAACTGAAAACGAAAAATCGGAAAATTTTTTTGACCAGATATTTTCCTAAAAAAGTTTTTTTTTAAAAAATAAACAAAAATTTTATTTCGGAGCATAATGGGTTAATGGAGCATACTAAGCTCAGAAATATCTATATCACTTTCAGTTTAGTTCTTGGCAAGAGCTTACAATGAACTTTAATTACTCTAGCCAATACTAGATAAATTAAATATCATTTGTTTTTTAATTTGTATTGAAAATGTCATGAATTTGGATTTAAAGTACAAGTGATTGAATTACAATTATTGTTGTAACATAAATTTAGTTAAGGGATTGATTCATAACTTTATCTTGATAGTTTTGTATCCATATTCCAATCCATATTCAAACCACTGTGCAGCAGTATAAATATGCTATAAACTCAAACACATAAAGCTAGACACACTAACATACTGATAAACGTAACACGCTAAAAGCATTTTTAATGTTGTTGTTATTAAGATAACAATTTGTACAGCTGTTACCTGTTCATTCAACAGACACTGTCTGCCAACATTCTTGGTTTTCTTAATTTTTTTATTTTTATTTTTTCAACTTATTTCTATATTTTCTTTATATTTTTTTGTTATTATTATTATTATTATTTTGCACTAGTTAGTTAAAGCATAAGTACTGCTACTTACCACCCTCAGCTGTGGTACCAAAGATGGGTGTGCTCCAGGGTCCGGAGCCAAAACTATTTAAGGCGCGCACCGTCACCGCATATCTGGTGTATTTGCGCAATCCACGTATTGTGGCCTTAGTCGTGGCCCAGCCACTTACAATCACCGACTTGAGTGAATTATTGACAACACTAATGTAGTTGATATTCTGCTTCTCCTCGCTGCAGTTGACGGTGTAGCCAATAAGTTCACCATTCCATGATTCGCGGGGTGGTATCTGGGAATAGCATAAATTATAAAGGAAAATAAGTGAAAAGGCAGTAAAGAAGGTTACGATTAGAGGAGTGGCATAGTAGATGAATATAAAGGTGATTCTTTTTTAAGGAAACTAAGACGAAGTAGTTACAGAGATTGTACTTGTCTGAAGTGAATGAATGATGTTTCTTAACACTTGTTTTTTTCTATAAAAGTTTTAATGTTTTTTTCTTTTAGGTTGTGTTTTCCTTGCTTATTTTTCTTTCTCGTTCATAAGGTAAATGAGTTTTTCCATTTCATGTGGTAACTAAATAAATTATTCAGGTTTTTATTTGGTTTTTAGGTTGTTTATAACGGCACTGTTTGCTTTCTTCACTCATTCAGTTATTTATACATTACATTTGGTGTAATTTTTTCTCAAGTAAAAAGTTGCTAATGCCTTTTGCAAAATTTCACACTAATTAGTGTTTGAGGTTTTTGTTGTAGTTATTTTTTTTAAATTTCTGGGAATTTTCTACAGTTGTGTGCTTATTGGAATTCATTAATAATTAAGTACTCCTAAATACCTCAATTAGCTAGCTGTCGATATTTTTTGTATTAGACTAAAACAACATTGTGTGGAAGAAAAAAAAACTTTACATAAAATTGTAAATTTTATAACACCGTGCAACGGTACAGGCTCTATATAAGAATTCTGCATTCTCAGGTTTTCATATCGTGATCGTTTGTCCTTTTTAAAGGACTTTTAAATTTCATATATAATATTTTGTTATATCTTTCATTATATTTTTACTTGCCCCACTGTGCCGTTTTGGTATCAAATTAAAGAAAAGGGTTTGGCTATTTCGGTACAGTTATTTACTTTAATTTGACATCCACTGGGCAATTCCACGAGAATTCACGTTAATCGGTTAACCAATTAATTTTGGTCGGTTAACTGTTCGAATAATTCCAAATTGCCGATTTTCAAATAAAGAATAAACCGATTAATTTGTGTCGGTTAACCGATTAACCGAAATTTCTTTTTTTTCACTTTAATATAATTTTTTTGTTTTTAATTTTCCATTTTAATTCAAATACAAATGTCAAAGTAAAATTACATATTTTTTCGAACATTCAAGAAATATGTTTAGTGAGTATTATAATAACTGATATATTTAATTTACATGTAATTGTCGGATGAGAACATAATAATAGACGAAACTGGAGACACTACTGAAAGTAGTATTTAAAAGTATTTAAAATCTAAAAAGTCCATAAAGGACTCCAATGGTATAATGGAGGATTTTATATGCTTAGAAAAAACTAAAAAAATTACTGACAAATTGGATATTCTTTATCTTGTATTACTTTCGATTTCTCCAACATCTACAATCAGCGTGAGAGTTTTTTCCAAGTCGAGTTTTATTAAAACTAAAGAAAATTATTTACTTTTTGGTTGAATTGTTATGTTATGTTTTGTTTATTTTTTATGTTTTTGTTCTTTTTATTAATAAAATACTTCAATAAGTACACAAAATTCGTGATTTAGTTTCGTTTAACATTTAAATATAAATTATTCGGTTAATCGAATAATTTAAAATTAACCGATTATTAACCGATTAAATCTAAACCCCGATTAATTATTTGCTCGATTAACCGATTAAACCAGAAACCTAATTAATTGAATACCCTAATACCTATATTTACAGAATATATATTGTTTTATTATAAGAGAAAAATCTGTCACGTACGATATTGCATTTTATTTATTATAAAATCATCCAAAGATTGTTTTTATTTAAATATGGCGGATTGTAAAGGAAAAATATTTCGTTCAGTGTAAGAAAACATAACGCCTCTCACGATTCGAATATTTTCGCATATTTCTACATGTACCTCAAAATGAGTTCCGTTTTATGTCACGTACTATATACCCTTATTTCGCACAATATTTTGAACAACAATATTTCGAATGAACTTTTTATTATTTTAAAATATAGTACCCTCTGAATGAAACATAAAGACCAAATTATTTTTCAGATCTATAGGCGTACGAATGTTACACTAGGCCAAGTGAATAGTTGAAATTCACATATCTCTTCCTTTGAAAATGTAAGGTCGTTTTAAAGTAAAAAATATCGCGAGATGAAAAACTGGAAATGCAGTTTGGCTATATGAAGTTTGTAGTTTGAAACGTATAGGTATGAATTTTATCATGTGTTAAAGAATTTTTCAATTTACGTCGTTGCAAATGACTTTGAAATATATATCATTGGATATCCATATCGTATATATTAATGACTTAGTAATCCAGATATAGATCAAAAATAGCACCAACAATCGAGATGTCCTGGTTCCTCCATATATCTGAGCCATTTGTAAGCCGATTTTCTCGAACAGAGACTATAACGGATATATTGATGTATGAATCACATATGTAAGTTATTTGAGGGCTACGGAAAGTTGATTTCAACATACAGACAGCCAGACTGACATATAACGGTTCAGAATATATATGGGGCATTTCATGTCAAGTGAACCAACTTTTGAAATCGATGTCTTCCGATCGGGATGAAATTTGCACCAAGGTTAGCTCTATTGGATAGTAACTCAGACACAATTTTTCAACAACATCGGTCGAGAACTCTCTGAGTTATAGGGGGTAAAATTTTGACAATTTGGTCAAACAGGGGTTTTTTCTTATCCATGTAACTTATTACCTATTGTTCTTAGCAAAATGTGTCCCAAATAGTATAGATAGCTATTTCTTCGATCTTTCGAAAAAAAATATTTAAAAAAAAAAATAAAAAATTTTTAATATTTTTTTTCCGAAATCAAAAACTTTTTTTTAAAATACGTCCTTTTTTTTTTTTTTTTTTTTTTCTTAAAATAAAGTTTAGATATTTTCCTTGAACACCTACTTGGTCGCTTAGTGGGATGCGAGTGAGATATCTATCAAAATAAATATTTTGTAACTCAAAACATAAAATTTTTGACTTTTTTTGCAAAATCAAAAACTTTGTTGACTTTTTTTTTTCAAAATGGACCCTTTTTTAATCTTTTTTTTTAGGTCAAACAAAAGCTTAGATATTATCCTTGAAGACCCTTTTGGTCGCTTAGTGGGATGCGAGTGGGATATCTATCAAAATAAATATTTTTTAACTCAAGGTCCCACTAAGGGACCTAAAATATCTTAAAGGAATGGACCTAAGCTTTCTTTTGACTAAAAAAAAATTTTTAGGACGTATTTTAAAAAAAAGTCAAAAAAGTTTTTGATTTCGGAAAAAAAATATTAAAAATTTTTTATTTTTTTTTTTAAATATTTTTTTTCGAAAGATCGAAGAAATAGCTATCTATACTATTTGGGACACATTTTGCTAAGAACAATAGGTAATAAGTTACATGGATAAGAAAAAACCCCTGTTTGACCAAATTGTCAAAATGTTACCCCCTATAACTCAGAGAGTTCTCGACCGATGTTGTTGAAAAATTGTGTCTGAGTTACTATCCAATAGAGCTAACCTTGGTGCAAATTTCATCCCGATCGGAAGACATCGATTTCAAAAGTTGGTTCACTTGACATGAAATGCCCCATATACTTTGTGGTGTCACCAAAGAAAATTGTAGAAATTGCAAACGGAATGATAAACTTATATATGCCCTTGCAACCCATGGTGAAGGGTATAAAAAAATAAACAAATTGTATATAATTAATTTCAGGACCCTATTTGGAAACATTGGCCAATAATGGTTATTGAATACATAAAACAAATTTGTGATGAATTTTATTTGTCGGTTCATATAAAATATGTACTTACTTATGCCTGTTAATATGGTTTACGGAATTGAGCCTAGGATGTTATACTAATCCTTGGGTATGATTTTTTAAACGAAATCCTTCGGTATGAATTCTGCATACCTGAAACTAATTTGAGTTAAATAAAAGTATTTTTAAAAGCTGTCCTTTATGTAACCTATGACTAGTTATGGGTACGAAGATTTTTACATATCGTTACCTTAATATAGAAAAAATACAAAAAAAAACTAGTGTATTTTTTAAGTCGAGATATTTTGGCGGACTATTTATCGAAATAAATGCAAATCTGGGCTTACGAAAAACACGAGTTAGGGCGTTTCTATATGAAGGTAACAATATATAAGGATTACTTATGTCGAATTTTAACCTGATAAAGATATTTAAGTATAAGAGATTTGTAGGTATTTTAGTGATTTTCGGAAATAGACTTTATGATAGGCTATGGTCAAATATGAACCGATCAAAACCAAATTTCACTTGATGCAGTTGAGTGCAGCCTGTGTATTGAAGGAACATTTTTTATAATAAATAATCCCAAACACACAATTAAAAACAGGCAAACATTACATACTCAAATTATGTAATTAATTGTTTGCCTAAACTCGTGATTAAATTTACCCATTTTCTGCAATTTCACATGAAAACTTACTCACTCTATACCTATTTCCTAAATGCATTATTTTACTTTTCTTATATCCTTTAAATTCTTTTTCAATTGTTATAAATATCACTAAAAACTTTCAACATAAACATCAATACACACTTTACTATAATTGTATTACAAAAAAGTAACAGCCAAACTTTAATTTCACTATACATTTAACAAAAACACTTTCTGTTACTGTGTTATATTTAACTGCACTATAGTACTCGTTCTCCATAAAAACACCATTTTAAAATTAAACCATAAAGTTTCAGGTGACATCTTTTGCAAATGCAATAAATGTCAATTGCAAATGTATTTCATTTAAACGGTTTTATTTGATTCAAAAAGAATACAAAAAAACACACAACGTAAATTACCTGCCAAGTGACAATCAATTCACTTTCACCTCCGGTTTGTACTTGAACATTGGAGGGTGCTTCGGTGGGTGCTTCTTCTTGTGTCCTCAGCACAATTGGTTCGGTGTATGGACTGCGTTCGATTTCATTAATGGCCTGCATGCGAACCAAGAATGTTGTGGCCGGTGTCAAACCCGCAACGATGGCACTTTCACGTAAGTCACTGTCATAACTGAGTGATAAAATCGAAAGAAAAAATGTAAAAAGAAATGCAAGCGATAAAATTTTATAAATATTTATAAGGAGTCATACAAATGTTAAATAATATCAACGTAAAGGGGTTAATTGATAATTTGTTTAATAGGTTTATTCAATTAAAAATTGTTAACCAAAGTATATTTAATAAAATTACTAAGAATGGAGTATATGTATATGGAGATTTTTTAAACTTTATTCAGCTTTAAATTTGTATGAGATTAAAAATAATTACTCTCTCCAATTTTATGGCTGACACGACAACAAAATACATCGATTTACATACATGTATTTTGTTGCTTCAACATTTTTATCGTATATCTCTAACGAACATTCAAAAATCACGGGTCAGGAGTTTGAAGAATATCACTTTAATCTTATTATAGATCACCTATTTTAAATATAGAAAATTCAACTTCAGATTTCTTAAATAACCTATAATCACATTTGTAAAACAAACTTGACCGATAACACAGGTCAACAGCAAAAAAAGGCTTCACAAAAAGCCATATATATTTCATGGCTACCTATGTACAAAAATGGTAAGATTTTTTTTAAATTTTAAGTAAAACAAGTAAGAGATCTATATTCTGCTGTGCCGAATCTTATATACCCTTCACCAAATTATACTTCAAAATAAAAATTTTAAATATTTTTGGTAAACAAAATTTATTTTTTTTGTAGTTTTTTCATTTATTGAAAAAAAAAATTTTTTTTGAATTGTTTTTTTTTAAATTTTCAAATTTTTTTTTTTAATTTTTCAAATTAAAAATAAATTAAATTTAAAATAAAATTTTTTTTTTTTAATTTTTTTTTTGTGAAAAAAAATTAGGGTTAAAAAATATTTTTTCCGATTTTGACCCATTGTAGGTCCAACTTACTAAGGTCTTATATACGTCGTTGCAAAGGACTTTGAAATATCTATCATAAGATATCCATATTGTCTATAGTTAATGACTTAGTAATCCAGATATAGGTCAAAAATCGAGGTTGTCCTGGTTTTTTCCTCATATCTCAGACATTTGTGGGCCTATTTTGCTGATTTTAAACAGCAAACTTCTCGAAAGCATGTCTGATAGAATTATTGAAGATTTGGATCCCGAAGATATCAGGGGTCTTCAGAAAATTGATTTCAACAGACAGATAGACGGACATGGCTTAATCGATCATTTTCACAAAAATGAAATTGCCACTTTGAGTGGCAATTTTACATGTGTTTTGTTATTTTAAGTTTATTTATGTGGAGAAACATCTAAAAAATTCACAATTTTACTTAAAAATTAAAAAAAAAACACTTCATTAAATTAAAATTTGGACCATATTTGTACTACTGGAACCACAATATATAATAATCGATCATTTATCCTTTGATTAATTTCAATTATTTGTTTCTACAATATATATTTAGCATTATCAATTTACCCTCATTTACACTTTCGCCCTTCCTCAATTACCTTTTACTGATACTTGTCGATGGTAGTGTTACATTGATAATATTCTGACCATTCCAATCGCTGCCAGCCATACCGAGTGCAGTATGTGATTGCAAATACTTCAGTGGTTGATATTGTACCAAATACGATAACACCGGTGAATTGCCGTCGAATGGACGACGCCAAGAAAGCTTAACGGTGCGAGAACCCACTTCAAAAATCTCTAGATTTGAGGGAGTATCAGGACGCTCCTGTACTGCCAGATAAATGATATGCTCTGCTCGCCCATAGGGATTCTCGGCAATACACTTGTAAATACCCGAATCATGACGATCCGAACGTGAGATGGTCATCTGAGAGTCGACGCCCTTTTCGGTTTTCATTTCCGCAATACTAAAACGGAAATTATTCAAATCAATGCGTGCATTGTTGTGTGTCCAAGCGATACTAATGGGTTCATCACCTTTGGCGTGACAGTCGAGTGTGACAGCATCATTTCGTCGCGACGAGATATTTCGTGATGTTTGCTCAAAACGTGCGGGTTCTATGCAACAGAATGGAAAAACAGAACAAAGGAATTAACTATAATGTTGGTTGAGTACGTAATCATATGTATGTATGTGATTGTGTTTGTGTGTGAGTATAACAATAGATAAGTGAATTTTGTTGTTTAATTAAAAGTAAAATTTACCTTTACATACATAAGCTTTGTGTGACATGTGTCCCAGTTTGCGTGCTTGTGTACTTGTGTCATATTACAATAAAATCATAAACTTACCATTGACATTGATGCGTATTATTTTCTTAAGACCTGGTCCAATATCATTTGTGGCTTGACACATGTAGTAACCCTCATCAATGTCGGTGGCAAGGTTAAGTACCAACGAATGGTTACGCATATTTAAAGGTTTGAAATCCTTATTTAGTTTACCTACAAATATATTAAAAAGGCAATTTTTTAGAACAATTAAAAACTCTTCAGCTTAACAAGAGAAGTGAAAAAGGGTTATAAAATATTTATACTATAATTTGTTTTCGTTTACAAAGATTTCTTTTTTGTACAATCTTATGCTGTTACAATCTTATGCTAAGGGTACGTTCACATTACTGTTGCCAAATGTCCCGCTTTTAGTTCCGAGCGCGAATCCTGATTTCCATATCCATTTCCAATCTATAAATTTATTAAAGACTAGCCAAGTTAAAAAATTCTTGTGTTCAATTTGTGAGAAGCGGTTTGAAAATAGTAAAAATAGTTTAAAAAAACGTATTGTTGAATGATAATTTTTATTCATATAGGACATAGAAACGCTTATTGGCCAAGTTATTAGCTAATTTAGATATTTTGAGTTTTTGTGTAAAAAATCGATTTTTGGTCAGAAATATGAGTGATCAGAGATCGAGCTATTTTTCTTGATTAAACGCTTATTGGTCAAATCATTAGCGAATTTAGATATTTTGAGTTTTTATATAAAAAATCGATTTTTGGTCAGAAATATGAGTGAACACAGATCGCGCCTTTTCTTGATTAAACGCTTATTGGCCAAGTTATTGGCGAATTTAGATATTTTGAGTTTTTATATAAAAAATCGATTTTGGTCAGAAATTTAGATATTTTGAGTTTTTATATAAAAAATAGATTTTTGGTCAGAAATATGAGTGATCACAGATCGAGCTCTTTTTCTTTATTAAACGCTTATTGGCAAAGTTATTAGCGATTGTAGATATTTTTAGTTTTTATATAAAAAAATCGATTTTTGTTAAGAAATATGAGTGATCATAGATCGAGCCCCTTTTCTTGATTAAACGCTTATTGGTCAAATTATATAGCGAATTTAGATATTTTGAGTTTTTATGTAAAAAATTTATTTTTGGTGAGAAATATGGGTGATCACAGTTCGAGCCCCTTTTCTTGATTAAAAGCTTATTGTTCAAGTTATTAGCGAATTTAGATATTTTGAGTTTTTATACAAAAAAATATATTTTTGGTCAGAAATATGAGTGATCACAGATGGAGCTCTTTTTTTATTAAACGCTTATTGGCCAGTTATTAGCAAATTCATATATTAAGAGTTTTTATGTAAACAATCGATTTTTGTTGAGAAATATGAGTAATCACAGATCGTGCTCCTATAATAAAAAATCGGAATCGTATTTTGGTCAGAAATATGAGTGATCACAGATCGAGCTCCTTTTCTTGATTAAACGCTTATTGGCCACGTTATTAGCGAATTTAGATATTTTGAGTTTTCATATAAAAAATCGATTTTATTTATTAGCCAATTTAGATATTTTGCGTTTTTATATAAAAAATCGTTTTTTGGTCAGAAATATGAGTGATCACAGATCGAGCCCCTTTCCTTGATTAAACGCTTATTGGCCAAGTTATTAGCGAATTTAGATATTTTGAGATTTTATATAAAAAATCGATTTTTGGTCAGAAATATGAGTGATCACAGATCCAACTCCTTTTCTTGATTAAACGCTTATTGGCCAAGTTATTAGCGAATTTAGATATTTTGAGTTTTTATATAAAAAATCGATTTTTGGTCAGAAATATGAGTGATCACAGATCGAGATATTTTGGGTTTTTATGTAAAAAATCGATTTTTGGTCAGAAATATTGGTCAAATTATTAGCAATTTAGATATTTTGAGTTTTTATATAAAAAATCGATTTTTGTTAAGAAATATGAGTGATCACAGATGGTCCAACGCTTATTATCCAAGTTATTGGCGAATTTAGATATTTTGAGTTTTTATATAAAAAATCGATATTTGTTAAGAAATATGAGTGATCACAGATCGAGCTCTTTTTCTTGATTAAACGCTTATTGGCGAAGTGATCGAATTTTGGTCTAAAATATGATTGATTGATTTAGATATATCGAAAAAAAAATTGGCGTGGTCAATTTTTCTTTCAGTAAAAACTTAAACAAAAAATTAGCCAAATCGATGTATCCGTTTTCCGATTTTATATAAATCGAAAAAGTAAAAACATAAGTTGGGCTATGAACAACTTTTAAAAAAAAAATTTGTCTAAATCGGTACGGCCAACGAACATTTGATTTTTATTTAGATTATTTGGTTTTTATGGATTTTGGTTTCTTCATTACAAAATTTAATTTCGTAATGAGAATATCTCGTAAAATATAAAGCTTTGTTCAGACGGGTTTCAAGTCTAACAATATTGTCTGACCTAGCATTGTGCTGATAATGACCAGACATTGTAGCACAATCTGACAGCAACTTTATCTGTCAACATTGTCAGGCAAGAAATTGTCAGATCACACGGATGTCAGCATTGGCAGAGTTTATATAATAAGTGGACCCATTATTTGTTGGTCTATGTCTTTTATATTTCGATGTGTTACCAACGGAATTACAAAATCAATATACATACCCCCATCTTTTTTGATGGTGTATATAAGAAAGCAAACTTTAAAAAGCTAAAAAAAAGTTGTCGAATAATTTTTTTTAGAAAAGCCATCAGAAACAAATTTACAAATTAAGTTTAGGAACCAGGTGCAAAAAGGTGAAGAACGCCTCAAGGCATTGTTGCCGGTTTTGGTGTAAAAAAAAAACAATAATTATGATACGATTTTATTTAAAAACTAATAAAAAATATTTCGAATAGAAGAGTAAAACTTTGATTAAAAAATAAGGACACACAAAATTTCAATTGCTAAAACTTTGACATCACTCACAAAACAGCTGACAGAACAAAAACTAAAAGTCAGAATGGATTTCGACCTTCGAGGGAAATATTAACAAATCTGTAGCTAAAGTCACAAATAAATTTAAAAACAAATATTGTTACATTTTGAGATAATTAGTGGTTTGTAATGCATGCCTTGAGGAACTCTAGCAGGTTAGAGGGTTAATTGATTATTATTAGTCTCTGCTTTTAAGTTTACAAAATATTTAGATTTCAATAAGCTCCAACCCGAAACTGCTGAACCACAACATAACACACTTATAATATGTTTAAATATTATGAAGACTAACTGTTCGTTTAATACAATAATTAATATATAAATAGATATACATACCTATATACCAATTATACATTTTCCAAAACAATTTTATCCAGCACATACATACATATTGCTTTTGTATAATTAGTTTTTGTAAATAAAAAATTAACAGCTTTCAAACTAATCAATTAACCTTATTTTCTTTCTTTTTGTAACCACCATCAAAAAATATATGGGGTATATTGATTTTGTCATTCAGTTTGTAACACATCGAAATATTCTTCACAAACCCCCACATCGATATATACTCGGAAATTATACTGCAAAGTATGGCGAAAATCGAGCAACATTTGTCCCTAGTCCCCATACAAGGCCCCCTCAGAAAATTACTTGAACTTTCATAAATGTCTAATTAATATCATGATGAAAGTGGACATAAACAAGTTTTATAAGAATCTAAATCTTTCTACTAACTTTTGTGAGGATCGGTCCATAATTGACCCTACCCCCCATATAACCACGATATTGGTAACATATTTTAATCCCAATAAATAAATTATATTTTTTATTATATTAACATAAATTTCAACATGATTCATAAGATTTTATGAAATTAATCACTCTACAAAATTCATACAGTTCGGACAACATAATTGATTCAAGTTCCTATATAAGGTCAAAACTACATATTGGTGGTATGTATACAAGATTCGGCACAGCCGAATATAACACTCATACTTGTTTTTTTGTGAGTTTGTTTTTATTTATTTTTTGATTTCTTTCTTTACTTCTTTTAATACTCAGAATTCACTAATAAATCCCTTTCAGTTTGTAACGCTTCTCTTGCGAACTAAGTTGGAAAAATAAACAAAATAAAAGTATTTCATTGAAATGAACATCCTTTTTTTGCACGTTTTGTTTCAAAAAAATACCGTCAGGAAAAACCAAGAACCAAAAGAATATCAAACTTTAATGAACTCGCTTTTAGAGATTACCAGCACTTTTACGTCTGCCACTTGCTGTTTGGTTGGCTGACTGAATGGCTGTGTGTACATAGGACTCAACTACAGACAAATGATACTGAATGTATTTAAACAAAATATTTAATGCCCACGTTGATGTATTTATGTGTGGATGGATGTGTGTATGTATGTATTTATTTCTTTTAACAAATACCTAAATTTTTCTTACAGTTTTGTATTTGTATTTTATATTCTATTCTATTCAATACGTGTATAAACCTGTGCAGTACTTAATTTACTAGACTATACTCTCGATTTTATATAAATTGAAAACAGGGATTTAAAAGAAACATTTCATTTAGTGCTTAAATGAAGCTGTAGAGATGGATGATTTACGAATCTATTCGTACATCAACATCATTATGAAATCATCTCTGGCAATAAGTAGAAGAGTTATTTTAGGTGCGCGGCTACATATACAAAATAAAATTTTTCAGAATGGCTCCTCGTAGAAAACATCTTTTTATATATAACCTTGAAAAGCTGTTATCTTTTTAAGTTTTCACTAAAAATCCTACAGCCTAACTATAAAGGAAATTTTAAAGTATTTTTTTTTAAAGTCGACTTTATTTCAAAAAGGAACTTTGGTTTTTTCGTACCATAAGAAAGCTTTCAAAACTTTTTCCAACTCATACATTGAAATCAATGAAAATATTTTTAATGAATGTAAATAAATTTCAAAAAATTAAAAAAAAAAACAAAATGTACATAAGAGTTCAAAACAGTAATAACACAACTTTTTAAATTATATTTGAAATTTGTTTTATGGTACGAAATTTAAAATAATAGTCAACTTTATGGACTTAAAATCGACTTTAAGGCTTTTGTGGTTAGGCTGCCATTTTTCAGCAGTTTGTGTTTATGGATTAAAAATTCTCATTTTTCAGTTCAATACCAACAGACTTTTATTGAACTGAGTTTTTTTTAGTACTGCAGAAACTAGACAATTTTGCGATTAATATTTGGTATTAAAATTGCAAAAACATTTAATGGTCTGGACTATTAACCGCGTGGGGCAAAACTTCCCAATCACTTCATTCTAAATACTTTTTAACAGGTATTGCAACTTGTGGCCGTGCATTGTCTTGATGGAATATTGCGGTTTCATGTCTGGTCGCATATTCTGTGCATTTTTCGTCCAATGCTCGCTTTAAACGAATCAGTTTCGTTCGATACAGGTCCCTGTGATGGTCTGGTCAGCAGCTCATAATATAAAGGACCCTTTTGCTCCCACCAAATACAGATTATCACCTTAGCGCCATGGATATTTTGGCTTTGTTGTCTATTCACATATAATGTCTTACTCTTCGGGTTATTGTAATGGATCTCGATATCGATCCAGGATAGGATATCGATTCTCACTTTAACGAAAATCCGATATAAAACAGCAAAACTGCTAACTGCCTTATATAATGAAAACTTACAAAATGATATGCTCAATATAACGAGATGTTGAGATAAACTCCATCAAACACGACCAAATCTTTAACATTATATCAAGCTATAAAGAATTAATCCAAAAAAAATCGTTTTTGGGAAAGAGGAAAAAACACATTCCAGTTAATGCAATTGCTTAGATATCTATATTAGAAAAAGGTAAGAAGTTTCCTGTCGAGCTGATCAACAAAAATTGCATTAAATTGCAGTAGAGCACAATCAATCACCTGATATTAATTTCAATGCGAACGAAGCTGGTCTTTAATTGAAAATGCTACCAGATAAAACGTTCACATCAAAGCAACTAGTGCCCCAGGAAGAAAGTTATCGAATTTAGAGTAACAATTATACTTTGCGCTAATGCATCTAGATGAAAGAAATTTAAACCTCCATTTCATATATCGAAATGGTAGAATAATTTTTAGAACCGAAATACACCTTCAAGTAACTCTCTCGCCATATTTGTGTTCACTGTGTAAAAACTACACAGAAAGAATTAAATTTCTGATTCAATCAAGAAATTCACCCAATCAGACAAAATATTGTTTGAATTAGGACCTATCACCAAATTTGTAAATTCAAACACAAAATTTTGCAAAAATTTAATTGAAAAAAAAAAACAATGGCCCATAATCATAGTCAGAAATAAAGAATACTTTAAGAGAATTAAACTCGACTTTACTCTAGAGTGGACTTTAGGTCTATCATAGACAAGTTAAAGTATACTTCTGACGTTGAAGTCGACTTTAAATATAAAACTAGCTGAAGCTGTTATTACCTCGTTTAACAACAGCATCAGCTGTTCTTCACCAAGTAAAACAGTTCGGCAGAAAGTAAAAAATGTTTAAGTTACAAGATATTGGTAGAGATTTTGCAATTATTGAACAGTTATCAATAAAATTAGTACCAAAATATTCTAATTATGATATTCATCTTATATATTTTATTTTTCCACAACAAACTTCTTTTTTTCTTTAGTTGTCCCGGTTACTTTTATTGTTTACCTTTTTTGTTTTTTTTTTTAATTTAGTATGACAGCTGTTCAGCGTTGCCACTTGTCTGTATTTTGTAGTATTTTGTATGAAAACATTTTCTACATTTGCGGTGTCACCCAGTTAAAGTCGGTTCAATTTAAAACATTTTATTTTAAAGTTTTTTATTTCAAACAAATATTTGTTTAAAACAGACAAAAATTTCACTGATTCTGGTTTTCTGGAATTTCTTAGTGTTACTGATTCAGTGAATAGTTTGTCTGTTTCAAATAATATTTTTAAACAAAATTGGTATAGTAAAAAATAAAAAAAATAAAAAAAAATAAAAAACATTGTTAAAAATAAAAATGTCAGAAAATAAAAATAAGAAAAAACTACAAATAAAAAAGAAAATAAAAAAGTAAAAAAAAGAAAAACATTAAACAATGCTATTATCTGTTTATCAGACAATTCACATATTTTATTAAGCCTTTGACAAAACCAAAACTACTTATATATAAAATATTTCTAACCAAATGGGAATTATATCCTCACATCATAAAAACACACATGCAAACGAAATTACCCAATGTGACTAATATGCACATGATAACAACAAACATCCTTATTTACTTGCTTGTGTTGTTGCTTTATCCCAAGTGTTGTATTAAAATAAAAATCAAACAAAAACATTAATAGAATCTATAAAAATATTAATAGAAAATAAAATTAGTTTCAGACAGGCGATTGTTTGAAAATATTTTAGCAATAATTCTTTCTGTGTATATAAAAAATATGTTTTGCACGTGGAGACCTTTTTATAGGTTAAAACTTTTGGATATTGTATCCTGTTTTAGAAACGATATTTTATGAATCAATTCATAGGTCTAGTTCATTATGAAAGCACCGCTAAAAATATACACAGAGATATAACAGATGCTTCACAATTAAGATGTATGACTTAAGTTGAAGCTTCTGACCTCGATGTTATATTGAACTTTGATTAACTGGTTGCTGCTTTAACATAACTGATATTTCGTGACAACAGTTTTAGAGAATGTTTTCATTCTTTTAAATCAGGTATACAATTATTTAGAAATAGTTTAGTTTAGCTTAGAGTAAAAGAGAGAGGGCACAAGTACTATTTAAACAACTCTAACAAATGTTTACCTAGTGAATTCATTGAATTGAGAAAATAAACTCAGAAATGAAACTGAACAAGATGAGGATGTTGATGATGCTGACGGTACGAAGGAAACACACAAAATTACAAAAAATAAAAAAAATAAAAAATACACAGGTTTTTATTCAGTGCACTTACCTTGTCCTTTGAACCAGGTAATCGTGGGTATTGGATATCCTTCCGCTTCGCAATTTATTGATATTGTATTGCCCAGCATTATGGCTGTATCCATGGGTTCAAGATACCAACGTGGTGCAACTAAAAGAACGTGATTAAATAAAAATAAAACAAATTTTTTTATTATACTTATATTATTATTTTTTAGTTGTATTTACGAAATGTTTGCCATTTCTTGTTGTTATAAAGCAGTAGTTAGTAGTCATCACAGTAAGAATATTATACAAAGTATGAGTGTTTTGTAGGGACCATGGCAATTCAAAAGGGCTACAAACTGTGTATAACAAAAATTAACAAGATGAGCAAAAATTTTTCTGTATTTATTTGCTTCCTTCTTAGGTAAAATTTTACTAACAAAAAGTTATGGGATGTACAAATAAACTTTAATGCCGGATATCAATGGGAAAGAAAATGGTCATTATAAATAGCAGAGAATTTAAAGAGAAAGGGCATACAAAAGAGGCTACTTTAGTTGTTTAGAAATTGTACGGAAAAAGATGACACTGGAAAATAAAAAATTGTTTATTTATTACTACGATAATCTTAAATTATATTCTTGTGTTAATCTGAGGTGATTCAAATTTCTAAGTGATAATGTGTGGACATTAGGCTGTCCTCTATATTGAACTTTATAAAAAGGATGTTATAAAAAACTTGCTGATACCCAGCGTGTGCTAATGCACTAAAAATTCTTTATTAATAAATTAAATTTGTTGGAAATGGGATACCCTTGAAAGTACAAAAATCCATTGTCCACTTATTTTTTACATTAAGTTCGACTAAGTGCTAGCTTATTAGTTCCGGAGGTGCCGATTTTACCCATTTTTATCCCCTTGAAATTCGAATTTCCTAAAAATCCCTTCTTAGTGGAGGTACCTACATACAAAACTTCAAGACATACAAATTTTCAAAATTTCAAATTTGGGAAAAATGTTTGTGAGGGAAAATTCGAAAATCGGATTTACGAATGGAACTTTCTAATGAAACCGGTTTGGAGCTAATCGGTAGATAGATTAAACGAATACAATTAATACCGAAACAATTTGTTAGTTTTAAATTGTGTACCATGCTTTTGCTATTCAAAAAAGAAGAAAAATATCCTGCGATTTTAAATAAAATTGATACATTTCTTAAGACGTTAGTCCACTATGGGCAAGTTTCACCCATTTATATACCTTAAATGTACAGTGGTAACAAAATGACTCATTTCAAGCTTAAATTACTATAATTTTCCAGATATTTGAAATTAACTAATTACTTTCTATGGGATGTGCCACTCCCATTTATCCAGTCATGTTCATTTGCAGCCAATTTCACAATGGTACCGAAGAAAATCCCGCGAAGTTTTGCGGCTTTCACGATTATAGTTCACCAGATATTCCATAATAACTATTTAGTTTGTATGGGAGGTGCCACGCCCACTGAAAAGTAGCCTCTTGTTCCTTCCAGATATAGAGGAACTTACAGTAAAAATTTTAGGAGGATCTAATCAGTGGTTTTGCCAGCTATATCTCACAAACAAATTAATAAACAGACATACAATCATTTTTATAAATATAGATTATCTTATGGCAAAGTTGGTACAATTGTAGTTTTATACCAACCATCAAAAAAAGATGATTTTATCATTTCGACATCGAAATAGCAAATATTGGTCGTAGAACCAAAAAAGTAGTCATAAATATATTGATTATGCGGCAATCCTGATGCACAAATTAGTTCTAAGTACTCCAAAATTCTAGTGTAAGGTATGGCGAAAATCGGATAAAATTTTTCCTAGTCCCCATACAAGGCCTCTCTCAGAAAATGACTTGAACATTCATAATTATCTTATAATAATTAATATCGTGATGAAATTGAACATAAAAACGTTTTATTTCAAAATAAATCTTTATACCAACTATTGTGAGGATCGGTCCATAATTACGCGATATTGTCAAAAAATAATTTATACTCAAATATATTGATATTGATATAAATTTCGACATAAGTTGATTAATTTAAAAAAAATAATCACTCTATCAAATTCTGTACAGTTCGAACCATAGGTGATTCAAGTCCCCATAGAATGCCAAAACGGCATATTGATGACTGCATATATATTTAGACAAAATTTACAATTTTGAAATAGCTAACTAATGAGAGATTTTAGAATATTTATCCTAAAATTAATGATGGCTTTTGTTACATTTTTCGGTGTATTAATAATTTTGTATATAAATTTTAAATTTGTAATGAAATTTTAATGTTATAAATCTTCTTATTAACATATTTTTTTCTTTCTTTCATTGTAGATAAGAGACACATTATTAAAAAGGGAAGTAAATGGGTATACCATTTACATCATTATTAAATCATTTAAAAATGTGGTAAGTTACCTGTATTTTAAAACTTAACGCATCCAACAATATAGTAAAATTAATCCATTAGAAAACCCTCATACATTTCAACACTTTTAATTACAAAAGGTTTTTTTTTGTTAATTTTTACAAACTCTATATTTCTTAATGATTTACACACCAGCATTTTCGCATATTTATCTTACCTCGAACTTGTAATTCAGCAGTGTAATTAACTTTAGCAGCTGCATTACTGGCATAACATGTATATTTTCCACTGTGTTTAGCACTGATATCCTTGAACACCAGCAATGAATAGAATTCTTCCTTCTTTTCGGTTATCTTTAATATTAGACAAAGTGAAAAATAAATTACAAAAAATCCAAAAAAAAGAAAATACACATGTACGTATAAGAATCGAATGAATAAAAACGTATTTCGAATTTGACAAAAACTCATTGAAAGAAACCACACAATTGCTTTTAAATTTATATCTGGGGTTCCTTGCACTGCAAGTGAGAGAGACTTAAGTATTTGGTATCGTTTTTCTACCTTCAGCAAATAATAGATTGAAATGTGTCTGCTTAAGCTTTATATTGTTCACATTTCGAGTTTACATAATTTCCCTTACGCTAATACACATACAAATGTATTCTTGTAGCTCCCGGGATAATGTATTAAATTGTGTGTGTTATTGAAAATAATGTATTTGATTTCTTTGCATTCAAATCTTTTTTCTTCTTTTTTCCCCTTATTTTTTCTTTTTTTTGATTCTACTGCTACATATTGGTTTGTTGAAATTTACCTGCAAACTTGATGGTAAGGACATGTCATCTTTCTTCCAACTGAAATATATTGGCATATCACCCGAAGATACTGCACATGTAATTTGAGCTCTTCCACCTTCTTGCAGATTTTTGGGAAATTTAAATGGTTCTATAACTGGAGGACCTGAAATGTAACAAATTGAAAATATGCAATTTAAATACGTACACATAGTTACAAATTTGTGGGAAATAGTTACAAGAAAATGGAAAATTTTTGAGAATTTTTTTTATGAAATATCTAGTTTTTGTATATGAAAAGTTAAAAATAAAATGTTGGTAAAATGTTTGCACCAACCGTATTGTATAAAATCTATCATTCCGTATGTAATATTGCAAAAGAAAATCTAAGATCCCTCAAAGTATATGGAGTACTATAGCAGTATTATACACCCGGAGAAAAAATATAGTATACATATGTATATTTATTTTATTGTAACTATTTCAACATTTTTACAAGGTTTTAACAATATTATGGTTACTGTTATCATTTATATGATTCTGGCAACCATAATATGTAAAAGAAATAATATCTATATAAATAAAAATCAAATGTCGTTCGTTGGACTGATTTAGACAATTTTTTTTTTTAAAAATGTTGATAATAGTCCAACTTAGGTTTTTACGAAATGAAAAATTGACCACGCCTACTTTTACGCCCACTTTTTCCGATTTATCTAAAACCGCAAAACGGCTGCACCAATTTTGCTAATTAGTTTTTAAATGTTCGTAGTGAAAAATTTGTAAGAAAAATTTACCACGTCCGTTTTTTTCAATATATCTAAAATCGCAGAACGCATGTACCGATTTGGCTATTTTTTTTGAAATGTTCTGAATTGCCCACAAAAGTTTTTTACGCCCAATAGAAAATATCATTGAAATAAAATTACTCATTCGTTGTCATAGGAAATAATTAATTTAGAAGATGCAAACACATTTTTTATATAAGGGGATTCCATAAACTTTAAAAATCTAATTAAAAGTATGTATTTCAGTGTTGTCTACATTATAAATTCGCTAATATCTTGGCCAATAAGCGTTTAATCATGAAAAAGAACTGGATCTGTGATCACTCATAGGTAATTCTGGCCAAAAATCGATTTTTTATATAAAAACTCAAAATATCTAAATTCGCTAATAACCTGACCAATAAGCGTTTAATCAAGAAAAGGAGCTCCATCTGTGATCATATTTCTGAACAACAAATTGATTTCTTTTATATAATAACTAAAAATATCTAAATTCGCGAATAAAAGCAGCGAGAAAAGCAGCTCGATCTGTAATCACTCATATTTCTGATAAAAACTCAAAATATCTAAATTCGCGAATAACTTGGCCATTGAGCGTTTAATCAAGAAAAAGAGTTCGATCTGTGATCACTCATATTTTTGAACAAAAATCAATTTTTTATATAAAAAATAAAAAAATATCTAAATTCGCTAATAACTTGGCCAATAAGCGTTTAATCAAGAAAAGAAGCTCCATCTGTGATCACTCATATTTCTGAACAAAAATTAATTTTTTTATATAAAAATTCAAAATATCTAAATTCGCTAATAACTTGGCCAATAAGCGTTTAATCCAGAAAAGAAGCTCGATCTGTGATCACTCATATTTCAGACCAAAATTCGATTACTTATATAAAAATTCACAATATCTTAAATTATTATATTTCATTATATATTTCTGACAAAAATTGATTTTTTATATAAAAACTCAAAATATCTAATTCGCTAATAATTTGGCCAATAAGCGTTTAATCAAGAAAAAGAGCTCGATCTGTGATCACTCATATTTCTGAACAAAAATTGATTTTTTTATATAAAAATTCAAAATATCTAAATTCGCTAATAACTTGGCCAATAAGCGTTTAATCAAGAAAAGGAGCTCGATCGGTGATCACTCATTTTACAGACCAAAATTCGATTACTTATATAAAACTCAAAATATGTACATTGATTTAAAATATGCAAGATTTAGGTTTTTGACAACAGACTTATGTTCTTTGTCTCTCAGTGTATATTTTATTCTATGACCATAAGATTCATTGTACATATATTAAAATCAAATGTAAATCAAACATTTACAACGTCTGTCGGGTCAGCTAGTAAATAAATATAAATAAATATCTGTTTATGACTATCATATACATGTTCATGTTGAATCATAATTTCATAATATGTATGTTGTTCTCAGATTCTGATAACTATAATCCTTCATTATAAAAATGGCTATCACAAACATATACTTAATTACTACAATCATACATATAATTGCTTCAATCATACATCATGGTTGCCACAATCATATAAATAATTACAGTTAGCATAACATTGTTAAATAAAAACTGGTAAAACTTTTGAAATGGTCATTGTAAACATGTCAAACTCTATTTTTTCTCTGTGTGCATATTACACTCATTTTCGTATTATTGGCGGGGAGTATTTGAGTTTAGAACCGTTGCACAGTATGAGGTTTTAACAATTTAGCTTATCAAAATACAATTTTTTGTTTGTTCTTTTTTTTAAAGAATTTTAACTAGAATTGATTGATAACATTCCCAACTACAAAGAATTGAATTTTAAAGTAAACAAATTTACAGTTTTATAAAGTAACAGCACCTGAAACTTCACTGTAATTGCAAACTTTTATAAGACATAAAAGCATGTCAAGGCGCGTAGCTCAATTTTAAATGTTTGTAATTTTTTTTTTAAATGCAATATCTTCATGAAATTTTTTCTAGTTTGTAGTTTCATACATTTTTTATTAAAAAAAAATAATAAAATATAAAACGAGTGAGCAGAAAAAAAGTTTGAAGTTTTTAAAATATATCTCTTTTCTGAACATATTTTTTGAAATTTGGTATTTTCTAATTGGACATAAAAATTTATGGACCAACGAATCATATGCGGGAAGTTGTACTTTACTTCTGAAGCACACCGATTGCTCACCAAAGCTTATGGTGAATGTGTTCCATCCATGAATGTGTTCAGACCATCATATTCAACCTGAACTGAATGCAACTAATTTGTTTGAAGTGAGCATTGGACGAAAAACGCCCAGAATGGCAAAGCTCAGCCACGTGTTGCAGTAAAATGAAGTGGTTGGGAAGTTTTGCTTCATCTGCTGTATAGTCCAGACCATTGGTAGGCGTTCATATTGTTCAGATTACGATGATTTTCGTAAATTTACACGTACACAACCCGAATGTAAACAATTGAGAGTAAATATACAAATATTTCAATCAGTTGCTTGATGTTGTTGCGGATATTTTATTTTTTACCCATACATGCACACAAATTAATTCTACTCTCCAATAAAACTATGTTCAGAATACAGATGATTTCAAATCACAAAGAAAAAACTTTTGAATATTTCCCATATTTATCCACTTAATAAACAAACCATTTTTAGACTACCAGTAAAAACCTTAAACAATTCACATTTAAATATTTACCATGCAAAAATATACTCACTATTGACATTCAATTGCATGTCACGACGAGCCTCCTCGCCGGTGCGACTTTTAACAATGCAGGTGTACATGCCCTGATCACGATTAGGTTCAACATTCTTGATGACAAGATAACCTCCCTGTTGGACAGGAGCTAAAGTATAATGGGTATCTGAAAATACAAGAGCAAAAAAAAAAGAATGAAACGGAAACAAAAAAATTACCAATACAACTAAATTTATTCAAATATAGTACAAGGACAAAGAAAATGATGGGTAAAAATGCACAAACACTCACAGCGAATATTTGAGTGGCTAAAACAAACGTTCAGTGGAAGTATTTGTAGTATAAAAGAATGGATGGATGGTTGGTTTGGTTTGCTGTATAAATGAATACGAAAACATTTCCACAATCAAACATTCATATACATGCAGAGAAATAAAAAGTATCTTCATCTATTGAAGGCCATGCATGTATATGAATGTCTAAATGTTTAAAGCTGTGTATGTGAAATGTTTGTTTACTTCCCAGCAGTTTTAGGAGACAGTCCCGAACTAGTGATTTTACCAATTTTTTAGCAATGTTTTTGTAGATCTCGTATAGTAGATTATTTTTAAAAATTTTTGAAATCGGATCGCAAACAAACAAATTTATACAGCCAATTGACCCTTTTTGATTGCAATGACACTATCAACTAGCTGGATCAAAGTAGTGAAGGTATTGGATTCACATACCGGTTACAAAGCGTTTACTTTACTGCCTAACTACTTACTTGATCAGCTACATAACTAGTTATTTTAACAATTGACCACAAATAGTCATCTAAAAAGACATATCACAGACAGTCCAATAAACGATTGCTCCTGGTGGCTAAAATAACTACTTTCTAAAGTGCAGTACAAAACAAAAGTTTAAAGTGGCTTCACTATATGTTACTAATAGACACTAAATTGACTATTGACTTCATGCTATGTTACATGGAATATCAGTATACTTAAGCAAAAATAAACTGTATGAGTATAACCTTAATTGACACTTAAGTGGCAATTGTCTTCACGCTAGATTACCTGGAATGTATAAAGTAACCAATTGTCTTCTCTCTGCACTAGAAAGAGCACATTCGTGTCAAATGACCAAAAATATATACTGGAATCAGACAAGTGATAAGACATTAGTGACAGTTACTGTTTATAAGGGATACATTGACTACTTGCTTAACTGCTGGGTTTCTACACTCATTCGAGAAGTGAATGTTTGAATGTAAGAGTGGGTGGGTGTTTATATGAATATCTGTAACTGTATACATATTGGCAATTTGTCTTACTTGTTGTCAGTTCATGATGTCCTTTCTCCCATCTAATTTGTTCAATGGGATAACCGGAAAATGGACAGTGTACTTTTATATCTTCGCCGGCGACAGCTTTTATTGGTCCAATGGCTCGCACATATGGAGGTCCTATGGTAAAAAGGACATAAAAAGAGGTTAATAAAAAATTATTTATGTATGCATGTGTATAGGTAGCATGTGTAGGAATGAGTAGGCATGTTGTCATTTCGTAGTGTTTTTGAACATTTGAAATACTAATTTATGTAACTGTTTTAACAGGATACATTTACTACAAATGTTCGAATTTTGTTATTTTTTCGTTTGTCTGATTGTTGTTGCTCTCATCGTTGCTGTTGTAATTTTAGCTTATGTTATACACAAATGACATTTTGACATTTTGTGAACTTTTGCTCAACACATTAATTAAAAATAAACATTTAAATGTACTTCAGTCAAATGTTTATTGAAAAAACTAAAAAAAAGAAACATAAATAAATGTAGGAATAAATGAATAATAAATCAATTGTGTATGAATGTACGTATGTAGGTGTACGATTTGTACATACACACATACAGTGAGTGTCAATACATGGAATTTTTTTTTGAAAACTACATATATTCCGTAATTTCAGTTTTCATAAACATGACCTTATATCAACTATGTATATGAAAAATGAATATTTCCAAGATGAATTACTTCTTAGCATTAGCGAAACAAGGGTACCAGTTCCCTTTCGGATCCTTGCAGAACCCTTTCGGTTCCTTGCAGGTCCGCCACAAAGTAAAATTTTGTAAATAACTTCCTGAAGTCCTTATTTTCAATATTTAATAAAAAAAACTTTTTCAACAATTTATAGCCTTGGTCCACAAGGGGTTAACAATAAAATATTAAAAAACCTACATCAAAACTTAATTTTTGACTTTTTTGAAAAAATTAAAATTATTCGAATAATTCGATTAATTTAAAACGTGTGGTCGAATTATTCGAACTAGTTAAAATCTCTTATTCGTTTTATTCGAACAAGAGAAAAATCGAATAATTTGAATACCCTAATATGTATATAAAAACTAAAAAAATAAATAGAAAATATATATTCGGTTTCAATAAACAATTTGATAATAGCAAAAAAACAGAAAGAAATTCACTTCATACTACATGCTAATTGGAAGCTTAGTTTTCGCAGCAATCTTATCCTTAAATTATTGGTTTAAACTATTATTTTTGCCCTTAAAATGTTGTAATAAGCTTTAAATACTGTCACAAAGTAAAATTTTAGTGTTTTCCCCTACTAAATTTAGTTTTTTCAGTCGAGGTTGTCATTCTCGTTGAATTGCCCATATACGAGTAAATTAGACTATAAATATTGTAAATTTATATGATCATGACCAAACTAAATTCCAAAACTAACTTTTTAGTAATACGTATAAGAATTTATATCGAGTTTCACGAAAATTACTGCATGTATGAATATTTTTTTCTCAAGTGAAATATTTTTGTCATTTTTTAAAGTGTTATGTTCGACAAAATGTAAATTCTTCTTTTTTTTTGGTTGTTCATTTTGTAGTTTAATATTAATAAAAGTATAATTGATGTTTTTATTTTAGGTTATTATTAGGGGGCGGATTTTCATGCATTTATTATTGGAAAATATGCGCCTAAAATATGCTTCAAAAAAATCAAAATATGACCTAAAAATTTAAAAAATATGCACTAAAACTATTCTTAAAATTATTTTTCTTATGAAAAAACGATGGATATATTAATTGTAATATCTTGGTATGAAACTTGTTTAAAGCCATAATCTTTAGAGCTTCTATATTGTGACTTTCCTTTTAAAATCATCAATATTTTGATCGTGCTGTAAAGTAGCAGCCAACCTTAATTTTTATCTCGTAATAACCCAACAATTAAGCAATTAGTAAATGTATCTATTATAGACGGAAATTGTTAATAATTTTAGCTGAACTTGGCTGACTCCAATTTATATATTTTGGGTCATTTGACGTGCTATTTGTAATGCAGAGAGAAGTCAATTGGTTACTTTATACATCCCATGTAATCTAGCATAAAGACAATTGTCACTTAAGTGTCTCTATGTAATCTATAGTGTATTTTATTTGTGTATTGCATTTGTCTCTAAGTTATCCAAAATCACTAGATTACGACAGTCTCGTAAAACTGCTTGGAAATGACTGTCAGGAGCGGTAACAGTGTATGTGGAGTTACAAAATCTTTCGATAACGAAATCTCTTATAAATCGAATTTGCAATGAAAACAAATTTGAATGTTTTTCGATACATTTAATGAATTCACTTAAAAAAACTAAAGTTTTTTGAAGAACATTTTTTTGAAATGATAATTTTCAATTACTGATAGAGAAATGAAGAACTTAATGCCAGTTACTCCATGTCGAAAGAAGTTAGTCGATAACATTTACTGCTATTTCTATAACAAATTCGACAAAAAAATGTTGTCGAAACAATGTATTGCCTATTAACGACAAAAAATTATATTTTTATTAAAAATTGGCAAAATATGCATATAAATATGCATTTTGAAGTAAAATATAACAAAATATGCATTATCAATAAAATATGCAAAAATATGCACTAACAAATCGATGCCATTTTGCAGCAAAATGTGCGATTCGGATTAATAATTAGTCTACATTGTATTTGGACGTTCGAGAAAAAACATGCATTTGCATATAAATCCGCCCCCTAGTTATTATTATTTAATAGTTAAATTTCAATAGAATACAGAAATATTTTTTAACAAATAAATTTCATCTATTTTCTATTTTTAATAATCGCAAATCAGCAACTCAAAAGCACAATCTAAAATAAAATATTAGAAAATATATAAAAAAAAATTTAAAAACTTGTGACCCAAAAAAATATTTCCTTAAAATTCGCCAATGTCAAATCGGCACAACTATCTTATATATAAATAGGCCACACGTTTTTTTGTGATACACTTTTAAGTATGTTATTGTCCACCAATATTGATGAAACATATATGGTTTAAAAGGTTTTTTCTCCAGATATGCACAATATAACAAATTATTTCAAAAATAGTTACATTAAAGTGGTAAAAAGCGTTTCAAATGTGGTCGAATTTCGACCACCAGGCGATCCTAGTATCTATTAACCCTCTAACCGGCAAGGCTGCCATTAGGCGGGGTATGTTAAATGTATGTAATGCTGCTTTATTTGCTTATTCCTCCCATTATAACTGTAAATATGTTTAAAGAGACAAACAATTTACTTATTGTGATAAATATGAACGTGCACTTGTCCTTTGTTTATTTTTATTCCAACTTATTTTTTTTTTATTCAAACAGTAACCTGGTATATTTTTTTATCTCAAAATAAAATTGGCCTGTTAGAGGGTTAAAATATTAAATAGAATCAAAAACAATTTTTAAATTTCGTTTAAAAAAATTTTAAAATATAATTTGTTTAAACTTTAAAGCAACAATATTTTTGTTTCTCTCAAAACTTAATCAGTAACAATATAAACCAAGGAATTTACAATGCTATGAAAATAGTTTTCAATATCTTAGTTTAATACCTCCTATGTTGCTAAATATTTTGAAAATTATATGATTTTTTGCTAAATGCCAACCATGACTTTTCGCATTAAATTCAACTCAGATAATTAAAATAATAATCAATTTTTGTTTTCCTCATTTGTAACAAAAACCATGTCAGTAATTTAATTATGTGTTTTTTTTTTTCTGTAATTTGCATTCTTTTAATTTATTCATTGCACATTAAAGTTCTGCACCAATGTCCTACTTAATGATGTTTTAAATTTAAATTTAAAGTTATTTATATTTTGTTACTTTTTTTTGCGAATAATTTTCATAAATCGCATTATGCATTATGTTGAAAATATAAATATAAAAACAATATGAACAGATGCATATTAATTGCTTTGAACAAATTTTAAATTAAATACAATTTAATTAAAATATTCAAATGGTATGACCATCAAACACACACACACACTGCTAAAAGTACATTCAAATGGGAAAGTGTAAAAGTTTTAAGAGTTTTCCACAATTACAATATAAATAAATAAATTTAATTTATTGTATTACACAAAACTAAAGGGTGATTTTAAGCCCGATAGAACTTACGAAAGGGTCAAATATCAAACGAACTGTCTTACTGCGCTCACTTTACATTTATGATCAGTATCTGGCAAATTATCATGAATAGATTGACGCTTGAACAACGCTACCAAATTTACTTTGAAGATCAGTCATCGATTTGCGCAACTTATAGACGACTTTTTTTATTGCAAAATTGTGTTCTGCGATCAGACTTATTTTTCTCAAACGGGTTTGTTAATAAAAATTGCCTCATACAAGATACCCTACAGACTTTAATACAGCCAAAAAAATTCACTGTTTGGTGCTTATTTCTTCCAAAATTAAGCCGGTTTTCGAGTTACACACACAATATCCAAGGTTGTGCGATTTGACACTTCTCGATTATTTCTTCTTTTAGATTTCAAGGAGTGCCGGGTGCAATATTGTGACACTAGGCCTAAAAGTTAATTGCTGAAAATTTGAGCCAAATCGGACAACGATTTATGGACGCGCATCGAGGTCAAATTTCAGATTTAAGCAAAATTTTACTATTTATATGGAATAAATAGGTGAAACTCGTTAACTTTCTGCATTGTTTTCTACAATCTATAAATCTACATGATTTATTTGTATTAATAATTATTACATTAAAACATTTTTTTTTGGAAATTAACCCTGTATCTCCTTTGGGTCAAAATGACCCAAAAACTGTATTATCGCCAAAATTCAGAAAAAATGCAAATTTTTCAGTTTTTGTAAAAATGTTGCTACTAAATAAATACTTTTGCAATTGAATGCAAAATGTGTACGAAATTATCGTTGTAATGAGATATAAACGACAAAATTTGGTTAAAAAATGTTAAAGTTATTAAAACTTCGCCAGACCATTAACGTGTCTCAGGCCACTTGAACAAGAAATTTAAGGATAAAAATTAACATATTTCGAGAAAAATTAAAATAAAAGCAAATTTTTATTTAAAATATATCTGTATTTACTTTTGTATGAGTTTTTGTCTTCGTAGGATACCGTTAACCTATTCGCAGGTATGACCAAAAAAAATAAATTTTTTTAAAGGCTGTTTCGAATCTCCATTTTCAAATTTTTAAAAATTTTGTTAAACAAATTTCAGAATTTTTTGATCATCACATTGGGATTTATTGAGATTATAAAAGGGAATAAAAATATGAAAAAATTATGTCAATACCTCTTACAGTTTTTCCGTACCTGCGATTTCAATTTTGCGATTTTCAAGAAAAACTAATTTTTTGACCATATTTTGGCGAATGAGCCCAATTTCCTTACTGCTATTAATTTTAAGTAAAACCTGTTCAGAATATTATAGTCCGGGTAATTTTAAGTATAGTCTGAAACTTTTACTAAAATTGGAAGACGTTAAACCTTAAATCGAGAAGGTCAAGGTCAAATTTTAAAATTTTTTTTACATCTTTATTAAAGAAATTCAAGCTCAAAAATTTTTAAAGAGGACGATATCTATCCAAATAAATGTTTTGTAACTCAAGACATAAAATTTTTGATTTTTTCTTAAATTAATTTTTTTTTCGAGAGATTGAAGAAATAGCTATCTAAACTATTTGGGACAAAATTTGCTAAGAACAATAGGTAATAAGTTACATGGATGAAAAAAACCACCTGTTTGGCCCTCTAACCCCCATTAACACGAAGTCTGGTTATGCCTTAACTAACAGTTATACTGTCGGTTAAAATTATTTTTGTATGAAAACTATCAGTATAACTATTAGTTAAAACATAACCAGACTTCGTGTTACTGGGGGTAACTCAGAGAGTTATTGATGATCTTGTCAATAACTCTATGTCTAAACTACTATTCAATAGGACAAACCTGGGTTAAAATTTCATCCAGAACGGAAGACATCGGTTTCAAAAGTTGTGAAGAAAACCCCCATAAACCCCCCTCAACATCACTTAGAGCGTGCAGAAAATAATTTGTGGATTGTTGAAAAAATATCAGCCATATCCAATCGATTTTCAAAACGTTTCTTCTGTTTGAAAGGCAAAACATATGTAGCACTAGTTCCTCAAAAGAGAGTCAACTCGCAATTTTTAAATTTTCACTTTTTGCAAAAATTGATGTACAGTGGTCATATCTACTCACTGTAAAAAAGCTTATATAATTTTCTCTACACATTCTACAAAAATACAGTTGCATCCGTCTTCAACTTTCATTGTAATGTACTTAAAATAGCAATTTGTTTCCTCTGCTGAAAATCTTTAAATTTTGAGTTGACTATCTTTAGAGGAACCATGTAATTTTGTAATAGAAAAATTTGTTTAAACCAGAGATCGAAAATAACTCGTCCATATACCAAAAAACGCATATTGTGATTTATATTTATGTGATAAAAATAAATCACTGAAAATAACAGTTATAAAATGGTTTTTATTTAAATGGTTTGGTATGACCTTTATTCGTTTTTGTTGTTTTTTAATGGTTTGGTGTGAGATACACAATTCATTTGTTCTTTATAACTGTTACTTTTTCTTTTATTTACATACAATAACATATTATTAGTAATTTTTAACAAATTATGGAAATAATATGATAAGTATGAAGTAATGAAGTCTGAGTAACAGAAATAAGATTTTTTTTTTAATTTGTTATAAATCTTTTCCCATTTTTCGTTCATAAACTTTGTTCATGTGAAAAAATCCCCCATGTTGGGAAATTTTTAGATGGAATTTTGTAAACAATAAACATCTGTTACGAACAAAATCAACTATTGTGAATGAAAAGTTCAGGGGAATATCACGATAGCAATTTTCCCTTCGGGGGAAATGGATATTTCATGGGAACATAAATTTCACATGTTTTTCATGATAGGAGTGATTAAGTGTAGTGAACGAGGAAAACTGTCAGTATTTCCTAACTCTAAGGCATCCTATAAAAGAGAATGGCTATATGAAAACCCCTGCGTGTTTTTGGTGTAGCTTAGTGATATTATAGAGACAATATCATTCAAATGAAGGAAAGGGCAACTTACTTAAATAGGACTCTTCTCCATTCACACAATCGGTGTTTGAGTCGTCGTTTTCACACTTTCCGTACTAAACACCTTTTAATATCAATTTCCTTGGAATACATGTGGGGCTCGGGTATACCTCCCATGGACCATCAAGGAGTAATTTCAGTTTGAAAATGAAAAAGGTCCCCAGAGACCATTTCACCTATCGGAGAGTTAATCACCCCTATCGGCAATAACATGTGAAATTTTGTTCCCATGAACTATCCATTTCCCTCGAAGGGAAAATTGCTATCGTGAAATTCCCATGCGTTTTTCATTCACAATAGTTAATTTTGTTCGTAACAGCTGTTTATCGTTTACAAAATTCCATCTAAAAATTTCAAAAAAGGGACATTTTTTCAAGTGAACAAAGGTTGATGAACGAAAAAAGGAAAAGGGAAAATATTTCATGTGAAATATTGATTCGCGATAGGGTGAATATTTATCTAACAAATCACACTGTGACCCGACCCCCACATGTATTCCAAGTAAATTTTATCAAGAATCGTTAAAAAAGGTGATCCTACCAATAGTTTAGTTTCTATTGAGATTTAAAGGTGTTTAAAAGGTCCGTTGGGACCTTGTACTGAAATTTCAAGAAATCCTTAATAAATACACATTCTTTTGTCTTATTTTATTGTTTGAACACATCACAAACGTGTTCTTTGAATTTTAGATACTCTTTGGATTATTTTATTGTGCCTTTCCTTGAAAACATAATAAACTTTCCGTCCCTTTTTGAATTTTTGTTATCTGATTTATGTTTGAACACATTTCAAAGGAGGTCTTTGAATTTACTCTTACTTTTTGTTACATATAAAACTCATAAAAAATTAATAATGTTAATAAATAAATTCTTTTTTCTAAAATTTATTATATAATTAGTATAATTGATATAATGTATAATTAGTAAGTAATAATAAAGCAAAACAACAAAAAAAAATGGCGTTTTCATATAAAATTCCACACAAATAGAAATAGGTCCCTGTGGACCTTGTAAGGCCAACGAATGACTCACTCATCGGAGGGTTAAATGAAGCCTCTAGAAGCTGTATATCCCATTTGGTGGTGATGCCCGGCGTGTTTAGGTTATAAATAGTTAGGATCACTGTTTCATTTTCAGGATAGTATATTCATATAGACACATTTGCACGTAGACATGCAGGCATGTATGCCAGTATAAGAACGGATACCGATTTTCATAATTTATGTCTATCATTTTTTTCTTTAACCGACCAAATATTTCCTTTAAACAATGAATGTTTTTTGGCACTACAGTGCTTTGAACAGAGAAATACTTATGTAAATCAACAAAGATTTTGTGTGTAAATTTCCTTAACTTTAACATACTTGACGAATATTTATCATAACAACTAATGCATTTGTTGTCAGCACAAAGCTTTTTGAGCGGAAACACTAACAATTTTGTCATAACGATGTAATATCACTGATAAATGGAGACTATACCTGATAACTTTTTCTCCTGACATCAAATTTATCAAGTATGTATAGATTTAGGATATGAGAATGCTGGTCAGCACACGATTTTTTTAAATCTGTATTCAGGTTATATTTAATTATTTAACTGTTAATAAAAAACAATAAAAGAATGCATTTGTTTCTCGATCTGTATGAAGTTGTAGATATGAAGTTATTATAATAAATAAATTATGCACAAGAAACATACATATGCATAAAAATTATAGTATTTTTTTATGCATATATGTATAAATTCTAGGGAAACTAAAACCTGTTTCCAAATAATAATACATATTTGTATTTATACACATATTCATATATTCATGAAAGTACGAGAGCAGCCTTTTCAATTTCTTATTACTCGTAAATTCTGTTTAAATTGATTATTATCTTTCAGATTTCTTGGTCATACTTGATACCTTAATTGTGATCACGGTTAACTCTTTTTGCTTCAAACGGCAATAAATGTTATTAATGTAATATTCAGCCAAAACTATAACTATTATGTTATTGTTTTTAAGAATATCTAAAGTCGATTGATATTTCTGATTCGTTGAAATATTACTACAGCCTTTTGAGATTGCTATCTTATGTGTGAACTATTGTATATAAATCTACTACATCTGATGTTTATATAATTATTATGTACATGTTACATTAATGCATAATTTTATGCACAGTTCATACATAGATATTTTAACTATATTTACATTAGGGTGGCCCTTACTTCGATGCTCACAAGGTCCAAAATTGTTCAGAGTCATCTTAAAATTAAATGCTGAACATTTTAGCAAAATTGGATAAGGTTGCACATTTTAATTGAACTTTTGGCCAACGGATTAAATATTAAATATACATGATATCAAAAAAAATTATATATTCTAATACCAAATTTTACATTTTGAAATGTTAATTTTTAATTTTTTTCTTGGATACCATTAACACATATTAACCCGAAGTCCAAAAAAAATTTCAAATCCATTTTGAATATATACATTAGGAGGCTCGATTTGTAGGGACATAAAAAAATCGCCCAAGTGACAAGAACAATCGTATTTTAGGAATCAAAATAAGAAACTTTGCATAAGAAACCATACCTCTAAAATGAATTATGATGTTCCTTATTTTGACCCAAATTATCAACATTTTTACCCACCCTACTCCAGTTCTTTGATAACAGCGGATCCAAATATTTCCCGACTTTCTTCATTTTTCCTTTATTGGACTATCAACAAATGCATGTGTCAAATAGAAAAAGAATTTTTTAAAACTAATGACTAAGTTCAAATTAATATACATTTGAATTTAATAAATTTTAAAAAGGCGATTTTTCGATAATTTTTTGGGAAAAAAGTACTTTTGTTCTTTTTAAGTTATCTTAAAAAAATTCTAAGAAGATGTATTATATTTTAAAAGAAAAAAAAAATGTATTGTTTTGATAATATTTATAATCTAAACACGCCGGGCAGCACCACCAAAAGGGATATACAACGATGAGTGAGTCATCCGTTGACCTTAAACGAAGTACAAGCTAGACATGGACCTTTTTCTATTTGTGTGGAATTTTTTATTAAAACTCCGTTCTTTGTTTTTCTTTATTATTATTTAATAATTATGCATGTACGACGTACAATTTAAATAGTCACTGTCTCTTAATACACACACTTATATTACACACTTTAAAAACACACTGGTAATACAGTTGATGTTAAGTATAACAGCGTCTCAATACACTGACTGGCTGCAACCCGCAGCTACTATTTATATACACAGTGCCATCTTCTAGTAGTTTCATGAATTATCTTAATGGACAAAACTAAAATGTTCTGTTTCTTGAGCTTTTAGCAGCTTTAATGTTAATGTCATTAACTTTTAACAGTTAATGTTGTCATACTTATACACAATGTAGAATAAGATTCCAAGACAATCAAGTTATGCCCGTCCGTCTGTCGATAGGGCGCAAACCAATTAGGTAGCTCTCTGAAATTTATAAATATGCTGATTATGCAACAATCCTGATAACATTTTGTTTTTTTTTAGTTCTCAATACTCTTAAAATATACTGTAAAGTATGGCGAAAATCTAGTCCCCATACAAGATCCCCCTCGGAAAATGACTTGAACATTCACAATTGTCTTAGAATAATTAATATCGTGATGAAATGTGACATAAACTAGTTTTATATGAAACTAAATTTTTATGAGGATCGGTCCATAATTAACCTTACCCCCCATATAACCCCGATATTAGAAAAGTATTTTATTATCACATTTTTTTGGTAAACCCTAATTGAAATTTATTATGTTTTAATATTTATTTAGGTTTTCTCAACATTTCATATTTTATTTATTTATTTTCTTAAATTTAATTTTGTGAATATTAGTTTCAATTTCTCAATTTTCATAGGGTTTTGCTTAACATAAAATTGGATTTCTTAATTTAAATTTATATTTTCTGAATATTAATTTCGATTTCTCTATTTCAACATGAAATGGTGTTGTTTCATATAAATATATCGATGATAATTGTGCTTCAACACTTTAAAGCCAACAAGCGGAAAAATTATGAACCAAAGTTTACGATTTTAACTAATTGAAAATCAATTCCAAAATATATGCTTTCAAAATATTAATGCAAATATGTAAGAAGATATTATAAATAATATTTGAGAACCGTTGATGTAGATATTTAGTTTATACTTTTTTTGCCATGTTTTTAACATTAATGTTTTGTGTAGTATGTAATTTATGCAAATTATGTGTCAGACACGAAAATGCTCTCATAATGAAATCCAATGTATGACTTAATGTGATTGCATTAATGCACATTTGGATATGAATATTTTGTAGATATTGACATAAATGGATGTCAGTGTGTGTGTGTGTGTTCGTTATGGGAAATAGAAACCATTAGCCACGCCTAGAATATTCCAAAATTATTGAAAATTTAATTACATACATGCATATTAGATAAAGCGCTTTTCGCTACACAGTGCTATAATTAGTAATTAGTCTAAATGTACAGTTCCGAGCAAAAAAAATGCAATACTATTTTATGTGATCTTCAACTTGTATGATTCATCTTACAACGGAATCTAATTCTCCCCATCTGCTATTTATAAATTATTTGTGGTCATAGTCAATTATTGTATGACATTGTCCCCAATATTTTTGTACATTAGGATAATTATAAAAAAAAAAAATCAGTAGTAAATTTTTGCGAGCAAAAAAATTCAACTTTAAGAAATTGACGACTAAATTTGTAAATTTTTTAAAAAATAATTACATTATACAACAAAATCAATTTTTTTCCAAAATTACAAGGTCCGACCAATGAATTTTGATAGAGGAGACAAAAAAAAGACACGTGTATCGGCGTTTTGAAAGTTTACATCTGAATTTCATTTGAGGGGGGTTAAAGTTTCCCAACTATGGCACATTCTTATTGTTAATCTTATTAAGAAACCATATGATCCTTACATTTTAGGTATAAAATGTGTTCAGCAAAGTTATGTAAAATGGAAATAATACGGAGAATATTTTTGTAGAATATGTTAAACCTCTAAATCGTCAAGGCATAGGTCTTGTTTGTCCTTCTTTTAAAAAAGTCCAAAAACCACCATTAAAACAGGGATTTAAGGGGTTGAAATATTCTGCAAAAAAATTATACGTGAAATTTTACTATAAGTCCCTGAATACATCAAAACGGAAAATTCAACCAGAAAGTCAGAAATAAAACATAACAAAAGAGAGCATAGGGTTAATTCGCATTTATTAAGAAAACTTTGAATGAAATTCAGATGTAAACTTTCACAACGCCGATACACGTGTCTTTTTTTTTGCCTCCTCTATCAAAATTTATTGGTCGGACCTCGTAATTTTTTTTGGTGTTGTACAGTGTTATTAAACATGGTCAGGAAATTCTATGTAAATATATTATATTTTTTAAATCGGAATACAAACGAAGAAATAGGATCGTTTTAAAAATTTAACATACCCGAGGTGTTCTACTTTGGGGACCCCTGACCGTGCCCGTGGTGGACCCATGAGGTCCAAATTCAATATTTAAACTCGACAACAATTTTTCTAACCGTTTAGGAGTTACAGATTTATTTCCTTTGTTTGTTATACCCTACACCACCATAGTGGGGAGGGTATAATGCGTTTGTGCAGATGTTTGTAACGGCCAAAAATATTAGTCTAACACCCACCTTAAAGTATACCGATCGACTTAGACTCACTTTCTGAGTCGATTAAACGATGTCCGTCCGTCTGGCTGGTCGGCTGGCTGGCTGTCCATGTAAACCTTGTGCGCAGATATTTCGATCAAATTTGGTACATATTATTTTTTTGGCCCAAGGACCAAGCCTATTAAAACTGGCGGAAATCGGTCCATTATTTCACCTATCCCCCATACAAATGTCCTTGCGAAATTGGACTTTATCGGTTATAAATGTTGAATTTATATATGTTTCTCTACAAATTCCGCTCCAAATAAGTTTTATATATACAAAATGCATGACACCAAATTTTGTTACGATCGGTCCATAAATAGTCATAGCTCCATTAAGACCAGCTTCCGAAAATCACTTTAGCGTGCATAAATCGCTTAAAAATGTTGGTATACACACAAAATTCAACATAGTTAACTTTAATACAGACATAAATCACACGACTTAATTTCATGGTGATCGGCCCATAATTGGTCATAGCTCCCATATAAGGGCCAAAAATATAAATTATTGAAATTTTAAATGAAAAATGTTTTTGCTCTTTAACTTAGTGTAGGGTATTATATGGTCGGGCTTGACCGACCATACTTTCTTACTTGTTTTTTCTATACCACTGTGTGTTGCATTTTTTATGCTAGGTACTGTATATTTGAAGGCTTATGAACTAAATATACTTTATAAATGCATTAATACAAAGTGTTTTAATTAATAGTTAATGCAGTTTTTATATCGTAATATCATTTAATATTTAAATATGATTTATTCTAATTTCTAATGTATATAATTTTCTATATAACTTTCTATAACCATTTCCTAAAGAACATACTATGCAATATTTTCTCTTGAAAAATAATCTGTAGCTTTACGAACAGAAATGAAAACCACTACTTGCAATTACTGTACCAATTACAATGAAGTTATTATAGAATAGGTATAACGGAGAGCTGCTATTTAACACACAAAATAGTACATGTAGCAATCTAATGCTTGTAAAATTGGGCCTAACATTTCAATTCTTTTAAAAATAATATAATGGTATGGAAGTTGTAATATTATGCCATATTGGACGATTTTAAGTAAGCCAGCGAACTCCTGCTGCTACCATAAACTTAAAAACACATTTGTTCACTGTTCAATTAATTAAAATATTATTTTAAACATTTTCTATGAAACTGCAATATACTTAAAATTCCTACAACTAAATATATAATCTGATATTAATCTAATATTAAAACAATATTTTTGTGAACTAAAACAATTGTTTACACAATTTTCAATATACATACATAGAATTTTATTGAAAATAATTTATTATATTTAAATTGTAAAAGTATTCATGAATGTTAATTTGTAATAGTAAAATTTAGTTGTCTTGTTAGTTTATCTCTTGGTTACATACATATGTTTGGTGTGTGAGTATTTGGGTAAAACATCAACCCAGCACACATGATTGTTGTCCACTATATTATTTCTAACTAGGTAGTTGGACTAGTACAATTTTTGAAAGTTCTGAAACCGATTCGAATTTTAAAATTTGTTTCTATATGTCTGCATTTGTTTGCATAATTTATATTGTAGAAAACAAATTATCGATAACTTTCCTACAAAAAAAAAAGTAATCGATAACATTTTTAAAGAAAATCAAAATTATCAAAAAGTTTTTCATGTAAAATAAAAGCCATCTATAAATTTTCTATTATTGATAACTTTTCTATAGAAAATAAAGGTTGTCATTATATTTTCCATAGAAAATCAAAATTATCGATAAAATTTCTATACAAAATAAAAGTTATCGATAATTTTTCTCCTGATAATTAAAGAAAGCGATCGCTTATCTATAGAAAATCAAAGTTATAACTCGGCTATAGAAAATAAAGGTTAACGATAACTTTTCTATAGAAAATCAAAGTTGTTCATAACAAATTTTGTACAGAAAATCAAAGTTTTCTATAAATTTTGTTAGAAAATTTAATTTATCGATAACTTTTCTATAGAATATTAAAGTTTTCAATAATTATGCTATAGAAAATTACTGTTATCAATAACTATTCTATAGAAACTTAAAATTATCCCTTATTTTTCTTAACTTTACTTCTTCATAGGCAAATTTTCTATAGAAATGAAATCCAAGTTAACGATAACTTTTCTATAAAAAATAAAAGTTATGATTAATTTTGAGATTTTTGATAATTATACAAATTATTACAGAGGAATTAAATAAACTTTCAAGTTATCATTAATTTTTATATAGAAAATTAATGTTATCGTCTATTTTTATTTTATTCAGAAAATAAAATTTATCGTGTATTTTTACCTAGAAAAAAATTTTTTTCGATTACTTTTCTATAGAAAATCAAATTTATCGATAAATTTTCTATTCAAAATCAAATTTATCAATATATATTATATAGAATATTAAAGTTATCGATATATATTCTATAGAAATTCATCAGTTATCGATCAATTTTCTATATAAAAACTAAAAATTAAAATAATCGATAACTTTTCCTCATAAAATATATAAAAAAAAATAATTTATATCGATAAAACAGAAAATCTGTATAGAAAATATTAGTATTTTAAGTTAAAAATTGTTTTAAAATTCTTATATTTTCCTCAATGTGTGCTGGGTTTTTTTGATGTTTTGTGCAATTATGGTTACAATTTTTGGTTTTAAACTCTACGAATGTCTTTTTAGTTTTTCTATACTTTGAACTTTGCTAACTTGAAAATAATATTTGTTTTCTAAAATAAAAATACAAACAGATAGAAATTCAATTAATTTAATGTTAGTTTTTAATTAAAGTTTTGATATCTTGTACTTGAAACTAAAGATATGAGAGGCGTAGACGAATGAATAAAATTAATTGTTATAAAATACTATACACATTTCAGAATATCCTTTTTATCAATTAAATAGAGGTTTAATTTATAAAAACACTATTACAAATATTGTTATTTTATATTTATTACAGGATAGTAAGTACACTGTACTCGAAATTCGTTTCAAAATAATTCAAATCAGGGATATTAAATTTGATACGTCGTACTTTTTCATACGATTTTATATTCAAAAGCATAGTTGTACACTCCCAGTCTTTTGATACTTTCAAACAACTTTCACACAGAGAAAACTGATTCGTGATAGCAACCGAATTTGTTGCCAATCGAATGATTCAGTTGCACACACAGAATTTTTTGGTTCTATCAACAGAAAGTCAGTTGACAAAGAAGAATTTCGGTTAAAGCAAACACACTTTTGTTACCCGTTTTAAAATGTTGATGCCACAACTGTAAAATTCTGTCAATAAGGTAGAATCATTCGATTGGCAACAAATTCGGTTGCTATCACGAATTTGTTTTCTCTGTGCAGTATTTTATGTAAAAAGTCAAGCATTATGTTAGCTTTATTTGCTGTTCGATATAATCATGTTCGTTCATGTCGTATTAATCTTCATTTCTTTCGTTTACTTTTAATACTTTTAGTACGAATCCGCTCATTGAACTAATTTGAGTGTTGCAAAAATTTATTGATTTGACAACTAAATTTCAATTTTCTATAGAAAATGTTGTGTATAATAGAGTTTTCTATAGAAAAGTTTGTGTATAACTGAATTTTTTGGGAAATGTTGCGTATAATAGAATTTTCTATAGCAAATATTTTGTATAACAGAAAATGTATCTATAGAAAATGTTGCGTATAACAAATTTTACTAAACAAAATTTTTGCTTATAACATTTTCATATAGAAAATGTTGCGTATAACAGTATAGCTGTATTTCCTATGGAAAATGTTGTGTATAACATTTTTATATAGAAAATATTGCGATACAGTAATTTTCTATTGAGTGTAACTGAATTTTCAACAGAAAATGTTGTGTATAACAGAATATTCTATAGAGAATGTTCGTATAACAGTATTTTATATAGAATATCCTGTGTGATTTAGTACTCTAAGGGTAAACAAAGAAGTTTCATGTTCCCTGATTCAAGTTATTACAAATTGTGCCGATTATTATTATGTGTATCAGAGTAGCTACTTGAAAGACTGCTCTTTACTTAGATTCATATATACATACATATTCAGTAATCACTAGGGTATTCAATTAATTGGGTTTCTGGTTTAATCGGTTAATCGAGCAAATAATCGAGGTTTAGATTTATTCGGTTAATAATCGGTTAATTTAAAATTATTCGATTAACCGAATAATTTCTATTTTCATTTTCAATTGAAAAAACAAAATGTGGGTGAAGTTAGCTACGAAAGTTAGCTCCGTTTTTTAACATTTCTATGTTAATGTATAAACTAACATAGCTCCTACTCAAAGACTGTTAAGTTAACAGAGCTGCTTTATATTACACTCAGTAAACATTTTATCAATAAAAACAAAAAAAAGGGGTTTACCGATCATTCAGCTTTAATATATAATAACATTTTTTTTGGATAAAAAAAAAATAAATATTTATTATGAACAATCGTTGATATTTTTGCTTGTACAGTATTATCTCCTTTTGAAATCCGAAAAAATTGGCCAAAAATGGAAAGGTGCTCCTTATCTACTTAATGGGGTCGAAAGCCATGTAGTCATAGATTTCAGAACTGTATTGCTTATATTCAGAATCAGTATAGCATTTTTGCAGCAGCATTTTCAAAATTATGAAATTGTGAATTTTGTCATATAAGGATTTTTTGAAATCCGAAAAATTGGCCAAAAATGGAAAGGTGCTCCTTATCTACTTAATGGGGTCGAAAGCCATGTATTCATAGATTTCAGAACTGTATTGCTTATATTCAGAATCAGTATAGCATTTTTGCAGGAGCATTTTCAAAATTATGAAATTGTGAATTTTGTCATATAAGGATTTTTTGAAATCCGAAAAATTGGCCAAAAATGGAAAGGTGCTCCTTATCTACTTAATGGGGTCGAAAGCCATGTATTCATAGATTTCAGAACTGTATTGCCTATATTCAGAATCAGTATAGCATTTTTGCAGGAGCATTTTCAAAATTATGAAATTGTGAATTTTGTCATATAAGGATTTTTTGAAATCCGAAAAATTGGCCAAAAATGGAAAGGTGCTCCTTATCTACTTAATGGGGTCGAAAGCCATGTATTCATAGATTTCAGAACTGTATTGCCTATATTCAGAATCAGTATAGCATTTTTGCAGGAGCATTTTCAAAATTATGAAATTGTGAATTTTGTCATATAAGGATTTTTTGAAATCCGAAAAATTGGCCAAAAATGGAAAGGTGCTCCTTATCTACTTAATGGGGTCGAAAGCCATGTATTCATAGATTTCAGAACTGTATTGCTTATATTCAGAATCAGTATAAGCCATGTATTCATAGATTTCAGAACTGTATTGCTTATATTCAGAATCAGTATAGCATTTTTGCAGGAGCATTTTCAAAATTATGAAATTGTGAATTTTGTCATATAAGGATTTTTTGAAATCCGAAAAATTGGCCAAAAATGGAAAGGTGCTCCTTATCTACTTAATGGGGTCGAAAGCCATGTATTCATAGATTTCAGAACTGTATTGCTTATATTCAGAATCAGTATAGCATTTTGCAGCAGCATTTTTAAAATTATGAAATTGTGAATTTTGTCATATAAGGATTTTTTGAAATCCGAAAAATTGGCCAAAAATGGAAAGGTGCTCCTTATCTACTTAATGGGGTCGAAAGCCATGTATTCATAGATTTCAGAACTGTATTGCTTATATTCAGAATCAGTATAGCATTTTTGCAGCAGCATTTTCAAAATTATGAAATTGTGAATTTTGTCATATAAGGATTTTTTGAAATCCGAAAAATTGGCCAAAAATGGAAAGGTGCTCCTTATCTACTTAATGGGGTCGAAAGCCATGTATTCATAGATTTCAGAACTGTATTGCCTATATTCAGAATCAGTATAGCATTTTTGCAGGAGCATTTTCAAAATTATGAAATTGTGAATTTTGTCATATAAGGATTTTTTGAAATCCGAAAAATTTTCCAAAAATGGAAAGGTGCTCCTTATCTACTTAATGGGGTCGAAAGCCATGTATTCATAGATTTCAGAACTGTATTGCTTATATTCAGAATCAGTATAGCATTTTTGCAGCAGCATTTTCAAAATTATGAAATTGTGAATTTTGTCATATAAGGATTTTTTGAAATCCGAAAAATTGGCCAAAAATGGAAAGGTGCTCCTTATCTACTTAATGGGGTCGAAAGCCATGTATTCATAGATTTCAGAACTGTATTGCCTATATTCAGAATCAGTATAGCATTTTTGCAGGAGCATTTTCAAAATTATGAAATTGTGAATTTTGTCATATAAGGATTTTTTGAAATCCGAAAAATTGGCCAAAAATGGAAAGGTGCTCCTTATCTACTTAATGGGGTCGAAAGCCATGTATTCATAGATTTCAGAACTGTATTGCCTATATTCAGAATCAGTATAGCATTTTTGCAGCAGCATTTTCAAAATTATGAAATTGTGAATTTTGTCATATAAGGATTTTTTGAAATCCGAAAAATTGGCCAAAAATGGAAAGGTGCTCCTTATCTACTTAATGGGGTCGAAAGCCATGTATTCATAGATTTCAGAACTGTATTGCTTATATTCAGAATCAGTATAGCATTTTTGCAGCAGCATTTTCAAAATTATGAAATTGTGAATTTTGTCATATAAGGATTTTTTGAAATCCGAAAAATTGGCCAAAAATGGAAAGGTGCTCCTTATCTACTTAATGGGGTCGAAAGCCATGTATTCATAGATTTCAGAACTGTATTGCCTATATTCAGAATCAGTATAGCATTTTTGCAGGAGCATTTTCAAAATTATGAAATTGTGAATTTTGTCATATAAGGATTTTTTGAAATCCGAAAAATTGGCCAAAAATGGAAAGGTGCTCCTTATCTACTTAATGGGGTCGAAAGCCATGTATTCATAGATTTCAGAACTGTATTGCTTATATTCAGAATCAGTATAGCATTTTTGCAGCAGCATTTTTAAAATTATGAAATTGTGAATTTTGTCATATAAGGATTTTTTGAAATCCGAAAAATTGGCCAAAAATGGAAAGGTGCTCCTTATCTACTTAATGGGGTCGAAAGCCATGTATTCATAGATTTCAGAACTGTATTGCTTATATTCAGAATCAGTATAGCATTTTTGCAGCAGCATTTTCAAAATTATGAAATTGTGAATTTTGTCATATAAGGATTTTTTGAAATCCGAAAAATTGGCCAAAAATGGAAAGGTGCTCCTTATCTACTTAATGGGGTCGAAAGCCATGTATTCATAGATTTCAGAACTGTATTGCCTATATTCAGAATCAGTATAGCATTTTTGCAGGAGCATTTTCAAAATTATGAAATTGTGAATTTTGTCATATAAGGATTTTTTGAAATCCGAAAAATTGGCCAAAAATGGAAAGGTGCTCCTTATCTACTTAATGGGGTCGAAAGCCATGTATTCATAGATTTCAGAACTGTATTGCTTATATTCAGAATCAGTATAGCATTTTTGCAGCAGCATTTTTAAAATTATGAAATTGTGAATTTTGTCATATAAGGATTTTTTGAAATCCGAAAAATTGGCCAAAAATGGAAAGGTGCTCCTTATCTACTTAATGGGGTCCTGCAAAAATGCTATACTGATTCTGAATATAGGCAATACAGTTCTGAAATCTATGAATACATGGCTTTCGACCCCATTAAGTAGATAAGGAGCACCTTTCCATTTTTGGCCAATTTTTCGGATTTCAAAAAATCCTTATATGACAAAATTCACAATTTCATAATTTTGAAAATGCTGCTGCAAAAATGCTATACTGATTCTGAATATAAGCAATACAGTTCTGAAATCTATGAATACATGGCTTTCGACCCCATTAAGTAGATAAGGAGCACCTTTCCATTTTTGGCCAATTTTTCGGATTTCAAAAAATCCTTATATGACAAAATTCACAATTTCATAATTTTAAAAATGCTGCTGCAAAAATGCTATACTGATTCTGAATATAAGCAATACAGTTCTGAAATCTATGAATACATGGCTTTCGACCCCATTAAGTAGATAAGGAGCACCTTTCCATTTTTGGCCAATTTTTCGGATTTCAAAAAATCCTTATATGACAAAATTCACAATTTCATAATTTTGAAAATGCTCCTGCAAAAATGCTATACTGATTCTGAATATAGGCAATACAGTTCTGAAATCTATGAATACATGGCTTTCGACCCCATTAAGTAGATAAGGAGCACCTTTCCATTTTTGGCCAATTTTTCGGATTTCAAAAAATCCTTATATGACAAAATTCACAATTTCATAATTTTGAAAATGCTGCTGCAAAAATGCTATACTGATTCTGAATATAAGCAATACAGTTCTGAAATCTATGAATACATGGCTTTCGACCCCATTAAGTAGATAAGGAGCACCTTTCCATTTTTGGCCAATTTTTCGGATTTCAAAAAATCCTTATATGACAAAATTCACAATTTCATAATTTTAAAAATGCTGCTGCAAAAATGCTATACTGATTCTGAATATAAGCAATACAGTTCTGAAATCTATGAATACATGGCTTTCGACCCCATTAAGTAGATAAGGAGCACCTTTCCATTTTTGGCCAATTTTTCGGATTTCAAAAAATCCTTATATGACAAAATTCACAATTTCATAATTTTAAAAATGCTGCTGCAAAAATGCTATACTGATTCTGAATATAAGCAATACAGTTCTGAAATCTATGAATACATGGCTTTCGACCCCATTAAGTAGATAAGGAGCACCTTTCCATTTTTGGCCAATTTTTCGGATTTCAAAAAATCCTTATATGACAAAATTCACAATTTCATAATTTTGAAAATGCTCCTGCAAAAATGCTATACTGATTCTGAATATAGGCAATACAGTTCTGAAATCTATGAATACATGGCTTTCGACCCCATTAAGTAGATAAGGAGCACCTTTCCATTTTTGGCCAATTTTTCGGATTTCAAAAAATCCTTATATGACAAAATTCACAATTTCATAATTTTGAAAATGCTGCTGCAAAAATGCTATACTGATTCTGAATATAAGCAATACAGTTCTGAAATCTATGAATACATGGCTTTCGACCCCATTAAGTAGATAAGGAGCACCTTTCCATTTTTGGCCAATTTTTCGGATTTCAAAAAATCCTTATATGACAAAATTCACAATTTCATAATTTTAAAAATGCTGCTGCAAAAATGCTATACTGATTCTGAATATAAGCAATACAGTTCTGAAATCTATGAATACATGGCTTTCGACCCCATTAAGTAGATAAGGAGCACCTTTCCATTTTTGGCCAATTTTTCGGATTTCAAAAAATCCTTATATGACAAAATTCACAATTTCATAATTTTAAAAATGCTGCTGCAAAAATGCTATACTGATTCTGAATATAAGCAATACAGTTCTGAAATCTATGAATACATGGCTTTCGACCCCATTAAGTAGATAAGGAGCACCTTTCCATTTTTGGCCAATTTTTCGGATTTCAAAAAATCCTTATATGACAAAATTCACAATTTCATAATTTTGAAAATGCTCCTGCAAAAATGCTAGACTGATTCTGAATATAGGCAATACAGTTCTGAAATCTATGAATACATGGCTTTCGACCCCATTAAGTAGATAAGGAGCACCTTTCCATTTTTGGCCAATTTTTCGGATTTCAAAAAATCCTTATATGACAAAATTCACAATTTCATAATTTTGAAAATGCTGCTGCAAAAATGCTATACTGATTCTGAATATAAGCAATACAGTTCTGAAATCTATGAATACATGGCTTTCGACCCCATTAAGTAGATAAGGAGCACCTTTCCATTTTTGGCCAATTTTTCGGATTTCAAAAAATCCTTATATGACAAAATTCACAATTTCATAATTTTAAAAATGCTGCTGCAAAAATGCTATACTGATTCTGAATATAAGCAATACAGTTCTGAAATCTATGAATACATGGCTTTCGACCCCATTAAGTAGATAAGGAGCACCTTTCCATTTTTGGCCAATTTTTCGGATTTCAAAAAATCCTTATATGACAAAATTCACAATTTCATAATTTTGAAAATGCTCCTGCAAAAATGCTATACTGATTCTGAATATAGGCAATACAGTTCTGAAATCTATGAATACATGGCTTTCGACCCCATTAAGTAGATAAGGAGCACCTTTCCATTTTTGGCCAATTTTTCGGATTTCAAAAAATCCTTATATGACAAAATTCACAATTTCATAATTTTGAAAATGCTGCTGCAAAAATGCTATACTGATTCTGAATATAAGCAATACAGTTCTGAAATCTATGAATACATGGCTTTCGACCCCATTAAGTAGATAAGGAGCACCTTTCCATTTTTGGCCAATTTTTCGGATTTCAAAAAATCCTTATATGACAAAATTCACAATTTCATAATTTTAAAAATGCTGCTGCAAAAATGCTATACTGATTCTGAATATAAGCAATACAGTTCTGAAATCTATGAATACATGGCTTTCGACCCCATTAAGTAGATAAGGAGCACCTTTCCATTTTTGGCCAATTTTTCGGATTTCAAAAAATCCTTATATGACAAAATTCACAATTTCATAATTTTAAAAATGCTGCTGCAAAAATGCTATACTGATTCTGAATATAAGCAATACAGTTCTGAAATCTATGAATACATGGCTTTCGACCCCATTAAGTAGATAAGGAGCACCTTTCCATTTTTGGCCAATTTTTCGGATTTCAAAAAATCCTTATATGACAAAATTCACAATTTCATAATTTTGAAAATGCTCCTGCAAAAATGCTATACTGATTCTGAATATAGGCAATACAGTTCTGAAATCTATGAATACATGGCTTTCGACCCCATTAAGTAGATAAGGAGCACCTTTCCATTTTTGGCCAATTTTTCGGATTTCAAAAGGAGATAATACTGTACAAGCAAAAATATCAACGATTGTTCATAATAAATATTTATTTTTTTTTTATCCAAAAAAATTTTTATTATATATTAAAGCTGAAGATCGGTAAACCCCTTTTTTTTTGTTTTTATTGATAAAATGTTTACTGAGTGTAATATAAAGCAGCTCTGATAACTTAACAGTCTTTGAGTAGGAGCTATGTTAGTTTATACATTAACATAGAAATGTTAAAAAACGGAGCTAACTTTCGTAGCTAACTTCACCCACATAAAAACAAAAACGAATTTTGTGTACAAAAACATAAAAAAAACAGCAAATAAGATATTTGAGATAATTTTTGTAAATATATCGCATATTTGCTGCAACAACGTCATAACTCAAAATCAGTGTTTTTTGAACTGAGTAATACAAAATATGCGATGTTTTATAATCTTTCATATAGTTTTATCAGTTTTCAAAAAAGTCAATTATTTTTTGTGTGAGAGTGTTTTTTTGTTGTAAACATCAAAATAAAAATTCATGTTTTCTTGTATATTTGATAAGTAAAAATTTGAGTTAAATACAGATTAGAAAGATATTAACATCTACTATTTATATTTCTGGAATCGTAGGATTTGTTGAAAATTTACTTAAGAAATAGTAAAATGTTATAAAACATTCAAAGACGTTTTTCTCGAAACGACTTTTTTTTAATTATGACATTGTTGCAGCAAATGAGCGATGTGTCAGTTTTTAGGATTTTAGTGAGATCTTCTGATATAATCTTTTATAAAAAGAATATAATTTAATAGATTTTTTTCTTTAGATTTAATAAAACTCTCTCGCTGAGAATCCTTTTTGGATTGTTTTAGATTTTGATTAATTTAATAGTTTTGTTTAGTTATGATAAAAGACTCACTTCAAAAAAAGTTTCTTCTATACATGTAAATACAAACAAAGTTTCAAATACATGTAAATTAAATATGTCAGTTGTTATACATACTGACTAATCATGTTTATTGGATGTTCAAAAAATATCTAATTTTAATTTGAAATTTGTATTTGACACAGAACGAGTTCTAGTGAGTTTTTAATATTATTAAAGTTCGTTTATTTAAATTTTCCTTGAAATTAGACTTAATTTTAAAGCCAACAAAATAACAAAATGGTGAAAATCAGTCGATAAACATCTCTATCAACAATTTATTTTATATATGTAGACACTAGGGAATTTACCATCTAATAAAAAAATCAATTTCAGTTTTGTCCCCTGTTATTTGCTTTACTTTTTGCAATATTTTGTCATCTTTAACCTTAAAAAAGAAAAAAAAAAGATTTTTATATGTTCGTAAGCATAGTCGTACATAAAAATGTTTTATCATTTTCGGACATCTCCTCCTTTTGTAAAACAAATCAAAATCTAAATTAAAATTTTCGCTTGCTTTCCTCACAAAAGACACAAAATAATGTAGCAAAAAAGGAAAGGAAAACTAAAACAAAAAAATAAAATTGAAATGAAAAAAGCATCATTATTGAAAATACTTAGATATCAAAGAAATAAATATGTATAAATATTATACATACACAAAACTTGTGTCCTTTGGCACTAACAATATTTTAGGGAAAATGTTTACAATCACTACTACAGCTACTTTAACTACATACACATCATGTTAGAACTGGTTTATAGTTGGTATGTATAGCTACAAGTCTCCATAGTGAATAAAAATCATACCATATGATTACAATGATTCGAACAACAGCAGCAACAGAGACAAAATAAAACTCATTTGATAGAATCTGGGAACCTAATACTCCACACTTATACCCTTCGGTTGGTCGGTGCGTCTAACCGGCACAGTGACACATTGTATGCATGCAAATATTCAGTATTCGTTATTCAGGCCTATGTTCTTTGTTTGAAATTCTTACTTTCAGAACTAGTTTTTTGAGAAGTTCTGCGAAACCAGCCAGTTTTTAAATATCAGATTTTTGTTCTGATATTTACGAAGTAAACCCATCATAAGAATAGCTCAAGAGGACTAGTTCTTTTATCAGTGCTTTTGTTGGTAATTGTCGGAAGTAATTCCCAAAATCAGATTAGTATTTAGATTTTAAAAAATTCTATTGACTCTATTGAATTGTTTTCATTAAATATACCACAGTACAACCAACAGTTTTTTCATATAAAATCTCAACTTGACAATTATTATGCAAAAAAAAAAACATTTCAAATCGACAAAAAAAAATACACGAATCCACTAAAATGTTGTATGTGTGCTTATTAGGGTGTACCATAGATTTTATATCCACAATCAGAAAAATAGGGTTTATAACATATGGGCTATTCCATATCATCGTACGTGACATTTGTACGCCTATAGAGTGGAATAGATTTTGCAAAAATAAGAGTATCTGAAAAATAATTTGGTACTTATGTTCCATTCAGAGGTTACTATATTTCAAAATAATAAAAAGTTCTTTCGAAATATTGTTTTCCAAAATATTGAGCGAAATAAGAAATCATACGGTATATAAAACGGAACTCATTTTGAGGTACATATAGAAATATGCGAAAATATTCGAATCGTGAGAGGCGTTATGTTTTCTTTTAATTTCTTACACTAAACAAAATATATTTCCTTTACAATCCGTCATATTTAAATAAACACAATCTTTGGATGATTTTATAATAAATAAAATTTAATATCGTACGTGACATACCGTAAGTGACAGATTTTTCTCTTATAATAAAACAATATATTTTCTGTAAATATATGTATACAAAATCTAAAAAAGTGAATATAAAATATACATTCTGTTTCAATAAACAATTTGACAATACAAAAAAAAAACAAGAAAGAAAGTATGGTCGGTCAAGCCCGACCATATAATACCCTACACTAAGTAAAAGAGCAAAAACATTTTTCTTTTAAAATTTCAATAATTTATATTTTTGAGTTATTTTCGGAAGTGGGCCTTATATGGGGGCTATGTCTAATTATGGACCGATCACCATGAAATTAGGTCTTGTGATTTATGTCTACATGAAAGTTTACTATGTTGAATTTTGTGAGTATAGCAACATTTTTAAGCGATTTATACTCGTTAAAGTGATTTTCGGAAGCGGGTCTATATGGGAGCTATGACTAATTCTTGACCGATGGTAACAAAATTTGGTGACATGAATTTTGTATATAGAAAACTTATTTGGAGTGGAATTTGTGGAGATACATATATAAATTAAACATTTATGACCGATAAAGTTCAATTTCGGGAGGACATTTGTATGGGGGCTAGGTGTAATAATGGACTGATTTCAGCCAGTTTCAATAGGCTTGGTCCTTGAGCCGAAAAAATAATATGTACCAAATTTCATCGAAATATCTTCAAAATTGCGACCTGTACTCTGCGCACAAGGTTTACATGGACAGCCAGCCAGCCGACCAGACGGACGGACATCGTTTAATCGACTCAGAAGTGATTCTAAGTCGATCGGTATACTTTAAGGTGGGTGTTAGACTAATATTTTTGAGCGTTACAAACATCTGCACAAACACATAATACCCTCCCCACTATGGTGTAGGGTATAAAAATCAGAGTCAAATTCACTTCATACTACAAGCTACTTGGGAGCCAAGTTTTCGCCGCAATTTTAGCCTAAAACATACCTAAAACATTAAAAAATTAAATATAATCAGTTTAAACTATTAGTTTTGTCTTTAAAATGTTGTAATATTATCTAAATACTTACACATAGTAACATTTTATTATTTTCTTCTATTCAAATCATCTTGAAAAAAAGTTTCAAGGGTTTTTGTGTTTTCAGTCGTGGTAGCAATTCTCGTGGAATTGTCCATATGGAAATATTGGTCGTAGAACCAAAAAGTTTATAAAATCTGGATCCTCATACGATTCTAAGACGATCAAGATATGTCTGTCCGTCTGTCTTGGTATTTGAAGATATGTATGTCCCCCAGACTACTGTTTGAGCAGCTAAAAATATGTTGATTATGCGGCAATCTTGATAAAATGTTGCACAAGTTAATTAAAAAATAAGGGTACACTGAAATTATACTGTAAAGTATGGCGAAAGTCGGGCAACATATTACCTTGGTTCCCATACAAGGTCCCTCTCAGAAAATGAACAAATATTTAGAGCTTATTACAACATTTTAAGGACTCAAATAACAGTATGAACTGACTATATATATATTTTTTTAATTTAATTGGTATATTTTAGGCTAAGATTGCGGCGAAAACTTAGCTCCAAAGCAAGTATTAGGAAATGAATTTCACTCTGATTGTTTTTTTTTTTGCTATTAGTTCCGGAGATATAGAGAAACCGATTTTACCCATTTTTACCCCCTTAAAATTCGAATCCAAAAATCCATTTTTAGTGGATCTACACATCGTGTGAGGTATCTACATACAAAATTTAAAGACATAAAAATGTTCCATTAATGGACTTAATGTAGTAATTTCCTTTCCAATGAAACCGGTTTGGAGCTCATCGGTTGGATGGTTTCAGAGTCTATAACGGACATAGGTAGAAACTTTTTTTGTGTTTTATATATATAGATTAGAGTTCGTTTGTGACCAGGTCACTTCATTTGTTTTTCGGCTATCATAATTTTTCTGAAGATTTTTGCATAAATAAAAATATTTTTGCATAAAAAAAAAAAATTTAAAAAATTTTACGGTTCAATTCCTAACACCTCGACGACATAAATGCCAGAAATGTATGCCAATTGGCCACTCAAGTGCTGTGATAGTTTACATTTTTTAAATAAATTTTTCAAGTTAAAAAAAGTAAAAAAATTGCACTAAGGAAAAAGTGATTTTTTGTAAAAAATTTGTTATAACTAAGATTTTACCAAAATGAATTACAATACCGGAGGTGTGTACTTAAAAACGAAACTTAAAATGTTTTACTAAATGTTTATAATATGTGTAAAATTTTATGTTTTTTTTAGTCATGATTTTTGTGAAGTTGCGAAAAAGTTGTTTGTCTTCTGTAGAATTTATCTTACGTTGCCTGCATTTGCACAAGGAATGAAACATATGTGATTATTTGTGGGAACGTCAGGCTTCATGCCATACTCAAATTTTTTGCAACTACTTGCACCGAAGCAAAGAATTTTCTTTTTTCTAGAAAAATACTAAATTTTTTGTAACTACTTGTAGCGATGCATGAGAGCTTAATGTAGGAAGTTTTATTATATCGCTATAGCGAATGTAAAAGAATACACAATTGCTTACCCAAAATTTACTTATAGCGGAGCCCCGTGAAATCGCCAAACAAACGAAGAAATGCTATTTGTAGAAATGAGAATATAAATTGAAAGTTTTTGGAAAATTGTTGGCGAGTTGAGGAGGAGTTTATAAGAAAAGTGAGGGTTAATAGCAACTTATTTAAAATGGTATTTGTGGAAAGTGCTATGAGAACATAGATTGAAATCTTTTTTGAAAATGTTTGGTCAGTTGGTAAGGGGGAGGTTATCTGAAAAGATTATTGCCAATTTTTTTAAAATAATTATTTTAGCAACAGGTGTATCTGCACAAAGATTTATGATGCTAGCTCCCTTGGAAATAATTTTTGCCGCAATTTTGGCTTTTGGACACAGAGTGTATTGGACAAATACTCTAAACTTTTGTGCAACCTCAAAACGTTATCCGCTTGTGTTCAAACTGTCTGCACTTGCTTTTAAGATAACAAAGAATAATTATTGGTCTTACAATATAGGCGCCACCCTAGTGTATGTGTGTGTTAGTGCCACACCAGACAGAAAACTCAAAATCCTTAACGTTGTAATGATTCTCTTTTGGAAAATAACAAAACATTATCTAACAATGTCCTGAATGCTAAAAGGTTATATTATTTCATTCAATTCCCTTTTCCCTGCTTCATCTCTTGTTATCCTTTTTAGTTGTTTTTTTTTCATTCTACCATCCTCGTCGCTCCTACAATTATTGGCAGACAAGGCTAAATATAAAAATCATGCTTATCAATAGTGTTGTTCTGTACATTTTGAATTTGAAATTTTATGCTCTTGTCTTGTCTGTATTATTATTATCCTTGCTGATGTTTTTGTTGTTGTGGCTTGTCTTGGCTGAGCTTGATTGTGATTGTACTGTGTAGTAGTTGGGTATGTTGTTGTTGTTGTTGCTTTCTATATCAGCAATCACTGTCACTGTCAATTTTTATTATAAAAATAAATTGCAAAAAATTGAAAACAAATATTAACTATGGTTACTTGTGATTTGTTAGAAGGAAGCATTTAATATTTTTTTTTTGCTCTGCTCTGCTATAGCTGTGGAAAAAATGCATAAAATATTTTAGTTTATTTGGCCAGAACAGCCTTTAGAATATTTTGCCAAGTATAAAAGGCCAACGTGCAGGATATATGAACCATAAATATATGTATGTGTTTGAATATGTGCAAGTATATACATATGTATAAGATAAAAATATTAATTTCCGTTTGTATGTCAAAACAAAAATTAAATAGATTTATAGCAACTTCTTTAACATGAAGATAAGTATTTACATACATAAGTGCAGTTATTTGCAGAGGATATTTACCAAATTAAATTTATACTTAGATGTAAATAATTTATTTATTAATTTTTTTATTAAACACTAATTGATTCAAAATGTTTGATGGCCATGGCTACAAGGTTTTCAAAGCGCAGGCCGAATATATTATAATGTAAAGAGAAACCTTGTTGGCTTACTTCAAGATTATTTGCCAATAAGGTGTACTTGGTCGATTTTCGATGCTCCCTATATATAAAATTGTTTTTCCGTACGCTATAAAAACCAAATTCTAAATTTATTTTAACATTCGAGTTTTTGGTTAAAGTAGCAAAACTTTCAACCAAAGTTAAATGCTATTTCAGCATACAAATTTTCTGACATCGCTAACCCATTATTACTTGATACCAAAACTGATAAAATAAATTTTCATGTAAATCTCAAATCTCAAATTCCAAATTTTATATTTTCAAAATTTTGGTTAATCTTAAATTTTTGGGACATTTTTACCATTTTATAAGAAAAAACTTTCGCTTTTTAAGGCAAGTTCGTATATAAATTAGACCATTATAAAAACTATCAAATTAAATGACAAAAATATTTTTTTAATTATAAATTTTAATAAAATTAGGATTGGAATTGAATTTACTCATAATCATAATTTTCAATTAGTGAATTCACAAGGTATCCTATCATGTCATAATGTTTAAATATTTTACTACTTGGCGGCACAATAAATAGATGTCAGCATCGAATAACAAAAACATTTTTTTCTAATTTCAATAAATTATTTTTGTGAATGATTTTCGGAAGGAATTAGGTCGCGTAATTTATGTCTCTGAATGATATTCTGTTGAATTTATATGTGAATACCAACATTTTTAAGTGATTTGTGCTCGCTAAAGAGATTTTCTAAAGCGGGGCTTATATAGTAGCTATGACTATATATTGACCGCTCATCATATAATTTGATGACTTGCATTTCGTGTATATAAAAGTAATTTGGAGCGAAATTTGCGTAAATACTTATATAAATTAAACATTTATGACTGATAAATTCCAATTTCGAGAGAACATTTGTATGGGGGCTAGGAAAATAATTTCAGCCAGTTTCAACAGGCTTCGTCCTTGCGACCTGTACTTGAAGCACAAGGTTTACTTGGACATCCAGCCAGCCATACGGGCGGACGGACATCGTTTAATCGTCTTAGACAGTGATTCTGAGTATAGTTTAAAGTGGATGGATGCTAGACTAATATTTTTGGACGTTAAAAACAGCAGCTCAAACGCATTATGCCCTCTCCATTCTGGTGGTGTACGGTATAAAAATAAAGTTCAGCCAGTCACCCTTTATGATTAAAGGATAATTTGACTGCCACGCCCCAAAATACCGCCCTTTTTATTTGTTTGTATATAACTTCTAAACAGCTTGCAAAGCCCTTAGAAAATTTGTCTTTGCTACATTCAAGTTATTTGCAGCGCTTTTTAAATTTTTGACGAAAACAGATAACTTTTCTTGTAAATTAAATTGCAAGAATTTAAGTTTACTTTCCTTTACTTTTCAATGTAACTTTGAACATCTTCATACACAGAAAAAAGTTTCAACATAAATATTATGATTTGATTTCATTGATTCAAATTCATAATATTTATACATAAATTCTTAAATAGTATGATTTTTTTCATTATTATGTTTTCAAATAAAATCTAGAATGCTTGGAAAATATTATTTCAATTACATACATACATATATTTTTAAGTTGTTCAAAAATTTTTGTAATTTTTTCATAAAATTAATTTTCATAAAATATACGTAAAAACCGAAAATTTTCGTCATGTACAACTTCATAATATTTATGAAAATGTTCTAACTCTGAACGAAAAAAAATTGGGAAACAAATCATGTTCGATTAATAATATTTATTAAAAAATTCATTCCAATTATGAATTTCTTTTTTCTGTGTAGTTTTTATTTCTAAAATACTCTTCAGTCAATTCTTTATACCTGAAATAAAAGTTTACATTTTCGATTTTGTAAATTTTTTGTTGTTGTTTAGCGATGAGAGTCTATATGCGAACTGTTCATTTACATGTTAATTCTCCTTATATGCTATATAACAGAATTTTAAAATCTTATTTAAATTAATTGTCCTTACTTCTACAAATATATTTTATTATTAATCCTTTACTCATTTACAAATACTATAGGCATTTCCCATTCATAAAAACTTTAGGTATTTTGTTAACATTTTTAAAATGGATGACTACAAACAATTTATTTATGTTTTATAATAAATTATATATTATTTATGTTAATATTTTTAAAAATATTTGCTTTGTATCATTTTAATGTTTGCTTAAATTGTTCATGAATGTGAAGTTTTTTTACCAATTCAAATCTGACAACACAAAATTTAGCACATAAAATATAATTTTAGAATAAAACTGCTTAAGTGCAATTGTGTAGTTCTACAGTTAAATAAATTTTATGGATAAATGCCATTATCGTATTGAAATTAGCAACTTGCAGCAAAATAAACTGCAATTTAAACTATACATTTGCATGTATATGCAAACAGCATTAGAAAAAGTGTTTAGTATTGCAAAAATAATTGCTGCAATAATTTTATGCAATATCATCAACATTTTGTAGTAGTTCATTACTTACCATAAACATTTAAGCGGGCAGAATGTTCAACGCTACCCATTGTATTGGTGGCAATACATTTATAAAGTCCACCATCATCCGGTCTCACATGGGAGATATTCAAATGACTTATCACATCACCGGACATATCGACAAATTGCCCAATTGCAAAGCGATGATGCAAAGAAACATCCATAATTGGCTGTGAATCCAATAACCAGGAAAACTGAAAAGAAATATACAAACGCATATGTACATAAAATTGGCCAGAGAAATATGAAGGAAACTCAAATTATGAAGCACAGAGTAGAAAAAAAAATAATTTTCATAAATACACACATGGGTGGCCCTTATTTTAGACGTTTTTGGATTTTTGATGATCCAAAGGTCAACAATTTTTCTCTCTCATCTAAAAACCAAATTAAAATTTGAGCAACATCGGATAATGTTTATATTTTACACATTTTATTTGAAGTTTCGAGATTGTGTCACAATATTCAGATAAACAACAATATAAACAAATCCAAATAAAAAAGTTTTTGTATTTCATTCTGTGGTAATGCAGATATGCATATGGCATATGGCTTCCACAAAGCATCTTACACGATTTGTTGCAGTTATTTTAGATCTTGGAGTATCGTGCGTCTCCATGTATTCTTTGGTCGACCACGGCTTCTTGAACCTTGAGAGTTCCACTCTAGCGTCATCCTTGTTATACCGTCAGGATTCTTTCTGATAGTATGGCCGATCCATGTCCATTTCCTACATTTGTGATTGTATGGGTTCCTCATTGATAAGGTTCCAGATATCCGTGTTGCTGATGTTGTAAGGCCAGAATATTCTGCATATGATTCTGAGGCACTTGTTAATGAATACCTGTAGTTTTTGCGTGCTGGTGTTCGATACTGACCACGTTTCACTTCCGTACAACTGAGTAGACTTTACACATGCGTTGAATATTCTAAGCTTCATTCGTCTGGATATTTTTGAGTTTCTCCATACTGGTTGTAGTCTTCCTAATGCCGCTCTCGCTTTGTTGAGGCTCAATTTTTAAGAAATAATGTTAACAAATTTGAGAACAAAAACTAACGATTACTTCAAAAATTGTACTGCATTTTAGAAAAATTTAGAACTGAAAATTTCACGCAATGGACTGATTTTTATATTATTTCCCAGGAAGAAAAAAACTTTCGGAAACTAGAAACCCTAATCGAAACTTCAAAAAAAAATTCGATTCCGCTAAAATGTTCAACATTTGGTTTTTATAAGAGCAACGAAAATCCAAAAGGTTCTAAATAAGTGTCACCCTAATTTACACTTATCGGTCATATGTATGAATTTGAGAATATGTTGTGAAACTAAAAAAAAATTGCTAAATTTACTTTTTTCGGGTTAAATTGTAGACATAATTTTGGTTTAATTATATAATTCCAACAACTTAATTAAAATAGAAACAGAATTGTTGCAATAACCATGGCAATCAAGTCCGCTTTCTAATACTGGTGAAAAGTATTGAAAAATAATTCGAAAATAAATATCACGATTTGTACCCAAAAAAAATACTTTCTGATCCCTAATATCAATATATATGCTCACCTACATATATGTGCGTCTGTATGTTTGAGTATGTGTTGATACAATAACAACATTTTCGTATAATCAGCAAAAATCATATGCTGCTTTTTTATCTCTCCATACAAACAAATATGTACACATTTAAACATATTAAGGAACGTATGCATACAAACATCCCAGTGGTTCTAGGAGACAGTCCCGGACTAGTGATTTTACCTATCATTTAGAGTGGCAACTAGTTACATGACTAGTTATTTTAACAAGTGAATGTCCTAATGAGACTGTCTGATATCTGGTCCAAAGTATTCATCGCATTCGATTCACATACCGGTTACATAGAATCGGTTATCTTACAAGATACCTAACTGGTTACTTGATCACATACATACCTAGTTATTGTAACATGTACGGGTGATAATTGACCTCAAATAGTCGTTAAAAAGACATCTCATTGACAGCCCAGTAACCGATTACTTGTAAACAAACCTTCCTCCGACAACTCTCCAATAGATTACTTCTGGTGGGTATGTAGCGTAAAGTCAATACAAAAAAACATTGGAGCAGCTGTCAGACAGTGTCATTGTAATCCAAAAGGGTCAAGTTACCCCCTGCATAGGAGATGCTCGTGTTGTATTTAGTTATGGATCTAGTTGATAAGTAAAATCACTAGTTCGGGACAGTCTCCTAGAACTGCATGGATATGTCTATAGAAATGTCGTGTATGAGTATTAGGGTGGCCCTTAATAAACAAAAGTTTGATTTTGGCCATTCTCACCCCCCAGTTTGGTGAACATTAGTAAAAAAATCATCCTGAAAAAATTTTAGGTAAATCGGTTGTCCCTCTTTGTTAAATTTCATCAAAATCGGCCCAAAAATATTAAACATTTCCAACATTTCGAAATCTTTCCAAGAGAAATTCCAAATATTGAAAAATTTGACTTTTGACCTTCACGATTTAAGGGTTAACGTTTTCCGATTTTAGTAAAAGTTTCAGAGTATATTTAGAATTGTCTGTGCTATAATATTCTGAATAAGTTTTGCTTAAAATTCATAAGAGTAAGGAAATAGAGCTCATTCGCCAAAAAATTGCCAAATAATTGGTTTTTCTCGAAAATTTCAAAATTTAAATCGCAGGTAAACTATAAGAGATATTTTCATAATTTTTTCACATTTTTATTCCCTATTATATTCTTAATAAATCCTAATAAGATGATCAAAAAATTCTGAAATGTGTTTAACAAAATTTTTAAAAATTTTAAAATGGAGTTTTGAAACTGCCGTTAAAAAATTTTATTTGTTTGTTCATACCTAATAATAGGTTAACGATATCCTACGAAGACAAAAACTCGTATACAAGTAAATATGGGCACATTTTAAGTAAAAATGAGCTTTTATTTTAATATTCATCAAAATATGTTAATTTCGTTCCTACATTTCTTGTTCTAGTTGCCTGAGACACGTTAATGGCCTGACGAATTTTTAATAACTTTAACATTTTTTGACCTATTTCTGTTTTTTATGTCTCATTAGAACGACAATTATGTACAGATTACAAAAGTAATTTTTTAATGGCAAAATTTTTACAAAAACTGAAAAAAAATTCATTTTTTCCCCTTGTAAATGCATCTCAAAACTTCAGAGGGCTTGTGGCACGTCTTAACCCCAACCGATTTACCTAAAATTTTTTCAGGATGATTTTTTTACTAATGTTCACCAAACTGGGGGGTGAGAATGGCTAAAATCCAACTTTCGTTTATTAAGGGCCACCCTAATGAGTATGTATATTAAAATTCATATCGAAACACAGGAATAAAAAACCACTTCTGTATTAGAGTATCCAAAACCGAAACCGGTTTTTCATCTTTGTAAACTCGACCGATTTCGGTTTTCTTTAACATTGCGGTTTTTTGAAAACCGGTTTTTATAAGACGGTTAACCGGTTTTAATGAAATATATTTTCAAAAGCTCATTTAAACATATTTTTGAAAAACTTTGATACCATTTTTAAAAATATTGATAAATTTTATAGAAAACTGTAACTTTTGATAATATTACGTAAAATATATAAAATAATTGCTTTAAGAATTCAAAAAATGTATATTAGCGTATTTTTCATATTGAATAAAAATTTAATGTAAACTGGTTAACGGGTCCTTTAGACAAAAGCCGAAACCGGATAATCGGTTTTTTTAAAAGATAAAAATCAAAACCGGTTTTTTCAAAAACACGCCTTTTCGGTTAAACCGGAAACCGGTTTTTTAAATTTGCCGGTTTTTTGGACACTCTAGTCAATATATTAAACTTACTTGCGGTGGCGGTGATCCACTGGCAGAACATTTAAGCGATATTAATGGTCCAGGGCGTACATTCTGTTCAATAAACGTATAAATCAATTCTGGCACCGTGTCTACCCAAACACGATGTGATAAAGATGATTAAAAACGGAAAGAGAAAAAATATGAACAAAAAAATGTTTGATTAACACGAGTATGAAACACATCTTATCGTCAAACTTAAGAGGATGTATAAGAATTTTAATATTTACCACCCAATTTTAATTCCGCCATCGCTTGAGCACTAGATTTTTGATTTTCCACCAAACACTGGTACACGCCACGATCTCGACGGCCCACATTTTGTATGACCAAAGAGGTTTTAGCCAGAAAGCGTAAACTGAAATTGGAAATAATGGATGAAAGGTTTTAGATTTATTAATGCAAAGATTTTTTAAATCCATAATGTGTGTGTTATTAATGATTATGTTCAAAAGTTGAGCTTATATTTCACTCGGTGTAGATCATAACACAATTTTTCTTTATTAACATTTATCAATAGTAAAAACAAGTAAGAGATAGTTTCTGGGATAAAGATAATCTAAATTCATCGTATCTATTGAGCATCATTGGTGAGTTAAACCTAAGTATAAAATGACAAATTTTGAATTTTTTATTAAAAACTAATATATTTGACTCTAACGGAGGTTAAAAAAGTTTAAATTTTAATATTAATATTACATAAACAGGATGGCATTGATGTGGCAATACAAAAATTTAAATTCTTTCAGTACTTCAAATATATTGGTATCAAAAAGAAATTATATTTTCTTCCTACAGAAATAAATTCTCCATAAATAATCGTATCATACAAAATTTTATGAATATGGCAATGTGTCTTATTTCATTCTACAATCCAACCATAAAACATTGAAATAATTTATGTTTACTTTAGAATTATAAAACAATAAGTACATATTTTTGTATAAGCAAAGCCGATCAATGAATTTGCTGCACAAATTTTCAACGTTTATTTTGAAACATTTATACAATATAAATTTAAATGTTGGCCATAATTAGCCATGACCTTTTCCCATCTTTCTGGCAGGATATGAATTTCGCGCCAAAATAACTGCTCATCGTTTGAGGCCAATTTCGGATACTCTATTCTAAGGTGAAGCGTATCCCAGAAAGAGTGCTCTGCATTGTAATCCATCCATTTTTTATCGCATGTAAAGGTTCGGGGCAAAAATTATTTTCTTTTGTAATGTTCAAGTAGCATTTCAAACATATAAAATCCTGCTTTTGGTTTAATCCTGCTGCTCGAAAACTTTTACAATTTGCTGCTTGAGTAGCTCCCAATGATTTTGCAAGCTCTTGTTGAGTTTTACAACAATCTTCATAAAGTAATGCCTCCAATTCTTGGTATTCAAACTTTTTTGGATGGCTTTCAAAAGAATACACACAGAAAACAGATTCGTAGTAGCAACCGAATTTGTTGCCAATCGAATAATTATGTCTTAGTGACCGAATAACAAAAGTTTGGTTGCTTCAAGCGAAATTCTCCTTTATCAACTGAATTTCTATTAATAGAAGCGAAAAATTCTATGTGTGCAACCAAATCATTCGATTGGCAATAATTGCTACTACGAATCTGTTTTATCTGTGTATGCTTAAACACAATAAAACTTAGAGAGCTAAAGATCACATACCAATTTGACATATTAAATAAAACTTAAAACTAAAATTTATGTTTATTAATATCTAAATTTATGTTCAATCAAATTGTTTGAATTACCTAGTTTTAATAAAATCCCAAATGCATGTAGGGTACTGAGAAATAGATGGTCTGTTTAACAAATATGTCTATCAAATATAATTTTGTGTTTTTTGCACATAAATATGTATATAAACCAGAAATCGAAAATAACTCGTCCATATATCAAAAAACCCAAATTGTTATTTATATTTTTGTGATAAAAATAAATCACTGAAAATAACAGTTATAAAATGATTTTTATTTAAATGGTTTGGTATGACCTTTATTCGTGTTTGTTGTTTTTTAATGGTTTGGTGTGAGATACACAATTCATTTGTTCTTTATAACTGTTACTTTTTCTTTTATTTACATACAATAACATATTATTAGTAATTTTTAACAAATTATGGAAATAATATGATAAGTATGAAGTAATGAAGTCAGAGTAACAGAAATGAGAATTTTTTTTTAAATTGTTATTAATCTTTTAATAAATTTTATATATTTAAGCGTTGATTTGCATTAAATGATTTTTTGCGATTTACGAAAAAAATAAATTATAAATCACTCATCTAGATTAGTTGTGTTTGTTTCTTTTCTGTTTCTCTCAACCCCAAACCCAAAATGTTCTCGAATAAATCACTCTATCAGTGATATATCACAAAAAATTATTTTTAAATGGCTGCGAATGAGAATTTACCATTGAAATGAAAGTGAACACGTTATTTTCGGTCTCTGATATAAACATTGGGGAGGTCTCTATGTTCAACTTTTTCGTTTTTCGGAGCTTTCAAAATCTTTCGTTTAAAAAATCATTTTTGAGCAATATCGGATAACGTTGCACTTACGTTGACGTTTATTTAAAGATTTCTGACATCGAAAATTTTGGTGTATACTCACTTTTGAGGCTCACTGCATATATACAGTGGTTGACAAAACAATGGTAAATTTTCCAAATATTCCATATGTAGCCCAAAATAGAAAATATTTTTGTAAAATAAAATTTTTTTTTTAGTATTTTCCTTGTATAGTTTTATTTATATAAATTAACTGAGAAACAAACAACATAGTTAATTATATTCTGAAAAAAGGGAACAAAATTAAAAATATTCACTATTTCGCTACTGACAAAACAATGGAAACTTTTAAACTTCTGCAAGAAAGAAGTGTAAAACGAAAATAATATTTAAAAGAACGATGTAAAAAGCATCCTGTTTACAGTTTTTTTTTTTAAATTCTGGTAATTTTTCACAATTTCTTTTTCTAAGTTTTTCGCATAATTGCTTTTTTTCAAAGTTAACGAAAATGGCTAAAGTTAAGATTTGTGAAGACTTAAAAAATAAAATAATTAACGATTTTAAAGCTGGTTTAAAACAAAAAAGTATCTGTGACAAATATTCAATAAATAAATCAGCAGTTTCAAAAATTATAAAGAAATTTCGTGAGACCGGTTCTGTAAAAACTCAACATTTAGAAGAAGACCTCGTAAGACTACTCCTAGACAAGATAATTTAATAGCGAGAGAGTTCAAGAAACTCCCAAAAATAACTCTTCGAGAGGTTGTTAATAGCCTAAAATTAGAAATAAGTACCCGAACAGTTAGTCGCAGGGCAAATGAGGCTGGTCTTGGTTGCTATCGTCCTGTGGAAAAACTACTCATTTCTAAAAAGAACCGTTCTGATTGTCTACAATTTGCCAGGGATCATTTAAACTGGTCGATACAGAAATGGAATACTGTCCTCTTTTCCGACGAATCCAAATACAATTTAAGAGGCAGTGATGGGAGAACATTTGTAAGGGAACATTTTAAAGGGAAAATGATTAGATCCAAAGTACACAAATAAGACTGTAAATTTTGGCGGTGGCAATATTATGATATGGGGATGTTTTTCAGGGCAAGGTATGGGCCCAATTCATATTATAAAAGATACCATGACAGGCATAGGATACAGAACCGTATTAAACTATGTTATGTATCCATACGCTGAGGAAAATATGCCCCTAGTTTGGAGATTCCAACACGACAAAGACCCGAAACACACCTCTAGGGTTGTAACCGAGTGGTTACAATCCAACGAGGTACGTGTTTTGAAGTGGCCTGCCCAATCGCCAGATCTCAATTCCATAGAAAATCTATGGGAAATCGTAAAATAAGGACCCAAAATTACACCAGGAAGGAAGATTTTTCGGAGGCGGTTATAAGGGAGTGGCAAAATATTTCAAAGGAGACCATTGACTCTTTAAATGGTTCAATGCATCGTGGATGTGTAGCAGTTATAAAAAATAAGGGATACCCAACAAAATATTGAGTTATTGCAAAGTTTAGACCATATTTGTTAAAATAATACCTAAGTATCCATTGTTTTGTCAATGCCGTAATAAAGAAATCTTTTAATTTTGTTTTCTCATTTTTAGAATTTAATTAATTATGTCCTTTGTTCTTTTGTAAATTAAGTTAATAAAAGTATACAAATAAAATACTACAAAAATGTTAAAATTTTTTAAAAAATTATTTCTGATTTTAGGCCAACTGTATGTTGCCCCAAACCTCGAATTTGGGAGCATCGAAAATCCAAAATATGGACCACTGTAATAAAATGATTCCCAAAACATTTACACACATTCGACATAACTAAATACATTTATGGAGTTACCCAGTTTTTTAAACAAATATTTGTTTCCTTTTATTCTTATTAGTTTTTATAGTTTTTACATGAAAATAACTTTTAATTTTTTAAAACATAACCAGTATTCAGTATTTACTGTTTTAACAATTTTCTTACTTTTTAAGTACAAAAATAGTTATAATTTTATCTGTTTCGGTTAAATCAGAATTTTTTTGTTTTTAAAACAAGCAAATTAGTTTTCCCTATAGTTACTAATAGTATAGAAGCAATTTTAATCCAAATTTTATTGACCGACACTGTAGGCATGTTATTAGACAAGAGTATAGAAGCAATGTATATATTCTAAAATATTTGTATGTATGTTTACAATATCCTTTGCATAAAATCCTAAGTGAAGCATAAAAACTTTACGCTTGATTTGTTATTTTGATTTTTTTCATATTCATACACTGCCTCCAACACAAAATATCTAGAAGAAAAAAAATGATGAAAAAATCAACATCTGTTGAATTGTCTAATAATCATTTTGTTTTTCTTTTCCCTCCAACATATTTTATTTATTTCTTGGCAAAAGGATTGAACTGGAATTTTCTCTATCTTGTTCATGCTTTTCTGTAACCATATAATTTGGTATTATTTGCCTTACACACACATTAATTCAAACACATATATGTAGAATATTTTAGGTTTTCGATTTGTTTTTTTTTTCTTTTCATAAACCTTCCCCTGAGTTTTGGAAAATTTATGATCATACATGTTGATTTTGTGTATTATTTGTCTTAAATCATCATAAAAAAATTGAAGAAAAGAATTTACATCCTTGCACAAACAGAAAGACAAAGTAAATCTTGTTAAAAGTGTACACAAGCATAATAATTGAATATGTACAGGTCAGCAAATATTGTTGTCAAATAAATATAGATAGAATTGAAAATCAAAGAGCTCAAGCTATTTAAATCTTGTGCGGGATAGAAATTTCATATGAATACTTTTTTCAGTTTTTATTATTGTATATCAAAACTAATAGAATAGAATAGAATTATGATATGTTATTTACATAATAATTATAGTTTTTTTATTCAAGTTTTTATATTATTTAGAACTATGTAAATGCAAAAAAGAAAAGTAGCTTTTTAAAACCAATGATATTTAATATAATGAAAACTTTCTAAAATTACGGTGCGTATGAGTAATATGTGACTAATTGCTGAAATACAAATTCATCATACGATACAATGCTCTTTGTCATGCGTGGTTCCAGACGGTTGAGGGGTTAAATAGGAAATCCCCCCCCAAAAAAAAACCAAAAAGTTTTAATATAAAGGAAGAAAAAAGAAAAATATACTTAAAATAAATTTTACTCTATTTTTCCTAATGGTTGATCTACATCCGTGCCTGCTCTAACGTATAAGTCCTATTGCATATAAATATGTTTAAGAATCACTGAAGAGTTCCTAAACAATTGGAAAATTATGTCAGTTGACATATTCGAGTGTTAACAAACTTGTAGAGCTCGAAAATTGCACAAATAAATAAAGAGAAAATATTACTTTATAATCTACTTATTTATTTTTATAATGACTTGTTCTTGGATCTCGAACGAAAAACAAAGCTAACGAAGGTTACAGCCCGTTTTTAAAAGATTTTTTTAACTTTATATACTAGTTTGCATGTTGGTTTGTATATTAGTTAAGGTCAAAATTTGTAACTGAATTTTAAATCAGCTCTTGTAGTCCGAATACCTGATGACAATGCAATATTATATTCGAAAATTCGACATCAAAACTGTTTAAATAAGCAGTATTATGTTCGAAAATACGAATTTATGTTCGAAAATTTCTTGAAGCTGGTAAAATAATTTCTAAATCATGAATGAGCATTCTTAAAAAAAATTATTTTAGTTTTATTTGAGGTCAGTTTCCAATTTCGAACTCAAAAATTTCGAAAAAAAATTTCAAATGTTCATGAATATTCAAGTATTTACTTTGAAAATATGTTCGAAAATTCGTATTAAAATTCGAAATATTCTAGGAGCTTTAAAAGAAAATCGAATAATAATAAAAAAATATTTTTTAAAAAGCTCTAAAAAGAAGCAAATAAACTTTCAATAAAATCAAACTATTTATATATAATGTAATACATTATACAGCAAATTGTATAACATCATAAATAGTTTGATATAAAAGAAAGATAAATTTCTTTACTTTAGAGCACTTAAATAAAAGTTTTGTTTAAAAATGTTTTTCTTCATTATTTTTTAATTTTTATAAAATAAATTTAATTCTAAACTTACAAATCGAATACAATTCACATGAATTTTTTTTATTTATTCATATAATAAAGTCGAAAACAATTTTTCTTTCGTTGGTTTCACGAATCAAACAAACATTTGATGTTATTCACTCGAAATTTATATGAAAAACTTTCAAAAACAGATTCTAAGGAAAATTCAACTCGTTCTTGAATATTTTAAAAATTTCTTTGCAACTAGTTAAACAACATTTTTCAAACAATTTGAAAAACTATCGGGAATTTGTTTAAGTACATTTCTTTTTTTTTATCTTGACATATTTCTATAAAATATGCTTCTCGAACTTTTATATTTATACATACATTTTAAATACGTAATGATTTAATATAGTTTCACAAAACTAATTGCCCTTGTTTATTATTTACTATTAAATATTTCATTATTTACTCTTAAAATATATACTTTTATTTACACTAATAAAGTTATTATCCAAAAATAATTGAGTAAACTTTTGAACAAACCAAAAAACTAACAACTAAATTTATTACAATTTACAAACAACCAAAATAAATGCTCTAACATATAAATTGACATTTTTATTAACATTTAAATAGACAATTCCAAAACAAGAAAACTAAATGAAACAAAAGAGAAAATCAAATAAATAAAACTATTGAAAATTCGAGTTCAATGCCACTCAACTACTAATAACAATGTCTGAAATTACACACAGATACTCAGGCATGAGCAGCAATTTGTGTATATTGTATACATATATGTAGATATGAATGTAGTTTTAAATCCTATACTACATACATGTAACACAGATACAAATATATCGTTTTATATACATATAACTTTTTATATGATTTACGTTTCTATACATGTATTTGTATGTATGTATGTTTATATGCATGTAATATGTTAGTATTCATCATAAACGATACTCACTTATCTCTGCCAGTTGTTAGAACATTATCCTCCTGCAATGGTTTTCCATTGTGCAGCCATTCAATATTATCGATTGCTGAACCCGTTGTCGAACAATTGAATATTGCCGTTCCGCCCGAATTGACAATTTGAACTTGTGGCAATATATGAACAGATACGTACGAATTCACAAACAAACGTATTTCAATACGTTGTTCGCCAAATTGATTTGATGCTTGACAAACCTGTAAAATAAAAATAAGAAAATTTAAACACGAAATACAAATAACTATCTATTGTATACATGTACAGATTTATGTATGTTAGCCGAAAATTTTATATGTATATCGAATGGATTAAACTTTACAAGCCTTTTGTACTCATATTTGTTAAGAGAAAAATTAAATTTTTTCTCTTCGGAAGCATGAGAGACATTTTCTTATAGAAAATTTCTCTCTTTTCCGGTGAAAGAAATGTCTATAGAAAATGTCTCTCTCGTTTGCGAATAGAATAATTTTCTATAGAAAATGTCTTTCTCGTTTGATTGGAGAACAAATTTTCTCACTCGTTTGAGCAGAGAACAATTTTCTATAGGAAATGTCTCTCTCGTTTGAGGAGAGAACAATTTTCAATTGAAAATTTCTCTCTCGATAGAGGAGAGAACAATGTCTCTCTAGTTTGAGGATACAAGAATTTTCTATAGGAAATGTTTTTCTCGTTTGAGTGGAGTACAATTTTCTATATCAAATTAATGAGGGGAGAACAATTTTCTATACAAAATATAATAATAATAATTTTCTGTAGGAAATGTCTGTCTCGTTTGAGGAGAGAAACATTTTTGATAGAAAATGTCTCTCAGAGAACAATTTCTATAGGAACTGTCTCTCTTGTGTGAGGAAAGGACAATTTTCTACAGGAAATGTCTCTCTCGTTTGAAGAGAGAACAATTTTCTAAAGAATATATATCTTTAGTTTAGGGAAAGAAATATTTTCTATATAGAATGTCACTCTCTCGTTTGAGGAGATCAAAATTTTCTATACAAAACGTATCTTGTTTGCGGAGAGTAAAATTTTGTATAGAAAATGTATCTCTCGTTTGCGGAGAGAAACATATATCTATAGAATATGCTTACAGAGAGAAATATTGTGGTCAGAAACTTCATAAAACAGTAATTTATTAGTAAACCCTATTATATCAACACTTTTTTTGCACTCTTCAACAAAAAATATTTTTTTCAACAAATACTTAATTTGTAAAAACAAAATTACCAAAAAAAAAAATATAGTAAAATGGTTATTGTCAAAACTGTAATGAATATGATGAATGAAGTAGATAAATAAGTTCCTTTTTCCTTTTTTTTTTGTGTACGCTGTGCAAATGAATTTATGCAAATTTAAATTGTTCTTCATTATGCCTACTTTTAGCGGAGATGAACAACGCAAAAGTACTACAAACAACATGAGGATGATTACGTTGATGTTGATGGTACTCATTGTTGTCATAAAAAAGAATCTACTTGAATTTAAATCAATTTAGAATATGAACAATCCCTACTAAAAGTAACAAGGAAACCAAGCCATGGAGCAATTTTATGTGTGGTAAAATGTGTAACTGCCTGTTTGGCTGGCTGACTGGCTGCTGAGTACAGTTTTTTACGTTTTTGCTTTTTATTCATATTTCTTATGTGAGTGGAAGTGTGTATGTATGTAAATCCCTTAGACTATAGTGTCTGTTGCTTTAATGTTGTCTGTCTTTCATGCATTCTCATTGTCTGTCTGCCGTTTTCTTGTCATACAGTCTGCTTGCCTGCATGGATGATTGTGTTTTTTAAACACTCCAACTGTCGCTTCACTTTACTTATTTCACTTACTTATACAATATTTAGCTTACTTCCTGCTTACTTTCGTACTTACTCACTCATTTACTTATTTAACTCATAACAGTCGCAATATTCAAATTGGTCGATCCGTTTGTCTTTTATTTCAGCCTTTTTTATACGCTACCGATTTTTTGTTCGTAATTAGTTTTTTTTTGTCATAAGTATTCATTTTACATATTTATATGTGGAAAAATATATAGTTTATTCATGCCATGATTTAGTTCGAAATAATTAAATATGTAAGAGTCAAGCTTTTTTATTTAATAATAAAATTTTAATATTGTTAAAAAATATCAATATTTTCGACCATTGGCTGAAGTAGGGTGCACATTTATATCGATTTAAAAGTGTATAATTAGTAATACTTTTAGCTAGTTCTTATCAATATTAAAAAATGTTTGAGTAAAATTTTAAAAAATTAAACTTTTTTTTTGTCTAAAAGTATACATTCTGCAAATTTTAAAAAAATTTAGTTGGATTGTTTTTCACGACTAAGATCTTATGATTTCGGATAAAAAGTTTTTATGTCTTAGTTTGGAGCTTAATATCAAATAATATTTTTAACACTAATTTTTGATAACCACTACGAAAGATATTTACGAAAAACCAAATAAAGTCAAAATAAGAATCGATATTTCAAAATTCAAACTTAATTATGTATATTTTAACGTATGCTATTTGCTTTATAACTAACTAATATTCCTTTAATATCTGTCCATATTTATACAAGTTACCAGCTCTAAAAAGTTCTACAAACTAAAGGTGGTCAAATTTAAACTTGTGTTCTAATGTCCTCCAGTGGGAGTTCTTGGTACATCAAAAAGTTAGACGGCCTAATATAAAAAATCCATATATGTTTCACATCATGAACAAAAAACTTGTAAACTAGTGTAATTGATAAAACAATTTTACTATTGGGAGAATGACTTAAAAATGCAGGATTTTTTAAATTTTTTTCTAAACATTTGTACAATATAAATGCAATTGACAATTGTTGGCTATTACCTTTTACCCATCGTTCTGGCAACATATGGATTCCGACACAGATGAACTGCTCATCTTTTAAGGCCAAGAACGAATCAAGCCAATTTCAGATATTCTGTTTTGAAGTGAAGCGTATCCCAGTGATAACGATCGGTATCGATCGAAACAAATAGTAGTTGGACAGGGCACGGTCGAAAAATCTGTCCGTTTTTCGGCAAATACTCGCTTCAAATGAATTTCAGCACTTCATAATATATAAAACCCTTTTGCCTCCACCAAATACAGAGCATTGCCTTAGTTCCATGATATTCGGCTGGTTGGTGGGGCATGAAGATCGTACATGAAGTTCTGTTAAGTTTCGGGTTATCGTAATGGATATATCTTTCATCACGGCGCTAGGAACAAAGTCCCCAATGAACTAGTCCCCAAACCGCAAATGTATAAAAACCCCAAAAAATGGGGGCTTAATTCATTATGAATTAAAACCCAAAAGTTCTAAATGAAATAACAAAAGGAGCTAAACCAAAATGGGTTTCTCCTCTGGAGTGTATCAAAAACCGGCATCGCCCAGAAAACCCAAGAGGAGAAAACCTTTGCGCACAACTTTTCTGAGCGAAGCCAGGTTTTGATACTCCCCTGAGTAATTTCATTATGAATTAAATACCCAATTTTAGAAATGAAATAAATCCCCAAAAAATTAACTATGTCTGTAAATTACGTTGTTGGTTTTTTCCATATACAATTTTGGGGCCGTAATTCCTTTGTGGTTTGGGGACTTAGTTCATTGAGGACTTTCTTCGTAGCGCCCTTGTGATGAAAGGCGCTACGAACAAAGTCCCCATACCGCAAATGAATTAAGAACCCAAAATTGGGGGCTTTATTCATTATGAATTAAAAACCAAAATTTCTAAATGAAATAAATCCCCAACAAAAGGAGATAAACTTCCAAACCAAAATAAAATAAACCCAGAGAAGAAAACCTTCGCGCACAACCTTTCTGACCGAAGCCAGTTTTTGATACACCCCAGAGTAATTTCCCAAAAAATTAACTAAGTCTCTAAATTTCGTTGTTGGTTTTTTCTATATATAACTTAGGGGCCTTAATTCATTTGTGGTTTGGGGACTTAGTTCATTGGGGACTTTCTTCATAGCGCCTTTCATCACAAGTAATGATTCGGCGCAAAAATGATTTACTTTTCGTTTTGTACCCAATTCTCCTGTTTTTGGATGAATCATGCTGCTCGCAAACGTTTTTAAATCGCTGCTTGAGTTGCTTCCAATGATTTTACAAGATCTTCTTGAGATTGACAATAATCAAAAGCCTTCAAACTTTGTTGGCTGGCCTGGGCGATATTTGTCTTCCGTGTCAAAATCACTACTTCTGAACCGCACACCATAAGCTTTGGTGAGCAAACCATGTGCTTCAGCAGCACTTTTTTCAAATTAATGGAGTAAAGCATAAAGCCATATATTGTAAATCCCACATATTTAAGTCATACACCCAATACTTTAAAATGTGTAGCACATTCAAAATTCGTTACCAATAAACTAAGTTAAATTACATTTTTTTTCTACAAAACACCAACAATTATTTCATTTTCGTTTACTTACCCATTTGCCTGCATCACGTTCGTCAGCATTTTTGATCAGCAACAATGTTCGAGATAATATAACACGCTGTGATGATGGTATTGGATATAAAGCTGATGAATCCGATACACGATACCATCTACCAAAAATAAAAAAAGAAAGGAAAAACGAAAGAGCGAAAAAATATGTAAATATGGAAAATATACAAAAAAAGGAAAAATAAACGATGTTGTAAAAAATATTATGAGTTCTTTTTTTCAAAATTTATTATATTTACATACAGCAAGTATGTATGGATGTGAGTACGTGTATAATTTAATGGTAAATGTATCATAATACATACAAATGGTTCTTAAAATATGGTTTATAATACATATTAATGAAGCTCATTGCTCTTATAAAAAGTAATATAATGGAAATCAATATTTTCGTTATAAATCAGGTAAATTAGTTTGTTTTAAATAAAGAAATTTGTACATGTAGTATATATATCACAAGTTCCAACGAAAAAGACAGAAAAAAAATTCAAATTTTTAATTTTGTGTCTTCCGGTAAACACATATACGAATAATTTAAATAATTTTATGTAGAATAATCCAATAAAAATATGTAATTACCTATTTTTCTAAATTATTTTTATGATGGAATTTTAAAATATATCTTTGGAGGCTGCAATATGAAATTATATTGACACATTTAATTTTGAATAAAAATATTTAATTATAGATACCATCTTACTACAAATATATTGTTACGAAATTGTACTTGAATTCAAATATAACATTTTTAACGGCTGATTTAAAAGTAGCCTAATGCTTTCAAATAACAGTGCTGTAATAGCAAACTGTAACATATCTGTGGGCATTATTAACATTGAAATAAAAGCTTTCAGTTGACCATTGATCGTAAGTTGGCAACGCTGTTTGCTGCGACCGTATATTCGAATTCGAATATTCAGTTAAAGAACATTGTAGAAAGTACACCACAGATGGCGTATGTATTATAAACCTCTAGACAGTTAAAGAGAAATCTAGAGTGCAGATGGCAGTGTTATAAATAGTGGCAGAGGTTGCAGTCGTTAGTGAGTTGATCAGAGACGCTATTCAAATAAACATCAACTGAGTGCCTTAAAGAGTGCCGTGTTTTTCAAGTGAATTCGTGTACACTATAAAGTGTGTCTGTATTTCTGCGAATTTATAAACGTGTATAAAAAACATTGAGTGACTATTTAATTCTGTTGTTGTACATTTTAAATAAATAAAGAGTTGTTACAATTTTTAAACTACTAAAAGGCTTTTATTTGCAATCAAAAGTATCCGGTTTATTTAAAGGAAATAAACCAACGTTTTGAAAGGTTAAAACGTAACAATATGTTACCGCAAGAAATTATAATTCTAAAAACTAATTCTTGTTATTAAGTGAAAAGAAGACTGACTGATTTTGGATTGTGTCCACACGGAGAGGCAGTAATTCAATAATATGGTGGAGAAATACAGGCAGCATCGAAATGATGTATTAAATTCGCTATAAACATGTTAGCTCAGAAGATATTGTGATAAAGTGATATTGAAAATTACGATAAATGTAATATTAAAAATGTTGACGAAGCTGATATTGAGGATGAGATTGATATGTTTAAACAGATGAACAACACAACCTTATTGAAATATGTAATATTCGAATAATTCCATTAACTTTAAATGCTTGATCGAATTATTTGAACAAGTTAAAAGCTCTTATTCGAATTATTTGTTTTATCGAATAAAATACATAGCATTTGTATGTGAGATTTTGACTATGTAAAAATACAAGAAATGAAAAATATCTGCTATATTCATCTTGTAAGTCACTTATGCTACACCCGTACACGTTAATAATTTGAATTTTTTTTCGTGTGATTGGAAAGAGTATTTTCTAAAAAAGAGATATAATTTTAGTGGAAATTATTTATGATAAAAAATTTTGCATATCTGCGGTCCATTAGTTTGAAACCCCACAACAACGCTTTTAAGGGGTCCTTGAGGTCATCCTCAAATACTGCTTTGCTACACCTATGAGAAATTGCATATTAATCAGATCAGTTAGAAATAGACAGGGACATCATACTTAGTAGCCTTTTATTGTCAGAAATATTTTTTTAACAATATATTAGAAGAATTTATTCCTCATGATTAATATAAGGCCATGTTGGACCAAGTTTTATTATTTTTATTACATTTTTCTAATGATTCCACACTGAATTTTATATATCGCTCATTTGCTGCAACGTCGTCATAACTCAAAAAATTTAATTTTTACGGAGACGCAGTTTTATTGCTTTAAATCGATATTTATTTTTTAATTTTTTAAGGAAAGTAACAAACACTTAACAAAATATGGGTTTTTTGAATTATGACGTTCTTGCAACAAATGATATCGCTCATTGTTCCACATGTAATGGTTTATATTTGAGGAAAATCTTTAGAAAATGGAAGATTAGTTTGCATTATTAAAGGATTTTCAAAGTCGTATCCTATTTTAACAATAAACGAATTTCTAGCAAACAAAAACCTGTAAACTAAGATTCAATACCTTTAATATGATACCAAGAGTGAGAAAATATGATTAACAGTTCAAAAATAATTAGCAATTTTATTTTTAGTGTTTTTCACTCACATATTAATAATTGGGAAAACAAAAATAAAGCGAATTGGAAACTTCTAGGGAACTTAAAACTTTGTAAGTGCATAGAGAACATACTAAACATAGACAATAACTAGATACGTAACTGAGAGCCAAAAACCTAAGTCTGTTGTGAAAAACCTAATTCATGAGAATGTATTGCATGTATTTTGTTATTGTATCACCCGTATGTGTGAAAATAGAGTAATTTTTCAATATATATTACTCTCTCCTTCCGTTCTATGTGTTTATTCTATGATACTAAATATCATTAAAATCAGATGTAAGATTCAAAAATCCAATTTTGCCTTTAAATTTGTTTGTTTTGTTGCCAATATTTAATACAGCCAACATTAAAATTACTTATTCTAAACGTATTAACATCTAAAACATTCGCCTACAAGCACATATTCTCAAGTAACGTATGTGCAAGCATTTTAACAAGCTCATTAAAATTCCTACACACAAACACTCCTACTCAAATACTAGTTATCAATACACATTAACTAACCAAAACCAAGAATTTGATGACTGCTTGCTAAAGACAGCAACCAGACAACCAAACAAAATATTAAACGCAGCCTAATTGGGAAAGGTAACTTAGACGAGGTAAAAGTGAGATAATTTTTTAAACGCAAAAAAATATACTTCAATGAAGAAAAAAAGAACAAAAAAATTAAGAGCAAATTAAGGATCCTTTAAACTTATACATGTATGTCTTTAAACAACACATCCATGAATACGTACACACACAACACACATCTAAAATAATACACTCATACTTTATTTAGTACGAGACAACATGTAGACCTTACTGCTGAATAATATGTTAGTGTGTGTGTGAGAGTTGTTTTCCTGTTTTTATTGTTTTTGATTTCCCGTTAAAAAATCATATGGAGCAAAAACACCCAGAACAAAACGTATAAAAAGTGTATGCGTGCCTGGCATAACTAATAACAAAAGAAGGAACAAGGATAAATCGTTAAGTTGTTCATAAAAGAAAATCTGTGACAGATTATGCTTAAGTAGCGTTTATTGATTTCGTGTTTTTATGTTTAAGGGAAAGAAATTCTTGTACATAATCATAATACGTGAGTGTAAAAAATAATCATTTAGATTCCAAGAAATATTAAGCATGAAAATGGGATAAGGAATAACGATAGAACATATGATATTTTGCATATATTTGGTAGATGCTAAAGCTCATTGCTTTAGCAATTCATCAGTAATATCAGTAAAATCAAGGAAATCCTAAGCGATTAGAAAATTGTAATTTTGACGGCTTTATTAATCATTAGAATTCCCACATATGCGGTTTCGATAACCCAAATATAATTGTCGAAAAACAAGAATTCGAAAAATGAGAATTCGCGATTTTGACACGGAATCACCCAGGCCGACCGAAAAATTTTGAAGACCAAGAATAGGATGAATATTATTGTCAAACTCAACAAAAAACTAAATTTTTTAATTATATTTTTACCGGTTCAGGAGTTTGGCAATTTGAATAAAGGCAATGGCAAAATTTACCAACCCATTGATTAAAATATCTTTCGATTTATATAAGTTAACAATTTTATTACGATTAAAATTTTATATTTTTCATCATGAAAAATCATTATTTCATTAAAATTTTAGTAACTCGAGGGGATATATTCAAAACCCTCTATCTTTGTTTTTCACAAAAATGACTTTTTTATTGTAAAATGCTCAGTAAAACAGGCCTCATCTATGGTGTGAATTTCATAACAAACATATTTTTTTTTTGGTGTTTTATGTACAATTAATTTTTCTGAAAGCAAAATTTATTTTGAATTTTATTTTGAATAATTTCTTCTTGCAATACATGTTTTCTTACTATTTTTTGCATGCTTATGTTCATTGACATTTTTAATCGTTTATCAAAATAGCGGAAGCCAATTCTGAATTGAATTACCATAAAAAAATTTTACTTTTTTGTTTTTGAAAAATATAATGTCCATGGCAGAAAAATAAATGGTTTAAGTTTGCTTAAAAAGTGTCTGAAATCATGGTTGTGGGTACCAAAACCGCAACCATTTTGCTGCCGAAAATAATAAATGATTAAAATGAAAAATTAATCTATTCTGTTAAAATAAACAAAGAGACCGTAAAAAAAACCGTTTGATGCTGAAAATTTAAATTATGATTTCTTTAATAATTACAATTATGACAAACTTATGGGGTTTTCTTCCATTTTTTAATTTTTCTACCACGATTAGTAAAGAACGATCCTACTGTATGTATAATTTAAGATCTCAATTATATCTTCCAGATAGTAGCGTAAAATATAAATTAAATTTTGATACACATTGATCACATTGATGACATTTCTATCTACAGATCTACCTGTTCGTATTCAACCTTATACAGGACATATACCAAAACCTCTATAAGTGGTCCACTATCAATTCAGCAAAGATTTGAAGAGCGTAATACCACTGGAATACCATAATAATTTAAATAATTTATTTTTATTAAAATGCAAAACCCTCTATCTGATAATTTTCATACATACACATTTAATATTTTTGAGAAGAAAAACCCTCTATCTAGCATAAAGTCCCCAATAACGAATAAATTTAAAAACCTATTATATATAAGATTCAGTAGTTGCATTAAAAAAATATTGTAGAATACAGAATTTTAATAACTCAAGTCATACGTTAAAAAAAAACAGTTTTTTTGGCTCTCCTGAAAACTTGTATTTTGGAATGTTTAATTTTACATATGATGTGAGGCAGACCCTATTAATGGTTTTTCAACAAGCTGTGAAAATATTTCAGCGTATGAATTTTTTGTGCAAACTTCTTTAGTTTATTTGTTACAAAGACGATATTGATTGGTTGGTGATAGAATGTCAATAATAGTGAAAAATAAGTGACAATAATTTTTTCGATCATTTAATTTGAAGTTAGAAAAAAATGTATATTAAACCTCAAAACTCCCCCTGGGGCACATTCGCCATATACAAGAAATGCCTGTGAAGTAAAGTAAAATGTTGCTAAAATATAGAAAAAAACAGTCACAATTTATTTAAATTTTTTTTGTTAATTTATGTGAAATAAACTATAAATATATAGTTCATTGATTGATTTGATTGATTTTGATTTCATTGATTTTTTGTTTTATTTTACAAATGACAAATCTGACCCAACCCTTTGGCGAATTTACCCCATGGGTGAGGTGGTTTCGCCGTTTTTGGTCAGTTTAGAAATGTTAAAAAAATATCTACATTAAGATGAGATAAGCAAGATTGAAATGATCAAAACTAATGCCAACATATCTAAGTATCCGAAACAAGAAACATATTTAGAATATGTATTGTGGTTTTAATTTGAGAACGCTTCAAAAAAAACTGGAGTATGGTCCCCCTTCTACCCTACTAACAATAATGAATTTCTTTGCATCATCGAAATTTAGCTACATTTATGCAAAATGTTAAGGAAAACCTACGATTCAATCCAAAGAAAATATCTAAGTTTTCCATTTAATTTAAATCCTACGTAAGGTTTCATTTTAGGTAAAATTCTTCAAGTTTTATCACACGTTGATACCCTGCAGCACAACGTGTATGCCAATTCTTCCTCTGTGATTTCAATTCACATTGAATCTGAACCAGTTTAAGATTGTTGAAAATACTGAATATTTTTAAGCGGAATTCAATTTTGTTTAGTTTGATAGCGATTTTTTTAAGCTAAGATAGCTGAGAAAAACTTTTTTATGAAAATAAATTGTTAGTTATAACAACATTGTACACAGACTGTCGTCTTCTTAGCTAACGTTAACTCTCCCTAATTTCCTCTTGAAAACCCTTAAACATATATAAGGGTACTAAAAAGCACAAAAAAATAAGTTTATATTAAGAACTTATCCTACATCAACGTTATCCTTTTAGAAACTACACATCTATACATGTGTCCCTAATTATAATAATTATTATTACAATTCATTTCTGTACTTTAATTATCTCTCAAGCCCAATAATAATAATAAAAATAAACACAACCACACATATCATTAAAATATTTTCTGCAATTATCCCTTGAGATTAAAATAAACATTAAAGTTTCCCTAAACAAATATACTCGTATGTATCATTATTTACTAATGTACAAGTGCGACGGGAAGAAAATACAAAAAAGAAACTTACGTAAATATGGGAAACGGATTGCCCTGTATATTACAAGGCAGATGAACATCATTGCCACGTTCCACATTAATGTCCATAACAGGCTTTTGGGTAGTGTGAGGTGCTAAATTTTTACTTAATTCTGTAATAAAGAAAAAGGGTTTATAAAATACATATACACACCATAATAATTGGAGATAAATATAAGTTGAAATATTTGCAATCCTTTTTTTACCTTTTATTTGTAATGTAACGGCTTCACTACGTTGCCTATCGCCATTTAAGGTGTTGCTAACCATGCAGGAATATTTTACCAAAGCATCTTCCGAGCGTATAGAACGTATATACAAATCGCCAGATGCGGATAGCACAACATAACGACCAGCTAGAAAAAAAGTTTAAGAGTGTAGTAGTTGTATTATTACTTAAAAAAAATTTAAATATTTTAGGATTTGCTACTATTTGACTTTAAGAAAAATCAATATTAGTGAAACACTACACCATTTCCCAATAGCAACAAATATTATAAAAAATCATATACAAAATCAAATGTATTTCAACTTAAATTAGAAATAGTGTAATAATATATTACTAAATCTCTATACTTTTCCTTTGGGTATATGGCAAAAAAAACTGCAAAAACGAAATGGAATATGGCATAAAAAAGAAACATCAACATTGCCATAGATACAGAAACTTCTAACTTGTTTAGGACTCACTAACAACAACAACTACAACTACAAAAAAACAACTAGTTGAAAATCCCTTGAAAATATAAAGTAAATGTTGTATGTGTGACAGTCACACACAGCAACACAACAGTGGACAACATGAAAATTCCCACATGATGACATGAAAACATTTTCCAATAAATGTCAACTACAAAATATACAAGTACAACAACAACGAAAAGAAGAAAAAAACAGATACAACCTACAATGGCACTATATTATTTTTACTACATGGGTATACGAGTAGTTGTAACATACAAATACACACATGTACTGTACAAATAACCATACATTTGTAACAGACAGTCCAAATATTTTCGATCTGTTTTTATTTTTGCCTCTATTTACTTTATTGGTGGCAGTAGATAACAGTTGGGGTGGTAAACATATGCATAGGTGAGGGGCCTTCATATGGAATTTGTAACAGTTCTTAGAAGAAAGTATTATATGACTACAGCGTCAATTCGTACCGCACCTTCATCGTTAAATTGTATATCAGAAATTGCCAAAGGTTGCCAGTTTTGAATCTATACATATTTATACCCTACACCACCATAGTGGAGAGGGTGTTATGCGTTTGTGCTGTCAATTGTTTTGTAGATTGTTCGGGAGGGAATCAGATCAGAATATTTCTGAAGAAAATTTAAAGTTGGACTTTGTTTTCGAATGTTTTTTAACATTATCAGTACTTGAATTGTTAACTTTAACGTTATTTTTTTTGTTTTTCTGTAACAATAAAATATAAAAAACTTCATTCATTACTTCGGTCCATAATTGTTCATAACTCCCATATGTATAAGGAACACTTCCAAAAATCTCGCATGAAAATAAATTATTGAAAATTTGAAAGAAAAATGTTTTTATTAATTTTCTCCGACTTGACTGACCCTACTTTCTTAGTTGTTTTAATATAAAAATGTAGTCGAAAATCTCTGAAATCAATTTTGCCTTTGTCCTAAATAATTGAAATTTTCTGAATTTTGCCCTAATTTTTATGTTTGCATCAACTTTCCTTTTTTGTATCTTTTCAATCCGTTTTTTGTGTAATGAATTTAAAATCCATTTAAATAGTGTCAAATAGAATAATATTGTCAATTTATAAATTTCGTTTTGTTATAATTTGATACTTTTCTATCAATTTGTATCAAATTTCTTGACTTAATTATTTAAAATTACTTGACATATCGAACGAAATTCATCACACTCTATCAATCCGATTGTTTTGAACCCGATCGATTTCCATCACAGATCTGATAATGTCATATTCGTAAATGCATCATTATATAGTAAATGATACATATCTGTAACTAAATTTCCTTGTTCTGCTTTTTATTGCCTAAAATATTAACAATTTCAAAATAAAAATGGCTCATTGCAAAAACGTTTGTTGATGTGATACATTTACGAACAGGCCCATTTTCTTTGGCAAGTTTCGCTAGGGTTCGTGTAAGATTAAAAATTCATACGTTTTAAAGATTACAAGATATTAAGTTAGTAACATGACGTTTCCAATTGTGAATAATATCAAAGCAACTACGATAAAAAACAAAACCATTTCAGATACGATTTTTTATAATTCTCCAGAGGTATTTGATTCGTTATTTGGTCGTCTAGTATAGGGGTTATTTTTCCAATTTCAAGATTTCTTTTTGCAATGGTCGACCATCGTGATGCCGACATAAGCATATCGCTACGGGAGATATAAATCGGTGACGTGGCATTCAGGAAATAACATTTATGTTCAACAAGTAAGAGTGTGATATTCGGCTGGGCCGTACCCAACATCAGTATGTGGTAATAAGTCTATTATGGACCGATCCTCACAAATGTTGGCGAAAATATTTAGTTGCATATTAACCTTTTTTATATTCAATTTCAGAGTACTTAGGTACTCCGGGGGGATATTTGTATGAGGGCTGGGTGATATCATGCACCGATATTACCCACAACAGAATCTTATCAGGACCCAGAATATATATACTTTTTGGTTCTACGACGAATACTTTGATGTGTTACAAACGGAATGACAAAATCAATAAACACTCCATCTTTATTGATGGTTGGTAAAAAAATGCTTCTTCGCAAACAAAATTTTGTATACGAGTATACTAATTACACAAATTTTGCCAAAAGTCAGTAAGTTCTACTAGTGCATTTTAATACTATTGAATATCTGCTAGTTTTATCCTGCTGTCATTTGTTGAAGTGTATGAAAAGGTCAAGGGTTATTATCAGTAAGCAATCCTAATGTTACTAAGACAAAATAATCAATAATATTATTTATAATTTAATTTAATGTTGCTTCTTTGTATGTTTCATTTAACATAATTTACTTATAAATTTTAAATTGCGAAAATTGCTTTAAACCATAAATCAAATTACAATTTGTACATCACTGCTTTTAAACAAAAAATTTTACAATAGTGTGCAAAAGTCATAATATCACCAAAATATAATATAAATATTCCAAATAGATGCAGCATCAACTGAAGCTGTTTTCATTGTTTTGGATGATCGAAAAATAAATGTATCAAGAAAGCAATATTTTTCCATGATATATGAGTGCTAAACTGACTAAATACGAAAACAGTAGAAGCGGGCCTTAGAGTTGTTTTATTAAAAAGGAAAGGTAGTTTTCCATTATTTTCCAACAAGATAAGACAGTGATATTTATACAAACCAATCTATTATTCAGAGGGGTTTTGAACGCACGAATACATACATCCAATTTAGCGTAATGATATTAAGCTCCTGGAATTACTATTTATTTTTTCATTCATGTGTTGTCCAAATCCTTTTTCCCATCTGTTGATATGCTACAAAGCTTCTCAATACTGATACATACTAATACAGTTCTGATACTCACTGTTAAATTTAAAGAAACATGTAACATACGTACGCACCGGAAGGAAAGAAAATGCGCAAACATAAATTTTAGCCAACGGATAAACACAGACATATCCCAACACAACAGCAACAAAACTAGTGGATACATAAAAAAGGACTAACAACTACATACATAGGAAATACCCACAACAGTCCAGTAAAACTATTTGTATTCTATTATACATAAATACAGTATCGGTAAAAAAGTATGAGACAGCATCTTTTGCATTATATTTGTACAATATAAATTTATTCAAAGTGTTGGCCAATCGAGTCAAAAAAACTGGATTTCGAGTCAAAAGAACTGGTCATCTTTTGAGGCCAAGAACGAATATCGGATACTCTGTTCCAAAATGAAGCGTATCCTAGAGAGAGCGTTCAGCTTCGATATATGTAATAGTAACACGTATTTCTACATGTGTCCGATGGATTGTTACAGTTTGTTGCAAAAAATTACAGAACATTACCTTAGCGCCATGGGTATTTGGATTTGGTGTCGATACGGCTGGTTGGTAGGACTTCACATATGATCTCTTATGCATCGGGTTATCGTAATGGATCATTATCGTAATGAATCCTGCTGCTCGCAAACGTTTTGAAATTGTTAATCAGCAATGGTTTTGCAAACTCTTGTTTAGTTTGACAACATTCTTCATGGTGTAATACTTCCAATTCTTGATCTTCAAACTTTTTTGGCTGGCCTGATCGATCTTTGTTTTCCGTGTCAAAATCACCACTTCTAAACCGAACAAACCATATCTCCCACGTTGAAACCGATTTAACACGTTCACCATAATTGATGTGCTTCAGCGGCACTTTTTTTTAAATTAAAGAAGTAAAACAAAACTTCCAACTATGAAGCTTTGTTGGCACAAAATTCTCACTATAATATTCAATAACAAAGTGATAATAAATGAAAGATATGTGCCCTTCAAAATTACATATAAGTTATTAGAAACAAATACCGCATTCAAAAGATACGCCATCAATAATTTTCCTCTGCAGTTGATCTTGATATTAGTTTAACGTGAAGTAATTAATGACTTTCAATTGAATTTGTTTAATGTCCAATATGTTGTGTTGCTTGCAAATTAGTTTTTATAGAAATAGTATAGAAGCAGTTTTTGCCCTATGTGGTTTGACCGACACTGTACATACATATACATAAACAGACACGCAGATATAAATTCACAAATACAATAGTAAACAACAGACAGTAGTCCATGTTTTTGTTTATATTATTATGTACATATTTATACATATACATAAACACATTTATATATAAGTGTGTAAATATGTATGTAGTTATACCGGTTGGTCATTTATTTGAACGAAAACCTCCAAAAAAAAGAGTTTAAAAACGAAAAGCAAAAATCTCAAACAATGAAACTCTCTGTACAATTTAAATGTGCAGAAATAAATGGTATTGAAAAAACTATAAAATAAAACAACATATACAACTGCAGTAAATATACACATGACTGTGTATGTGTTAAAACAAAAAAAAATGAAAACAACACTCACCAACATCCGACAGATCCGGCAATAGTATCTCTTCGCCACGTTGCCAACTGGCTACTTTAACATATGTACGCACATAGTCCGGTATGGCACACTTAATCAACGCTGAATTTCCCAAATAGACTTCAGTATTTTCCACGTGTACATGAAATTGTCGGCGCACCACTACAATGAAACGTCCAAAAAAAATACATGAAAAACATCACCAACACTGTGTTATACATTCCTCTACATACACAACAAACAATACATATAAAGATTTACTACAAAAAATAAAAGAGAGAGATTTAACTTCACACGACAAAAACAAAACGAAGTAAAACGTCATGAAAAATGTATCGGTATGTGTTAAAACAAAAGTGTTATTTCCGGTTATGAGCGAATGAATGTACAAAAACAAAATAGTTTTCACGAGCAGTCAGGATTAACAGGTTTAAAACTGAATATTTAAATATGTGGAAAAAATAACAACATTGAAATAAGATTTTGCTGATGTTGAAATAACAAAAAAAAAATACAATAAATAAAAAATTAAAAGCCAGCATTCAACATGATAGAATATTTACTGAAGTTGTTGTTTTTTTTATGCACTTTACGTGATTAAAGTTATTTAAACGTATAATATGTATTATTTGCATACATATGGGCAATTCCATGCCATCGTGCGTGATATTTGTACGACTATAGAATGGAATAGATTTGCAAAAAATAAGAGTATCTAAAAAATAATTTGGTCTTTATGTTAAATTCAAAGGGTACTATATTTGAAAAAAATAATAAGTTCTTTCGAAACATTGTTGTCCAAAATATCGAAATAAGGGTACATCGTACTCGACATAAAACGGTAATTTTAAGTAATTTTGGGGTACATGTAGAAATATGCAAAAATTTGATAATCGTGAGAGGCGTCATGTTTTCTTTTAATTTCTTACACTAAACCAAATATTTTTCGTATACAATCCGTCATATTTAAATGAAAACAATCACTGGATGATTTTATAATAAATAAAATTTAATATCGTACGTGACATACCGTACGTGACAGATTTTTCTCTTATAATAAAACAATATATATTCTGTAAATATATGTATGTATTTTTGCCTTTAAAATGTTGTAATATGCTCCAAATATTTTCACATACTTATTAACATTTTAGTGTTTTCTGCTTTTAAGGGTTTTTGTTTTTTCACTCGTGGTTGTCATTCTCGTGGAATTGCCCATATTGCATTTTGTCATACAACTAAGAATATCAGTAATACGACTTTATAACACAAATAATTGATACAAATTAAATAAAAACAAGTGTAAATGCGATATTTTATCACATATACATATATTCTAAAGTAAATTGCTGCCAAATATGCTAGAATTTAATTTCATGATATTTTTAGTTTTTTAGGTTTTACTTAAAATTCATAACAGTAAGCAAATAGTGCTCATTCGCCAAAATATGGCCTAATAATTAGTTTTTGTCGAAAATCGCAAAATTTAAATCGCAGGTACGGAAATACTATTTGAGGTATTGTCATACTTTTTTCAAGTTTTTATTACCAATAAATATTGCCAATATAATTGTCAATAAATCCCAATGTAATGATTAAAAAATTCTAAAATTTGTTTAACAAAATTTATAAAAATTTTTAATTTTTTTCGTCATAACTATGAATAGATTAACGATATCCTACGAAGAGAAGAAGTAGTGTTTATAAGAAACCGACTTTTTAAAAACCCGGTTTTCGGTTAACCGACTTCGCAAAACCAATTAAATCGGTTAACCGACACAGTTGCGGTCAAAATAATAGCACCACGAGATTCATATTGTTTTATAATAATATTACGTAAAAACTGTTAAATTAATTTTTGTTGTTTTTGTATAACTTTTGGTTTGTACCGTTCTTAACACGTTATTATTAAAAGTAAAATATTGTTATCTTTTGTTTTCGTATTTTTTGTCAAAAAAGAGACCGACCACCACCTACCCATAAAGATTCTAAAATTTTAAAAATTTTGTATCGAACTTTTAGCCAAATATATTTTTTCATTCCCCAAAATAAATTCTTAAATATTTTTGGTTTCCTTTTACCCTTTTTGTGACTTTTGGCCATCTATTTTTAATAAAATTGTGTTTGGGGATATCGCATCCTGTCCTACGACATTGACCTTTTAGCTTGAACCCCAAATATATATCAGTTTATCATTCCATAGATCATTCCTATGATCATAATTTCTTTGATTTATATCTGAGTATGATGTTATCAAGCATTTGATCATATAAGAATAAATAATTATTTACTTTCTATAGAAGTCTGATATAAAACAATACAATTTGTTTTATTATTTGACCAAAAAGTGTTTTGGAACTTGAATGTTGACAAAATGGTAATTTGACTTTGGAAATTTTACCTTTAATAAAGGACGTTATATTCTTATTGGTGAAACTTTTCTAGGATTTAAATAATTTAAATTTTGTTATTGTAATGGTCAGCGAATAACTGCAACACTAGTCGTCACTTTTGACCACCGTGCAGAACATAATTGCCTGATTTTCGAAGAGTGTTATGATTAAAAGCGATAAGCGGTTGCGCAACCTAAAATTTATATTTTTATTTCATCGCAATGTTTTTTAAAACCATTTCTAAATATCTGTAAATAGTTTTATTCTGAATTAAGATATTTTGTATGTTCAGAAATCATAATTTTTTAAACTAGAGCTAACATGTTTTACTTTTTTGTTACTAAAAAATTAGAAAAGTAAAATTATTTTGTTTGTTTTTAATTTTATTCATTTCGACATAAACAGATTCAAATTATAATTTTATGGCGATTTTTTAAAACAAAAACATGAATATTCTCTATTTTTTCGACAATTTCTTACGATGCATCGCTAATGGTGCTATTATTTTGACTGCACAAAATCTAGGTATTTTTCAAAAATACCATATAATTGATTGAAAGGTTAATATTTCTTAAAGAAAACTTTACTCATAGAAGAAATAGAGATTAATTAACTATCTTATATTATATTTAATTAAAATTACTATGGAAATAAAAATATTTCCCATGTTAATTGCTTTAAGGTTCTGAGGTGCTATTATTTTCACCGGCACTGTATATGCGAAGAAAACATAAGATGTCCAATAAGGTATATATAGCTTTAAAATTTTTGGTTTTTAGTAGTCAGTAGTTAATATTAAATAACTATAAATATTTAAATGTGCTAAGTCAATTTTATTTTGTAAAAATTTCAAAATTATTATCTCAGTCAAATGGAATTGAGTAGAAATATGTTACTAAATATATAATACTTGTTTTAATTATTGGTTTCTTCATTAAATTTCAACCAAAAAATGCAAATCCCAATATTTTTAATAAAATACATATTTAGTAATTTTAAACATTTATTATCACCACGATTTTCTGATATAAAACAGAAAATGTTCCAAGTCCCTAAAAAAGACATATAAGATGCAATTGCACTACTTCTTAACTGTGATTATTTGTTATTATAAATCTTACCAAATAATTAATAAAACTCCAATATCAAATTTCAAATCATGGATTTTAGACCGTTTATTTATGATTAATAAAATAAAATTTTAAGAACAAAACACACTAATGAAGTCAAATTTATTGAAAGAAGGTATGTACATCAAATTCAATTTATCGTTTGGTAAAATCATCCCTAAGTTTATAATGAATCATTAGTAAGATTAAGCTTAACTTCTAGAATTATGCAGAATTTACTCTTAATTTTTAATAGTTTCATTATGTGTAATTTATTCTGAAAAAGTTTTTAAGTAAACTCATCATCCTCTACTATTTAGAATCATTGTAATTCTTAAAAAGTTTTATCTAAAGAGGTTTCTATTGTAAATCAGCTGTTTAGGTTTCAGGTCAGACCAAATGTTTGATATAATGTGTACACAATGACTATAAAAAATGCACCAAGACATTTATTTTAGTCCCAAATTTTAAAAACCGGTTAACCGAAAATCAACATTTTAAATTAACCGGTTCGCCAAAAACCGAGATTTTGAAGAAAACCCGAATGATTCGGTTGCACACATAGAATTTTACAGTTCTAACAACAGAAAGTCAGTTGATAAAGAAGAATTTCAGTTGAGGCAACCAAACTTTAGTTGCCCCTTCTAAAATATTGTAGCCACAACTGTAAAATTCGGTCACTAAGACAGAATCATTCGATTGGCAACAAATTCGGTTGCTATAACGAATCTGTTTTCTCTGTGTATACAAATAAATATGGATATATATATATTAAGTAAAGTAAGCTTTTATTTAAATATTTCTTACACAGAGATAACAGATTCGTAATAGCTACCGAATTTGTTGTCAATTGAATGATTCGGTTGCACACATAGAATTTTTCGGTTTTTATCAACAGAATGTCAGTTGAAACAACCAAAATTTTGTTACTCCTTTTAAAATTTTGTAGCCACAACTGCAAAATTCGGTTGCTATAACGAATCTGTTTTCTCTGTGTGAAATATGTTAATTTTGTTCCTACATTTCTTGTTCTAGTGGCCTGAGGCACGTTAATGGCCTGGGAAATTTTTAATAACTTTATCATTTTTTAATCAATTTTTGTATTTTATATCTCATTAGAATAACAATTACGTACACAGTTATATTCTTTTAAATTGAATTGCAAAAGTAATTTTTAATGGCAAAATTTTTACAAAAACTAAAAAAAATATTTTTTCCCCTTGTTTTTCAGGATGATTTTTTTATAAAAAATCACCAAATTGGGGTAAGACTGGGAAAAATTTAACTTGTTTGTTAAAGGCCATCTTAATGAAACATATATGATAGTTATTTGGGGGCTTCAGAAAGTTTATTTCAACATACAGACAGACAGACGGGCATTGAAGATCTTTAACCCATGCCAACAAGTTCATAATACTGTTCAAAGCAATTATTAAATATATAAATATATTAATTAGACTATAAATACTGTAAATTGATGTGATTAGGATAAAATTAAATTCCAAAACAATTTTTTGGTAAAGCATAGCTTTTTCTTTTCAGTTAATTTAAAAAAATATAAAATGTATAATAAATATTATAACACAGGCTATTATTTCCTTAAATGTTTTATTAATTGGTGTCATTTTAAATTCAATTATTTCAAATTCAAATCTTCAACTATAATCCAACATAACTATTGCACGCAATGATAAAAACTATTAGTGCGAACAGGTTTTGGATACTTAATAGCATAATGTCGTTTTCAAATTACTTACTCCACTAACAAACTGTAGATAGACGTTTATTTTTTTAGATACATACATATATCTAGTATTTTTCTCACGACATAGGTTGCTTCATTTCTGTGAACTTTTGACAAAACAACTTAAGCGGAATTTTAAAATTTTCCAGGAGAGCGTAAAAACTGTTGAATTGATCGATAATTATTTTATTATTTGACCTTAAAGAATATCGAAAGCTTTGTATAATTCCTTGAGACAAATAATTAATTTCTTCAAGGTCAAATAAAATAATAATTTTCGATCAATTCAACAGTTTTTAAGCTCTCCTGAAAAATTTTAAAATTCCACTAAAGTGGTTTTGTCAAAAGTCCACAGATATGTGTTTAAGATTCTAGATTCACTTATATGTCTTCTGTCTCTGCAGCGCCTGTATTATTTGCTGATAACCTATTCTGTCAGTTTCCGTACGTATGTATCTTCTTAACTTACTTCTAACCTACCATTTTTCCAATTCCAATCCCCATATCGTCACCTTAAATGTAATCGGACGTAACTACAAAAAATTCAAAATCGAGTTTTTGATTCATTATGGTTCTTATCAAACACATCGCACATCCAGTTCAATAGTGACACAACTCAAAATTTAAATTTTTCAGAATTTGAAAATAAATATATACCAATTGAATCATAATGAAAGACATTAGTGTTTTTTTTAGCCACAGTTAACAACAATAGAATACACTGATACCTTTTTTATAGATAAACAAGTGTATTGTGCATAGTTTAAGCGTAAAATTAATTTTTCGGGTTTATATAACCCGACAAATTTATTTTGAGTTGTGTCACTTTTGAACTGGGTGTGTTTTAGACTCCTGCGATCAAAAATTCCAAATTTATTAAAGAAATTTAAACGGCCAAAAAAAACCAAGATTACTTTATTATCATTGATTTTATAACGTTTTTTGCTTCTCCTGTAAAAAAATAAAAGTGTACTTACGTCCGTTTGCATTTAAGATGGCGATATACTCATTCAAGTTCTGTGAAAATCACAGCTCGCTCAGCAGATTTTTAATGATTTTTTGTATTAATCAGAGATCGAAAATAACTCGTCCATATACCAAAAACCCCAAATTGTGATTTATATTTTTGTGATAAAAATAAATCACTGAAAATAACAGTTATAAAATGATTTTTATTTAAATGGTTTGGTATGACCTTTATTCGTTTTTGTTGTTTTTTAATGGTTTGGTGTGAGATAAACAATTCATTTGTTCTTGTTCTTAATAACTGTTACTTTCTCTTTTATTTACATACAATAACATATTGTTAGTAATTTTTAACAAATTATGGAAATAATATGATAAGTATGAAGTAATGAAGTCTGAGTAACTGAAATTTAAATTTTTAAATTGTTATTAATCTTTTGTTAAATTTTATATATTTAAGCGTCGATTTGCATCAAATGCACTTTTGCGATTTATTTTTCATGTTCACAAATAAAAGTTACAAGCTGACTTTTACGAAAAAAATAAATTATAAATCACTCATCCAGATCATTTGTGTTTGTTCTCGAATAAATCACTCTCTCAGTGATATATCACAAAAAATTATTTTTAAATGGCTGCGAATAAGAATTTACCATTGAAATGAAAGTGAACCCATTATTTTCGGTCTCTGGTATTAATATTTATCTCTAAAAAATAAAATTGGCTTAATAACGATACAAGCAGTCGTGTCTTTCAAATATTGTAACATTTCCAACGACTTCTTGGAAACGTATAAATACTTTTGAGAGACAAACAAATTGTGTAAATATATAATTTTTAGAATTTCCCTTAAAAAATAGTGTAGCTAAACATGAATATCGAATGAAAATAATAAACAATGGAAATCATTTGATTTTTGCTGAATATATGGCGTGGGAAAATGCTAATAGAGAAAGGTTTAAAAAATTATATTATAGTATTAATATTTTAAAAGAAAATAGTATAAATACTTAAATGAAAAGTACCATTATTTATCCAAGTTTCCAAATTTCAATCGAAGTTAGGCACGGGTACTCATTCGCTTAAGTTTTACATCTGTTAGTTTTAGAAACCCAAAACTATTTTTTAAGGCAGGTATATAGGTTTAGGTTCTCATTTTTAAACTATTCATATACTAAGCAATAACTTTTACATTAAATTGCTCAACTATTATATTCACTATATTTTTCTGTTATTTTCTTTGTCATCCGAGATTTATATTAATATATTTTTTTTATTTCTTTTAGGTCTACTGCACAACCTACGAAATATGCTGCAATAACAAACAACATCAAAGAACATCAAACAACATCAACATAATACTAAAAACACCTTTAATTTAGCTCTTGTAAGTAATATTAAATTTACATTTAAAGTATTCATATATTAAGATGAACAGAATATTAATCATACGCCCATATACACTTTATGAATTACGTATGAATCATACGTAGAGTACAACTCGTATGAACTCAATGTCACACTAATAAAATTAACTTTTCTATTTAAACAATATCTTTAATTTTGATACCAAAATTCTTAACCATTTAACAGTAATTAAATTTTCATAACCCAAACATATACCGTGATAAAGTTTCATGCATGAATTTATTACAATAATAATTCATCACACAAACCTCTATCTTTTTTAACTGACCTTTAAATGAAAATAAATAATAAAAAAGATATGCTTTTTTATTTATCAAATTGTTTGAGTTTTTTTCGAAACATTTCAATTCAATAGTCATTGCGAACAGTGTAGGCAAATAACAAGCAAAATAACAAAAACGAGAAGAAAAAAAACTAGAATGAATACCAGTTGTGAACTAGATGCATACATGAATGTAGAACAAACTTGCAGTTTACTATGAAAATCGACTACAGTCAATAGTGATGAAATATTTAAAAACGTGATAAAATGAATATGTAACAGTCAAGGTACAATTACGTATACACATGTTGACCAGGGTGGCCCTTAATAATCGAATGTTGGATTTTGGCCATTCTGAACCCACAGTTTGGTGAACATTAGTAAAAAAATCACCCCGAAAAAATTTTAGGTAGAGCCGCAAGCCCTCTGAAGTTTTGATTTTGCATTTTTTTCAGTTTTTGTAAAAATTTTGTCATTAAAAAATTACGTTTGCAATTTAATTTAAAAGAATAGAAATGTGCACGTAATTATCGTTCTAATGAGACATAAAAAACAGAAATTGGTCAAAAAATGTTAAAGTTATTAAAAATTCGCCAGGCCATTAACCTGTCTTAGGCAACTAGAACAAGAAATGTAGGAACAAAATTAACATATTTTGAGAAATACTAAAATAAAAGCTCATTTTTATTTAAAATATATCCATATTTACTTGCATATGAGTTCTTGTCTTCGTAGGATACCGTTAACCTATTCGCAGGTATGACAAAGAAGAAAATTTAACAGCAGTTTCAAAACTCCATTTTAAAATTTTTAAAAATTTTGTTAAACAAATTTCAGAATTTTTTGATCATCTCATTGGGATTTATTGAGATTATAATAGGGAATAATTATGAAAATATCTCTTATAGTTTTTCCGTACCTGCGATTTAAATTTTGAAATTTTGAATTAACCCCAACCGATTTACCTAAAATTATTTCAGGATGATTTTTTTTACTAATATTCACCAAACTGGGGTGTGAGAATGGCCAAAATTAAACTTTCGTGTATTAAGGGCCACCCTAATGTATACAGTATGTATAAAGTAAATATGCTAGTTTTTATGTTCTCTTTATATTGCAGATGTAACAGAGTATCAACACATTGTACAGATGCGCTATGCAAATATCTGATGAATACATATGATGTTGCATGAATTGAATGAAAAATTTGTTATGAAAATTTCATGTAACAAAAATGAAAAATAAGAAAAATGTTAAAATAAATATAACTTCTTGATATACATATATTATACAAACATATTTATGAATAGCTAAAAATTTGTTAAACTCACATTTAATAAAATTTTTTTAAGTATTAAATATTTAATAAAAAATTATCGTCGGAAATATTTTAGTTTTGATATGTATGCTTATATAACAATATGAATATACCAAAATGCAAATAATTTCACATATAGGCAATTCCATGTCATCGTATAAAAAATAATTTGGTCTTTATGTACTATTCAGAGGGTACTTTATTTAAAAAAAATAACAAGAACTTTCGAAACATTGTTCTCCAAAATATCGAGCGAAATAACGGTATATCATACGTGACATACAACAGTAATTTTAAGTAATTTTGGGGTGCATGTAGAAGTATGCGACAATTTGCGAACCGTGAGAGGCGTTATGTTTTCTTTTAATTTCTTACACTAAACTAAATAATTTTCCTCTAAATCCATCATATTTAAATAAAAACAATCATTGAATGATTTTTTAATAAATAAAATTTAATACCGTTCGTGACATACCGTACGTGACAGATTTTTCTCTTATAGTAAAACCATATATATTCTGAAATATATGTATAAATAAAACTAAAAAACTAGATATAAAATATATATTCGGATTCAAAAAACATGGTGATAATAACAAAAAAAAAACAATCAGAGTCAAATTTAATTCATACCACATGCTAATTGGGAGCTTAGTTTTTGCCGTTATTTTAGCCTAAAACATACAAATTAAATTAAAAAATTAAATACAGTCAGTTTAAACTATTATTTTTGCATTTGAAATGTTTTAATAAGCTCTGAATTAGGGATGCCAGATTCAGATTCGCAAATAGTTGGACATTTGGCTTTAAAAAGCTGGACAAATAAAACAAAAACTGGACATTAAAAAAAATTACTGCGAAAATGTTAATTTTGGATTTTTTGAAACATATTTTATCTATTGTAATCAAAATATATATATGTATTACACTGTGTGACAGTAAAAAAAACTACTTGGAATTTGACCTAGCGTGGGTATAGGTTATGTTGAGAAACACCCTCTAATTCAGAAGTTATTCGAAAAGACCGTTTTCAGTGATGTTCGTCAATCAGTTTTTGTCCGATTTTAATTTTTTAATGGGTTTAGAAAAAAGCTATTACGCTTTAAAATTAATTTTATGCATACATTTTATGAAAGTTTAATTATTTGTCTTTCCGTAACAGTTTAAAATTTTTTCAAAATAACTTAAAATTTTGAGGGCGTTTAAAAATCTTTGAAAACGGTATTTTTATGTCCTCACTTGTTCGCTTTTCAAGTTTAAGGTTTTATACCTACTAAAAAAAAACCTTAAAAAATAAAAGTTGAGAAAAAGCGTAGAAAATTATTTTTTTGATATGTTGTAGTGGACATTTTTTCTCATGCCAAAAACTATCGAAAAATCGACGGCACAATATCGATTGCAAAATCCATAGAATTAAATGTAATAAATTAAATACTAAAAGCACTGCCACATTATTTCTTTTTTGAGCTTATGGATTTGACCAATTCCAAACCTTTGGAGATTTGTAAACAATTTTGAAAATCTGTACAAGATTCCTCTAAATTTGTTCGTATTAATATTTCAGCTCAATCCAGATCCAATGTCATTCCGTTTCTTTCTTTAGTATAGAGGTTGTTTAATATAGAAAACAACTCTTTCACATAAACATAAAACTTTTCTAAAATTCTCGAATTCATTCCTTTCACCTTTGGTAAACAAAATAGAACCATATCATTTGACAAATCTCTTGATATTTGTTTATAAGCTTCACGAAGGAGCAGTTATCGATACATAGTTTATGGTTATCTAGTTCTTCAGATATTTCAAGCTTTTTGTAAATCTTTCCAAGAAAATAGGACATTTTATAGATTTAAAAATGCTAACGATTGTCTAAATAGCTAACTGCTGTTTATAAAAAGTCTTCTAATTCCGTCTTAATAGTTTTATGTTCATTAAGCGAAATTTAAAACTGTACAAGAGCCATTATCAAGAGTTGTAAATTCCTGCATTAGGTATTTCATAAAATATAAAAATGCTTCTGATATATGGAATAAATATTTTAACACACGCTGATAATTCCTAGAGAATTCGATGAATTGGTATCAATTTGTTAAAATCTTTAAGCCAAAAATACTTTTGCGCCCATCGAGAAAAATAATTAACTCGAAAAGTTTTAGCATACTAAGTAAACTTAAACAATTTAGTTCGTGAAATAGAATAAAAATAATCTTTAAATATTTTTAGTCATATTCTCCTCATATATATATTTTGTGATCTTATTAACATCTTAGTTGATTTATCTATAGCAGCGAAATGCAATGAGCTCTCAAATGAGCTCTCTTGTTTTTATTTTCACATGTACGCAAGCACACACATTGTATAAAAACAGTCAGTCTCGCATGAGCATTGATAGAAGCAGGTTGTGTTACGCTTTTATGCTTGTTTATTTCATTATTTCAGCTAGTTGTTTTTGTTTTTGCCAGAGAATAATTCTCAACTCATACAACTACAATATCTAAAAACTGTAGTGGTGTGAGTTTGCATTTCGCTGATCTATAGCGACGACATATACATATAATTTACTTAATTTAATTTTGAAAATTATTTTCAAACTGACTAAGTCATAATAGTTTCCCCAACATATTACATCTGATTAGTGAAATAATTACTTCGTAAATTTAAATAGGTTTCAACCATGTCTTAGGTACACTAAAGTTACAATCACCTCCATGCTATACCACTTGGTATGTGTAAAGTAAACAATTGACTCTCTTTGTTTCACTCAATTACCCAAAGATATATAAATTGGACTCGGTCAAATAACTCGATATTAATGAATATTACTGTCTGAAAGAGATATATGTATTGTCACAATAAAAACCGCAGGGTTATAGCATAAGTCTTAAATTCTTGCTAGTCATACTTAAAACCGCATTCTACTTGTAAAAAAAGGTACTACCATTATTTGTATGCATAATGTATCATAAAATATAGATTTACAAATATGCATACATACAGAACTGAACTCTTCCTCTTAAAGTCATATGTACACATTAGGTTGGCCCTTATTTTGGACATTGTAGATTTGCAATGCTAACGTTAACCTTTAAAGGTTCCACATTTAAAGTTTTGTGTAAAAAAAAAAAGATAAATAAAATCAAATTTAAACAAGTAAGGAAGTATGGTCGATCAAGCCCGATCATGTAATGCCCTACACTGAGTAAATGAGTAAAAACATTTTCTTTTGAAATGCCAATATTTTATTTCGAAATGGCCGGAAATTGGAGCTATGAGCAAGTATGAACATCAGCACAAACCTCCACAATTTCATTTACCCATCCATTTTTAAATTCAAAATATATAACTTGCACAGAAAAAACTATATTTCAATTTAAACATTTATCACCATGATGTAATAAGTAAGGTGAGAGCGTTTCGACAACAACCACAATATTTCTTGCTGACAAGAGCATAGGTTTTGTCAAAATTTAATTTGTCAAATAAAAAATAAACAAATTTTATTTTTGCATATTAAAAACGGCCGTTAAATTTAAATTATTTTTGAAAAAGAACAAGGGTTTAATAGTGCTTTATCCAAATTTCATTATATGTAATCTTTTTATTAAAATTTTCATTCATGTTTTTTGATTTAAAAATTTTTTTCTTTGAAAATAAAATTTATTATTTTTTCAAAATAAATTCAGTTTTCAATTACGAAAATTTGTGCATACATTTTAAAATGTTTGAAAAAAATTTAAGTTTTAAGGACTAACCTAAAAAAATAATGTTTAATATCCTTGCAATACAACTTAGATATCCTGATATACTCACCAATGTGACTATACTCAAATGAAAGAGATTTGTATGTAGATTAATAATCCAGAAAATATTTAAAGGCTCGTGTAATATTAAGCGATTAAGTGAAATATTGGCGTCAACTAATGACGCCATCGTAATCAGCACTCTAAATTTAACCAAAAACAATGGACAGAAGTCTAGAAAATGTTGGTGTGTTGACCAGTGTTATTATATTTATGGACGTTCAAGTTATTTTCAGAGGGGGACCTTGTATGGGGACTAGGGACAAATGATTTGTCCATACTTTACAGTATAATATGAGAGTACTTAGAACCAATTAGTGCAAAATTTTATCAACGAACAGAGGAACGGACATAGCAATATCTTCTTAGAATCTTATGAGTACCCAGGATATAAATACTGCTTAGTTCTACGACCAATATTTCGCTATGATACAAACGGAATGACAAACTCATTATAAAATTACGAACACATACATAAATTATCGAAATATTGTTTTATGAATAATTTTTGATGTGTTTTAGGTCATCTAAAACCATTCGAACATCGAAAATAAACAAAGTTCAAAATAAGTACCATCCTAATACACATGTAATATCATGCACAGGATACATATATACACAAATTTGCAATGAAGGTTTTCAGGTCAATATGCAGTTTTTATTATTACTGTTTTCTTCCCAGCTTTTTACATAAAATTACGAGTATTATGCATTTCCTTTGTTTCCTTTTAACGTACATACTCTGTATTTGTATTGCATATCGTAAGTGTTTTAAATTGCTTGAATATTACATTTATTACGATAAAAAAGAAAGCAGAGGAAGAAACGAAACGTGTAACAAAATAAAAAATAAAAAAACAAAAAAAGATCATTATCCGTTGAATACTTGTAATAGCCTTGGGTTGTAACTATGATTATTTTCCTTTATACACACTTTACTGCATCAAATGTAATGTTGCTGATGCTGCTGAGTTGCAAATCCTTTTGATGTCAACACTTTAAACAACTGATTGTTTCTCGTTTTTTTTTGCTTGCAAATTTACGAGCATAATACTACCTTTAAGCTATTTTGTATACTAAATACTTACTATCATCAACAAAACGGGGATATTTCTTGTCTTTATTTGTTGTTTAAAAGGCTTGAAAATACTAAATAATTTAATGCCTCTAAAATGTGAATAGCAGGAGGTGTTTGGCAAATGTAAAGCTTTAATTTGTGTTTCATATTAAGCATTAAAGTAATATTAATAATATTATATTATTAAATAGTTTGTCAGCGGTGAAGGAAGACGTACCATTTAAAGGTTTTTAGATGGATACTTATCTTCACGACAATACCATAAGTATTTTGAATGTTTAAATTGCATTTAGCAATATAAAAAATCTTAAAGGTGGAACGTGCAGTTCTATAGGATCCCAACAAATTACCAGGTAATTTCGGATTTGATCAATTTCCATTTTTTAAATATTTAAAAGGGTAGATAAGGATATGTCGAAAGATTATTTGTAATCACTTTGTGATACCCGAAGATGAAAAATGTCCGAATGGAGTTTAGTACCGAAACAATCGGATGAAAGAACAAAAGTGTATTTCATCCGAATATCCAACCACCACCACAAACTAATAGGGATGGATAATGTAGGTCTTTCGAAAAAAGTCTGTAAAGAATTTGCAGTTATAAACACCGGTAGAAAAGAACACATTCGCTGACTCCTCCACATCGACAGCCAACTGTTGCCAGCCTGCTGGTTCCTTTGTGATACCCTAAGACAAAAATAAGCTTTCAAAAGGTGTAAAATTAATTCCACTGTTCCTCAAATGAATTACGCATAAAAAATAAAGCCATAGCGCACCTATCATTATCAGTATAGTAGTCTGTAGGATCATTACAATGATCTCACAATGATCCGATCTGTCGAGTGCTGTCCACAAAAACAGTACATGCATAAATGGCAGTAGCTGTAGTCGTTTACGTTCTACAGTTTTAAATGAAATCTTCTTAATCTCATTTCCTCATATTCTTGTCAAATTTCATTTTGCCGAACTGTTTTTTCTGACTAATAAATTACAGTAGTGTATATAAACCGGAAATTATAACAATAATCTGAAAGGAAATTACTAAATAACAAGTGTTGTATTCTTTACAACTTTTCATTTTCGCCACAGCCTTCAGACAACATTTAATGCTTTGACAAATTTTTTATTTGTTATCATAATGATTGTCAACTTATTTCACCACAAACATTTGTTAAAACTACTCGTACTTTTAAACATCTTCCCCATGATGATTATTATTATATTGGTGATGATGAGATAGATGACTGTTAGTACGAGTGCTAAGTGGTATGACAATTAGGAGGGCCCCTTTTGTTAAGAAGATAAATAAATTGTTTATGTTAAACAAAGTTTCGCATAATTTATTCTAATTTTAATTGTTGATATACCTGCAACAAACATCAAAAATGTATGTATTTTTTAAGGTTTTTCTAACAGCCCAATAATGAGAATAAATTCCCCCTTTTCTCATTTTTACTATTAAAATTTAATGTTAAAAAAACGAATAGGGAAAAACTCCCGGGGAATTTTTTTTCATAAATGGGCTGTAAATTGTCTCATATTTGTTCCGGAGGTGTCATATGAAACGAATGTGAGTGTTAATATTCATTCAGTTGGACAATTTTAAAACTTCTCATTCGAATCATCCTAATTACCAATGTGTATGTCTGCACTCAAAAACTTCAATATTATTCTTTGATTGTGTTTATTTTCTCTATTTGTTGTTTCTTTGGTTTGTGGTCTTTTGATGTCTAGTTTAGAATTTTATAAATAAATAAATAAACAAACAAGTAAATAGTATTAAACTTTTAAGGAAATTGTCTAGTTTTATTGGCAACTAATGCTAAAACTGAAAAAGGGGCAATAAAATGCTTTTAAGAAACCATAAAATATTTATTTCTGGAAATACTTGCTGTAAACTAGATATTTAAGTGGGCTAAGGAAAAATGTCTGTAGAATATTTAAACTTTTGTAAATATAAAATTGGAATGCAGTGACCGGGATTAATGTTACACTAGATGCAATTTTAATTGCTGATACATAGTAATAAGTCTATACAAATAAAATAAATTTGTTTTTGATAAGGGGTTGTTCTTAACATCTAAACTTAATTAATGCAAAATTGCAAGTCAATCGGATAATGGGAACACGTGGTTGAAATATATTAAAAGACTTTCAATTATTTAGGAATGAAATGAATAAAATATATAAAATCATATCTTTTGGATAGAACTCAATGTGTTAAATTCATACTCTAAAAATATTTTTGTTACTTCTATTATCCCTCAAGGGAGTCACCTATCCGTGTTCATCAGTTCCGACTGCTTTTAATTTTTACAACATTATAATGTTTGCGGATGATGTCAAAATATGTTTTTTTTTACTTATTGTTCTTCGCAAAATGTGTCTCAAATAGTTAAGATAGATATTTCTTCAATCTTTCGACAAAAAATATTTAAAAAAAAAATCAAACTTTTTTGACTTTTTTTCAAAATATGTCCTTTTTCTTAAAAGAAAGCTTAGATATTTTCCTTGCATCGATTTTAGAAGTAGGTTCACTTGACATGAAATCCCCCATATGTATGTTTTGCGACTTTTCTGTTTTTTCATACAAATTCTTACGTATTATAACTCATCCATTTTCTATCCGATTTTTACAAATATTTTTCTGTAAAACAAAAGATTTTAAAGTTTATCTAAAGAACATGTTTATGATGTTTTGCATATGTAACGTTAACAATACCGCTATTTCAATAAAACGAAGTGATCAAGAAATGAATGGCGCCCAAACAAAAGGAGCTAGATGGCTAGAAATACTCTATGTTGATATGTTTATTTTATATTGAAAATGGTAAATATAGGCTAACCTAGCCCCCATACAAATGGTCTCTCGGAATACTGTTTGAGCTGTCATAAATATGTTGATTTTACGACAATCCTGATAATATTTTGAAAAAATTAATACTAAGTACTCTGAAATTATACTGTAAAGTACGGCTTTAATATTTATATGTAAAACTTAATTTACTTTCAAGTTCATATATTCACTGTTTTCTCTTGCTAAAACACAAATTTAATTTCCGGCACAAATTCAGTTTCTGACAAAATAACTCAACTTTAAAAGTTTTCCTTTTAGGGTAGTAAACATGTATTTATAAACATGTTTCTTATATTTTATTTATTATTTAAAAAAAATACCAATAGATACATATATAGTTAGTTCGTATTATGTCATGAAATAATACGATGTAAAACTGCATTTATTTTCAATACAAAAATTTATAAATAGTATTAAAAAATAAAAAAACATTGATACAGAAAGAAAAATTTATAAGCAACAAAATATTTTTAAGGAAAAGAATGAAAAATAATTTTATTTACCTGCTTGTACGTGCACATTGCGACTCAGTATGGTGCCGGCTTCATTGGCAACACGACAGCGATACATGGTCTCATGAACATCAGAGCGATAGTATTGAGCCAGAAAAGGTGGAAAATACAAGGTACCATTGCCAGAAATTTTCCTAAAAATAAATGGTGGAGAATATTATTAACAACAAAACAAAGCACTATTTATTAATATCATAAAGTTTATATTTTTTTTTTAAAGAAATGCTTTTCTCCAAAAACATATTTATTTATGAGTACATATGTATGTTAAATGCACAAGTATAAATTCATTAAAACCACAATCAACATATCTACTTACATATTTATGTATCACTCAAAGTAGAAAATGTTGCAAAAAAAAATGTTTGCTATCGTATATTTTTGTTACACATTTGGTGGTTTCAAACGGTCTGCTATTAAGTCATATTGTATAATGTCCTAATATATTAAAATAGTTTAAACAAATTGTTGTTGTGCTTCAAACAACAAAGATTTATTTTATGACAAACAATAAACATAGTTCGAAAAGTCTTCTTAGCTTATAACTTTTTGGTTTAAAGCACAACAATTTGTTTAAACTATTTTAATGTGTTAGGACATTATGACAATATGACTTAATAGCAGACCGTTTGAATGCCCCAATTATTTCTCCACTATTAAAAAGTATATTTACTACTGCATAAGTATACTCATACACTTAAGAATGTATTATACAATAAATAACATCAAAACTAGCAACATTCACCATTAAGTTCCTTTACCCCGTATAGTACTAGATACAAGTAGATTTTTTATTCTTTATATGAACATGAGTAGTTGCATTGTGCAGATTTTCAACAGACTAAAACTAGCACCGTTACGTTACGAAATTTAAAAAAAAAATTTGTTTAACCCTTTCACCCCTATTCATAATTAAATGTGTAATTTATTAAGGGTTTGTAAAAGAAAATTAGTTTTAAAAAACATTTATAAAGTTAAAATGTTATTATGATTGAAAGCTTTCTCCTTGATATTTTCGAAAAAGATGAAATATATGAAATCTAATTTATTTACATATCTAGGAATGCATCCCAATAATATATTAACATGGAAGCATCATATTAAGGCAAAACGAGAAAGAAATTATATTAGCTCTTCGCAGTTAAATTTGTTTTGAAACAAACAAATTCTGGATGATCTCAGAATTACATTTATCAGTAATATAATACATAAATTCAGTTCAAGATGCTTGGATCGCCTTAGCTAGCATTGCAATATTTTAGCATTACCCTTTTGGATAAAACATTGGAAGTTAGAGAATTAAAAAATTGTTCACATATTAGACTCAATCCACAGGAAATAACATTTGTAAAGAGATATTCAAACAATGATTGCTAATGCAATGGAAACTTTTTCAAATATTCATTTAATCGGTTATTCTGTTAGCATTTTATAAACATATATTTTTTTTACTTATATTAACACCAACAAATAAGATCATTATTAAATTCTGAAAATAGAAAACAAACTGAATATAATTCATTATGATGATATTGTGAAAACAATGGCCACTTAGGTTTAATTTTTACAAAAATTGTCTAGTTTTTTAGAGACTCAGTATTGTGTTAGATATGCTTTGGTTTTTATTACTGCTTCACAGCGATGATATATTGAACCGTTTAAGGACCAATCGTATTCTCTGAAATATTTTGCCATTCCCTTATTCCGATAAATCTTATTTCGAGGTATAATTTTGAATCTATATTTTCTAAAATTTCCTATAGATTGTCTACTGGTTTGAGATCTGACGATTGGGTAGACTATGGGTGAATTCCAAAATGTATGTATGCAATGCAACCTTAAAAAGTCGAGCGATTCTTAATGCAACCGTGTAAACTTTGATAATGTTTCATATAGCAAAATGTATCAAAAAGTAAAAAAGGCAGTATGATAAGTTTTTTTTTTTAATTTTAACTACGCGTTTGCATGCTTTGTGTTGATAAAGATATGACTGCATTGCATACATACATTTTGGAATTCATCCTATGTTATCGTCTAAAAATTATATTTATCAGATTCCGGTCATACCTATTATTATTATTAATTTGGACCCATACTTTGCCCTCAAAAATAACCCCATACCATAATATTGTCACCAACAAACTTGACTGTCTTATTTGTATATCTGGGATGCAGTATTTTTCCCTTCGGTCGTATTACAAATATTCTACCAATTGTATCTGGATTCATTCAAAAAGTGAACTGTATACCATTTCTGTGCCGATCAGTTTAAATGTTATTTTCCATTTTGTATACGCGGAGTACATTTTTGTTTTTTTTTTTAAATAAGAGTTTTTTTGCGGAACGACAGCAACCTAAACCAGCCTAATTTGCAAAGTTATAGAACTAATTTCCAAATTTAGATTATTGATAACGCCGCAGTAATTATTCTATAGATATTAAATTATCTTGTCTTGGTGTAGTTTTACTCCTAGTTTTTACAGTACCTGTCATCGGAATTTTTTCACAATTTATTAATTTAATATTTATCACTGCATTTCGCATTTCGTATTTTATCCAATAAAAAAACTATTAACAAAAAATTATATTGAAATATCATTGGATAAAAGACGAAATGCGCAAGGACTTGATTTTAGACCTATGGTTCCTTGGGGAAAGTTTCTTAAAATTTTCCGTAGAATGCGTTTCTGCTATACGATTTTTCGTGAATATAGTATAATGACGCTTTCGTTAGATCTAATTAATTTGGAGAATTTATGCTGTTTAAAAAAATGTAGCATACTTTTCAAAACCTGGTTACGTATGATTAATATTTTTAGTTAATTACAATAAACATACGTATTTTTGAATTCGAAATACGCAATCTTAGCTACCAATTCGAAATGATGAAAAGGTAACTTCAACGCAACTCTTTTTTTAGCTGTAACGGAATTTAATATGATGTTGACAAAGTTTGTACAATCTGAAAATTCTTTTAATAAAGACGAAAACAAAATTAATTTTTTTATTGTGACGAATTGAATGAACTAAAAGTTTTATAAAAACATGGCGTAAATTTAAATTTCTATAGATTTCAATAAATTCCGTTATGAACAACATAAAACATATATTCTTAATTTAAAACTATTTATAGAATAACAGTTTTGTTACTAATACCTCTTAAAATAATTCGCGGTAAATTTCAGAATACATATTGATTGATATAAAACAAACGCGAAACTCTCAATCGTATCAATAACATTACAATACCGCATTTTCACAACCGAAATTTAATTTGGATGAATTTGTTCTACATCTTTCTTTTTTTCTTCTTTTTAATATGAAAATTTTTCGGTTTTGGGGGTGGAAAATCCCTATTTCACACCCTCTGAATCCGCGCCTGCACTACACTGAGTAAATGAGCAAATACATTTTGTTAATGATTTTTGGAAGTTGGCCTTATATGGGAGCTATGACTAATTATGGACCGATCGTCATGGAATTAGGTTATGTGATTTATATCTATTGTATTTGTATTTCTGTTGAATTTTTTGTAGATACCAAAATTTTTAAGGGACTTATGCTCGTTAAAGTGATTTTCGGAATTGGGCCTTATATAGGAGCTATGACTAATTATGGCCCGACCATCATAAAATTAGAAATCTGAAATATTTGTGTTGTTATGGAGGTCTAAAAGAATCTTCAAATTACAATTTTATGTAATTGTAATTAAAATAACACAATTTCGTAGAACTCCTTAGCAGCTATCAGTGAAAATGTTTACCAAAACTTTACCAATTATAGTTATAATTTATTATTAATTATAAATAATTTAATGTTTTGTAAGACATCGTTAATAGCAAGAAATGTTTATTGTTAGAAAATTTAGAAAAATATTCGTAATACGGAAATTAAACCTCCAGGTTACCCATGTAACCCATATATGACATTAATGTCATAAAATTATCATATTAATAACGCCAATTGGACGTATACTAAAACCTTGTCTCTCTATTTTATTTAAATTTAAAGTTCTCCGCCTCTATAAAAAACACCCTTTATAATCGAAAAATTAGGACCATTGTGTTGAGATGAGAGAAATTCGTAGTTAATACTATTCTATTCTAACTTACAAAATACAACGATTTTTCATCATCCGAAACAAGAGTATAAAGCAGCGAGCTGCAGTGAGCTCTCAAATGAGCTCTCTTGTTTTTGTTTTCACATGTACGCAAGCACACACATTGTATAAAAACAGTCAGTCTCGCATGAGCATTGATAGAAGCAGGCTGTGTTACGCTTTTATGCTTGTTTATTTCATTATTTCAGCTATTTTATTTTTGTTTTTGCCAGAGAATAATTCTCAACTCATACAACTACAATATCTAAAAACTGTAGTGGTGTGAGTTTGCATTTCGCTGGTATAAAGGTATGTATTAGGGTGATCGATTCTTCGAAATTTTTTAGAAACCGGTTTTCGGTTTCTTCGAAAAATTGCAATTTAAATAAACCGGTTTCGCTTACGGTTTTTTTATAATAACCGGTTAACAGGTTTTTTGGAAAAATATTAAAACGCCTAGAAATGAGAAGAAAAAAGCTTTATTTATGAAAATAATAGTGATTAAAACAATTTTGATTACTTGTTCTATCCCATTTGATCCATTTTGAAATTAATATTTATTTTTTCTAAAAGTCTACAACTACGTTAGGTTTTTAGAAAAACAAATTGGCAAAAAAATATCTATAAACTTGTTTGGACTTAAGGTGTTTTGTTACGCACAATTAAGTTTCATATTTTCAGAGCTTTGGTAGCACTATAATATATCTTTGGTAAAATTTTACCCATTTTGAAATTAATTGCATTTTTTCTAAAAATGAGTGGTTGATATTTTTGATATTTTATGAATTTAATTTAATTTCAAATGTCAACAACTACGTTAAGTTTTTTTTCTATTTGTGTCAAATTTGACCCGAAGATCGTTAACATCAGTAAATTTGAAGACCTTATGAAGGTAAAAAAAAAAACACAGTTTAAATGCTTTGGAGTATATCGATTATATTTGTATAAAACTAGACATTGAAAATAATCTTTTACTCGTTGTACTTGTAGGACATATAGAAAACAAAGCATTGAGTAAGTTTTCAGGTTTTCCAGATCACTTGTGACATTTTCTAAATATAAAAAGTCTTCTAAAATAGTTGAAGTATTTGTTTTAATTTTTTTTTTTTTTGGATTTTGAATATTTTTTTAAGTTTTTAATACATTAGAACTCATAAAAACAAACTTATAGAAAAAACCGGCTATTCGAGGAGAAAACCCCGGTTTCTTCGATATTCGAAATGTGAGCTTTTCAAAAAAACCGAAACCGACCTTACCAAAAAAACTGGTTATAACCGGTTATTAAAAACCGGGCCGATCACCCTAGTATGTATGTATTTTTTCAAGGTTAGTTCCTGTCAAAACCATTCTTTTTACAAAAGAATCATTTTTCACTTTTAAAGAAAATATTAAATTTTGCCACGCTTGAATATAAAGTACTTTTATTTCCACATAAATGCTTGTTATTGTAACATATATATTTTCTTGTTTACTCCTCACAAAGTACGAGTACATAATGGCAATAGTAAATTTACAGAAAATAAAAGCAACAGTATTCATCACTCACTCCAACCTTAACGTATGAATTGCACATACATTTACTATAGTTTCCTTCTACAGAAAAAAAAAACAATTTTGTTGCAATAAATTTATATTTCAAATGTCAAATGAGAAAGTGCAAAAGTAAAACAAGACATAATGTGATCACGTTTGCCTGAATGGTTGAACATAAATATGAATTATTCTTTTAATGATATTTTGTAAAGAGCAAGAAGTGTACACAGAAAAAATTAAACATTAAAAAACTGAACAAACTTTTAGCTTTTCTGAATATTTCTTAGGTTTTTTGCACCCATTATGACTGTAGTAGAAAACCGAATAAAACGTTCAGTTTTACGTTGAACGTGCATTCTGCTTTTTACTATATAGAGTTCAGCTTGTGCAAAAGTAAACGGGCGTTCAGGTTTTAACTATATTCGTTTAATTTTCGCAATACTGAACGAGAGTTTAGTTTTATATCAGATGCGTTCAATTTCTTCATTACTGAACATAAGCTTATTATTTTACCAGCTGCGTTCAGAGAATTAAATAAAAGATTTTTTTAATATTACCAAAATTTATTCAATATATTTTACAAGCATTATTCATACATAAATGTTTACATAAACAACTATTTATATAAACTCACCGAAACCTGCTCTTCTTGAGGAAATTCCTGCATATGTCATCGACAATTACCTTAAAATTAGATGGTGTTTGTAGAAAGCGTTTTCCAGGATTATATTTGTACTAAATTCAAAAACATAAACTTAAAAATATATAATGAACAAAATTAATTACCATAAACTCACCTTTTTAAAATACACACTGTCTTGTTCCACTTCTTAAAAGGCTTCTCACGAATATCAGCTCGGGGTCCAATTTGTTTAATAGCTGTAGATGCATATACTCAATTCCCGCTTCTATAATAAACAATTATATTAGTTAAATAATATGTCCAATAGTTATTAAACATTCACATAAATACATATGTATATACAACTTACCTTGTAACTCCAGCAATAGAAATTGAGTTGCTCTAACAAAGCTTAATTTTAATTTGCCAAAAATATTTTTAACACGTCCCGTTCAGATTTATTGAACGATGCGTTTAGTTTTGTTTTACTATTCCACTATGCTGAGCGGCACGTTTTACGGTTTCTATGAAGAACTTTACTGAATTTTGCATTCAGTTATACTAAATTAGTGATCAGCGAAGAATTATTTAATTGATTTTAAAAATCTGAACAAAACGTTGAGGTCGCTAGTAGGAAAGTTTGGTTTTTAATATGCTGCGTTCAGAAAAACGTTTCCTTGGTCGAGCTGAACGTCGCGTAGTAAACTCCAAATAAGCGTTCAGATCTTGGATATTTGAATGCGACTTTAAAGGGGCGTAGAAAATGCGCCTAGTACCATTCAGTTTGACTATTTCTAAACGATGCGTTCAGATAATTTAGTTTTTTGTGTGTATAGTTAAACAAAATGTATAAACTACTTATTTTTATAAATGAGGAAAATTCTACCATTTTAAATATAGTAATTTTGGATATCTTTAAAATAAAGAATGCAATGAAATGAAAATTTTTGAATGTATTCATTTTCACCAAAATATAAATGGAATTAAAATGTAAAAGAATTCATCATGAATTAAAAATTCTTTAATGCATTCTTTCTAAAAAAAATTTTAATGAATTCCTTTTGTTATTGACTTTCATTGTAATTCACTTTTCAGTTCAGATAAAAATTACAAAAAATAAACTCCGATTCTTGATTTAAAAACTATTTTGGACACTCTTTAAATCTTCCGAGAGTTTTTCAAATTAATTATAATTATTTTCCTTTAAATCGTCTATGAATTCATTTAAATTCAGTTGAAACGAATGCATTCAATAATTTTAATTCAAGATGAATTTATTAAAATTTGAACACAACTCATATTATGAGTTTTAATTCAATTAATTTTTTGAAATTTATACATTCAAAGATGAATTCAATGAAATTTTAATTCAATTCATATATTTGGCAAAATTCATGGTGAATTAAAAACCAAATATGAATCATTGATTTACTGCTGTCATATATATCCTTTGCCACTCATGATGAAGAGTATAATAATATGTATAGAAAAAGATTATTTCAATATTTATTTTATTTCGCTAATTTCTTTTTGTAATTTATTTGGCACAATAAGTTTTTTTAACAGTTGGTAAAAATTGTTAGAATCAACACTTGCGAAAATTGTAAAATCAAAATAATAAACTATTAGTTAAATTTGCAATTGTATTGTCAACCACTATAAACACTGAATTTTTTTTTAACAAATAACATTTTTTTGTCTTAACAGCACATTTAATATTTTCATTAGATAAGAACTTTTAAAACATTACTTAACATATTAAAATCAAAACAAGAAGAAAAATTGTTGTTAAAAAAGGATACCAAGAACAACATATCTTCACTTAAATAATAAAAACAAAACATCTTTTGAAAATCTTTTACAAACACATGCACACATAACATACACATGTAAGCACTTCAGAAAACGTGTTTCAAACAAAAGTTCCCAGTTTTTATCTAAATAACCATAAAACCACTCAACAATGTTGCATTGCAAAGAAGAAAAAAAATTACTGAAGAATACGAAATCACAATACGCTACGTTATATATGAATATGAACAAAAAACACACTAGGATGGCTATAAAAAAAAATTAGCAAACAAGTATAACGTTTAGAGGTTGCACATTTTATTTTAAAAGTTTAAAAACTAAATGTTGAAAAAATATAAATTTTTTTGTATTTACCCATAGTTGTTAAAATATAAAAATATTCCGATTATAACTTGATACCAAAAAATTAATATAGTTCCATGCATATCTCAAATCTTACTTTTTAAATTTTTTGAAATATTTTTTAACGAAAATTTAAAAAATTAGAATAATTAGAACAATGCAAATGTTAACGGTTCTACCTCTATGGCTTAAAGAAGGGACCGATTTGAAATTGGAAATTTTGCTCACAAATTTTCTACAATTATTTCTTAAAAAAAATTTCATTTCAATTTTAAATTTTTAACACATTGTTAACTCTTTTTTATCTTGGGTCATAATTGTCTCTCTACACTAAAAATTGCTAAAAAAAAATATAAAATACAAAATTTTTTTGTGTAAAGATCAATTTCTGTATTCTAATGGACCAAACCTATTTAAAAATTATATATTTTTATACCCACCATCAAAAAAGATGAGGGTTATATTGATTTTGTCACTCCGTTTGTAACACATACATATATTCTGGGTCCTGAAATTTTAAGATTATCTAGCTCTGTTGTCAGTCTGTCTGTCTGTTAAAAACACGAGCCCAAGCGAAAAGTGCTAGCTGGTTGAAATTTTCCACAAATATTATCTGTTGCTAAGGTTTTATAAGTTATTGAAAATGGGCAATATCGGTTTCATCTAGCGCCAATACAAATTTCCTCCCGGAATACTGTTTGAGCTATCATAAATTTATTGATTATGCGGCAATCCTGATACAATTTTGCACAAAGTAGTTCTATGTACTCTCAAATTATACTGCAAAGTATGGCGAAGAATGGACAACATTTGTCAGAAAATGACATGAACATACATACAGTGGTGGCCAGGTAATTAAGACAAAAATTGTTTGCTAAATTCCATGTGATTCTCAATTATTTTTTCAAATATTTCCACAAATATGTATGCATGAGGACTGTTTTAACACACAAGTGTGTTTTATTCAACTGTGTCAATTCATACATATTCACCACGACCACATACGATTTTTCTACAACTTGACCAACAAATTTTTTTTTTAATAAAGATATTTTCTAACGTTTATAGCATTATATTTTTATTATTATAAAATATTCGGATTAAATTTCGTATTTTTAGTTCCATTAGTTTCGGTCATATTATGTTATTAACAGCGGATGTTCGCTGAGGTGGGTCAACGTATTTCCACATATCTTTGTCCATATATGTTGTACCGATTTTTCCAAACATTTTTGAGAAACTAGAAATATTGATAATAAATTTCATACCCTTAGGTCCTTCTGTTTTAGCTCTATCGCACTTAAAATTAAGTTGATGAAAAAAAATTTTAATATTTGTCTTAAATAGCACCCACCACTGTATATCATAATTAAATTTGGGCACAGTCAAAAACCAATCCAATGTGTTTATTAAATCAAACAAAATAGCATATGAAAACTAAATATAAAATCAAATAAGGCTTTGTCTGGATAAAAAAAATAGTGATAATTTTTTCTGTGTAAAAAATGTTTTTAAAGCAATTTTGTTTAACAATTAGACCACTAATTATGCTAAAGTCCTAAATTTACAAGCAAAATACTACGAATCATTTACATTATTTTTTTTCAGAATTGAAACCTTTAAAATATTTTAAATTTTGCTAAAATTTTCAGTATGTATTTGGTTTTTAGATGACGGAGAACAATTTTAGATCTTGGAAACATCGAAGGTTGAAAAAGTGCAAAATAAGGCCACCCTAATACATCATAGTAAATAGAAGTGAAAATATTATATACACTCACATAAATTGATATAAACGACGAAGATTTTACATAAAATTTAAAAATAAAAAGGGTGAACGAAATACAGAAAGCTAAAAAAAAAATGTTTTGCGTTTGACTCGAAACACAATAAAAAATACAAAATACACACATATTCGCTCACTTGAAAAAGATATGTTGATGAATGGTTGAATGCATCTGTGTGCATGCCCAGCAGTTAAGCAAGTAGTCAATGTATCCCTTAAAGACAGTAATTGTCACAAATGTCTTATCACTTGGCTGACTCCAATTTATACATTTTATTCATTTGACACGTGTGTGCACTTTGTAGAGCAGAGAGAAGACAATTGTCTACTTTATACATCCCAAGTAATCTAGCGTGAAGACAATTGACACTTAAGTGTCTCTAAGTAATCTGGAACGTAGTCACTTTAAACGATTTGTGAGTAATTCGTACAAACTGGTTTTATACAAATTGTGTTAATATAATTCTCATACAGTTTATTTTTATTGATGCTTATGTATACTGATATCCCATGTAACATAGCATGAAGTCAATAGTCACTTTAATTTATCATAGTAACCTATGGTGAAGACACTTCAAACTTTTTTTGCACTGCTCTTTATTTTACCCACCAGAAGCGTTGACTACTTTCGATCAGCTATCAGATATTCACATTGTAATCAAAAGGGTCAATTGTCCCCCTGCTTAGGACATGCACGTGTTAAAATAACTAGTCAAGTAGCTGATCAAGTAACCAGTTACAAAGCTAGTAAGGTAACTGACGCTATGTAACCAGTATGTGAATCCAATGCGTTGCCTACTTTGGACCAGCTATTAGAAAGTCTCATTGTAATCTAAAAGAGACAATTGACCGCCTGCCTAGAACATGTCCGTGTTAAAATGACTAGTCACGTGGCTATTGAAGTAACTAGCTCCCACCCTAAATGATGGGTAAAATCACTAGTTCGGTACTATCTCCTAAAACTGCTGGGTGTTGCTCTCCCACCCACACAATCATACACGTTTTCATGTACAAATCATACAAAAATATGTAAAATTTACATACATTCATAAATGTATGAATGAATAAATATCTGACTGACTGGCTGGATGACTGAATACACTAAACCTGTCAAAATCAATGTGTTCTATTGTTGTATTTTGTCCATTGTCTCTTTTTATGGAAATGTTTTCTGGAAAAGATGATGCTGATGTAACAACCACAAACAAAATAAACATAAACAAGTTAGATAGAAAGTTCTAATCCGTTGTAAAGAATCTTAAATACTCTTCATTGCACTATTCATTTTTTGGAAATTATATGATTTTTTTTAACTACTGAATTCATAAAATAATTAATCATGTATAACCATAATCTGAAAGCAACATAATATGGTATAATCCTTAATCATGAAAATGATTGCAACATATATATACTTAATTACTACAATTATATATGTATATGTTTGCTGCCATCATGTGCATTGCACCTGTAACATATTATGATTGTCGCAACCATAATCTTAAAATTATTGTTGTGATCATGTACAACTATATTTTTTATGGTTGTACTACTAAACTATTTACAAATATTTTCATTAGTTCCTTATTTATCAAATAAATTAATGTCTATTTTTGCAAGGCTTTTTCGTAAAATAGTCAGGCCTAGCTAGATTATCTTAGAATTTTTACTTTTAGACCTAGTGTCACAATATTCCACCCGGCACCCTTCAAAATTCAAACAAAATTATTTTTCCATACAACTGATTGTCACTCTAGTATAAATATTTGTTTATATTGGTCCATTTCGATGTGTTGTGTATGAAAATATGAAAGCTTACAATACCGAATAAGTAACTCACGGTAATTTTTGGAAAGGTAAATCGAAAAATAGTACAGTACAGTTTTAAAATAGTAATCATTTGTAATAGTAATGAAATATTGAGAATAAAGGTTTTGCTAGTGAGCACTTTTCGAATTAGTAATTCACGAATCATTGTAATAGAAACTTATGTTTGTTACAAACACCATTTCTAATTTATAATTCCTCCACTAACACTACCCTCTAACATTAGTAAACAATAAAATAATAGGAATTTGTAAAAAACACATGAGACTCAAACACAGCATAAACAATACAAAAACAAGAAAAACAACATAAAAGCAGACAAAAGAAGACAAATATGTATGAGAAAAACAATTGTTTAAAATAAATCCAAAACAAAAACAAGTTATGAATAGTATGCAAGTACATATGGGTAATTCCATATCATCGTACGTGACATTTGTGTGCCTATAGAGTTGATTTTGCAAAAATAAGAATATCTGAAAAATAATTTGGTCTTTAGGTTCCATTAAAAAAAAGAAGTACATTCGAAATATAGTTGTCTATAAAACGTGACATAAAACGGAAGTGATTTTGAGTTACATGTAAAAATAAGCGAAAATTTGCGCAACCAAATATTTTTCATATACCCATCATTCATATTTAAATAAAAACAATCATTGAATGATTTTATAATAAATAAAGTTTAATATCGTACGTGACATTCCGAACGTAACAGATTTTTCTCATACTGCAATAAAATATATGTGTATTCTGTAAATACAACGTGATAATAGCAATATAACAATCAGAGTGAAATTATTTTCATACTACATACTTATTGGGTGCGAATCCAGGAAATTTCCTATTTAAAATTTTAGTGATTTTCCTATTCAAATCATCTTGAAAAAAGTGTCAAGGTTTTTTTTTCATTCGTGGTTGACATACTCATGTAATTGCCCATATGTATGTATATTTTGTTGTATAAGTGTGTTTTTAACATTCATTTGACAAGTAACATGACTAAAGTGACATTTAGCAATGAATAGTTAAAAACCAAGAAGTTTGTGTGATGATGGGTGTAGGGGAATCTTGATGATGTTTAAAATTATTAAATTTTAAATTTTATGATTTTTTTGTTCTCCTTTAATATAACATACTAATTGACAAGTGTCTCTAAGGTGCATTTAAAACAACTCATCAACAGGAACATTGTGAATTTGTAATTAAAACCTAGAAGCAAAAAAGAAAAAAAATATATATGTATGTATGTGTATATTTTGTATAAAACCACAAAAAGCATGTAGTTTTATGTCCACATGTATTTTATGTAGAAGACAAAAAAAAATTAACAACAACATGTAACCCCATGTAAAATTTTAGTTTTGACCATCATTTGTTGGCAACCACAAAAACCAGTAGAGTTTACCAGAAAAAAAGGCGTCACTCACTCGCACTTTGGAAAACTTTAGTATTTTATGCCAACATTATTATTACATACTTTAGTTAAAGCAAAGTAAAGGGAAGTTTGGCTTATCGTAATTTGAGGCCTCAAATATTAAAATCATTTGCATAATAAACGAAATAAATAATAATTAATATGTTCGTACTAGTTATAGTTTTAGAAAAGATTAGTAATATATATCGCTAGCTTAGTCTGCAAACGTGATAAATTCCTTTTCACAATTTTTAGAGAAAATATAATAATAATAAACGAAATAAATAATAATTAATATGTTCGTACTAGTTATAGTTTTAGAAAAGATTAGTAATATATATCGCTAGCTTAGTCTGCAAACGTGATAAATTCCTTTTCACAATTTTTAGAGAAAATATTTGTTTGTTTTAAATATTTTTGAAATTTGTTATTACATATTTTGTAGTTTCTATTGAAGTTTTTTATATAATTTTTGTATCGTGTTAGCTCTGTTCTTTGATTTATGGTTTCTATTCTAACTTCTAGAGAAACTTATTTTTATTCTTTAGAAAACTTACTGCCTATTTATCTCACATCATAAAAAAAGTTATTAAGAATTTATATTAAACAAATATTACATCTGATCCCAAAATTTTAGTGTTAAAGGCCTTTTTCACACTCTATATATGCTCTATTTCAAACAAACACCCACTCATAAACTCAGCAACAGTAATAATTTGGCTAAATACTTTCAAACTAACATGTATATAAAAACATATACATATATGCAAGAAATGTGGCATGCTACAAAATATAAAAATCATCGAATTGGAACATAATTTCTAAAAGCTATTTAAAATAAAGTTCAATTCTGCTAATAGTTGAAATTTATCATTTCAGAGAGTTTTTTTGTACACTCCTCTGTTTTGTTTCTTAAAATAGTTTAGGTCTAATGATATTTAATATATTCAAATTTCCATGGACAAGAATGCGACATTATTTCGCATTTGAATTATTTGTTTTCTTGTTACCATGTCCCATAGCATTTTAGTAAAATTAAAGCTGAGATCAAGAATGCGACAAAAAAAATATAATTAGTTTTCGACTTCATCTATACAAATGATAAACTAAATACTGTTCTTTCTTAAGCTTTGATATCTTCCTATATGTGTGTGAAGATAAATATGCCGAGTTAAATACATTTTTGAAAAAATATCGCATGCGATAACAAAATTATTAAATAGACATATTTGCGTAAAATTTAATAACATTTTACGAAAAAATACATTACTTACAGTAAATTTATAACCTCTATAAACATTTTGTTCCTAATTTCTTTGTAAAAAATTACATTCGTGCTTGAAAATATGACTGTAAAAATATCTCATAAATGAGTTCTCTGAGGGATCTGGACACTGTGACCAAATCCTACTTCCTCAAGGAATAAAACTTAATGAAGTTAATGAATTGTGCTATCAGTTTGACGGTTTTTCCCAATTGTATTTGTGAAAAATTATATTCATGGCAGAAAATGTGAAATAGAACAAAATTCTCATATATGAGTTCTGTAAGAGATGTGGCCACTGTGACCAAATCCTACTTCCTCAAGGAATAAAGCTTAGTGGGGAATGAAGGCAATGAGTAGTGCTTTCAACCTGCATTAACGGTTTTTCGCAATTGTATTTGTGAAAAATTGTATTCATGGCAGAAAATGTGAAATAGAACAAAATTCTCATATATGATACTTGCGATAACGAACGCGACACACTTTGAAAATCAAAATAAAATGTTTATATTGATTATTATATGCAGTAACTATTTATACCCTTCACCATGAGTGACAAGAGTATTTATTAGTTTGTCATTACCAGGGAAACCAAAATATGCAAATGCATGTTTTTTCTGGTGAGTCTAATGAGCACATGGATAAGATATTTACACGTTTCAGAACTATTTAAGAATTTTGGCATCGATTTGTTAGTGCATATTTTAGCATATTTTACCCTTAAATACATATTTTTGCACATATTTGTTTTAAGAGCATATTTATGTCATATTTTGCGTTTTTAGAGCATATTTTACTGTTTAATAGCATATTTTGAGTTTATCAAAAACAAATTTTGTCTTACTTATTTTTCGCTGTTGTGTTACAGGTTTTTACTTCCTTTGTTTAAAATTCAAAAGTAGATGGCTTTTCACCAAAAAAAAAAATTTAAAAAACAGATTTTTTTTTTTTAAATTTAAAATAACAATTCGAAAAAATTTTATATCTAAAAAATTAAAAAAACTGAAAACAAATGTTCACCTAAAAAAAAAAAAATTTTTCCAAAAAATTATAAAACTGAAAAAAATTTTTGTTCACCTAAAAATATATACATTTTTTATTTTGAAGTATAATTAGGTGAAGGGTATATAAGATTCGGCACAGCCTAGGTACTTGTTTTAATATAAAATAAGCACCATTTTAATAATAGCTCCATCTAAATATCAAATTTTAGTTCTAATTCAAAATTAACCGTTCTAAGTGTTAAAGAAATATTGTCTTTTAAATTTGCTCCTGTACCATCAGTTGATGTCGAAGAAACATTTTCTATGTATAAAAATGTTTTCAGATCCAATAGAAAACGATTTTTATTTGAAAATTTAAGTAAATTTTTTTTGGTTAAAAATTATGTAAAAGTTTGTTTTTTTAAGAGCATATTTTTTAAATTTTAAGAGCATATTTTAAAGTTTTTACTGCATATTTAAAGCGCCTAAAACGCTTTTTTTAGAGCATATTTCCGGTTTCCCTGGTCATTACGTTTGTAATTTCCACATTTTCAATTTGCGACCCCAAAAAGTATATATATTCTGGATTGTAATAGATAGCGAAGACAATAGATCCGCTGAAGTCCATCTTAGCCTGCTATTTATAATCGAAAAAATCGGTCAACAAATCGGAGACTACCTTAATTTGTTTACCTATTTTCCACCCAATTTCTCACAAAAAAAATGTTTAAACGAAAATTTATTTTTTCACAAAATTTTTTTTACCAAATAGTTTTTAAATTTTTTCTTAAAGTATACTTTGATGAAGAATATAAAAGATTTGGTAGACCGAATATAGCACTCTTAATCGTTTTAGTTAAATCCACAAAATTTTTATTTGAATTAAAATTATTTGTACAATCGCACAGTGCTTTGTTTTCATATAGGCAATGGACAAAAATAGAAGGAGTTATTGCAGACGAATAAAAATTAGTGGAATATTACCTTTTGGTAAGATTAAGAAAAAATATAATTCTTGAAAAAATCAGTGAAAGGACACGGGTACCTCCCATATATCCTGAACATATAATTTTTAATAAAATTCACAGTTATACTCCTAACATTTTAAAATTTGGTTATAGTCATTTTAATAAAGTTATTGTTGTTTGTGAACATTTTTATTACAATCGCAGCACGTATTCGGGTGGCTGCCATACATCCTTTTCCTTAAAAAACTTATAAACCTGTATAAAATTATTAATTTTCAGAAATTATTGTTCTCTTATAATATTAGATGCAAATTTATGAAAATTTTATCGGAAGGATATTCATAATTCCAAGACATCAAGATTTCAATATCCTGTATAACATCTAATTTTTTTTTTAAAAAATTCGTAAAAATCGTTTCTTATTTTGGAACCAATTTGGTTATAATCATTTTAGTAAAGTTATTGTTGTTTGTGAAAATATTTATTACAATCGCAGCAAGGATTCGGGTGGCTGCCATACATCCTTTTCCTTAAAAAACCTATGAACCTGAATAAAATTATTAATTTTCAGAAATTATTGTTCTCTTATAATATTAGATTAATTTAGTTATTAACATTTCAATTCTAGCAAGGATTTACATAACTTCCATATATCCTTTTTTAAAAAAAATACTGAAATATTTTATATATTTTCTAAATTCGGAAGGACGGATGGACGGACATTTTCAAATATTGATGGCCTTATGGTTCAGCTGTAATATTAGAAACTGGATGTTGGACTATACTTTAAGTGTTCCTAATATCAGCAGAAGCTCATATTAATATCTAAATCTAAGGATATGTAGGTTATATTAAATTATTGAGTTACTTACATTTACTGTAAAAATGTATTATTTATGGGTGCCATCAAAAACAATGTTTTTTTAAAGTTCTAGTCAAAACGGACAAATAATGATTTCACATTATAATAAATAAGAGATAGGCATTAGTAAAAATTAAAGAAAAATTAAAATGGATTAACACGTTTTTTTTCAAAATTAAATCCAACTTTGGAATTTTGTTTGATTTCAGCAAAAAAACATACAACATCAAGAACCAAATAAAGACCTATTAATACACTTTATGCCATTAAACTACTTTTGTTAAATAACGCAATATTTCTTAGTTATTTAAAAGAAAAAACTGGTATTATTTTTTAAAAACCCAAAAATCTGGAGCTATTTCCCAAAACCATCAAATTGAAAATTTACGAAATGGTAATTTATACATTTAAACAAAAACAAAATTTTAATAGTTTTCATAAGAAAGGACAACTAATGATTACATTTTCTTATAGACAATACTTATGGCTATTCTATAGTAAAACATAATCAAAATAGATTAACACGTATTTTACTAATATTCCAACAAAATTTTAGAATTTCAGGCTTACAATAAAAAAAATGTTAATTATTAAAAATTGCGCAGATTAAACTGTTAAACATTTTTTGACAAAAACAGTAATTTTCCATAATTCCACATTCATATCCTTTCATTTGCAGCCAATCGCGGGTTTATATCTTTTAAAACGAACTTTTAACAATGATTTTAGTTAACCTTAAAAAAAATATATTTTTCTCCATAAAATTTATGTTGAAAATATACTAACTTTAGCGACCTCTAGTGACGACAAAAAAAGATATTTATAAAATAGTATTTTTTACATGAATGAGTTATTTAGTTGTCTATTGAAAAATATAAATTTCATTAACATCAAAGACATGATCTTGTTTTTGATTTTTGTCCATTGAACAAAGCACTGTGAATCGTGGAGTTATTTTAAAGCTGGATAAAATTGTTTACTATTTTTTGTTGTTGGAATTTTAAATTTGAAGGCTTTATAAATTCTATGATGTTTGAAATTTAATTTATTATATTAGAAAAACATACGAATTTTGTATTTTGTAGAGTCCGAACTAGTTTTCGGTCTCGGTTTCCGAATACTGAAACTTTTGGAATGAAAAAAGCATAAATTATAGAATTGTCAAGTAAAAACTGTTCTCTCAAAAAAACTTTTCAGTTCAAAATAAAGAAAACAAGATTAATGGATCCACAAAGTAAAGTGGGTGCTCCAGGGGACCTAAAAATTAGCTGAAACATTATATAATTATTTTGGAAATTATTAGTTCATTTAACAATGAATTTTTGGCCGAATATTAGGTTCGGACAAATTTTGCAATTTTAGCCAACTTAAAGAGAAATATTTATAAATAGAATCTTGGAACAAACTAGACTTGTATCTCATTTAGATTTTTTGTTTCCACACCGATGTGATCCATCCTAATATACCAACTTACATATTATACTAAAATCATAATGCCAACATTTACTTACCTTAGTCCTGGCACTTGTGTAGCCATTGTACCATCGGTCAGAACCCATGACACAACCGGTGGGGGATTACCATGTGCCGTACAACTAACTTGTGTTCCAGTGTCATTGCTAAAGAGTAGACGTGAAGGTGGCTCCTGTAAAAAGGTGGGCACACGTAAGCCGCTTGTGGCTTCGACCACAGGCGGTGGCAGTAATAATATTATGGTTACTAAAGTAATTTCCAGCAACGATAATGAGGTGAGAAAGACAAAAGCTGAAAAGAAACCAAGTGGAGAACACATGAAATAGTAAACATAAAAAAGTATTATAGTCGAAATTATTAAAGAAATGCATATGCTAATTATGTGCTAAATATACGTAATATTTAATTTAATTTTATTATATTTTTTTTTTGTTTTTGTTAGAAGTTAAATGGGTTTTATTTTCAGAACAACGCGCAAAAATAAGCAATCATGATGTTGCAACTTTCACTTGTGGGGTATAGTGAGACCAACTAAATTTAATTCGCTAATTAACTTTTGATTTAAATAAATGCTAAGTCTATCACAGAAGATAAAAAAATGTCTAAATGTTTTTAGTTAGAAAAACAACCGCTTAAAATTTGTAAAACTTAGTGATAAATTAAAAACCCACTTAAATTCAGAATTAGTTTGTATTTTCTTAAGATAATCCTCAACAAATGTTGTGTCTAAAAATTATGTAATTTTTTATTTTAATATATATAATTTGTTTTATGCTTCTGCTTTACTTATTCTCTTCCTCTTTCTACTTATGTAGTTAGTTGGTGCTGCTCGTTTTATGTTTAAGTGTGCCTGCACACAAATTCCATTTTAATTCATAAACGAGTTTTATCATTTTAATCAGCACAACTATAAAGTGCATATTATAAGCATAATATTATACATATTGCAGGCATGTGCATTAAAATGCGAGGGCTGTGTCAAAAATGAAACAAAAGACTAATGCTTAGCTCTTTGTTGTTGGAATGAACAATGCTCTTAATTCTTTAGTTTTAACCTTAAACAAAGCTCATTCATAAAAAGCATCTGTGCCACATAATTGTTTCAACATCCCTGAACGCTTTATGTAATGAAGAATATACACGAATATACATACGTACTCAAATTCTACATTTATATGCAAAAGCATATATATGTATATATCTACATGTGAATATACATTATGCCTTGAGCACTTTACACTATTTATTTATATTTAGTAGTTTCATTTGCGAAAATATGAAACCAAAACTGAATTTAGTTCAAGTTGTTACTTAACAACAATTAGATACTTATTTTTTCAGGTTGCCTGTTTTTTGTTGCATCGCATGAATTCTAATTGTGTAACCATGAATCTGTGTTTGTTCTTTTATATTACATTAGGGCTGTGTTGCCAATTTAGCCCTTTTCAATCTTGTTTAGCCAGTAAAAACAAATTTAGCCATTAGTCATTTTTTAGCCTCTTTTATTTTCATTTAGCCAGTTTTATGGCTAAATCAAAACTTATATATTTGCTCTAATGATCTGAAATTTTAAAAAAATTTACAGGAATATTATGACAAAAATTAACTAAAAATTTTGAATCAGTAAACAATTTAGGCACATGCAAATGTTGGAAACTTCCATATATCCTGCAAACTTGCTCTAGTTTTTAATTATATCTTTAAATTTGTTCTCGAGTATTTTGTTATTTGCATCAAAGTCGCATTAAAAATACAAGTTGTATTCTTGTCTGGGACTCACAGTAGCTCAGAATCGTTTTTCAATGCCCAAAACTCTATAGCTTTTCAACCGATTGAGATATTTTAGTATTTTTTTTTTAATGTCAGATAGTAAAAGAGGTAAAAATAGGATAAAATATTATACTTATAAGGCTACGCGTATATTAAAAATCTCTTTCATTTGAGTATAGTCAAATCTGTGATATCTAACTTGAATTGCAAGTATATTCAAAACTATGTTTTTTTAGGTTAGCCCTTAAAACTTTGACAAATCCAATTTTGTTCACACATTTTTCAATGTACATATGCACAAACTATAACCAAAGAACTATTTTTAGTAAAAAATTTTAAATACATTAAAAGTGACCTGAAATATTTAGAAAACAACTTCACATTTTACTTAATTTTCACATATAAATAAAATATTTTTCCAAAATTTATTTTACAAGGTCAATGGGAGTATGTAGAAAATGTTTTCTTATAGAATTTTATTGTATAAAAAGCCTGCTTAAGATCCCGACATAGATTCCACCAATAATCTGCCATCAAATGGTGGTCCGTCCCATCTTCCTTAATTTCTTAAAACTAATGACGGCATCATTATAGCTATGTATGTGTTTTGTAAATCTATTCTACACCATTTCCAGTTGTATTTCAGAAGTCTCTAATTGCATTTCAGAAATTTCCAATTTAATTTCTGATATTTCTAATTATATTTTAGAAATTTCCAATTGAATTTCAGAATACTCCAATTATACTTCAGAAGTTTCCATTTATATTGCAGAAATTTCCAATTATATTTCAGAAGTTTCCATTAATATTTCAAAAATTTCTAATTGTATTTCAGGATTTTTCAATTGTATTTCAGAACTATACATTTGTATTTCAGAAAATTCTAATAGCAATACAAATAGAAATTTCTGAAATACAATTGGAAAATTCTGAAATACAATTACAAATTTTTTAAATTGTAATTAAAAAGTCTGAAATACAAATAGAAAATTCTGAAATATAAATGGAAACTTCCGAAATATAATTGGAATATACTAAAATTGAATTGAAAATTTCTGAAATATAATTAAGAATTTTTGCAATTGAATTGGAAATTTTCTGAAATGGTGTAGTTCATATATTTAATTGTTCATATACCTGAGGTACCCCACATTGGAGACTTGAGGTTAAGCCTTTGGTGTTATAATCGAAATTCAAAACTTAACTGATGTAGTCTTCTATAGCCATGGAAGCTTTATTCGGACATTGGACTTTCCCTTTGAAGGTTACAGATTTATTTCCACTTTTATTTCAGTCCACGCACTGTGCGTTTACGTACTTAGAACAACTTGATTCGGAACTTGTGCCGAATTTTGTATGCCAATATGTGACAATAAAATATTTTTCTGATATAGGGGTTATATGTGGCGGTAGGATCAATTATCGACCGATCCTCACAAAAGTTGGTAGTAGGATTTAGGTTCATATAAAACAACTTTATATCCAATTTCATCACAATATTAATTATTATAAGACAATATTTTTTTTGTTTCTTCTTGGACCAGCACTCAAGGGTTGACCCCTACTCTTGCAAAGCATTGTGTTGTCACTAAGAAATATGTTATGGGAAGGAGGAGAGAGGGAAAATAGGCTACGTAATTTTTTAAGTCTTCATTTAGTATTTATTGTAATCGAAATTATTTGTTTTAAAATCTATTTTTAATTTTTCTGGTAACCAATTATGTATAATGGGATACCGATGTTTGACATGTTCTGTAGTTTACCTTTAAACATCTATGTCTAAGCGAAATAACTATTTTAATTGCTTTTCTTCCATATTTAATTTTTAAAATTTGTTTGCAAATACATATTTTACCCAAAACTCGAAACTTTAAATAAATTTTCAGCATTTGGATTTTAGATGACCAAGATTTTTAGAAAATTTTGCAAAATAATTGCCACCCTAATGTATACATGTGTAAATGTACATACATAAATAAATATACATATCAACATTAAGTTTTAGTGTTAAGATTATTTGCAACTAATTTATATTTTTAAGTGTGTATTTATTTTGTTCATAAGTTTGAAAACTTACCTTTTGCCTTGGCAACAGTTACTAATGCACTCATTTCTGTGCATGTGTTTTGTTTTGAAGGTATTGTGGCTTTTAAATTGTTTGTGGTATTTATATTGTTAATTATTTAATAATTAAAATTGTTCTAGGATGTTATTTTATTATTTAGTATTGTTACACCTGAGACTAATCTGTAAATAGAAGAAAATAAATTCAAAATAATTAGTGGTTTTTCAAATTAAATGTAAATTTATAATTTATTTAAGACGTACGAGTAATTCCATTTTATTTCTACCAAGGTTAGATTTTTACCATCTCTGATTATTAAAATTCAAAATTTACATTCTACTATTAAATGCACATTTTATGGCGTCTAAAGTTGGACATCTCGGAAATTTTTTTGTAAAATTAGCAAAGTTCAGAATAGAAAAACTTTACTACGCATTATTCCATTTTAACAAACGTGATACAAGTTGAATGAATTAAGTATTATCTTTACAAATATTTTATCAAAAAGAACATATCTTCTCAGTAAAAGAACATCCAAAGTTGGAAAATGTCCTTTACACTTGGATATGTGAAAAAAGGGTGTTTTTATTTTCTTAATTTTGTATACCAAATAGACAACAGACTAATAATTACTGTATAAGAATTACAAAGTGGGATACCCATGGGTTCAAAAATTATGGTAGTTTGCATTTGGGCAGTTTAGATATTTTAATACTTTAGTTTAGGGTTTTAATGCCAAATGAAGTCGTACTTTTCTAAATGCGATGAGAAAAGCTACTATAAATCGAGTTTACGTTAAGTGAAATATTTTAGGTCAAAATTCAGAAAAATCCATCAATAGTAGTTCTCGCCAACAAACATGTTAAAGGAATTACTTATATATCTATTGACACGTTACAGTCCCCAAGTTATCTATGTTGGGGTCCATTGACAAGTAACATTTGGAATAAAACATTCTGCCATAACTTTTAATAGAATTTAAAAGAATTGGAGGCAGTAGGAGGTACTCAAGCAGAAATTTCAAAACTTTTGCGAGCAGCAGTATTCATTCAAAAGCAGGGAAATTTGGTACCATACGAATTGAAGCAGAGACACCTTGAAACACGATTTTGCATGTTCGAAATTATGCTTGCACGCTATAAAATAAAATCATATACAATAAACCGACGCGTAAGAGGTCATATGTGAAGGCCGGCTAACCAGCCGAATCGACGCTAGAGACAAATATCAATGGCGCTAAGATAATTCTCTGTTGGGTCTGTTATGAGATACTGAAATCTGACCCGACCATCACAGAGAACCTGTATCGAACGCAACTGATTCGTTTGAAATGAGCATTGGCCAACGCCCAGAATATGCGGCACATATTCTAGTTAGAACGCTGACCAAAAAATCGGCTTCTAAAATACGAGACGAATTGTTACAAACCTCAAACTATCAGAAATATGTTCCACAGAGATGGTTAAAAGGACCGAATCCCCCGTGAAACTCCATCAGTAGTCTACAAAACAGGAAAAAGCCAGATTGTGTTATTTAGTGATGAGTCAAAATATTTTTGAACGGGATGCTGCCAATAAAATATCTATATGTTATTTTTTATATTAAGTATACCTATACATTATTGGTTCACTATATTTAAAATAACTATAAATAAACTCAACTCAAAAACATAGATAAACCCAAATTTAATGAAAAATACTTTAAAGTATTTAAGATTTTTTATTAAAATATTTCACTTGATATGAAAATTATCAATATTAACTTAAATTAAGCTATTTTCCGTATAAAATACTTTGTAGACAAACAATTTAACAAATTATTTTTCCTGATACGACACTTTACATAAAAATCATATCTTAATAAAAAAAAAAAAAAAACTTTTCCGACTACAAATAAAGCAAAATATCTTGCAAATTAAGGGAAAACAAGTTCAATGTGAAGGAAGACATAAAACAAAATATAAAATCATAATAATGAACGCAATATAGCAGCAACAACAACAATAGAAAATAATAATAACATTAACGTTGGCACAATCATCACAAGCCAAGTAGAAAATAATACTTAAGTATAATAAAGGAAAACAATGAAATATTTAAAAACAACAGTCAATAGCTCAGACTACAATATACTTTTCTGCCACACACAACACAAATCAACTCATCAAATGTCAAACTATTTACAAACACATGCCTACTCACACAAAAAGCACGCACTTACAAATAGGAAAGGAAGTTATTTTTTAAAAAGGACTCAATAAAATAATAAACAACCAAACAATAAATGGCAGGCAGACAGACTGAAATGCAGACAGACAAGACAAGACAGCATTTACTGACAGACTATAGTCCTAATGACAATCTAAAAGTACAAAAAACAACAGAAACAACATCAACAGCAAAAAATGTATTGATGTAAACTTTACATTGTAAAGTGAGAAGTTAGACGACACTCAACAACATAAACAAAACATAAATAAAACAACAAAACAAATGAAGCCATCAACGTAATAAAAAGTAATAAAATAACAACAATACAAAGAAAGAGGGAGAGAAAAATTATATTACAACATATGAATGGTTAATGTAGTAACAAATGAAGGGGAAACAACAACAAATATGTGCTCATTAAAATCATACTAAACAGAAACACCTTCATACGAATATTAACCATACGTACTGGTGGCTGGCTGTATGGAAGTTTATACGAAGAACATTAGAGTGATTCAAATATACTATGAGCTACATTTCAACGTACCTAAAAGTATGGAAGGACACATCATTTGAAATATTTTGGAATTAGGTGCTACAGGACACTAGCAATTAAATTGTTTAAAATGCGGCTTCAATTGTATCAAAAAGTCATAGAACTAAATATACATATTACGGTATTCAAATTATTATACGATTTTTCTTTTGTTCGAATAAAACGAATAATTCGTATAAGAGATTTTAACTTGTTCGAATAATTCGATCACACGTTTAAAATTAATCGAATTATTCGAATAATTAAAATCTTTTGTTAAACGACTAAAGAAAGAAGTTTTAATGTAGATTTTTTTAATATCGTATTGTTAAAACTCAATACGAAAAACATAAAAATAACATTAAAGTTAACTATTCAAGTATTGATAATGTTAAAAAATATTCGATAACAAAGTCCATCATTAAATTTTCACTCTTTTGACTTTTGAAAAAAAAAGTTAAAAGAGTTTTTGATTTTGGAAAAAAAATGTTAGAAATTTTTTATTTTTATTTTTCGAAAGATTGAAGAAATAGCTATCTAAAATATTTGGGACACATTTTGCTAATAACAAGAGGTAAGAAGTTACTTGGATGAGAAAAACATCTGCTTGGCCAAAATGTCAAATTCACCCCCTCTAACTCAGAGAGTTCTGTACCGATCTTGTTGAAAAATTGTGTCTATATTAATAATATTATATACATATATTACCAATTAAATGACTTCAGCCCTAATGTTTACTAATTTATGAATGTATGTGGGTGAGTGGTATACACGTTCGCTTACATATGCATTTAATAATGAGACCCAGCAGTTTGAAAAGTGCCAATTGGAAACCTTGTACAACAAACTAGTTCGCTGTGGCTGCAAAAGTGGTATTTAAATGGCTATCATTTGCACTACAATTAACCAGCGTATTCAGTAATTAATAATAGTCAGATATTGGTCTTATGTTTTTGATAATAAATTCAAGTAAAATAAAATCCTCTAAAATATATTACTTCGGTGACCACATGTAATGCTGCATGTGGCCGTTTGTATTTTGGTACTCAATGATTATGCAGAAAATTCAAATATTGAGAGTAGACTTACATTATATTCAAAACTAGTTGACCGCCACGGCTTCGCCCGGTAGTTATTTACTAATGTTAGTTCTTCAAGTTTCTCCAACCCACATACACCTGCAAATAAAATATCTAAATTTGTACTGCATACTTTAGGGTGCTTTTTTTTATTACAGTTGACTGGAGTCAAAAAAAAATTTTCGAGTTTTACCCGGATTTTTTAGATTTTTTTCTTTACAAACCATCTCCTCAGAATTTCGCATCGAATAAAAAAATCAGCCAAATCGCTACAGCCGTTCTCACGTGATGCCATTACATACATGGACCATTTCATTTTTATATATAGATAGATAACATATAGAGAGCAGTATAAATAAGAACTCTGTGACTTACTAATTAGCACATTTGACTATAAATTGAGAGAGATATTTTTTTATTTTTTCTCAAATGCTGGAATATTAGTACTATTGAATGTAAACCTACCAGCGCATGGATTGAAAATTCACTAATAATAGTTCCCAGTGGCTAACTACTTCGACGTCTCGGAACTAGTTAAATGAACTACGGGGGACTTTTAAATGTTTGTTATAACCAGGGAAACCGGAAATATGCTCTAAAAAAAGCGTTTTAGGCGCTTTAAATATGCAGTAAAAACTTTAAAATATGCTCTTAAAATTTAAAAAATATGCTCTTAAAAAAACAAATTTTTACATAATTTTTAACCAAAAAAAATTTACTTAAATTTTCTAATAAAAATCGTTGTCTATTGGATCTGAAAACATGTTTATACATAGAAAATGTTCTTTCCACATCAACTGATGTTACAGGAGTAAATTTAAAAGTCAATATTTCTTTAAAACTTAGAACGGTTAAGTTTGAATTAGAACTAAAATTTGATATTTAGATGGAGCTATTATTAAAATAGTGCTTATTTTATATTAAAACAAGTAAGAGAGCTATATATACCTAATTATACTTCAAAATAAAAAATTTTAATATTTTTAGGTGAACAAAAATTTTTTTTTTAGTTTTTTAATTTTTTGGAAAAAAATTTTTTTTTTTTTTAGTTGAACATTTTTTTCAGTTTTTTCATTTTTTGGATAAAATTTTTTTTCGAATTCTTATTTTAAATTTTAAAAAAAAAATTTCTGTTTTTTAAATTTTTTTTTTTTGGTGAAAAGCCATCTATTTTTCAATTTTGAATTTTAAACAAAGGAAGTAAAAACCTGTAACACAACAGCGAAAAATAAGTAAAACAAAATTTGTTTTTGATAAACTCAAAATATGCTATTAAACAGTAAAATATGCTCTAAAAACGCAAAATATGACATAAATATGCTCTTAAAACAAATATATGCAAAAATATGCATTTAAGGGTAAAATATGCAAAATTATGCACTAACAAATCGATGCCAAAATTCTTAAATAGTTCTGAAGCGTGTAAATATCTTATCCATGTTCTCATTAGACTCACCAGAAAAAACATGCATTTGCATATTTTGGTTTCCCTGGTTATAACTAAACACATACCTACACAAACATACCAACATACTTACATAGAAATGCAAACACAAATGATCTTTATGAAAATAGCAAAAATACATACATATTTAAAATAAAACTTTAAGCTGCCATACAAACTGACTAGTTAACATGTGAACGCCCTAAGCAGGCGATCAATTGACCATTTTTAATTACAATGAGACTGTCTGATAGCTGGTCCAAAGTAGTCAACGCATTGGATTGACATACTGGTTACATAGAGTCACTGATTACTTGATCAGCTACATAACTAGTTATTTTAACATGTACCGATTGCTAATTGACCTCAAATAGTCAGTTAAAAAGACATATCATAGGCAGTCCAATAACCGATTGCTTGTAAAAAAAGCTTTCCCTGACTACTCTCCAACATACTACTTCTGGTGGGTAAAATAAATAATTTTAAAGTACATTACAAAATCAAGTGACTACACTCTACGTTACTTACATACACTAAAAATACAACTGGCATCACACTAGGTTACATGGGATGTTAGTATACTGAAGCAAAAATAAAATAAACTGTACAAGAATTATATCACCACAAGTTGTATAAAACTAATTTGTACGAATTACTCACAACAAAGTGTAGTACATAATAATTAGATACACATAAGTGACAATTGTCTCCACGCTAGATTACATGGGATGTATAAAGTAACCAATTGACTTCTCTCTGCACTACAAAGGTACATACTTACGTGTCAAAATTAAAATTCTAAAAAAATTCCGTAAATTTTTCGAAAATTATATGTTTTTCGATTAACCGCCTTTTTTGAATTTGCTATTATATCACGTAAAGACATGAGTGGGACGATCGTTAAAAAATTTAAAAATGCTAATTATTGCGAAATTTTCCAAATTTTTAATCATTGAACTGGACATTAAATTTCTTAAGCATTTGAAATTCAATAAACTAAAATATACTTTTAAAACCTCAAAAATATACATAAATATTTCCCATTATATTTCGCACTTCCTATTATATCCAAATACAACTTTTTAAATTGGCGAAACATAATTTTTTGAAAATTATAGTAAGTTTTGAACGATTTTAACTTTTTTTCGAAAAAGTATTCGCAAAAATTTCTAATATTACCTGAATTTATAAAACATTTTTAAACACTAAAATAAATAAAATAAAATTTAAATTTTTTCTTTTAGTGTATTTTAAAAATTATTTAATCTGGAATACATTTTCGATAGAATTCAATGAATTGGTATCATTATAATTTTGATTTAATTTTAATTTTCAACTTTAAATTTTTTAATCAAATTTCCAAAAAAATTGTGATTTTCCTCAGAGTGTGTAGTGTATAAAGTTGCTAAGTCCACATTTTATGAAAATCTGGATTTTAACACAAAAAGTTTGAATAAGAAAAAAAAAACAACTTTTACAAAATTATTTACTATCTCAGTAAAATGAAATTGAGCATAACTACGGTACTTAAATGCCCAACTATAATATGCATACACTAGTTTAAGTCAGCTTAAGCAACTGTTCGAATACATATAAAACGTATGTGACAAACTATAATGTACTTAAGAGAGTTTCGTTAAATTTTATTTGCTTAAGCAAAGAGCGAAGCTGGTCGCACATTCCACATTGAAGAAAATTAATTTATATTCATAAAATAATAAGAAATACGTATTTTTTTAATTACGTGTTGCACATAAATGTGCAAATGGTGCTAAATTGTTTTAAATGCACATAAGTACATTATGGCCACCTAAAAGTTTCTTCGGATTTTCTTAAGCATTTGACAGTCTTTTCGTTCGGTTTTGACATTAACTTAAGCTAGCTTATGCATATTATAGTTGGGCCTTAAGACACAATAGCGTAAAAATTGTTTTAATTGTTAGCTTCTTCATTAAATTTTAACCACAACATGTTTTATGAAATATTTTGTCATTTTGAAATTTATAATCATCTCGAGTTCTAATATCAGTAGCGTCTGTTGGCCTAATAATCAATAAATTTCATATTTTGGTAAGTTTTTTTTATTTATATTTTCTGTCGTGCACATTACATCAAACATTTGGACTGTCTTCAAATGTGAAACTGCTGGTTTTCTTCGACACAAGTCTATTTGACTATTTGAGGTTAATCAGCTGATCAATTATCCAGTGAGGTAACTGGTAATGTAGCTGACTCTATGTAACCGGTATGTGATCCAATGCATTCACTACTTTGGACCAGCTATCAGACAGTCTTATTGTAAGCCAAAACGGTCAGTTGGCCATTTGCTTACGACATGCACGTGTTAAAATAACTAGTCGCCTAGCTAGTACTAGCTGTTACCCTAAATGATATGTAAACTCACTGGTTGGGGACTGTATCGTAGAACTTCTGGGACTATAATACATACAAATACATGCATAAACATATGTATGTATCTACCTACTCGTTTGTACAATAATAACCCTGTGTTTTTACGTTTGATGTTATGTAAGCATTTCATAACTGTGTGAAAAAATAGCTAAAGGCGATATTTCCAACAAAAGACACAAAGTCAACAAAACGTTTAAAATTCTCAATTAGGAGGATCTTTTATATAACATCATACATCTACATATATGTATGTGTGAGTGCCATATGCAAACTAAATATTGTTTGTAATAAAAACATAGACACAGTATCTTATGAATACTTGTGTATGAATAACACATGAAAGTTAAATAAGCAAACATTAGTTTTATACTCGTAAATGGGTGTCAAATTGCAAACACAACACAAGACAATCCAATAGTCTAATATATAATATGTACACACCCATATATTTAACCGAAACAAAAAGCACTCTCACTGTTTCACATACTCATACAAATGCATGTATTTTTTATTACAAAAAATAAGAGGGTCAATTAATAAGTTACATAAGTTAGACATTTTCACTTAAGAAAAGCTACGGTATCCTTAAAAAAGTTGCATTAGTTAGAAAAGCGTTCTGAGACATTTTTAACCTGTATATCCTAAACCTCATTTCCATATCAGTTTGGTTACATTTGTTACATTTTTCATAACTTTCTGACTCACTATGTAAAATAAGGGTGACCCTTGTTTTGAACTTTTTCGATTTTCTATACTCCTTTATAAACTAAATGTTGACATTTTATTTGAAGTTTCGCGATAGCAATATTTTCCAAAAAATTTAATGTTGAAAAAAATTGCAATTCAAAATAGTTTTTTGTCTTTCATTTACTATAGTTGTTTAAATATATAGACATTTATAACCCATTATAATTTGATACCAAAATTAAATTTATTATACCCTTCTCCAAGGTATATATAAGTATGTCATTCTGTTTGTAATGTCCGTCCGTCTGTTGAAATCAACTTTCTGAAGCCCACAATAACGTAAATACATGATTGATACATCATTCTATCCGTTATTGTCCAACTTAATGATAAATAAAATCGAGAAATCGCCACATAAATGGCTGAGATATAAACAGAAAACCATGACTACCGCGATTTTTTTTACCAATTTTTTGTTCACCAATATTTTTTTAAACAAACTTTTTTCTCCAAAAAAAGCTTAGGTCTTTTCCTTAAAAACCTTTTTGGTCGCTTAGTGGGATGCGAGTGGGATATCTATCAAACAAAATTTTCAATGTAAAATATTTGAGACTCATTTTGCTAAGAACAATACGTAATAAGTTAAATGGATGAGAAAATACACCTGCTTGGCCATATTTTTACCCACTCTAACTCAGAGAGTTCTCGACCGATTTTGTTGAAAAATTGTGTCTGAATTTCAAAATTGTTTCGATTTCAAAAGTTGGTTCACTTGGCATGAAATCCCCGATATTTAACTTTTTTACCACCCAAAACCATTCACATTACATAACTGTATAATAGGTAGATATTTTCGAAAACTTTTATTTTATTAGAACTTTTAATAAAATCTTTTGAGTTCACCCACGTTCCTAAAGAAATATTAAAATAAGAGGCACTTTGTAAATGTGTGTAAACAAAAAATAATAATACTGACTGGTGTATCTCCCACTTTTTATTTGAATCTGTTTATTTTATCCTCACATATCCTCTCGAGGGCAATATGATTTATATTTAATGCAGCATGCGAGAATGAATGTCTCATCTAAAAAATAAAATATGGTATATGGATGATGGCCTCATTTGTATAAGTTGATGAGTGTCATGATTATATTTGTTTAGTCGCTGTTTAAAAACAAAACAAATACTATTTTTTTGCAAAAGAAAAATAACTGTTTGAAAAAAAAAAAATTAAAAAAAATCCAGCAACCAACCAACCAACTTCAGTAAATCTAATCTACATTCATTTAACTTTTTCTCTTTATTCAAAGCATGTCTAACGTTGTATTTTGTCTTAAAGCAACATTATGTATATGTGGCTCTTAAACTTCCGGTGTATACAAATACAATCACACTCACACTTTCACAATTCCAAACGTAAACGCACACTGGCAAGACAGACAAAAGGACGTACGATACGGACAGACAGAGACTGTTAAACAACTTTTATTATCGTCATCATCAAATGTTTACTTGTATCATGCGTTTTTTTGCTTTGTTTTGTTTTTATTTATTTATTTTTATTTTTTGTGAAATTTATCTAGCAGCAGAACTTTTTCTTTTAGTTTACAATTATTATTATCATTATAATGCAAAAATAATACGAAAAGTTTAATGGATTTAAAACAATTTATTTTGCCATCAAGTTTAAATGATGAGCTTTATTTTATAAGCAGATTTTACCAGAAAAAGGTTTTAAAGTTTTATACATTTATGGGAAAATTGGTTTTAACTGTTCATTAAAAGTTCATTAAAATTATTTAAAAGAAATACATAATGACGATAATTTAAAAATACATCTAGACTTTTTGTTCAAATAAACGTAGTTAAAATTTTATATAAATGAAATAAATTTAAGGCAATATATTACTTCATTAAATTTTGAATAAAGGACACAGACAAGTTTTTTTTTAATTTGTCATAGCATTTGCGTATCTGATTGATATTAAATGTGTGTGGTAAAAAGTGAGTTATTTTTTAAAGCACATAGACATAGATTTTAACCTTTAATGAGTGCACAAAACAAAGTGCTATAACCAAATAGTTCATTCATGCTCGGCTATGTTGCAATTTCAACTCAAACATATCACATTATGCGAGGCATAACCAATATATTATGGAAATACAAATTTTACTTTTGAATTGGATTGCCCTTAAATATATAATATTCAATAAAAGCATTGCTCGTCATATAATAAAGTTGTTCACGGTTTCTTGGTTATCTGGTTATAAAATTAAAAATAACTTCTGTGTACCTCCAACAACCCTTTGAGTTGGTTTTTTTTAAATATAGAAATACTTGAAATTAAGTTTATGAAATGTATATAATTTGTTCTTCCTATATGCAAATGTTAAAGGTTTTTACATTTATAAACAGAGCAGACACCGATTAATAAAAAACGATATAATTTCAAAACATACAAGTTCGAATTTTCAAGTGCCCGTGGATTTGTAACTCGCAATCGTGTTTTACCATCTAGACACGTCGTTGTAGAAAAATTCCAACAAAATATGAAGGGGAGATGGTGGTTCTCTGATTAAAATCACTGAAAGAGTATTTAAGAATTTACAGAAGTACATTTATTGGATTAATACGGCAGTGCGTCGGCAACTTTACTTTGGTGAGTTTCGCCAACAAATATACTCCAATAAGTTGCATGGTGTGTATACATACTAAGCATATTTCACTCAGATGTGGCTAGCCCAGGAAGCTATCACGATTCCAAATCTCAATCCATTTACAATAAAATATTACATAATAAAACATTTATTAACACAACTCATTCATTCACATCACTTAAGAGGTAATCAATCTTAACAACTAGATGACTTTCAAAGAACTCATTACGACACCCCAATAACACAAATACACCTTAATTTATATACATACAAATGATCACATACACATGTATTAAGTTGTTGTTATACAAAAAATCTAAAAACATTTTAGCCAACAGCTCCTCCCCTTATAAAGTTGTGTGACTACGAAAAAATTTAACTTAATGGATGCAATAGAAAATACAATAGAACCAACAACAACACCTTTAACGCTGTCAGGATGTGTGTGGAACTGTATAAACAATTGCTGATAGCTGAATGTGAATGTATTAGAGGCGAATATAACAATATTTCTTGCATATGTACATTAGGGCGGCGCTTATTTTGGACTTTGTCGATTTTCAATGCTCCGAAGTTTTAAAATTGTTCTTCGTCATCTAAAAATTCAATGCTAAAAATTTAGGCAAAATTGGATAATGTTTACAGTTGCACATTTCATTTGAACATTTACACATACATAGAGGTTTAAATATAAAAATATTCTGACATTTTAACATAATGCCTCAAATCCGAAATTTAAAATTTTCAAATTTTTTAAACGAAATTTCCAAAAAAAAAATCAAATGCTTAATGAGAATTAAAAAAACAAATTTACCTGTTCGCAATTTTAAATTTTTAATTGATTTAGATGTAAAGAGAAGAAATTTAATGAAAATCTAGAATTGAGGGGAATTAAAAAAAATAAATTCCCGGTCTAAAGGATAGATCATATACAGCTCTCCGTGCAAAAATATTTTATTTTTGAATATTGCCAACGTTTCTCCAATATTTTTATCCTTTCCAAAAAATAAGATTTATCGAGATCATGAAAATAGATATTTTTTGTGAAACATTCCCTAGCCTAATTCTCTCGCACTTTCAATCATCGATCGGCCAATACCATATCGTGATTTTTTCAATTGTTTCGGGTATAGAGACCTGAACTGGGCATCCAGAACGTTCAGCATCTTCCGTTGGAGCTTTGGAAACCTTCTAAATAATCCTAATGTTTGGGATTGGTTTGTAGACTCACGGAGTCTTTCGAAGATCAACCTATAGTAGTGACGTATAGGAGGATACCAACTAATAAGTACCAGATACGAGCAAGAGCTCTTTGATAGTCCATCACTATGCTATCTACACAAATTGTCTCTACAGACCCCTTTGTGACGTTATCAAGTCCGAGGCTTTCCAGCTCTGCTTGGAATACGCTTCATTCGTCCGTTAATATCTGGGGTCAAAATTGTCGATTATCTATCTATTGGTAAATGAAATACAAGAACTATTTTTAATTCAATCTTTTTTCAACATTAAATTTAATTTTTTTTAAATATTGCTACATTGCACGGTGGTAAATTCCGGCCAAAATTTTTTTTTTTTTGTTTTTTTAATTTTTATAAAATTTTGATGGTAAATTTTTCTTAACACTTCATAATATACAGTATCATAATTATTTTGGCTATAAAGTAACTATATGGTTATTTATAGAGCTGTAAATTCAAAGGTTTTTTCTTGTCATTTTAATATTAGAAAAATGCGATTTTTTTACTTTTGAATTGAAGTAGCCTATGCATTTTTCTTTAGTTTTTTTTTTTTTTGCAAATTTGCACATGTTTTTATAAAACAGTTAGCAGTTAACCATTCTACGTAGTTATTATTTTTATATAAAATTGAGATGATTTGGAACTAGTTTAAAATCTATAGAAACTAAATTAAAAAAAAAGTTTGAAAGGCCAGAACAAATTAAGTGGGGCTATTAGAGGTTAAGTGTAAATTACATCTAATACTGTAAAGTATCAAGAGTAAGTACTATAAATTTCAGCTGCAAGTATCTGCGATTCTGATAACCAGAACGATTTCAGTGCCTACATATTTTACACATTTTTTGTTGTATTTTTTTTTTGGTCAATTTCAAAAATTATGTAAGTTTGAGAATTATTTACGTCTATGCTGAATTGGCCAAACCATGTATTTGTATGTCGAAATTTTTTCAATGGATCATTTATGTTATTTTTAATTATAAACCTAATTGAAGCCATTTACAAAAATGACATTTTATAACGTCAATTTTTATTTGGCCAACTCCTATATGCAATTTATAATATTTTTTGCGATGGATCAAGTGTGTTTTTCTTGAATGTACACCAAATTTAAAATTTTACATGAATAACCTAACTTTTTCGATAATTTCAAAACGTCCAAAACGTTTGTTTGGCCAAACCCTGTATATGTATTCCGAAATTTGTACGACGATTTTTTTCAATCACTTATACTATACTTCAATTTTAGACTAAATTTCAGGCATTTACATGAATAACCTAATTTTTTCGATGCTTTTAAAACGTCCATGATTGTTTGGATAAACCCTGTATATGTAATCCGAAATTTGAATGACCGACTTTTTCCGATCACATATTTAATTCTTTATTTTTGGAATAAATTTCAGCCGCTTACATGCAATTTTTTGATACTATTAGAACGTCCATGCTTTTTTGACCAAACCCTGTACTTGAACATCGAAATATTTATCGATCGGTTGGTTATGTTATTCTTAATACAAATACCAAATTTTAAACGTTTTTATGAAGAAATAAAGAAGTTATGGATTTTTGGCCGGAATTGACACCGTGCATTGACTCAAAACACCAAATAAAATGTGCAACCTCTAAACGTTATCCGATTTTGTTATACTTATGAACATCGAAAATCCAAAATGTACAAAATAAAGGCCACCATAATGTACATACATATTTGTGTACTAGTACAATACTGGTACACTATATTCTGGTCATATGTACATTAGAGTGACAGCCGATTTTTTTTTTTTAGATTTCAAAGAGTGCCGGGTGGAATATTGTGACACTAGGCCTAAATGTTAAGTGCTGAAAATTTAAGCCAAATCGGGCAACGATTTCTGGACGCGCATCGAGGTCAAAGTTCAGATATATGCAAAATTTTACTGTTAATATGTAATAAATAGGTGAAACTCGTTAACTTTCTGCATTGTTTTCTAGAAATATGTAAATTTATTTATATTAATGAATATTACATTAAAAAAAAAATTTTGGAAATTAACCCTGTATCTCCTTTGGTTCAAAATGACCCAAAAACTGTATTATCGCCAAAATTAGAGAAAAATGCAAATTTTTCAGTTTTTGAAAAAATTTTGCTACTAAATAAATACTTTTGCAATTGAATGCAAAAGAATCGAAATATGTACGTAATTATCGTTGTAATGAGATATAAATAACAAAATTTGATTAAAAAATTTTAAAGTTATTACAAATTCGCCAGACCATTAACGTGTTTAAGGCCACTTGAACAAAAAATTTAGGAAAAAAATTAAGATATTTCGAGAAAAATTAAAATAAAAGCTCATTTTTACTTAAAATATGTCCATATTTACTTGTATATGAGTTTTTGTCTTCGTAGGATACCGTTAACCTATTCGCAGGTAAGGCCAAAAAAAATAATTTTTTTTAACGGCTGTTTCAAAACTCCATTTTCAAATTTTTAAAAATTTTGTTAAACAAATTTCAGATTTTTTCGATCATCACATTGGGGTTTATTGAGATCAAAATAGGAAATAAAAATATGAAAAAATTATATCAATACCTCTTACAGTTTTTCCGTACCTGCGATTTAAATTTAGCGCTTTTCAAGAAAAACTAATTTTTTGTCCATATTTAGGCGAATGAGTCCAATTTCCATACTGTTATAAATTTTAAGTAAAACCTATTCATAATATTATAGTCCTTGTAATTTTAAATATGTTCTGAAAGTTTTACTAAAATCGGAAAACGATAACCTTTAAATCGTGAAGGTCAAAGGTCAAATTTTTCAATATTTGGAATTTCTAATGAAAAGATAGCGAAATGTTATATATTTTTGGGCCGATTTTAATGCAACTTAAGGAAAATATAACATAAAGTCCAGAATTTAAAATAACAGCACAAAAATGGAAATTAACCCTTAGCAGCACTTGGGGTTCAAATTACCCTCAACTTTTAAAATCACGAAAAACACAACCATTTTGACCCCAAGTCCTCTTAAAGGTTAAAATCCATTTTTGCACTGTTGTTGTAAATGCTAGACACCAATATATATTTTCCTCAAGTTTCATGAAAATCGGCCCAAAAATATATAACATTTCGCTATCTCTCCATGAAAAATTCCAAATATTGAAAAATTTGACCTTTGACCTTCACGATTCAAAGGTTATCGTTTTCCGATTTTAGTAAAACTTTCAGAACATATTTAAAATTACAAGGACTATAATATTATGAATAGGTTTTACTTAAAATTTATAACAGTATGGAAATTGGACTCATTCGCCTAAATATGGACAAAAAATTAGTTTTTCTTGAAAAGCGCTAAATTTAAATCGCAGGTACGGAAAAACTGTAAGAGGTATTGATATAATTTTTTCATATTTTTATTCCCTATTTTGATCTCAATAAACCCCAATGTGATGATCGAAAAAATCTGAAATTTGTTTAACAAAATTTTTAAAAATTTGAAAATGGAGTTTTGAAACAGCCGTTAAAAAAAATTATTTTTTTTGGCCTTACCTGCGAATAGGTTAACGATATCCTACGAAGACAAAAACTCATATACAAGTAAATATGGACATATTTTAAGTAAAAATGAGCTTTTATTTTAATTTTTCTCGAAATATCTTAATTTTTTTCCTAAATTTTTTGTTCAATTGGCCTGAAACACGTTAATGGTCTGGCGAATTTGTAATAACTTTGAAATTTTTTAATCAAATTTTGTCATTTATATCTCATTACAACGATAATTACGTACATATTTCGATTCTTTTACATTCAATTGCAAAAGTATTTATTTAGTAGCAAAATTTTTTCAAAAACTGAAAAATTTGCATTTTTCTCTAATTTTGGCGATAATACAGTATTGGGTCATTTTGAACCAAAGGAGATACAGGGTTAATTTCCAAAACTTTTTTTTTAATGTAATATTCATTAATATAAATAAATCTACATATTTCCAGAAAACAATGCAGAAAGTTAACGAGTTTCACCTATTTATTCCATATTAACAGTAAAATTTTGCATATATCTGAACTTTGACCTCGATGCGCGTCCAGAAATCGTTGCCCGATTTGGCTCAAATTTTCAGCACTTAACATTTAGGCCTAGTGTCACAATATTCCACCCGGCACTCTTCAAAATTTTAACAAAAATTTTTTTCCATACAACTGATTGTCACTCTAATGTACATACATATCGTCATATGAAATCAAAAAAGACGTAAGTTACAAAAAATTCAAAATCGAAGTTTTGATTGATTATGATACATCGTATCAAAATACATGTTAGATTCCCCAAACAAACGCAAGTGCTTCCTATTATAAAATGACCTATAACCATTTTTTTTAATACGACTTACGCCTTTTTGGTTTCAGAAAAAACTACTCTTCAAAGGCCTAAGTTTCATATCTCTATAAATAATAGAAAAGTTGGAAATTTTTCTTTAAATATTAATTTTATAATAAAAACCTTTACCTGAAACAAATTTTGAAAAAAAAAATTATTTATTTTTTCATTTTAAGAAGGTTTTTGCTTCTCCTGTAAAATTTTTAAAATGTAACTTACAGCTTTTTTGATATTATATGACGATATATATCGCTGGCTGAACATGCAAAGGCTCTAAGTCCACTTTTTTAGAAATTGAGATTTTAATAAGTAAAAATACATTGTTTACAAAGAAAAAAATTGGAGTTATCTCGCTTTTTGTTGTTGTTTTGTAGTGATGAGCAAAAGCGCTTAGTACAATTTATCACAATTTATCACAAGAAAAAGCTCTGAGTCCCTATAATAGTACGGTTTAACCATTTCTGTCAAATTGTTCAATGACATGTATCAAAACAAGTAAGAAAAAATGGTCTGTCTACCCTACACTAAGTAAATGAGCAAAATTATTTTTCTTTTAAAATTTAAAAAAGTTATTTTCGGAAGAGGGTCTTATTTGGGAGATATGACTAATTATATTTGCATTGAATTTTATGTTTATACCAACATTTTTTACAGATTTAAAGTGATTTTGGGAAGCGTGCGCTATATGGGAGCTATGACTAATTAAATACCGATCGGCATGAAATTAGGTGACATGATTTCCATAGTATAAAGGATTTCGGGAGGACATTTTTATGGAAGCTAGGGGAAATAATGAACTGATTTCAGCTAGTTTCAATAGGCTTCGTCCTTTGGCCTAAAAAAGTGTATATATCACATTTTATCGAAATGTCTTCAAAATTAATCGACTCATAAAGTGATTCTGAGTCTATCGGTATAATTTAAGGTGGGTGTTAGACTATTTTTTTGGGCGTTACAAACATCCACGGTGCCGAATCTTATATACCCTTCACCAAATTGTACTTTAAAATACCAAATTGTTTTTTAAAATTTAAAAAAAATTTCTGAAATTTTTTTTTTCTAAATTATTTTTTTTTTCAAGTTTTTTAATTTTTTTTTAAATTATTAGTGAAAAACAAGTAGGAGAGCTATATTTGGCTGTGCCGAATCTTATATAACTTTTTAAAAAAGTTTTTTCGATTTTTTTTTTTAAATTTTTTTAAATGTTTTGAAATTTTTTTTTATTTTTACAAAAAAAGAATTTATGACAAAAAAAATTTAAGTCAAGTTCTAAGAAAAAGACGTAAGTCCATAAAAAAATACAAACTAAGCAATAGAAAAAGCTCTAAGTCCAAAAAACCTTTTATCTCGGCTAATATTTATTTTATCATTTTGCTTTTACGCACATAGAAAACAAAGAAAAATACAAACAAAATTGCGTTTACAGAATTCAAAAATATTTACGTAAACAAAAGTTTGAATGTTTTTTGTCTCTCCTGTAAAATTTTAAAATATGGGCTTAGAGCCTTTGCATGTTAAGCCAGCGATATAATATAAAGTATGTACACAAGTGTTTGTTCATCATTAAAGACTTAAGTGCTGATGGTGTATGTGTATCGAAGTTGAGCCGAAAAGAGAACAGTTACAGTTGACTATGTACAGGAAGAAAAACAGTTACAGAAACAACAGAATTGTACATTAGATGTGCATACACTCACATACACTTACACGCATTTGTACATTTACGTGAGTATGCATTTGGTCCGTCTGTATGAATATAAACTGCTTTGAGCACTTCATAGAACATCCTGTATCCGTTATGAGGTCTAAACTCATATAAAACATTCCATTCATTCAAACGTAGGTTGGTTAAACTTTTTTTCCTTTCTTTTTTTTCTTTAGAACGAACCAACCATTTCATTTAGTCACTGCAGCTGTAATAAATGTACAACACATCTCGAAAGTGTTTGATACAATTACAGTTGTGGTCACAAATATACCAATAAATTAGATGATTCGAGTTTTATTATATTACACCATGTATTTAGATTAATTGATTCTAAAGATAAGGTAAAGAATATTATTCAAAGAGGTATTTAATGCAGTTTCTATATTACAGTAGGTTCAACGATTTTTTAAATCCCTATTTTTCTATACAATATTGCATTTACTATATTTTAATTTGTTCTTTACACTGCAACTGCATTATAAGCAAAAGTAATAGTTGAGCAGGGAAATCGGATTAATGGAAATGCATATATTTTCCTGTACGTTCTATGGAGCTGTGCATTAAGTATTTATCCGTTTCAGAACATTATATGCATCGATTTGTTAGTGCATATTTTGCCCTTAAGAACATATTTTTGCATTAATTAGTTTTTACAGCATATCTTGATTTTTAGAGCATTTTTATAACATATTTTGAAATTCAAAATATATAATTTTTTTATTACATTTTTCTAATATTAAATATTTTTTTTTTTTATTTAAAAATGTGTTTTATCAAAACATTTTTCAGGAAAAATTGATAGACAATTCGACAGTTCTTTAAAAAAATTGTATGTCAATTTTAACAATAAATTTGTATTTCTTTGGATAAATGACTGACCAAACTCTTGCAGTGCTTTACGAAAAGAGCAACAGATATTTGAATATTTGGAAGCTACATATGTACATTTTAAAAAATTGCAATGTTTTGCCTATTTTATCAATATTTAGATATTCTTATTAAAGAAATCGTATTAATTATATAATAATAAACATTTTTTGGCTTCAAAAATTATATACATTCTTTTAAAGTATAATTTTTAGATTTTAAGAACATATTTTTCGGTTCTTACTGCATATTTTATGCGCATAAAACATTTTCTTAGAACATATTGCCGGTTTCCCTGTAGATGAGAAATGCAATAAAAAAAACCTGTAAAACTCTATAAATTTCAGCTCAGTTACATTTTTATTATATTCTTTTATTCAACTGTGCAACTGTTGTGTTTTTTATCATTTATTTCCAGTATTTTTTAACACTTTTCTTCATTCTCACTAAACTCTTACAGTTCTATGCCATTCATCCATTAGAAACAGTCAGTCAGCCACACATTGTATAATAGTGAACAGTTTGAGAGTGTGACTGCATTAGAATGGGTTAAATTTACCACTGTTGCAAATGCACATTTAAACTGTGTATTTACTTACATACATACATATGGAAACGTTTGTTCATTCATATGTTTTGCCCACAAAATAATAAAAGCTCACACTGCAACAATAATAATAATAATAATTTTTCTTTTGAGTTGAGTTTTTGAATCGTTTTAATGGTCGTCACCTTTTTTCGTTAACACCATTTTTGTTTTGCTGTGTTGCAAATATAAGCTGTTGCCTTGCAACATATACAATTGTATTTTTTTTTTTCAATAGAATGTAAAAATAATAATGAAAATGTTAAAAAATGTTAAATGGTTTATTCCCCACAGCCGCAATTGTTATGAATTTAAATTGTTGCTTGTTAATGTGTTTATGGCCAAAATGCACGAGTTCAGAAAAAAAGACAAATCCTTTTTTTATACCCCTAATGTAAAAATGTAAAATGTTGAGGACTGAAACTGCTTAGTAGAATTTAAATTTAATCTATTACTCAAAAAGTCTTTGGTAGTATGTATTAAAAAAAAATATATGAAAATTAAGTGCTCAAAGAGTCTTACTTACTACTTGATAAATCTATAAACTTCTTAATATAATGCACAGTGCTACAATGTGTACTACACATTGTGTAGTATAATTAGTTAGCAAAGGAAAATAACTTAAATATTTGTTAAATCGGATTTACAATTTTTGAAAGAATAAATTGAAATTTTATATTTGGTTCGCTACGACTGTCTTCAACTGTGTACATGTTAACGGATATAATATTCTGCATATGGGAAATTCCACGATAATGTGAATACACTAAAATGTTACTATGTGAAAGTATTTAGAGCTTATTACAACATTTTAAGGACAAAAATAACAGTAAACTATGATAATTCTTGTAATTAAGATAACTTGATGTTTTGTCACATTCAGATCATGTATGAATTGAACGTCTACGTTATAATAGTCAATGTATGTACAACTTTTTTATTCGCTTTACAACTCCAGCTTTAAGTTAAGTTATTTATAATTAACTAAATGTTTCCGTTTCTTCCAGCTGCATAAGTATACAAGTTAATTAGTTAGAAAGTCAAAAATAGATCATGACCCAGTTGGCCAAATTGGGGTAATCGTGGGGTTCCACGATTTATGTAAGACATTTTTGTCGATAAAGGTTTTGTTAGAAAACTTCCAAAAAATCTAAAATTGTATTGTACAAATCAATTTTCTTTAGGTTGTTTTGTGTGCCTGCGATACGAATTGTCGGATTAGTTACACACAATTTCAACGTATCGTATTCAGCTGAAATTGTTGACTAATCGAGCCTTTAATGTCCATTTAAAAGAAATCTTCGTTAACTTTATTATGAGCGACAATTGCCTGAAAGTTATTTTCCTTTAAATATTATTATCGACAATTTATTTATATAACCCGGAAACCTGCTTTTTATAATCCTTTTTACGCCAAGGTACCTGACGAAGTCTTAATTATCTTACATCAACTCGGATGATGACAAAATGAGGGACAAATGTATCCTTATAGAATTAATTACTTATTGAATCATTCAAGTTTTCTCTAATTCAAAATAGCTTAAAAAATATAATGAATGATTTAGGTTTTCTTCAATTCAAACCTACTTATTGCAAAACAAAAAGCTTTATATTTTAATTGAATTTATATTGGATTTTAATTAACAAAAATAGAATCAATCAAATGTTGAACGAATTATGTTGTGAATTAATTCCAATGAGAAATAATTCACCGATGTAGGAATTCTTATTAAACAAAACTGAATGAAGAAAAAATATCTTAATTCAATTTGTATTATATTTGAATTAACAAAAATTTAATCATTCAAACAAAAGCAATTGAATGAAGCTAAATAATTAGATGTTGGGAATGGACTTAAGAAATAAATGGCTGACATTTTTTTTAATTCCGATTTAAGATTCTAGTGCATTCATATAAAATTTAATTAATTAATTAGAAGCTCTGAAGGTCACTATCATTATGATTAGCTATCAATGTTAGTATTTTTGAAATGATTATTAAAATATTCCCAATTTTATATTTATTGAAACTTTGTCGATATTTTTCTTGTAAAAAATCGTTAATTTATTTTTTTTTAATCTAATATTTCAAGAGAGAAAACCATTTCGAGGCCAAATTTATAGACAATCACCGAACTAATATTGAACTATATCGCAATTCATCGATAAGAACCACAACTTGTAATATTGGTTTCTGTAACAACAAAAAATTTACGAAACTCGTTCTGAGCGAATGACACTGAGGCACTGCACAGTGGATTATATAAGGTGTATGCATCTCATAATTGATTTTTGCAAATGATTAAAATTAACCATAAAACAAGTTCTATTGTAAAGTTAAGATGTCAAGCAATAATTATTTGCAGAAATTTTAGTTATTATGTCAGCAGAAGTATTCGAAAATGGCGACAGAACACACTACTTTCGACTTTAAAGATTTGGGGAGTTAAAATTACACCATATTCAAGGACGTATTTGTAATATTTATAATTATTTTTTTTTAGAATTGTTATACCTTGCTGGAAAGGGTATCTTGTCCTGATTATATCTTTGTAATGAGTTTTGTATACATTGTTAGCAGATTTGAAATTTATTCATTTAAAATATATAATATTTTTTGGCTTACCTACGCAACTTTGACTAGGATTTTAACTATTGGCGCCATTTGCGCCAATCTAGTTTTAACATCGAATTAAGGCTTAACTTATTGCCTAAAAGATATATCAAAATTAGCTGCCTTTTGGTGCCTATAAACAAATGACATGCAAAAATGTTTAGCAACACAGAAATTTAAAAAAAAATAATTATCAACTTTTTGGATTTTAGTTGATTTTCATTGATTATTTTGCTATGTAGGCTTATAGAAATTTAGTTCTTAAGAAAACAGTGTTTTAATTTTTTTAACCGGATGAAAATTGTAAAAGTTATTCAACTTTTCATTTACACCTTTTATAGTATTTTCTCCCTCAGTACATATGAATAAAATAAACAAAAAACTAAAAATAAAACAAATTGTTTTGTACAATTTTTAATTTACAAGGAACATTTTTGCGCAAAAATTTAATAACTTTTGAAAATATAAACCGATGTTAACAAGAAAAGTCTCATTTTTGTCTATATAAAATTATCTTTAAAACGCTGTGCAAAAAAAATAGCGTTTCATAGAAAAAAAAATAAAAAATGCGAAACTTTTTATAAAAACTTACATAATTTCATGAAATATGCAGGCATTTATGAAAGATTAATTCGATGCCTAAAAATATGTGAGTTAGAGGTACTATAGTACTATTACTTTTATACAAAAACTCAAAAGAAATCAAAAAAGTATTTTTAACCGTTCATAACTTCTTTTTAAATAATTAGATTTTAATGATACATATTAAAGTTTAAAGTCCCACCTATTCAACAAAAAAAATCTTACAAAAATCCTCATCCATTCAAATGTTACAGATTTTTGATCCGAAAATGACAAAAATTTTCCACTGTGCACTGTAGAGCCAGAACAGACATGGTGTTGTTCAATTAATTCACAGAGAACTATTAAAAAATCTTTGCAATTGAATTGTTTTAAGTATGTCATTAATTTTACATTACATTAATTTATAGTGACTTGAAATACAAAATTTTCTGCCATAAACTTTTAAGTTATATTTAATTTATATATTTATTAAACCTAAAATTTGTTTCATTACAGAAAACCTCAGCACATTCGAGGACATTCAAATATGCATTAAAAATTTATAAAGGCATTATTTTGTATCATCCAAGATTGAACTAATATTTACACAACACCTTTAAAGAACATTTTAAAGAGTTTCCTGATTTTGTCACCCACTTCAGAAATATAAAGAAAACAAAACAACATTAATAAAACAAGTAAAAAAATAGCACCTTCTCAACGGAACAAAACAAACAACATTTGCACTCTTAAAAGCTTAAACAATAACCAGGACATCAACAACAAAACATAAAAAGTGCTGGTAATAAAAAATCACACTCGTTATGCAAATAGACTCAATTCAAATATGCATATACATGCATAGTTCAACATTTTACAAACATACATAGATATATATGTATTTCATTCATCTAAAATTGCAGTTACTTATAAAATCGAAACAAATCCAACAAAGCTAAGAATATGAGTTGTGTAACAAAAGATTCAAAAAGGATAACAAAAGGACTAAGAAAAGAAATCCTTTTAACAAAAAACATACATTCACACACAAAGCCAAGAAGGGAGAAAAATAACATTAGAAAAGGTGCCATAAAGTCAAACAAGTTGTAAAGGAATATTTTTTCTTGTATTCAACTTCTGCAACCCCTTTCAAACAAACATCATTGTCATCGTTGTCAGCATCACCATCATCATCATCAGTGGCAGCAGCAACATCATCATTCGTGCTTCCTTTACTTTACAGAAAACAAATGCTCGAAATAATACGAGGGAAAGTAATGACGGACATGAAGGTGACGGTGAGTTTAATAGCAAATATTTTAACGTTTTTCTTCATTTCTGCTATCAACATATTTTAACAGGCGCTTTATAATTATTGTAAAAATAGTATACAAGAACACTCTAGGTAATTATATTAGAGGCAAAGGTTCTTAATATTTCAATATATCGTCGCATAAAATGCAAAACAACGTAACAACAAAAATCTATTGTTTTTTTGTAATGATGAATAACTTAAAAAATTGTTATTGTTTGATATTTCATTAAAAAATAAACGGCAGAAATTTAGTATTTATCACATATACTTTTAATTTTCAATGTTTTTTTTGCACATCAATGATGTTACGTTTTTTTTGGATTTTCGGAGACGATTTGTATTTACATCGTTACCTTAGTATGCAAACGTGATAAGTCCCTTTCCATATATATTTCACATGTTTTTAACAAGAAGAATAGAGTACATACTGCTTTTGCGAAATTATTTCGCAAATATTTCATTCCAAATATTTTATACGTAGAGTACTTGGCTATGCATTAGCGACGTAACTAGCACATTTTCTATTACTTATTTTGTATTTATTAGTTGATTTAGCCTAGTTTGTTAAAACATACATACATACATACGATTAAAGGTCTCCATTGTCACTAAAGTTGCTTTCAAAAGACAAGGACAAACATTTTTAAAAAGTCCAATATTTCCTTAAAAAAATACGATTTACGTTTTTCGCTTTTTATACTCAATTCGACTGAGATAATAATTATGCAAATTTGACAAACAAATTTAACAAAATGGACTTATCGCCTTCGCATAATACTGTATAACAACGAGAAAAAATTAAATAATTGTAAACTTTTTTAAATCAAAAAGTTTATTTTTACTTATTCTAACAATTTTTATTAAAATCTAAATTTTCACTTAAATATTACATTAACACTTTATATCCGTTGTCAAACAAATTTTCTTTAATGCAGAATTATTTTTTTTTACACGAGGGTTACTTCTTATATTTTAACAAGTAAGAGTGCTATATTCGGCTATGCCGAATCTTAAGGTAGGATCACACGATTGCCGCAATGAACCAATTTAATACAAATTTTATTGTGCTGAATTGGGGCCCAATAAAGAAATTGTCCCAATCAAATTCTCTGCAGTCACATGATTGCTTCATTTTATATAAATTTGATTGTCGTAAATTGGCGCAAAGCGATTTAGTGGCAATAATTGTCGCATTTCAGTCACACGATTGTTCTAGTTTACGGCAACTCAGAGAAACAGCTGTTGTGCTAGATGTTAAATTTTGTTTTGTTTACATAAATGTAAAACCAATCTGTTTTTGAAAAAAAAATTGTTAAATAAAAAAAGAAAATTGCGTCGGCCTTAATTATCATATAAAAAAATTAATAAAGAAATGTTAAAAGATGTATGTGGGTCAGAGAGTGGCTCACAAAAACAATATTTCATTTACAAAAATTAATATTGGCGCTAATTGTCTTCTTTGATTGCCGCACTAGAACACAATAAATATTGGTGTATTTTTAACTTTTTTATTGGTGCATGTTGCCTATCAAGCATTCACATGATTGCCGTACCAGGGTTGCATTTGATTGGGCCAAATAAGCCCAATATTGTTGTGGTTTGACATATGAGCCAATAAGTTGTGAAATCACACGATTGACGTATAAAATAGACCAATAATTGGTGCATTGCGGCAATCGTGTGATCCTACCTTTATATACCGTTCACCTTTGTTGTGGATGCATTATAATTTTTTATAATTAGTATATATGTATGTACATTGCCCACTTTCAGCGTACAGCATCCTAAATTTATCAAGAACACAAAAAACAACAACAACGCCAAACGAAACAAAACACCAAAAGAAAAAACAAAAACAAAATACGCAAGCCAATGAAACCAACACACATCCAAACATACGTTTAATTGTATAAAAAACAACAACACCAAAAGAAACCAAACACAAAAAAACCAAATACGCAAAGCATGCACATCCAAGCATACGTGTTGTTGCTTTTTTGTCAAAAAACCAACACACAACCAAACAAACGTTTAGTTGTATAAAAAACAACAACAACGCCAAAAGAAACAAAACACACAAAAAAACAAAATACGCAAAGCATGCACATCCAAAAACATAGTTTTGTTGCTTTTTTGTCAAAGCATGCAATACATTGTGTTTTTTGATGAAATTTTCAGAGGTTGTCTCGGAGTTTTGCTCATATCTCCGTTATTTATGGACGGATTTTGCTGATTTTAAATAGCAAAATTCTCGAAAGTATGTCTGACAGAATTGTTGAAGATTTGGATCCCGGAGATATCTGGGGCCTTCAGAGAATTGATTTCAACAGACAGACAGACAGACGGACATGGCTTAATCGACTCCGCTATCTATAAGGATCCAGAATATATATACTTTATAGGGTCGGAAATGAAAAATGTAGAAATTACAAACGGAATGACAAACTTATATATACCCTTCTCATGAAGGTGAAGGGTATAAAAATATAAGTAAAATTTAACAATATTAACTTTCTTAAATATTCTCCATAAAGATACGTTTTGATCCAATTTTATTTATGAACCATTAATTCGATAGTATGAGGTTAAATATATAAAATTTTTCACTCAACTGTGAGTCATCGAAACTGGAGAATTGTTTCGTTTCATATTCAGTTGGGTATTTTTTAATCGACATTTCTTAAGATTTAAATTTTAATGAACCAGTGGCACTCGCCACTTTTTCACGATAAGTTCTCGCACAACATTGATGTTTCCTGGTTTAACTGATAATTCTGTAGGAAAATGTGTGAAAATAGATTTTTGAATCCAAACATTTTTTTTTTAAAAAATGTCTTAAATTTTTTGCATATAAAATTTGGAAAAACTGTAATTTAGTAATAAAAATGATTGAGAATGCTTGGAAACATATTAGGGAAATAAGCTTCCAGGACTAAAAATTTAATTTGGTATAACGGATAAACCAGGATACGAAGGACCTTAATATTAATATCAGTCAATATTGATATCAATACCAACCATATGATATACTTAAAACATCTATTAACACCTCCAGTTAAAACTTGTAGCGAAAGGGTTAACTAGTAAAGACTATCAGTTCGAAACATTGCCGAGATCATGGATTGCAGTCAATCTTAATCCTTTTCATGAGGACTTTCGACCCATAGGTCTAAGCAATACAGAGGTTAATAAAAAATATTGGTTGAAATCCAGTTATCATTTTGGACTTCATGTTGAATTTTAAACCAATTACAGTAGGGAGAGTGCACTTGTAAAATATCAATTTGAATGACTTTTAGTATACCCAACAACATCATAGTGGGGAGGGTATTATGCGTACACGCCCAAAAGTATAAGTCTAACACCCACCTTAAAGTATACCGATCGACTCAGAATCACTTTCCGTCCGTCCGTCTTCGTAATTAATGAAATAACGGTATTATTAAAATTACAATAGTTTAACATAGATTATTTTGTTTGAAGTATATACAATTTTAGCTATCAAACAGAAAACGATTTGTAAAAATTGGCTGAGTCATGTTGTCTAAAGTCAAAATGCTCCCTAACTAAAGCAAAATACTGTCAGCTATGTTTTTAAATAAAATAAAGAGCACGAAAAAAATGTTATCACAAAAATTAACATAACTCATTAATTTTCTAATCGATTTTATTTACTTACGTATTTTGGAATGCTACTTAGTATGCTTTTTCACTAAAATAAGAAGAACATATTTTTACTAATTTTTTTTTAGTTTTTTGCAACTTAAATAATAGCCATTATGATTTTTAGTAACTTTAAGAATATCATTGATTATAATAAAGTACTAAACAAAGTGATCGAGAAAAACTATAAATAGTTCCGAACTTTATGGGTTCCAATAAAACATAATTGCTACATGAAAACCTCTGCATAGTTTTGGTGTAGCATAGTGTAATTTAAGTCAGAATGAGATTACAGTTATCATTAAAATACCGTTTCCGAAATAAGATTAAATATCGTTACAGCTATATTTACAGAATCGTTTACTAACAAACAACAATAACAAAAAACATAAGTATACGCAAATTTGAACTTTAAGGTGTGAGGAAAGTTAAAATAAAATTTCAGGAGCCATCTTCATTTAATACAATTTAATTATAATAAATAAAATTGTCAAAAAATTGCTGAAAAAGAAAACCAGATGCCTTTGATTAAATATCATTTAGTATAATACACTCTGCTTAACAATGCCCAATGAAACTTAACGGCTATTTTATTATTATTATTATTTTCACTTCATTGTTGTTGGGGTGTGTTGTGTTTTTCCATTTTTTTTTGTTAATATTTTTGTGTTTATTCATGGTACCGTTATTGTTAATATTGTTAGCAATGGTAATACCGAACAACTTGTATAATAAGACTCCTTTTTTGCTATTTTGTTGTTGTTGCTGGTAATGCAGCTAAACAAGAGAGAGTCCCTAATAATTTTCAATACAATATTGTCTGCGAATTTCTTTAGAATTTTGTTTATGGCACAAAAGCAATGTCTGTCTAACAAAAGACCGGAAGTTAAGCCACAGAACATACAATTGTTGTTGCTGCTCTGGTGAATATTATATAAGCTATAACAGAAACAGCAGCAACAACAATAATAACTACATACATCGGCAGTAACAAAACATCTAGACGCGAATTTCATCATCATGATTCTGTTTATTTATCAACATTTGTCTGTTTTTTTTTTCATTTTATTTCTTTCACCTAATATTGGTAATAGTTGTTAATGGTGCTACATTAAAACCAAAAGAGTATTAACATTTTTATTTGATGGGCATTATGAGACTCGTTTAAAAAACTGTAAATATTTAAAGAATTCTTCATCAAATTTTAAAGCAATTAGAAATAAATTTTATTTATGAAAGGAAATTATTCTTAACTAAGAATATTATTTGATAAATTCAGTGAGTCCTCGATTATCCGTAATGGTCGGCACCCTGATCCATCAGTTGGATCAATATCGTCCAATTTGGTGGACAAACTTTCACAATAACGTTTTCAGCATTAAGGCAAACTGCTCTCAGGTAAACAATTTCAAAAAATTTCTGTTTAATCTCCATTATCTCATTGGTGAGTTTTTTCATTGATATGAATTCATTTAATTTTTCCACGAAAATTGTAGCAGCTATATAATCAGTTGAATATTTTTCTCCTGCTGCATTAAGTTTGTGAATACAATGTCGCTTTTTATTTAATTTTGAGTGAAATATTTTATCCTTTTCTTCGCTGTTAATCCAGAAATTGGAGTTCCTTTAAATCTTTCCTTCCGGAACCATTCATAAACAGCAAAATCTACTTTTGTATATGCTTCCGAATCATCGTTTTATTCACATTGTTGAAATTGATTGTTCAAAGATAATATAAAAAAATTATGCTTATAATCCCGGATAATAGAGGTAATTACGGTTAATCGATGCAAAAAAATTAAATCGATCCAAAAATATTTAAATTTTCTTTCCCGGTTAATTGATGTTGCCGGTTAATCGAATCACGGATAATCGAGGCCTCACTGTAGGTAGTAAACTTTATGTGCTTGAAACACACGCAATTTATAGGGAAAAAACGAAAAAATATCGATCAGAAAATTAATTTTTAAATTCGATAATACTGTTTTTTCATGGACATACAAAATTTAAAGTTCTCCAGAATTTCGGAATTCGCTTCAGTTTGATTTGATTCATATTATTTATTAGATGCCTAAAGTAAAACTGTTAGTCAGATTTTATTATTTTTGATCTCATGTTAAAGCTAACGAATAACAGATTTTAAAGTTTTTATGGATTTCTCACTCTTATAAAATTCAGAATACGGGTATGAATATGAATAAGAATATGAAATATCTTTTGTGTCAAATATATTTTAATTCAATGCATTAGTTTTTGCTTTGTGTTATTTTTACTTAGTGTATTAACGAAATAAATAGTTTTTAATGTTGAACTTGATGTTTTTTTACGTCTAATTAAAATCCCGAAGTCCCGAAAAATCCCGGAGTCCCGAAAAATCCCAGGATACCGGGATTTACATTTCTAAAATCCCGAATCCCGGGATTTGTAAAACCCAGTCCCGTTAGGCATCCCTAGTCGTAGTGGAATTTTTTTTTCCTCATGCCAAAAGCTATCGAAAAATCTATGGCACAATATCGACAAATTTCTGTCCTTACAAATCGGTCCACCATAATGTAGATACATACAGCTATGTTCAAATTAATAGGAGTGGTGATGCCCAATATTTTTATAAGTTGAATTTGATAGTCTAGCAACTTTAAATCCAATCAATATTGTAATGGTACTAAAAAAGAAAAGTAAAAATTAAAACACAATAGATATTATCATGATATACCTATATTTTGATTGTGATTTTATGTAGACGTTTCTAAATATTCCTAAGTACCAATTGTATTGTTCTTAATAATAGCAGTGTTAGTAATTTACTACATATAAAGATCAAAATTACATATCTCCAAACACTGGATGGATACATATATCCATCAAAATATATGCTAATAACCAACGTCGTTAATATATTTGAAAAAAATTAAGGATAGACACTGTTTCTGTTTATTAGTTGTGAACCAAAATGGGTTACTTTGGATTATAACTCTTAAATTAACAGATATAGAAACGATTTTAGTCAACACAACATATTTAAAAATATAATTTGAAAATGTTTTAAAAATGTATTCATAAATTTTAAAGCACCAAAAATATGGCCTTTAAATTTTTTGTTTGTTTTTAAAGTTATTTTATTTTTAAAATTTTTTTAAATTTTCAAGACGTCATATTTGTTTATACGGAAAGACCCTTTCAAAATTTCTCTGGTTTTATAAACACATATAATATATAATAACTGTGGTAAATTTCACAAAAGTCGATGATGACAAATCCGGCAGCTGTCCGCTTTGGGATGAATCGTGAATGAACTTTAAGTACTATTTAGGCTTTCCCAACTTAACTGTCATTTAATTTTCAATCTAAATCAAATTTGTATTCGTTTTGCACAAAGATTTTATTACTCTATTTTTGTTTTGTTTTTGTTACCTAGTATATTGTTACTACTTTTTACAGTTTCTAAATAATAAAAAGAAAAATTTGTTGAGCTATTTTTAATATTTACACAACCAACTTTTGACACCATTGCAAATACACACTAATAGCTATACCAGTTAGTAACATATTTTAAAACAAATGCCATAAAAAATCACACAATTTTTTTAATATAGCTTTATAATAATGATACAATAAAAAAGTCTAAATAAATATTTTAATTTTTTTTACTGTCGAACATAAAAAAGTAATACAAATCATTTTAAATGATTACCTCGTTATTGTTGGCCACATAGACACATTCAAAATGCAAACATACATACTCACAAAAGATAAGAATAAAACAAAAACGATACAAAACAAAATGAATACAATGAATGCTATAACTACACATTAGATACGTCCTTAAAAAATAGATTTACTTTGGATGGGTTTAGTTCTTTAGTGGCTTATTGTTCTTTAGAGGCTAAAAATAACAGAATTTGAGATCAATCGGAAGTTTTAGAATTGGGTAATTAATGATATGGTTTTCGATTTCATAATAAATGTTGCTATTTATTAACATTTATTAAATTTTTTCTATTAGTCGAGAAAATATATTTCCAACAAGGTATAAAACATGAATATCAAGTGGAAAATAGCCAAGTTTTATTAGAATATATTCAACAAAAACATGCAAAACTATTTTCTACGCAGAAAATATGCAGAAACTAGTAGCTTAATATACAGTGAGCCTCAAAAGTGTAAAAAAATTATTTGATTTTTTTTAAGATAATGAAAATCCTAAAATTTATCATAGATTAACATTTTTAAGTTTGGGTTTGCTGGAGATTGGGTTGAGTAATAGATTCGGTTGTGAAAAAAAAGATTTAAGTCGAACTATAATGATTTTCTTGATCTTAAAAAAAATCAAAAAATCGCAGGTGTTTACTCACTTTTGAGGCTGTGTGTACATATGTCTGATAAAATGCGTATAACTTTGTATTTAGCATTCGAAATTAATTCTTTGTATCTTGTTATACAGATTATTTTCTTTAGAAGATTAGATTTATTTTAAACATTATTAAAATTATTATTTAAATAGCAAAATTGTTGAAGAAATCGGAAAATATACTATTGTTTAAACAATTTAACAACTTATAGTTAGTTTAAGAAAAAAAATAAGGCCCATCAAAAGTAAATCCGTTTTATAAGCGGGCTACTACCCATACACACACATAACACTTTTACACTTTAACTCTCGCACACACACACCGATACACAATTACTGGCTGAATAAGCCTACTTTTTTGGTTTTGGCTGTGATACCACTATATAATAATATTTTGGCTAAATGCCAAAACAATTTGTCTCTAGCTCTAGATGGAGTTTAACAATGCAACAACAAAAACTATATAAAATACATGGGAAAAAATATGCGAGGACAAAAAATACAGACTCAAATATGTATTACAACAGTCGAAAAAATCATAAAGCATGACTGGAAATAGAAAACTGCATTTAAAACCTAATATGTATTCGTTTGTATTTAAATGTGTTTGTGTGTGTGTGTTGCTGCACACATAAAGAAACTAAAGCGGAGAAAAAAATAAAAGCATACTATAAAAAAAAATGAATATAAAGTGTCACAAATTCTAAAGCCAATAGAGTTGTCATACAGGTCACACTTTATCATACATAGATTCAGACAGTTACACATACACAATCAGTTACAAATTTGCACATAAACACACATACATATACACCTATTTATGTAACTGAAAAAAGAAAGAATTTGTTTAAATAAAGTTTTCAAAATATATTTCACGCGACATATGTGAAATGTTGGCAAATTCACTATCAGTAAAATATATTTTGAACAGGCAAAGGCATTAGGCAATTCAGAATGGGATCATATATGGATACAGTCATCCTGGAAAGTAGAAAAAAAGATCGACTTTTTATGGTGTAAACCAAATCCGAAACTAAATTGAGAGGTGGATGATTTTAAACTACACCATTTCCAATTGTAAAATATTCTGAAATATAATTGGAATATTATGAAATTCAATTAGAAAATTCTGAAATATAATTGGAAATTTCTGAAATATAATTTAACAATTCTGAATTATAAATGGAAAATTCTGAAGTATAATTGGAAATTTCTGAAATTCAATTGGAATTTTCTGAAATATAATTAGAAATTTCAGAAATACAATTGAAAATGGACTTGATGACATATTGGATCGAGAAAAAACTTTCCTCAAGATCTGACTAGTTGAGGAAACAGGCATGGACCATGTAACTGCTCTTATATTCAACCTAACTTCATATAGCCTGTTATATGTATGTAGATGTATGTAGATATAATATTTTTCATAACATACAGTGGTGGCCAGGAATTTAAGACAAAAATTGTTTGCTAAATTCTATGTAATTGTCAATTATTTCCATTTACATTTACATTTCCACAAATACAGTGGTGGCCACCAATTTAAGACAAATACTTGAACTTTTTTTATCAACTGAATTTTAAGTGCGATAGAGCCAAAATAAAAGGACCTCTATGGGTATGAAATTTATCATTAATGTTTCTAGTTTCTGAAAAATGTTTGGAAAAATCGGTAAAACATATATGGACAAAGATATGTGGAAATACGTTGACCCACCTCAGCGAACATCCGCTGTTAATAACATGATATGACCGAAACTAATGGAACTAAAAATACGAAATTTGGTCCGAATATTTTATAATAATAAAAATATAATGATATAAATGTGAGAAAATATGTTTATTTAAAAAAAATTTTTTTTGGTCAAATTATAGAAAAATTTTATGTGTTCGTGGTGAATATGTATGAATTGACACAGTCGAATAAAACACACTTGCGTGTTAAAACAGTCCTCATGCATACATATTTGAGGAAATATTTGAAAAAATAATTGACAATCACGTGGAATTTAGCAAACAATTTTTGTCTTAAATTCCTGGCCACCACTGTATGTATGCATGAGGACTGTTTTAACACTCAAGTGTGTTTTATTCGACTGTGGCAATTCATACATATTCACCATGTACACACAAAATTTTTCTACAACTTGACCAAAAATTTTTTTTTTTAATTAACATATTTTCTCACATTTATATCATTATAATTTTATTATTATAAAATATTCGGACCAAATTTCATGTTATAAACAGCGGATGTTCGCTGAGGTGGGTCATCGTATTTCCACATATCTTTGTCCATATATGTTTTACCGATTTTTCCAAACATTTTTCAAAAACTAGAAACATTAATAATAAATTTCATACCCTTAGAGGTCCTTTTATTTTGGCTGTATCGCACTTAAAATTCAGTTGATGAAAAAAATTCAAGTATTTGTCTTAAATTGGTGGCCACCACTGTATGTATGTATTTATTGAGTCTTAATTTTTATAGCAATTCTGTTTACTCACTTCAGTCGATCACTTCGTTTGGTACTTTTTTTATGTACTGAAATAACGATTTCTGCAAAAAGAATGATTTTCCAATTAGTAAAAACAATATACATAGATGTAGTTATTTATAATATATTTTAGTCAAACGCCTTAAAAGTTTTCTGAAAGCCTTATACAAATTTAGAAATATTTAACGAGACTTTATAAAACCAAAATGCTATAATTTATTATTATTTGCATCTATTTATTATTAAAATGAATACATTGTTAACAAATTATTATTCGAATAATAATTTTTATTCATTATTCTTTCGAATAATGGAAGGAATTTAAAGAATTAATCGATCACTCGAATAATATAAAAATTATGTACTTTTATTCGATTAAAATAAAACTCAAATATTTGATAATCCTAATGTCGACCCAGACTAAAGTATTTTAATTTGTATGTCATTATGTATAAAGGACGCTTACTTTGTAAAAGAGTTTGGTTTGAACACGATTGAAAATTTTTAGAAAACTGTAATTAAATTTAATGTTTATCATCAGAGCAAACACAATCAGAAATCTCAGTGTTTAAAAACTAATATGACTACCAATTTTTTACATAATGTAGAGTACCTAGAGATGCCAAACGGGGAATCCCGTTCCCGAAAATCCCGGGGTTTTCGGGATTTCTTAAACCCCGAAGCCCGGGATTTTTAAATTTTAAATCCCGGGATTTTCCAAATCCCGTTTTTCATAAATAAATAGGGGAAATTGTCATTTTTGTGTGCATTTTTTATGCATTTTGACATTCTACATGCCCAAATATCGCGAAGTGATGTTCAGCAAAGTTGTTAAGCTCAACTCCTGCTATTTTTGGTTTTCCTGGAGTGGGGCTCTGGAAAATCAATTTTTCACATTTTTTTGTAAGTTATCTAACAAAACTCAATTTAAATCCTCTTCAAACGAAATTGATTTTATCTCAGATGAGGAGCTCGAACAAAAAAATATTTCGATTGCTCAAAGGCTAATAAGAAATCGATAACAATTGGTAACTTTTGACAGAATTTTATACTTTTATAAGTCGGGTTAAAGTACAAAACGCTGTCAAAAGTTACCAATTGTTATCGATATCGGCGTAACATCTTCCATTTTTTGACTCAATATTGACGACGATGTCGACGACGCCAAGTAGTATAAGGGTGATTATTAATAAATGTAAAAACCCCAAATAACAATAACGAAACCAAGTTATAATGTAAATTTGTAGGTTGCAAAAGAAATAGATCACTTTATTTCTGAAAGAACAAGAGGAAAATACTTGCAGATTTGTTATAAGTATTTGCAAACGGTTTTGCCAATATAAATGATGTTTTTCGGCAGCAGCATATGTCGGAAACAAAATTCGTTCCAGAAAGGCAGACGAAACCATAGATGCAATAATATGCTTTTTAGTGTCTAATAAAAATTAATTGCTAAATAAAAAAATTACTTTCAATTGTAAAGACATAATTATTTACGTTTCTTTCTTGTAATTTTCGGGATTTTAGATTTCCCGAAAATCCCGAAACCCCAGGTCGGGATTTCGGGATTCTTTACCAAATCCCGATCCCCGGGATTTTCAAAAATCAGTCCCGATTAGCATCTCTAAGAGTACCTGATCAAATATGCAAGGAATACAATTTTCATAATATTTAACAAATATTTCATAAAAATTGTCTTTCCCTATAAACGAGTTATTTTCTAAAGTGGCAAGAAAAAATATTGTATATTACAAAACCATACGCCAAATGTAATAAATTTTGCACAATGTCGTATATTTTCACAAGTTTTATTTTTTCTAGTTAGTTGAATTTATACGTATGTACGTTCGTTCAAATAGAGAATTTTATTACTACTTTTACTATATTTTTTCGGTTCATATGAGAGCAAACATAAGGTTCATGTAGTTTGCAGTTGAAAGTTAAGCTAAGGACATTTTATGGTAGCTAGATAATCGCTATAGACTTACTTACTTGATTTTTACTACAGACAGCATTCATGAGCAAAAAACAGAAACTAACAAAAACTTTCAGTTAATAGAATTGTATGTGTAAAGAAAATTGAATTTCTTTTATATTACTTTTTTTGTTATTTATTTAAATTTTTTTTGTCGTGCAATTTTTGGTTTTTTTCTTACACTTTCCGCACAATAAATTCTCACACGAAAGTCTAGGAGATTTTTTACGCCAAACTTTTACACTTCATTTTCTTTACATTTTTTTTTTTATTTATTTTGTATTTTTCTGTTTACTTCAAAAGAAAATTAACATTTTTTTATTACATTTAATTTACGTGAAGATTTCTATTTTATTCCTTCTATCTGACTTAAACGGTATTTATTGGAAAAAATAGATTTCCTCTTATTTGTTTAACTCTTTAAAGTATGCTTTATTTTCATTTTATTTTCTTTACATTTGATTGATTTCAAACATTTTCACACCATTTACATTTTCAATATACAATTTTAAAATGTTTCTATTATTTTTTCGTGACATTTACATTTCACACTTTTACTTTACATTATAAATGTAAATTTTTCTTGCCTATTTTAGGGTCGACTTTCAATTTCATTTATTTTTTCGGTCATTCAAAGTTGGACGGGCATCACAATCATCAGCCAACATTTCTTTATAACCATCTTAAGACCTTTTTCAATTTTCTTTGCGTTCACTTTAACGACCGTAAACAAATGTTTAGGTTTTTTTCACACTTTTTGCATTAATAAGTAAAAGGTTTTTTTCTCTCCTTTCTCTAGTTTTATTGCCTACTTATAGGCTTAAGCAAATAAAAGCTTTTTTCATGATGGCTGTTTTCAAAAAAATAAAAATCATTTTAGCATACTAATGAAACTAAAGTAAACCGACCAAACGACCGACGGAACGAACAAACACAACCGACCATTCTAATTCCTTATATTGTTTTTTTATTTTATTATTTACTTATTTTTTCGATGAAACCTAGATGCGTAACTATTACCGAGATGTTTAGTGTTCAAAGTTCAAATAACAAATGAAATTCTGTAGCACACATTTAGGCACATTAACCCCTACATACGCTTTGTCCACATACAAACTCACACACTCCCATGCATATGTATACATATGTATATGTACTAATACATATTCAATTATTTATAATGGCAATGGTAATGTGAGTGAAATTTCTTCTTTATACATCTGTACTATAAACTTACTATCACACATAGAATTTATTATCTCTCGTCCTTGCCTCCTACTACTAATACTACTACCACAACTCGGCTCTAATGGCTTTTTGCAGCAACCAGCAACAACTATAGTAGCCAAACTCCAACTGATAACACTGCTGGCCCTACAGCATCACACACTTTGTTTTAATCTATCACTATACAACAAGTCCTTTCTGACCAAAGAATATGTATTCTAAACACACAGCAACCAAACTATTTCCTTTTCTACTGTTCGTTCGATTTAATATCCGTTAAACACGTCCAAACGCTGTAAAATGCCGGCTAAGACTGAATTCTAAAATATCTGCCAGCCTTTATTATAACTACCAGAATCATCTTCATTTAGCAGCAGCTCTGCCGGCAGCAATACCCTAAAACAACCGGCTTAAACTAACTGTTCAAATGTTTATATCCTGCCATCGCTTGTGAACATCTAATACATGGACTCTTTGTAGATAAATTCTCTTTAAACCCAACAAATTTCTCTAAAAAATTACTCTTTTATATGTAAAAATATGCTCTTAATTTACTCATACTTTTTTCTCTGCGTACCCATGTTTATACACTAAAAATTGTACCGTTATGTATGGCTGTGCATCATACAAACAACGTGTTGTATTTAAAACACATACAAGCATTCAGTGTATTTTTTTATTTTTATTGTTGTTTTAGCGTTGTTGCGTATGAATGAAATTTATTTTTATTGTTTTCATTGTTAAAATATTTCGTCATGACTTCAATGCATGTATGTATGTTTATTTGTTTGTTCTGTGTGTGAGTTTGTGTACATTATTGTGGTTAAATATCCTTGAGAGGGTAAGAGTATGAATCAGTTTGTATATGTGTTTGTATGCTAAAAGTCTGTTAATGTAGGTCGTTGTCATAATCATATTTAAATTATTTATTCTTTATTAACAATCACATTTACATGCAAACACTTGTTAAAACACATAAATTTCATTATAATACTGTAAATTTAATATTAAATTGTTTTGAAATTGATTGATTTGTTCTAAATAATTGAAGTTGATAAATTTGTATACCATCCATCAAAAATGATTATGTCATTGTATTTGTAACATATCGAAGTATTGGTCGTAGAACCAAAAACTATTTATGTATATCCTGGGTCCTCATAAGATTCTATGACGATCTAGCTATATTCGTGGGTCTGTCTGTTTAAAACACGATAGGGGAAACGAAATGAGCTGGCTGGCTAAGATTTTCCACAGATAATCTCTGTTGATAAGTTTTTTATACCCTAAACCAGATATCGGCAAAGAGCCACCTTAAGAGCTCTCTGGTTTTATTTTCTTTCACACGTACGTAATTGGCAAAAAAAATTAAAAGAAATCATTCTTACAAACCTTTGTATCAGTGCACTGAATGCCAGAGAGCGCTACTCAAAAAACGCAAAGTGGTATTAGTGTGCAAAGGCAATTTTACTCTCTGCCGATGTCTGCCCTAAACCACCTTAGTGGGGAGCGTATTATGCCTTTGTGCATATGTTTGTAACGCCCAAAAATATACCGATCAACTCAGAATCCCTTTCTGAGTCGATTAAAGGATATTCGTCCGTCCTTCTGGCTGTAAAACTTGTGCGTAAAATCACCTAATTTTATGATGATCGGCCCGCTTCCGAAAATCACTTTAACGAGCATATATCTCTTAAAAATGCTGGTACATGGGTTTATCTTAATGAAGTTGTACACAGTCAGTGCTGAGGTGTTTCGGAGCATTTACAAGAGTTCGTATATGGAATGTGGCTAGCGGGCGGCCCCAAAGTTAGTTGGCTGGGACCTACAAAATTTAAATAAAATCCTATATCCACATAACAGCACAATAAAACACATGCAATAGCTAATTTTCGTTTTCCATGTTACTCGCCAATTGAGAACATACATACACAGAAAAAATTATATTTCAATTCAAACATTTATCCCATATTGAACTGGTTTCAATTATTTCATAATTAAATCAAGTATTCATTTGCTCAAAAACAAAATTTCTTGATATTTTCTATTGAATTTTGAGTTTTGATTTTGATTATTTTGACAATTGAATATAAAATTTTCGTTATTGGTTGAATTTCAAATACGAAAATTATCTATTCAATAATTGTACATATGTGTACATATCGCACTCGTTCAACAATACTGTATTAACTCAAAATTTTAAAATGTTCAGTAGAGGGCAAAAACTGTTTGTGATTACATTTTAAGAGAATTTGAAAATTCGAAAACATCATATTAAGCAAATTTCATTTGAAAATATATTTACATTGTTTTTCTTTAACATTTTTGCAATTATTGCAAAATAAATCTATTTTTTGAGTTAATACCATTTTTCTGAAACTTCTCGATATTTTTTTCTATTATTTTATCAACAAAACAGTATCAACTCAAAATACAACCAAATTTAAATAAAACAATTTGATTATTTTTAACTTGAATAAAGGCTCAATTCAAAATAATACATTTTTTTATGAAAATATATGATGTATTTCTATTTAAATTTTTTTATTAACTCAAAATAATACCTTTTTGTTGATACAAGGTAGTCACTAATTATCACGAAAATTAAAGAGTAATCGGAATACGTTGAAATTTTTACAGTAGATAGATATTGATGTTGTTAGTTGATTTCTTGCATTAAGTGAATTTTTAAAAATTTTGAGTTAATACAATATTGTTGAACGAGTGCGATATGATATGTGTATACAATAAAAAAATAAATCAAAATTTTATTTTAACTTTAATAAATAGTTTAACTGAAACACATAAATTGTTAATCGCACTATTAACATTTTCCATGAACAATAGTAAATGTCTTCTTTACAACACATTCTGTTATATTTGTATGTTGTTAAGCTTCTTACGCATACCAAAATTAATAACTCCTATAAATATACATACTGTATGTACTTATCCATAAATATGACTGACACCACCCGCGAGCATATGCAAATCATTCATACAATTTAAGCGCCAAAAATTATGCAAACAATATGTTGCTACGAAATAAATACATACATACACACACATATACATACATATTTATATTATAAAAAAACACATGCTTAAAAAATGAATCAACGAAAAAGGAAAAAAAAAACTTTACTACGCGACATTGAACGTGAAATCATAATATTATTTTTTGTTTTGCCATTTTTTAACCATGTGTTCTTTGGTGGTTTTTTTTCGTTTCGTTGTCGTTAGTCCTGCAATCGCACGTGCTAATATGAAAAAAAATCTTAAAAATTCGAAGAGAATTAAAACTACTCTTTAGAAAGAGAAACCGCATGCGCATTATTTCGAGCATTTTGTGGAGTCTTTTAATTTAATTGAATTTATCTGAAAATCAGAGATAAAATTACTTGTAGAACACGTACTGTCTACATGGGTTAGTATGAGTGAGTGCATGTGTAAGCTTTTGTATATAGACCTGACCTATGACAATAGATTTTAAACATTTCAGTTTTTGTTTATGTATTTTTTGAGATTTGGTTTTTTTCTATACAAATTCAAAATTAAATTACATATTGTTTAAAATCCTTTTAGCACTTTTAAATTAAAATTTTATAATAAAAACAACAAAAAATAAGAATCTGATTAATATTAATTGAATTGAAAATTAATTTTCAAACACTACCAGCTTTCAAGTCTTTTATGCTCTAATACAATTACAAAGAATACAAAATATAAAAGCGTCATACATCATGATGTTTATCTCTATTCAAACTGACTTTGTTTTGCGTACGAGTACGTACATAAGTACATCTATATATACTTTTCTATGAATGTACATTAGGGTGGCCCTATTTGTATGGTGGAAAAATAATGTGTCGATGTTCCCAACTAAAATGAAAGCTTAATGTATTCTAATATACCGTTTCTCAAATTATAATTTCTTATAATTAAAGTTTTTAAAATGTTTGCATATACATAATTATAATAATTTTAAATTAATACGTTATAAACCTCATATAATTCCACCGCAACGGGCTTTTCCATTTTTCGAAATTCAATCTAGTTCTAATTTCAATACAAAAGTTTTAATATTTGTGGAGTTATATGCTTATTCTATATACAATATTTCATCCTTTGATTCAGCTTACCAAATTCTGAACACAGGACAACAATTTTGAGAAACTGTATATTAGAATGAATTAAACTTTTATTTGAGTTGGGAACATCCACAAATTCGTTATGGGGTACTCCCTAATGTACATACATATGTGAGTATGTTTTTTGCATACATTCTCACAATAGAACTTCATCTATGCTTGTGATATTTTTTAAGTAAATGTGATATAAATTATCGTTTGTTTGAAAGTGAGTGTGGTTGTGTGTTTTTCTGTGTAGTTATGTCTGTTTGTTTATTTTTACATCCTTATATACATACATAGATATCTATGTGTATTTTATATTCAATTTGCATAATTTACATACTTGACGTTAACGTTTTAAGGACTCTTAACCAGCATATGTTGGGGATAAATTAATAGAATATAAATAGGGAATTTCTATGATTACAAACACATATCAATTCATACATGCACACAATAATTTTATTCTCAAGGCAATGAGTATACATACATATTTACATGACTACACATACATACTTGCACTTGTATGTAAAGATCATTATTCAAATTTATAATTATCTATTAAAGATAGAAGATGTATTTTGATGACATTTTTCAAAAGCTAAAGAACTTTTAAATGCATTTAAGCTTAAAAAGGGGAATAAACTTCTGCAACGGATTATAATGTTATTAAAAACTACGACTACTTGCAAAAACAATTTACATAATTAGAATTCTCAAACATTACAACTAAAATATTCACTTTGTTTAAATTTCTCTGTACGATGTTGTAGCATAAAAAAAATCTATTCAAACATTTAAATATTTTGCTCACCTATGAACTTTATATAGCAAATGGAAGGTTAACATTTCATCTTTTACATCTTGGAAGCTAGGGTGATCCTTATTTAGGATTTTATCGTTATTCGTGCTCCCTTTCTATGAAATTGTTCTCCGTCACACAGTTGGGGCCGATCGGAACAAAATAGTTAATAAATATGTATCTTCTAAATGTGCAATCCGATTGCAAAATGGTGTACGAATATAAGAGGAGAAAAATTAAATTTGTAACCACACTGTTACAACACAAGGTGTTATAAGGACTGAGATCGGAAAAACCTTGACACAAGGTTTTCAATTAAACTTTTAACCCAAGTTTTAATTGGATTTTTTTGATCAAGTTACCTTTGTAAAGCTTGTCAGATATTATGTTTAATGTCAATAAGGTTCATTTGTTGTTAATCTGTTAAAAATGAGTGACGAGAAAAAAGTGCGTACTAAAATTATTAAATAAGTATTTTCAACAAAACCCAACTTTGTCCAAAGAATCTGCCGTCAAACTGATTCCAATCTGTCGTCAAACTGTATCGGGAGAACTTGTCCGTTGATATAAAACCTGGATCATGTAGCCAATAAATAGAAAGCATTTTCAAAAGAGCTCTCAACACATCCGGTAGGAAAGCAATCCGGTTAGCTCTGTACTCTGACTATATGGTACGAAAAGTTAAAACCAAAACAGGTTTAAAAACACACAAGGCTCAAAAAGCTCCAAACAGGAACTCTGCTAAAAATTTAGAGGCCAAAGATAGAGCACAAAAAATATACCCGCTTCGTAATGGATGACGAAACGTACGTATGGACATTTTTTCGCAGCTTCCGGGTCAATATTTTTATGTTGCTGATGCTCGTGGAAATGCTGTAGAAAAGTTTAGGACACAAGCAGAAAATTTTCCAAAAAGTTCTAGGCATGGCAAGCAATATGCAGTTGCGGCAAAAGAAGTCAAACATTTGTTGCAAATGGCTCTGTAAATACCGAAATTTACATCAATGAATATTTACAAATAAGGATGCTTCCATTCATAAGACTTCTTAATGTGTTCACTTATTTTTGGCCTGATTTGGCATCCTCTCACAATGGTAAGCAAGGGTTGAGTGGTACAAGAACAATAATATGATATTTGTACCAAGAGAGGTAAATCCTCCAAACTGCCTGGAGCTAAGGCCAGGGAAGAGATAATGGGCTCTTGTTAAAAGAGAATTGAAGAGCACAAAAAAGGTGTCCAAAAGGTGACATTAATGGAATGTCAAATAAAAACAAATCAAAACTGTAAGTTTAGTGGTTTAATTTTTATTAACATATACATATGTATGTACATATGTTAAGATTTTTTCGATCTCAGTCCGTAGCTTAAAAATCATTGAATTTTATATTGAAAATTGTGATCGAAATATGTCACATTATTATTCCTAACACTAAGTTGTAGTTTTAAATTAAACCACAAAATTAATTTTGGTTAAATTTTTCAGGCAATAGTCGAAAATAATGATTTTTTGACAGAATTTTAAGCTTATCATTAAAAAACATCGAGTTTTTCACAATTCTTTACAAATTATAATTAACGTATGTATGTACATTAGGAATATAACTATTGAAAATTTTTGCAAATATGCATATTGGCATAGCATAGTCGCTTTACAAAATATGAAAAACCACGGTATTACTTTTTCGCGATTGTTAAAAAAGTTCACGCACCAAACGCAATAAAGTATTTCATTAAATATTTTCAACTATGTATTTCGAAATACACAATATATTTTATTTCAATAACCACACTATGGTGGTGTAGGGTATAAATATATTTTTACGTGAAAATAGCACATTTCTTTTTAAAAAAAAAAATCATGAAAAATCGATAACGGCAGAAACTGTCAAGGTATTTAAGTAAAATCATAAATTTTATTAGGCTCAATTTATAATTTTACTTAAAAATTTAAAAAAATCTCTCCATAGAAAAAAATATCTCCATTTACCATTTATATACTTAGGTAGCCATGATGCATCAATTCTATATAGTGGTTATTCAAGCCTTTGTTTGCTGTTGACCTATGTTATTATATATTTACTAGCTATCCTTATCGTAGTAAAATAAAAAAAAGTTTAAAAGATTTTGAAACAAATTAAATGAATATAATTAATACCAGAAATTTTTATTAGTGTTTAATTGTATACCTTGGCATTGAAGTACAAAAATATCCTGCGATTTTCAAAAATCTTGATAATTTTCTTAAGACGTTCGATCCGCTATAATTCGTATTTTTACAGTGGGCGAGTTTCTAACCATTTTTAATCAGACTACTTACAATGATGGGAATTTAAACAATTTATGAAAACTCTATCTATAGTAGTTCCCAAAATTTCGATAATGAATAATATTCAATATTAATATTATTATATAATATTACTAGCTGACCGTCCCGTCTTCGCTCGGTAGCTATTAATAAATCTAGGAAATTTCTTCGAAATCGGCCCAGAAGAATTATATATATAAATATATCTTTGAATGAGAGAGAACATCCCCGTTGTTACGAACTACGTTCAGTTGAGGTATGAGAGGAACCACGACCACTAATCCAATTCCGATTATTTTCAGCTAAACTCCATACAGTATTTAATAAGAAATTGATTCGTTCTTCAGATATTCGAAATAAACAATTTACATTGTATGGGAGGTGCACTAATCCTATACCGCCCATTTTCAGCCAAATTATTTAAAATTACAAGGCTTGAAGACTTCCACTATGTATGTATTTTCAAGCAAGTAGCGCATAATGCCACCGAAGTAAACCAATTTGCGGCCCACTTGAAATTTCAAAATAAAAAGTATATATTGCTCCTTCCAAATATAGAGGAATATACAGAAAAAATGTCAAAAGGATTGGTCCAGTGGTTTAGCCTTCTATAAGGGACAAACAAACAAATAAACATACCAAAATTAATTTTTATATATATATAGATGAAATTTCTAATTTCCCAATATTTTAAATATCGTAGACAATTTAACTTAACACATTATAGTTACCTCAATCAAGTAAATAGTTACTGTGACTATAATATTGTTAAAAAACTTCTAACAATATTGAAATGGTTACAGTAAACATGCACAACTAGATTTTTCTCTGCGTGTGGTCACTCGAAAAACAGGTTATTTTCCAATTTTCCGGTTTTTTTAAACCGGTTTTTACAAAAGGACGGTTTTCGAGTTATTCGACAAACCGATTTTTTTGTCTCGAATTATTCGACGAAATCGAATATTTTTTTTATTTATTTTACTTAGGGATTACTTTAAACAACACTTTTCTTCTAAATGTGTGTTATGATTTCATGTTGAATGCCATTAACAAGTTATACATCAAGCGCATCAATACATCAAGTTAAACTAGGCGCAGTCGAACGACATTGTCATTATTTCCGGTTCATTTTTGTTTTTCCTGTTCTACGTAGTTTATACCAACCGCGTGTCTTTTAAATTGGTGGATATCATAAAAAGTCATTGATACTATACCACTGCCATTGTCACTACTGATTTTAATAAAAGTTATAATTAATCGTTACATCTTCCTATACGTAGATATAGGTTTAGAATATATTGAATGTGACTCGCAAAATTTAGAAGCTCAGCTCAGTTTAACAATAAAGGAACTTCGAAATGCACACAAAAAAACTAGTATTGCAACCACTAGCGATTTAAAACCAGATTTTGATTATTTTCAAATTTTCAAAAAGTTAAATGACCGTGTTATTTCTGTTACTTTTTTAATCAAAAATAAATTGAGGAATCGTGTGTCCTCAAATCATTTAAATTGTATTCTCTTCTTGAAATATTATTTTAAAAAATACAACTAACTATTTGTATGTGTTAATATTATATTAACTTATTTAAAATATTAAACAGACTGAATGATTTTTGAATTAGTTTTAATAAAAAATATATTTAAGCTTAAGTTATACATCAATTCATAAATGGACAAAAAATTTAAACACCGGTTATTCGAACCGGTTTTTGATTGAAAAAACCAAAAACCGGTTTTTAAAAATTACGCTTTTTCGAATTATTCGAAAACCGGTTTTTGGAATTTGTTATGCCAAGCCCGAAAACATTAATGTGACATTTTTTTATCATGAAACTGGTCTACGTAAAGACATGTTTCTTTTGAGTATAAAAATTCTTATGTATGTTTTGGCATATTTGTCTGATCCTTCAAGAATGTTGAAATTTTAGCATTATCCTTAATAAAATTTTATATTCCGAAAATTCTAAATAAAAATTTAAACCTGCACATTCAAGGCTTTTAATTTAAATGAAAAATTAGTTAAAAATTTAATGAAATATTTAGATAATACTTCGAACTTTTACATCCTACAAAAATATTTGTTTTATAAATATTTTTGTAGGATGTCATTTGTCTTATTTCTTAAAACACTTTTAATCTAACTACAGCAATGGAAATACTTCATTTGACGTTTTTTAAATATCGCGAATTTTGTATTTACGTGATAGCGTTTTTAGTGAAAATATCGTAAAATTTTTAGATTTGGTTTATTTTATAAATGAAATTTGTTCATACATACATATATCAAGGAATTGTCTAAGTTAACAGTGTCTGTAATTGATTTTCTCTGAGTTTTAACATATTTTCGCCATAAATATTTTTTATCAAAAACATTTTTCGCTGCCCCAAACTAAAATGTCAATTTTGTTCCCCTGAGTCATTTAATTTAATTAAGTCAATTTAAATTTTAAGTTCTCCGCTTCAATAAAATACGCCCTTTATTTGGATATTGGAGGCGTCTATAGACAGTTCAAACTGATATTTTTATTTATCTACTTATAGTAAGTACATAAAAGTCAAAACTTACAAACTCAATTAAATAAATATTTAATTAATTTATAGGACATGCTATTTATTAATATACATCAAACAATATATTCTAATTCCACATCACTGTCATACTTCCCAACTAAAATGTATTCAATAGATCATAATTAATTTTAAATGGAATAATAAGTGAATTAATAATTCATAGTTGTATGGAAAACGTTTTTATAGTTAAAACAAGGGAAACATACGCTCTACTCTTCTTGGTCGAATTTAATGTAAACAAAAGAGGGGTAATCTAAAAGATAAATAGGGACTAACTACATACATACATGTGAAAAATAATAGTGTACACAGTAAAAAACTAACAAGTTATATTTTATTTTAATTTACAAGTGTCACAAAATGCTCTTTCAATAGGTTTGCCATGACAATGTCGAACACAGCTCAGTAAATATTTTTAAAAGTGAAATGAACGAAGAAAACAGGAATATGTTGGAAAATGTGAAAGAACGACTAAATGTACCTGGTACTTGCTATATTCAGTAAAAGTTGTTGCCAGTGATTTTCCAATCACATGTATGGAAATATCGATCATATCGAATAGCATCAGTGTATTGCTATTCATTTGATTCATCTCAATGTAGAAGATCCTTTGTATTTGTGTAAAAACTTCACATTTTCAAATTTTAACTAAGGATGTATTAAAATAAATTTTACCAGTGTAATCTCTTTTATATTATATAAACTTCATTCACAAAATACTCTAGTAAAAATATGGAAATTGTTAAGTTCATTAGGACACGTATTATGTATGTGCCACTACATTAGGATAACCCAAAAAAGGCTGTTTATGTTAAAAACAAAAACTTAATTATAATTTATTTTAAATTAAAAATTTTATGAATTTTAACTAAAAACAACTCACAAATGATGTTTTTACTCATTGAAATAGCTCACTAACGGTTAATGCTAGAACAAGTATTTATAGAAATCGTATTTTAACACAAACTCAAATTTTATTTTAGTTGGAAACATTTTTGATACATACAAACGAGGTCATACTAATACATGTCCGTATTTACATTCAGAGTAACATGAACTTATGAATTTATTAATTTGTAACCAGGCTGTATGTAAGTAGTACCAAACCATATCAATACAAGGATTCAATTGTTGTTTCTCCTGTATGAAATCAAAAAGATCAGAGGTGTCAACCATGATATCTTATATGTGAAAATTTTACTTAAATATTGAATGTAAAATTTTTGCAACAGATGTTACTCTCAGTTTTATTATATTTATTTGCTCTATTTATATATTACAAGTATATATGTGATTCATTTACATATTTATCTAAATCGGTATCTCGCGAATTACGTATTTTGACCAATAATAATTTCTCAATAAAGCCATTGTTGCTCGAAAAACCAGCGGAATAATTTGGAGACTTTGTTACAGTGTGTATCTTTCATGATGAAGAGTCAAATAATACTCAATAAAAATAAGATGACAGTCTGAAAACAGTATCACCCTATACAACATAACTTTTTATCATTACTAGTTTCATTTCAAAAGCTATATATCATCATCAAGATCTTTATAGAAATTTTGGAAATTTTTTAATCCGAAGTGCAAAATTGCAATCAGATCCAGGGTCATAATGTAAACGCTGAAATTGTTTTGCTTCGCAACAAGTCGACGTTATCGCGTTTCAAAAGTTCTGATCGAACGTTAACTGATGAAATATTTTCCTGAATTATTAAAAGTAATGCCGGAAAGTGATCAAGAGATCGAGATGACGCTGCTAAAAGAGTTTTAGCGGATCTCAACATAAATAAATTTCTTGGGCCAGATTTCATAACAACTCCGATCTTGAAGCTGTGATCTTCGATGCTAGCTCAACCGGGCGGAGAATTTCCTGTATGCTGGATTGTTGTTATGTAACGCCAATTCATTTGAAGATAATGAGGTTAATAATCCTGAAAATTATAGCGCAATACAAATTTTTTTGTTCTCAACATTCTGAAATTAATATAGAATGTGAGTAACATTTGTCATTCATATTTATTCAATTATAATAGACAGAGCCAGAACCTTGTAATAACGATCCAAATGGGGTCGTTCGAGTAGGGTCAAACTGTTGCTTTATCTGTATTTATGGTGGATAGTTCTTCCTATTTGCACTAATGGAAGAAGAAAATGGAATACAAATCCAATATTGGGGCCGGTGTTTTAAAGTATATTTTGGATCTTTTCTACAGAGTTCTTGTGTCAAAGAACAGTGCTAATCAATGATGGGGTATCCTACTCTATTGGTTCTATTGGTTCGCTGAAGCATCTTCGCAATGTGGATTGTCTTTCACATACCAATTACGCAATGAAATAGATTCTGCATAAATTATGAAACTCGCTTCTCAATGTGGGTGAAGATACTTTTAAATATTGTATGCAGTTCACATATCAGTGTTAATCCAAGTCATAATACTTGAATTGAATATACAAATAATATCAACAATATCCCAAATAATTTTGGAATAAAAAAAAAAATGGGATCTGAGTGTTTTGAGTACTTGCATCATTGTATTGCTTTTTTACTTTACACTAACAAAATATACAGAAATACACCATTGCATAAATTTGCAATACAAATACACATGATTGTGAATTGGGCTAATATATCGAGCCCTTAGCGCCAAATTATCGTAAGCGACATTTTCATAATTTTTTTTTTATTGCAAAAATTAAAATGTTATGGATGATGTTTTAGCGTTCACAGAATATCAAAATTGTTAATAACTTTACGATTTTATCGTAAGTCAATGTTTACATTTTACAGTAAACGAATTTTAACGTAAGCGAGACATAGTGGTATCTGTAACTCTAAATGGTTAGATTGGTTTGAATGAAATTTCACATGCGCAAGGTTGTCGAGTTTAAGTTCTGAACGTGGACCTCAGGGCCCACCAGGGTCGCGACCAAGGCTCCTCAAAGTGGGACAACTCGGGTATGTTACATTTTTAAAACGATCCTATTTCTTCGTTTGTGTTCCGATTTCAGAAAAATTACATATAAAAATCTTTTCATCGAGCGCTACAAAAAACCTAGCTATCAATTATCTCTTATAGTTTAGAAGATATTCGCATTTGAAAATTAAATTTTCAACATTTTTACCCAACCTACTCCAGTTGTTTGATAACAGCATATCCAAATCATATTCCGATTTTCTCCAGTTTTCCTTCATTGGACTAACAACATACGTATGTGTCAAATAAGAAAAGAACTGTTTAAAAATAATGACTAAGTCCAAAGTTATATTCATTCAAAATCCGATTTTTCGCTAATTTTTTGAGAAAAAAGAACTTTTTTTTTTAAGTTATCGCAAAAAATTTCTAAGATGATGTATAAGAAATTTATACTTTCTGAAAGCTAAGTTTTCATAAAATATTTTAAATGAAAAAAAATTAAAAATTTTTGTTACCGAGGGGACCAGGTCCATTCAAAAAACACCTATGTAAAATTAAACTTTAGGGCAAAAATTCTCAAATCGCATATTCGATATCAAAATATAATAACCGATTTTGGATGGCCCAATATGCTTTTAATTATTTTGTAAAGGATTCCGATAACTCCGAGCCTGGTAAGGATATTATAGCCAAAAAAATAAAAATTTCCATTTTTGGGATTTTTCAACACTTTTTTGGAAATTGCGGGATTGCTGATAATAAATTTCAAAATTCGTTTTTATTTTTCCATTTCAAATAGAAAATTTTACATAACTGTGAAATTTCATTAAAAGCTATTCATAAATAAATATTTTATTTCAGTTCGAAAAATTTGTATCTATGCAAAAATTCAATAAAAAATATTTTTGTCATATTTTTCAATAAAGTATTCAATGAATTTTTAATTGTCAAAAGTTATAAATATTTTTGAAAAATAGACAAATAGCATGAACGAAATTATATTATATCGCATCATAACATTTTTAATTTTATGTATAAATTTCAAAATAATCGAAAAAACCTTTTCCTGTAAAATTTGTGTTTTGTCGCTTACGATAATTTAGCGCTAAGGGCTCGATATTCTTAGTATACAATACAACAGGCAATTTTTTCACGATTTTCTCTTTAGAAATATTTTAAAAAACAAAGAAGTGATCTCATAGTAAAGGTTAAAATATCCAAAATCAAACAACTTTTTTAAACTGTGAGTGGCGTCACTTTAATGACCTTTTCATTTCTGACATTAATGATACCTTTATTATGCGTTTTACAATAATTTGTGAAAGAATAATAATTTTCTGAAAGAATGTAGTTTGGTAAGCGTATAACGTGTTCTTTTCAAATAATGTTGTCCTAAAAAATCGAAAATATGCTACATGTTGTTTCACCCGCAATTTCATCAATTAGTTAGAAAGACAACTGTTTTTAAACAGCTGTTCTTGTTATTGGTTCTGAAGATCGTTTGTATTAATGAAATAGCTTTTGTATTTTTTGATTAAAAGTGGATGGAAGCAAAAAGTATTGTTTTAGAATGTTTAGAAGATACATAAAAGACAATTGCATTTGTGATCGTTAAAAATGTAACACATTATGAATGTATGAATAACCTTTAATAAATGTTACAAAATTTGTTGGCAATATTTTGTTTCAGAAAAGAAAACGCCACTACCTTCATGCAGTCTTTCGATTTATAAGCGATCACTTAAGTGTTTGGTGTCGCATATCATAAATTGCCTTTTTTCCTATCAAACTTTTACTAAAAATTAATTAAGTATGTTTGTTTATTTTCACTTTTAAATGAACCAGTATTAACACCTACATATAATCCACAGCATTGACATCTCTGCTAAACCGACTAACACATGTTAACTTATACCAGCAGTCTTAGCCGTATAACGACTAAATACACATAAACGTTTCTAACCTTAAAAAGTTTGTTGGTTGTTGTACATCTAATATGCTGGCTTTGCATTATCTGATATTTTACTTGCTATGTACCTTCATGCTGTTGCTACAGTTTGCATCCTTTTTCTTAGTCTATTTCATACTCATCTTCGTTATTATTATCAGCAACATAACACCAACAAAACATCCTCAATGCTAACCAAACCAGCATTGTTATTATTATCTTCATTATCATGAGCAGCATCATTATCATCGTCATTATTATTATTATAATATTTAAATGTATGTATGTATAAGCTTTATGATGGCTGAAAGAATTTATGTTAAGCTCTAAAATAAATTACAAAATTATAATCAGTTTCTGGTTATATAAACACACAAGTATATTAGACCGACTCACAGAAAAAAGTGATTTTATTACCCCCCTCTGATTGTTTCTTTGCTATTATCAAACCGAATAAATGGCCCTAATTTGGTAAATCGCGTTACTAAAGTGATATTTATGTGGAAAGTCAAAACAAAATTTAAATAAAAAAAAAATGTTTATATAGAAATTCTGAACAGAACAAATCCACCAAAATTAAGGCATTGATTTGCTTTCATTATTTGAAATTTTTTTTATATAAAACAAAAACAATTTTTAAAATATTGAGCATGTTTGAAACTAGATGTTTACCGGTTTGAATGTCCGAAAATACGCTAACTAGTACAAGTATTGAAAATACACTTATCGATAGAAACACTTCATAAATCAAGTTAATTTTTAAATATTTGAAATTACTTAAAAGAAAAACACTCATAAAAAATGCTTAAAAGTTATGGAATATCTCAATATTAAAGGCCACATTGTGACCATAAAAATCTAAAAAAAGCTGTTTTTATCACAAGAAACAACATATTCTGAAAAACACCATAAAACAAACCAAGGATTATTTCGAGAGGGGTAACAAAATCACTTTCAATCTCCATAAGAACTGAGTCACTCTAATGTGTATTTATATCTAAATGTTTGTACAAGCATATGTATTTGTGTTAGTCGGTGTGTAGTTATGTTTTGAATTTGAGTTGTTGTCTTAGGTTTTGTAGCCTCAACCAAAGAAGACATCGTTGAGGAAAGTCCAGCTGCTTAGTACAGAATAACCCCAAAAAAAGGAATGTGTCTTAGTATCCTGCTGCTGTCATCAGTTTATTTTTATGTGTTAGTAGCAATCATGTACGTTTGTATTCTTAGATATTTAGGATTTTTTTCGGAACATCTTAAGGGAAGACTTCTTGAGGGAGTACATGGATTTTTTACAGATAACTTTGTATTTATTTAAACAAACAATAGTGTTTTCCACGACTTTAATAACAAATAGCACTTAATATTTTTGCGGTGCTATCAAATTATATTGTCATACCCAGCAAAAACTTCGCTTACAAAGCTACAATGTCTTTTTAATAATGTCTTTTTTAATAACTTACTTTTTAAATAGTAAAGTCTAAAAAAACAAAATAAACAAACAAAACAAAAAATACAAATACAAAATACAAAATTCTATAAATAACTCTACTAACAAAACAACTTCTTTCCGGCAAAAATATAAAGGTAACGCAATTAAGTTTTACAATAATTTAAAAAAATATTGTTATGCTTCATAGAAAATAGTGCTAAAATAATAAGACCTTTTATGCTGTGTTTATTGTGTTTTCATAACTTAGAAACATTTGGGGTATTCACATGGTCAGCTATTAGTCATATATTTTATAATAGTCGTTGTTGTGTTTTAAACAAAAAACAAAATATTATTTTATGACAATACAATAAACATATGTAGTTCAAATAGTGTTATTAGTTTAGAACTTTTTTGTTTGAAACACAACAAACTATCATAATATATTAGGATATTATGACAATATGACCAAATAGTAAACCGTGAGAAAACCCCAATTGTATATCTAAGTCGAAAGGGAGAATCTCTTCAACGAGCTGGTGATAATATTTAGAAGTTGCCGCCATTGTATATTCGCAATATGTACGTAAACATGCTATAAATTTGTGCTATTCTTCGAATATGTCGCCCTTACGCCCTTCGGAATTTGACCTATTTTTTATCAAAAATTCAACTTTGGGCCATATGTTCTAAAATCCCAAAGCTGGGATCAGAAAACAAAAAGCAGCTTTTGAAATCTTGATGTGTTTCCTATTTATCGCCAGAGTATTTTCCCAGCTCCGAAGGAAATGTGGGCCCTATAGGCAAAATTGAAAAAAATGCCATTTTTGGGAATTTCGCTCCAATTTTTAGGAGTTGCGGGATTGCCATTGATCTTTTGACAATTTTTTTTACACCTTGTTATTTAGAATGACAAACTTAAAAAACGCTGAAAATTTCATTGAGTTCAAAGATTGTTTTTATTGTAATATGACGGATTGTAAGGGAAAAATATTTGGTTTAGTGTAAGAAATTAAAAGAAAACATAACGGCTCTCAGCATTCGCAAATTTGGAGTTTCGTTAATAAATAAAGATTTTATTGCATATTACATATTCATTGAGTTTCTAAAACTAAAATTTATATCAAAATTTTAATAGGATTGTAAATATTAGGAACAATTTGATCCACATTTATTCCGAGCTATATTTTTTTGTTTAGATAAGTTAATTTTTGGTCTTACAAAAAAATTTCAAGTCTATATCTCAATTAGATTCAAAAATATGCCACTTTAAAACTCCGTCCTTCAAAAATATTGCACTTTTTCATACTAAAAAATGTATATAAATTTTCTAAATATTTTATTCAACACAAGTCATTGGTTCTGACTCAGTCACATTAAGAATTTTTTTTTGGCACAAACGGAAGAAAGTTTTGAACTAACTCAACACTAGAACACAATTTATGAGTCCGGTTAAATAAATGGGTATTGATGACTTTAGGGTAATGTTGATGCTACAAAATATTCGAAATATTTTTTATAAAAATACATTAAACCGTTCTTGCCTAATATATATTTTTGTCCACGCGTAGAAAATTCAACCTAAAACTAACTATTGGGTTTTAGTGAAAAGTGCCAACTTATATAAATTTTATATATGTAAATCATTTGAAAATTGATTATGAATATGGGTGTAAATCTTTAATCGGTAAAAAAGACATAAATATATAAATGGTGTAGCAAAAATCGTATCAACTTTCCCATTCCTGGTGTCCATACTATCAAAGTTCAATTTATATAAGAACTGAAGTCCAATGAAGTACATTTTTTAAGTAAAATTGTTTTATGCTAAATTCCCAATTTTTAATTTGATAAATTCACAGAAATTTGTTTTTGGGGGATAAGCTATTTCCTATGCGCATTTCACTGGTTGCTTAGGCCAGATCATCAGGAAACCTTTTCCCAAAAGGCTTTAGAAAAACTAAAGATATTATACAAATAAAACTATAGAGTGTTTGAGAATTACAGACCTTAATGGGTTTGTCGCATCTGGGCTTCTGGGAACATATGTGATTGTCGAAAATCAAATACATCGCCAACGTATCACTATTTTCTGCGGATATTGGGCTGTCGAAGCTATTGCATCGTATTGAATTCCATACAAAACCCACCCTATTCTGTGTACATTATGACAACAAAAGTGTGTATTACTTAATTCAAAACTTGCGTAAATTTTGGGACCTACTTATATAGTATGTATACCTTAAGAGTCTTTCATTTTTTTAAGGATACTTCCTTTAAAAAAAAAAAAAAAAACTGAATATAAGGCTCACTTCTAGACAAAAATACTACATTCTTGGTACGGCCACAAGGAAGAACTAAAGGATAACGAAACATAAAAAAATTTATATCTATGGGTTCTTTAATATACATACTTGGTATATGCTAGCATCCTGTTGACTAAGCACAAAAATAAATTTTTCATATTATATACAACGTACACAGAATCTCCTTTTATCCATCCATACACACATATACATACATTGTATCCTTATTTCGTTTATTTCTCTTTGCCAATAATTCTACAAGTACAAGTTTCAACAAATGTTAGTTCCAATGTGCATATACATACATAGATATAGTATATTTTGTGCTGTGCATATAACGCCATGTCATGTGGTGTTGATCTTTTCGTTTTGTATGGAACAAATACAAAAATTAGGTGGTAAAATTTGGAGTTTATAAAAATTCCACTAAATGCTTCAATTCCTTGTTGTCTCTTCCTCATCCAGTCTTTAGTCCTGTGGTGTTGGGTTTATTTTGAATTTTCTTAACGTATTCCATTCAGTTTATCTCTGTAATAAATTCTATTTATTATAAACTCATCTTGCTGCTGCTCAATGTAACAGTTAAAATTTATTCTCTGCTCCTTAGTCTTCATTGTGTCTGTATGAAACTGGTGGTTAGTTAAAGGAATGAAATGTTTTACTGACTAACGTTATAAAATTTATAAAGTATTAATATTAAAAAATTGAAAATTAAATGTGAGCTAAATAGATGGTTTTTGTTTTAAATTTACAATTATAATTTGTTACAATCAATAGGAATTGACCTGATATTGAAGGGTTGTCAATTATTAGAGTTTTATTTTGATTAAATAAAAGTTTACCAATTTTTAATTATTGAAACGATCGATTAATTTTTTAAATTTCCTCCCTTATTCGAACGAATAATCAATAAAAAATATTATACCAATAATTTACTATAATATATTTAAAACCAGAAAAGTTCTAGTAACTTGTTTGTTAACAATGAAAAAATATAAAATAAACAAGTAAGAGAACTATATTCGGCTGTGTCGAATCTTATATACCCTTCACCAAATTATACTTCAAAATAAAAATTTTAAATATTTTTATGTAAACAAAATTTATTTTTTTCAGTTTTTTAATTTTTTGAAAAAAAAAATTTTGATCTTGAGATCTTAATAAATGTACAAATTTCCAATGATGAACATATCTGTTTAACATTATAAATAATAGATTTTATTTATTTGAGATTTTTTTATTCAATATTTCTATTTGTATAAACTATTTTTTATTCGAATATTCGATTAATCGACCTTTTATTTTGAAATATTTGTACAATATAAATTTATTCAAAGTATTGGCAATTGTTAGCTATGACCTTATCCCATCTTTCTGGCAACATATGGATTCTGATCCATATATTAATCTAACCAGAGCAACCTCCTGACTGCAAAATTTTGCCAAAAATTTAAACGATGACTTAAAAACATTTAATTGGTAATCAATTAATACCAATACCAATAGATGCCACTACAATTGTTTAAAGACTCTAGAAAAAATTATGATTTTTTTTTTATAAATATTGTGAGTTTACGTTACATTCTCTTAAGCCTCAGCTTGCACTAAATATTTTTCTATTGGAGTATTCGTGCGTATTAGTATGTATGTGTAACCATTACATGTATACGTAATATTTAGTTAATAAATTTATGTTAAAACATAAAAATAAAGAAATTAATTTTCTTTTATAACACGATTATTTTGTTGTTATCAAGGTGTGTTCGTCTGTCTGTCTTTCAGTATATTTAAAGGAATTTTTCTTCCATATTAACCTGTTGGTTTGAACGTTTTTTTTTTGTTAGTTCTGTTTAACGTAGTTATCGCCTGACTGAATATTTCTTAAGGTTCGTGTGTGTGTCTGTATATCCGTGTTTTTGTGCCAAAGAAATTTGTATCATGACAATGAATTATGCTTTTTAATGCAAAATGGTTTTTATAAACATTTTTGTATAATAGTTTCTGCTTAATTTTATGGGTTGTATAATAAATCTGTATTAAAATAACATCACAGCACACAGCTACAGGAACGAAGACATAAAGATAATCATAATAACGACAGCAAATTTCCATGAAATTATAAGAATATAATAAAACAATTTCAAAAATTGTCATCACGTATATGTATGTATTAGAGTGTTCCTTAGAATTACATTTTTTGAAATGTTGAAACGGTACCCGCTGACAACTTCTGTAATGACCTAAAATACCACCAAACTAAATTTTAGCTTGTTCTAAGAAAGGCAACCTGTGCCGACTTAGCGATTTAGTTTTGAGGTGCATTTACAAGGGGGAAAATGCATTTTTTTCAGTTTTTTTTTAATTTTTGCCATTAAATAATTACTTTTGCAATTTAATTTAAAAGAATCGAAATTTGCACGTAATTATCGTTATAATAAGATATAAAAGACAAAAATTGGTTAAAAAATGTTAAAGTTATTAAAAAATCGCCAGGCCATTAACGTGTCTCAGGCCACTAGAACAAGAAATGTAGGAACAAAATTAACATATTTTGAGAAATATTAAAACAAAAATTTTTTCTTACTTAAAATAAATCCATATTTACTTGTATATGTGTTTTTATCTTCATAGGATACAGTTAACCTATTCGCAGGTATAACCAAAAAAAAATATTTTTCCAATTTAAAATTTTTAAAAATTTTTTTCAGAATTTTTTGATCATCACATGGGGATTTATTTACAACAAATAGGGAATAAAAATGTGAAAAAGTATGTCAATACCTCCTATAGTTTTTCCGTACCTGCTATATAAATTTTGTGATTTTCGAGAAAAACTAATTTTTTGGCCATATTTTGGCGAATGAGCGAATCGGAAAACGTTAACCCTTAAATCGTGAAGTCAAAGGTCAAATTTTTCAATATTTGGAATTTCTAATGGAAAGATAGCGAAATATGATATATTTTATGGCCGATTTTGATGAAACTTAAGAAAAATATAACATGACAAAAACACATACACAAGTGAATGTGGATATATTTCTTTTTTTTAGCATTTGTTTTATTTGGAATCAAAAAATACAAAAGATCAATCATTTTACTTTAATTTAATGCCAATTCCTTCAGGCACAATCGATTTAATAGTACCATTGCATAGTAAAGATGTTGTTTTAATAACAGACAAAGTTTTGTGAACATGCTTCTAAAATTACACGCAGGATCTCCATAGAAGCATTTTGTTCTAATTGAATAACCTATTATCTATTATTTACAATAACGTATTATTTTAGTTGCGCGTTGCCGTTTTTGTGTTCAACATCGTTAAGTTATCTAGAAAAGTGATATGTTTTGTTATGTGTTTATTTCCCTTAAAAATTAAAAAAAAAATATATATCGGTTTAAAAACTAAAAATGCGTCTCCTGAAAAATTAAATTTTTTGTGTTATGACTTGAATTAAATGTATTTGTTTATCCAAAAAATTGGAAAAGTTGCGATCATTTAATTGTTGTCAATGCGTCTCCTGAAAAATTAAATTTTTTGTGTTATGACTTGAATTAAATGTATTTGTTTATCCAAAAAATTGGAAAAGTTGCGATCATTTAATTGTTGTCATAAGTGCTCAGATAAGAATTATACTCTAATAAGGATAACGTTTGCTTATTACGATAAAAATATATTTTTAAAACTAATTTTAAATAATTAATTTGGTTATTTTTTACCTTTCCGTGTAAGTTTTATTATGGTAATAAGAGATAATAGAAGAACAAAGGAATTAGTTCAACAACTATCATAATTTACCATTATGTATGTAATTCGTCGGATTTTTGGAGAAATACAATTTTCAGCAAATGCTGAATATTCGATCAAATTCGGAATAACTTTTTAACATCAGGTTCCTATTATTGAATTACCGTCATATTTCCAATATTTCAATCAGGGCACACTTAGAACGGTGACTACATCACTACAACAATACAAAAACAACTGGTACTTTGTTTTTGTTAAAAAGTAGGTGAACTGTCAATGTTGACTGTTGTTATTTTTGCTTTTGAGTTTGTTGTATTTTTTGCCACAACAACCACAAGTGAACTGACAATTCAAACTGAATAAAAAAAATAATCAGCTGTTTCATCGCTGTCACCTTTCTAATTGTGCCCTGATTTCAATCAAACAGTGAATTGACACGTTTTCAGAAAAATTTTTCTGGAGTTTCGTTAAAATCCTACAGAAATTTATACAAGATTTTAATTAAATAGAAAACGCTCAATTTAGTCAGAAAGCACCCTGTTATCATGTCTGTTTGACCTCATGGAGCCTCATTTTCAAAGAAGTATGGTCTTATGATGCCTCCAGCCAACAACCGACCACAAACCGTGACACATTGTGGGTTCTCTGAATACCAAATGCGGTAACGATTAACAAAGCCATCAATGTGAAAATGTGCTTAGGATAATGTTCAATCATACATTCAACCAACTCCCTTCACTACGCATGGTCTTCAGGCTTCACATCTAGCTTGAATTGAAATTGTTATGCATGAAGACGTAGATCTTGTCAAACACTCTGTGCTTCTTTAAACTTCAATTTGAAATTCTTGTCCCCGACGCCGAATTGATGTTGCTGAACTTATAGCAACTCCCTCAAGCAATAATTCTATATTGATGTTTGAAAAACATGTTTTTGGAGGACCAGTGTTTTTAGCGTCACCAATTACTTTTAATATTTCAATTATACTCTTCACAGTTGTCGAAGTTATTACCATATTTTTGAACCGTGTCTGCCAAACTTTCATTATTTTTGAAATTTATTGCAATGATAAAAACGCGTTGTTCTCTTTACTTCACATATGGTGGAAAATTCAAATCATGAGTTTTGGGACACGGGTATAACTTTACCTTTGGTATAAAAAAATTACCTTTGATCACGGAGGTAACGCAGTTAGCGTTGTTCAATTCTAGTAGTATCCTAATACTTTAAGAAATTTCTAAGGAAAAAGAAATATTAAAATTTTGACAAATTTTTATACCTTTTTCTCAATATTTGAAATACTGCATGAGAATTTATGCGTATACATGTTATAATTATCACATATTAATCATACGCATACAAGTCAAAGCGAAAATTCAAATGTAAATAAAGACCAGTTTACATTGTCACATAAGTAATATGATCTGTCAAAATGTCAAATGTGACATTGGAAATCAAAAAAACAAGCAGTCATATTAGATTAGGGATGCATTGCTATGTAAGCAAAAGAAAATACACAAACTGCTATTATCATTTTAACCTACTCTAAACGAGTAAACGGAAAAAAGCATCAAACGTTTGTTTGTTTGGCGAGAGGAGAAAATTTCATTTTATTTGAATATATGTAATACTGCTTATTTTCTATTATAAAATTTAACATTTCTAGATATGTATATCGTAACCTAAAATGCAAAAAACTATATACAATTTAAACTACTTGAGATATTTAAACAAAATGTTCAAATCTGAATTACAATGACACTAGAAATGGCATAGTTTTACGCCTTAAATAAACAACATATTTTCCGCAAATAATACGCATTTAATTTTCAATTAAGAAGACTATCAAAATGAGACTCTTTATATTTTATTTTCTAAAGATAAAAAATGTAAATATTCCCAACCACATAAAATACAATATAATGCCATTAACAAAGACAAAAAAAATTGTGGGAAAAACAAACAGAGAAAAAGAACAACACAATAATTTGCTAATATCTTTTCATAACAAACTCATAATACTTTATGAACTACAAACAACCATTAGCAAGGACACTGAGAAACAACACAGAAAAAACAAGCTGTATAAACACAAAACAATTAGAATTATTAAACTAACCACAGCTACAATTATTTTAACTAGCCGCATGCGATAAGGCCAAAACTTTAGAACGTACAAACACTCACAGACGGACTAAAACTATTATGAACTATATACAAAAATAGAAAAACACAGCTATGTTTATATATACAGCTGCGAAAAAAAAATAGCACCACAACCAAAAAACCCCTTCATGTTTAATGTTTTTTTTTGTATATTTTGGATTGTATTGGAGTTTTGAGGACGTCTGACGTATAAGCGGAACCTTCTCCACCAAACATGACAAATTTACTCTCATCTGTCTATAAAATATTCTTCCACTTTTGGACTGGCCAATTTTGATGTTCCTTTGGGAACTTCATGCGCTTGGCGATATGTCTTGCATTTAAAAGAGGGGCCTTTCTTGGACTGCACGCTTTTTAAATTATGTTCTCTGAGACATGTGCGATCTGTTTGTACTGTTGCAGTTCTATTAAGGTCCTTTAATAGTTCGGTTACAACTTTGAAAGCATCCATTTTACTCTCGCAGTCAATCTTTTGGCATGAAGGGGGGTCAGAACTGGTTTTCTTCCACGTCTTTCAGCCTTTTCTTTATAATAAATTGCGTTGTGAATCATTTTGTTAGAAAACCCAACTAAATTCTCTATAAGATTTTCCATCCGATATTAGTTTTTTGATTATTTCACGTTTCTCCGCACTGGAGTCTTTTCCACGATCCATTTTATTTAAAATATTTGCTTTTCGTTAAACTTTATGATCGAAATAATAAAAATAAAAATCAAATCCTTTAAACACGTGCTTTCTATTAAAGCACTTTTGTGAAACAAAACTGTTTTTATAAAAAATATGTAAGTGGTGCCATTTTATTTTTCTGCATTTTTTTGTAATTTTTACTTCAAATTGGTATAAAAAAATTACAATAACAATTCCAAGAGAAGTACTACATTTTGAATATAGGGGACATTCTAAGCTATGTATTAAATATAAACATTTGTAAAAATTCTAACAGTAATTATTTGTTTTTGGAAAAATAAAAAAAGTGTCATAGTGGTGCTATTATTTTTTTCCAAACTGTTTACATACATGTGGTATGGTGTTACTAGGATCCAGCAGCCAGTTATGCATACATTAAACTATAAAATTAATTTTAGCAGAACAGTGCTGCTATGTTTAAGTACTCAAGTTGTATAAATAAATAAAAGTACTTTTTCGATATTCAAACTATTCTCAAATGCAATAAACACAAAATTAATAAATATTTTTTATTAAAATCTACTTTTCAGCTTCTACATTGCATGAAACATGAAGCTGACAAAACAGTTGTGGCTAAAAGTGAATCCAGAGAATTTGGCTAACACATACAGTACACAAATAGAGTATATCGACAGAAAGTTGTAGATTACAAATGGCTGATAATAATAATCTTCCTACATGGTGTTAAAGCTCTGCATAGACATAACACAGTGATTTTGAAAAAAAATCCCTGATGATTATGTTAAATTGGAGTTGCATTTAACTCGTAATCTAGGTGTTATTATTAACGAATAACAAAATCCACTGATACAAGTCATTTACAGCTCCTATGCAGTCAGAGTGACCATGCCAAAGATACGCCTAATATCAGAAAACATGGGCAGAATATTCTATATCTATAATATCAATAGACTAAAGAGGTAAGTAGTAATACTCAGCTATAGCGATAAATTACTCGCTACTAATTTTCTAACTGCAGGTGATAGGTCTGATTGGGAACTTCATTGACTTATTTTTTAAATTTTGAAACTAAATTTGAATTATTTTTGTATGACATTTCGCACATAACGAATCCTAACACAGTCATTGCTTAAGCGCTTTCAATAACTACTTGAAAATAATATTCTTAGGGCTTTAAATAATATACGTAGAATTACATATGGGCAATTCCATGTCATCGTACATGTCATTTTGAGAGGCGATATTTTTTCTTTTAATTTCTTTCACTAAACCAATTATTTTTCCTTTACAATCCGTCATATTTAAATAAAAGTAATCTTTGGATGATTTTATAATACATAAAATGTAATATCGTACGTGACATACCGTACGTGACAGATTTTTCTCTTATAATGAAACAATATATATTCTCTAAATATATGTATACAAAAACTAAACAAATAAATAGAAAATATACAGTAGCGAGCATAAAAAATGCAACGCCATGCAATGTGATTTTCAACAGCACTGATTTTGCTCAAAAAGATATCCAATTGTCCACATCTGCTGTTTTTATATTCTTATTGATCATAGGCAATTATTGTATGACATTTTGTCCAATATTTTTTTACGTAAGGATAATTATAAATTTTTTAGTAAAAACAGTGGTAAAATTGTGCGAGCAAAAAAATGCAACTCTACGGAAATTTACTTAATTTTTAAAAATTGAAAAAAATAATTATAAAAAATTGCTAAAAACTATAATACTGTTGTTTGTATCTTTAGTATACCATTTGCAATTTTGACATATTTTTAGGCTAATTTTAATGTAAAAAAAATTAAAAATGTTTTTAAGTAATATATTATTCAAGGATTTACCTAAGACTAAGATTATAAAAAATGGTCAACTAGTTACAATATAAAAATGTACACCAAAACATAAATACATTTCTTTAATATATACCAATATTTCAATTATTTTTAGCACCCCCAATTGTTCACATATTTGAGGAAAATCTTTAAAAATTGGAAGATATTTTTTTTGGAAATATCCTTTGTTTAAGTACGATTTTCAATGCTGTACCATGTTTTGATGAGAAACTGATTTCTAGAAAAAAACTTTAAAAACTAACATTCAAAAATAAAAATTTATCTTTTATTAACAGTTTTATTTAATAATAATTTTATATTGCACGCATCTATTAAATAGGAACTTTGAACCTGCATAACCAGGAGAGTTTTAAATTTTGTATGACCATGGAAAACATGCACAGAGATAACAGATTCGTAGTAGCAACCGAATTTGTTGCCAATCGAATGATTCTATCGTAGTAACCTAATTTTACAGTTGTGGCTACAAAATTTTAGAAGGGTAGAAAGTTTGGTTGCTTCAACCCAAATTCTTCTTTGTCAATTGACTTTCTGTTGATAGAACCGAAAAATTCTAGGTGTGCAACCTAGGCAACAAATTCGGTTGCTACTATATATTATCGAATTCAGAAGAGAAAATATTAAATAAAAATATAGATGGCTGTCTTCAGCTTCTAATATATCATTTAAGTTAACTTTAAAGTGCTAAAAGTACACAAAGCTATTTCATAATAATTAAATTATTTCTGCGCAATAATGCAAGAAAGTACCACATTTTTAAAAAGTACTCTCCGATTTAATCCCCATTTGGGAGCTCTGGTGTGGAAAATAAACTATTTCTTTCAATATCAAACACCAACAACACTAACTACAATCCGCAAAAATGGAAGCAAAAAAGACATTATGTATAACAAAAAAAACAATGTTAAATGAAAATAACAAGAGACCTCAGAAACACTAGTTAAGTGCAACCACACCAATATGTACCAACCAGAACAAAACAACTATGTATCGTATAAACAAGTATACGATCTCTCACTCCTTATTGGTAACAACAGTTTCAGTTGCTGTTCTATGATATAATACAGCTAACTGTAATAATAGTAGGATAAAAGCCAACAATAGCAAAAATTAGTATACAATGTATAAGTCCCGGAGAATTTTAAGGGTCAAGCTTTAATTTTTTTAGACATATAAAAGGCTTTACGCCATGATGAATAAATTTGTTGACAATTGTCGGTTTTAGCAAAAAAATGTTATTATAGTTCCCAATTTTTAAGAAATTATTATATGTATATGGAGTCGACTTCAGTATTTGAGTAGTTAAAAGTTCCATATATAAATCACAATTACTAATTTACATATGTATTTAAACATTTTTATTTACAGAATATTCACAAATTGCAGCCATTCTCATGAAACAACTATATGTTTTGAACTGCCATATAATTCCGTCCATTCACATAAGCCAAATATTCTCAACTCTCTAGAATCCGAATTTAAACCATCAAAAATCCATAGCATTGGATTTTACTAATTTAAGCATATTTGAAATAATTTAAGAGCCAAACTAATTCGCTTATTTTAATCTTAATTGTAATTTTTTAAAATATTCTACTAACATAAACTTTTTTTAAAATTTTTTAAAATATTCTACTAACATAAACTTAAGAAACATTAATTTATGTAATTTAAGCACATTCATACAAGAATTATTCATTTAAAATGGAAAATTTATTTAAAGTTTTTGAAACAAAATTTTTATTTCGTATGAAAATTTTGTATTAAATTTAAATAAATTTTAAATTTTATTATGAATAACTACTGTTAAAGAATTTCGATAATTTTTTTTAATTTCATGTCTATGGCCATAGTATTTTCAAATTTAAATGAATTTAAAATTAATTTAGAGCTCTACGATAACACCGATAACAACGAATAACAACATAAACTTAAGGAATATTGATCTATGTAATATAATATTCATACAGACTTATTATTAATTTAAACTGGAAAATTTATTTAAAGTTTTTAAAACAAAATTTTAATTTTTTACACAAAATTAAACATTTTGTTTTAATAAATTTTAATAAAATTTAAGTTTTATTATAAATAACTGTCATAGAATTTGTTTCTACATAAATTATTTAAACCTGAACTTACTTACTTACATAAATTATTTAATCACTTATATTCTCCTACTACTAACACTTAAAATAATTAATACTCACTTAAATTTCAATTATACTAACAATTTTAATAATACCAGCACTATGCACTTTACGAAAAATATTAATAAAGCACAATTTGCACTAAGCATTATAAATATTTTGTGAAAATTTCAATTATTTCCTACCCCAAAATCTGAAGTTTTAGCGAATGTTAAGACTTCGTGTACTTAACGTATACTAACTGCATAATGCAGTCCTTTCAAAATCGATTTTAATTTATTATTTATTTAATTTTCATATTTCACATGTGTATTTTTTATCAATCAGTGTAAGGTAAGTAAGTAAACTTAGTCATAATTGGAGTTGGATTTGGTAGGTTTAAATAAAATCAGAAAGCAAACCGACAAAAAATTGCATCATTTTATAATGATTTTAGGCTATCAGAATTTTTAATTAAAAAAAAATAAATCTTGAAATTTTTAATGAAAATTTTTTTGTATTTTTTTACACGAAAGCAAATTATTGTGAAATATACCAGGTCATCAGAAATATCAGCAAGTTAATACCAACTGATATTTCTGATAGCGCTATCACTTTCCTTTTAGTTAGTTATTTAATGACGTCATTCACATGAGCACAAATAGTTAAAATATGTAAAAAAACAAGCCAGCAAACAAAAAATATCAGAACACCACAAATCGTTGAAAAGCGTAAAAATACCACTCGAGCATAGTCTCTTTTTTCCTCTTAACAATTGATCCTCGTATGACGTCACACCATATGGACATAAAACTGTAAAATACGTAAAAATATCAGATAAACAGAAATATCAGAAAGTATTATTTATCAATATTATTATTAGACGTCAGCAATTAATTGGATTACAAAAAAGAAAAAATTAGCCAGCCAGCTATAGAAAATTTTGTCAGTTTACTAGGTAATCAGAAAACGTAAAAGGTTCCATATGAAATAATCAATTAAAAATCAAATGACGTCATGAGTAATTTTTTTTATTTTTTTATTTTCGTAAATAAGTACAATTTGATGAAAGTAACAGGTCATCAAAAATTTTAGTTGAGTATCTTCCAAAATCTTTATATATCCTGTTGTCATCCTTTTTTCTTAAAAAAACATCAAGAAAGAAAGACAACAAACAAAAAACATCACAACACAAACCGTTGAAAAGCGAACAAATATCAGACGAGCATACATATTAGTAAGTCTCTCTTTTACTCTTAACAATTGATCCTCGTATGACGTCGCTCCACAACGATAAAATAAGTGAAAATATCAGATAAGCAGAAATAGCAGAAAGTATTATTTATCAATATTATTTTTGTTAATTATGACGTCACCAATTAATTGGATTTAAAAATGGAAAAAATTAACCAGCCAGCCGCTACAGAAAATTTTGCCAGTTTACTAGGTAATCAGAAAACATAAAAGGTTTCATATGGAATAAACAATTAAAAAGCAAATGACGTCACAAGTATTTTTTTTATTTTTTTCCTAAATAAGTACAATTTGATGAAGGTAACAGGTCATCAAAAATCTTAGTTGAGTATCTTTGAAAATCTTTATATGATCCTCTATGTTGTTTGTTCATATCTCTTTTTTTTTCTTCACCAAACCACAGCATCGTCTGAAAATATAATAGAAAAACATAAAATTTAGCAGGCTGTTCCTTATTTAAATTTTAAGTAAATGCATGACGTCACTAATTGTGTTCGTCCATAAATATAATTCTCTCGCTCCATTAAAACAGTATGAGTGTATGAAAGCTATGATATCAGGAGCACAGAAATTTTAGATAAGAACAAAATAGTATGAAAAGTGCTTTTTATGCACTGTTACCAGATGAAACTTTTTAAATGTTTAAAGTGCATGCAGATTTTTTGGAAGTTTGTTGGTGGTCAAGCTACTAACATAGAAAGTGCAATATGGAATAATAAATTAAAAAACAAATGACTTCATGAATTGTACCTTACCTTATTTTTTAATAAATATCAGGTTATCAATAATTTTAGTTGGATCATCCATCCATCTCCATCCATCATCTTTTTGTTTCTTCCCATAGCATCATCTGAAAATATAACAGAAAAACAGAAATTTTAGCAAGCTGGTTTTTATTTATATTTTTACTAAATGATGTCATAAAATATATTGTGTTCTTTCTTTCTTCTCACTCACTCTCTTTTAATAATATAAGGGCCATTATTACAACTTGCCTTTATAGTTAAAGGTAACATTAAGCAATAGAAAAAGGTACATACACACTTAAAGTTAACTTTAACTATATATATCAAGTTGTTATAATAACCCAAAGTGCTATTAAAGTAATACTATCAGGCGCACAACCATTTTAGATGAAAACTAAATACTAAGAAGAATGTAAATGTAGCTTAAGCATTATAGGCATTGTTGACAGATGAAGCGATATGTTGTTTAAATTGGGAGTGTATGTTTTCTGGACTTTAGAATTATTTAGAAGTTTTTGAGGTTTTGGTCATACTAAATTAATGATTTAAAAGATTATAAATTATTAATTTTAATTAAAAGCTTTATTAAATAAAATGATCTGCTTAACAGTAATACTTGTTTAAAACATCCTCTTTATAATTTAGCTTGGAACATCAATAAAGTCGAAAAAATAATAATATTCGTCACAATTTTAATATATAAATATACGTCACAATTTTAAGAAAAATTGGTTTTTATTTTTATTTACACTCATAAAAAATAACCGATAAAAAAATTAATTTCATTATAATTTGTATGCAGTTGAATAAATTCCTATTAAAAATCTTACTATTTTGCAAAATCTAATTAAAATTTGTGAATAAATTTAAAAAAACCTCGATGCTAAATTATTTTGTTTAATTATGTTACAATTATGTTAAAACATCATTGCCTGAAGTAGGGTTTATATCGATATAAAAATGTATATATAAAAATGTATATATAAAAATGTATACAAAATTTTAAAGGCATGAAAAACCACAACACAATTTTGATGTTTTGTGATTCCAGTAGTACAAATAAGTTCCAAATTTTATATTCTTTGGAGAGGATTTTTAAAAAAAAATTAAATAAAATTATACATTTTTTCACATAATTAATGATAACTCAAAAAAATTATTCCGATATTATTAAAATAAACTTAGAAAAATTTAAATTTATATAACCTTTAATCCGTTTATATATTGCGTTTTAATCGGCTTAGTAGTTTCGGAGTTATAACAACATATTGAGCAAAAAATTAATTTTTTACGTGAAAATAGAAAATTTTTTTGTTTTAAAAAAATCATGAAAAATCGAAAACGGTAAAAATTGTTCAAATTTATTGCATTATCGCAAAGCCACATGTTATGTAAATTTAAATTTTTCTAAGATTATTTTAATAATATCAAACTAGTAGTTGTTTTTGAGTTATGACAAGTGGAGAAATGTGTCCAAATATTGGCAATTTTGCAAACAAATGATTTAAAAAAATTATCCATAGAATTGAAATTTTTTGCCATTTTTGTACTTAGGTAGCCATTTTTGCTGTTGACGTGTGTCAACACGTCAGATGTTTGTAACGCCCAAAAAATATAACACCCACCTTAAAGTATACCCATCGACTCAGAATCACTTTCTGACATGACCTAATTTCTAATTTCATAGCTTCCACATAAGGCAATCTTCCAAAAATCATTCACGAAAATAAATTATTTAAATTTTAAAAGAAAATGATTTTGCTCATTTACTTAGTGCAGGGTATTATATTGTCGAGCTTGACCGACCATACTTTCTTACTTGTTTATTATCCTATACTATTTTCATAAAAAAAACATTGTAAACTAGTGTAGTTATACATATATGTACATTCAGAGTTTAGATCAGTCCCATTTTGATGTAACACAGCATTAGCAAGTTTAAAGACACTTTATTTATTTTGTATGGGAGCTTAATAAAATTTAACAACTCAGTTTAAAAAAAATGTCATACAAATTTTAAATAAAACTAAGGGCATTACTTTATATGTAAATCCCGGCGCCAAGTGATAAAAAACAAAATATTTGTATTGAAAACAAAAACCAATGTTTGATATTTTGTTTGTGTTATATCAAATAAACTACCTGACTTGACCCTAAAACAATTTTAAGTAAAATTTCTCAAAGTGCGGTGAAGTGATTTATTTAGCATTTAAGAAGATTGGATTGTATGTTTTAAGGCGATGCAAAACACCTGTCCGGCAGCTCTTGTTATTTTTATACCCTTCACCTTCGTGAGAAGGGTATATATAAGTTTGTCATTCCGTTTGTAATTTCTACATTTTTCATTTCCGACCCTATAAAGTATATATATTCTGGATCCTTATAGATAGCGGAGTCGATTAAGCCATGTCCGTCTGTCTGTCTGTCTGTCTGTCTGTCTGTCCGTCTGTCTGTCTGTTGAAATCAGTTTTCTGAAGACCCCAGATATCTTCGGGATCCAAATCTTCAATAATTCTGTCAGACATGCTTTCGAGAATTTTGCTATTTAAAATCAGCAAAATCGGTCCACAAATGGCTGAGATATGAGGAAAAAACCAAGACAACCTCGATTTTTGACCTATTTTTTACCTATATCTGGATTACTAAGACATTAATATAGACAATATGGATATCTAATGATAGATATTTGCAACGACGTATATAAGACCATAGTAAGTTGGACCTACAATGGGTCAAAATCGGGAAAAAAATTTTGAACCCGAATTTTTTTTTTAAAAAAAAAAAAAATTGAAAAAACAAAAAAAAAAATTTAAAATTTAAAAAAAATTTTAAATTTACAAAAAAAAAAATTTTAAATTTTAAATTTAAAAAAAAAAAATTTTAAATTTAAAAAAAAAAAATTTTAAATAACAATCGAAAAAAATTTTTTTCAAAAAAATTCAAAAAACAACTGGAAAAAAATTAAATTTTGTTTACCTAAAAATATTTAAAATTTTGAAGTATAATTTGGTGAAGGGTATATAAGATTCGGCACAGCCGAATGTAGCACTCTTACTTGTTTTTAATCACTTATGTATGTATGTACAGTGAATGTCACTTAAAATCGTACACCATCGTAGTCAAATTTTATTCATTAGTTTTAGAAAGTTGATGTTTTGGAAATATTTTAAAATGCTATTTTTATAATGTGTGTGCTATTACCTATCAGAAAATTGGGTATAATTTTAATTGCCCTTATCCACAAAGAAAAAAATTGGGTAAGACTGTCAGTGCCCAGAATATCAACGCTTCAATTAAAACCGTAAAGGCACTAAAAAATAGCAAATGATACCTTACAAAGTATTAGGATTATTTAATATTAACATTTTTTTTAATTTTTAAAGTTTTAATTATAATTTAATATAATTGTACGAATTTAAGTGAAATATGAATTTTGTGATGTTTTTTAATTTTCATCAATATTTTTTTAACGAATTGAGGTTTTGTTAACTTTTTTGTTGAAATACTTATTTTTTGTTCCAATTAATAAAATGACTTTTAATTTTTTATATAATCACCTATTATTGCCTGTATAATTTCATAATATTTAAAAAAAAAATATGTTGTACGATTTTGAGTGACACTCACTGTATATCAACTACATATTATGTAAAATACCGTTAGGTATTTTCAATGCCATAAATACCCTATTGTTGGCAATTTGGTGATCTAAACTTCTAATTTACAGTTGTTTTACAATATAAAACACCATAACAAAAAAAGCTAACTAAAACCACCAACTGCAGAAAATTATGAATTTTATATTTTACATCAGTAAAGAAAATATTTGTTTGGTTTCCATTACATTAATATCATTGCCAATAACAAAAATAACATGTATGTAATAATACTATTTATTTATGTATGGTACTTTGAAATGTCAAACAAACACTATAACAACAATATCGACATGGCAAATAATACTACCAGTAGATCAGCAAAATAGCAAGTGTGTACTTAATAAAGACAATAAAGATTAACTATTATTTTAATGACGTCATTTAATTGCACCTTCTCTTTAATCTGTCTTATCTCTCTCTATCTTAGCAATTTTGTTTTTGTACACAAAAATTTAAAGAAACAACCAAACATGTGTGTACGCAATAATTAAACTTTGTGCTATGTTATTGTCTATGAATGATCTACCGTTATGTTTTTTACATCTTTATTAACACTCTACTACTGGCGAATATGATTTGTTGCACTATTTTGTAATTGATTTATATAAATTATTTATTTATAATTTTTTTTAACGTTGGTTCCTGGATTCATACAATAATTAACTAACAGCGTGTTATTTGGAACTCGAGTACCTAGGTGTATATTGGGTCAAATCCGGGTAAACAGTTTGGTACTTTTTTTAAAACATATTTATTCTTGGGAACATTAACACAGATTTTAATATTTTGATACATGCCTATAGCATAAACAATTTTGGCAAAATGGAATATTTTTAAATTTTAAACTTGAGGGGTGTTCAAGTAAGAAAAGGGAAATTGGTACTTTTCTCCTAATGGTACTTTTTTAAAATTTTAAATTATTTCAGTTATCGACATTAAAGTTAGCTGATATGTATTTGAGTGAAGTTAGTGTTAGGAATAGGGGATAATATTTAGGTACCAAAATGTGTGAACTGTACTATAGGTACTTTTTTGTTCATCTAATGGTACTTTTTTGAAATTTCTATAATAATGGACTTAGAAACATGAAATTAAACATATATGGTCCTAAGTGAGTGAGAATTCTAGCGGGAGACTTTTTGGTACTTTTTCTTTATTGGAATGGTACTTTTTGTAATTTCTTCACCAATGAACCTAGAAACATGAAATAAAGCTTATATATAAACCGAGTGAGTGGAAAACCACAAGTGTGGGCTTTTTGGTCCTTTTTTTATATTCTAAAGGTACTTTTTTGAATTTTCTATAACAATGGACTTAGAGACATGAAATTAAGCATATATGGTCCTAAGTGAGTGAGAATTCTAGGGGGAGACTTTTTGGTACTTTTTCTTTATTCGAATGGTACTTTTTGTAATTTCTTCACCAATGAACCTAAAAACATGAAATTAAGACCGGAGTGAGTGGGAATCTACAAGTGACTGCTTTTTGGTACTTTTTCTATATTCGAATGGTACTTTTTGAATTTTCTGTAATAATGGACATAGAAATATGAAGTTAAGCATATATGGTCCTAAGTGAGTGAGAATTCTAGGGGGAGACTTTTTGGTACTTTTTGTTTATTCTAATAGTACTTTTTTGAATTTTCTATAACAATGAACTTAGAAACATGAAATAAAGCTTATATGAACCCGAGTGACTGGAAAACCACAAGTGTATACTTTTTAGTACTTTTTCTATATTATAATGGTACTTTTTTGAATTTTCTATAACAATGGACTTAGAAACACGAAATTAAACATATATGGTCCTAAGTGAGTGAGAAGTCTAGGGGGAGAATTTTTGGTACTTATTCTTTATTCAAATGGTACTTTTTGTAATTTCTTCACCAATGAACCTAGAAACATTAAATAAAGGTTATACGGACCCGAGTGGGTGAGCAACTACAAGTGGGTGCTTTTTGGTACTTTTTCTATATTCTAATGGTACTTTTTGAATTTTCTATAACATAATGGACCTAGAAATATGAAATTAAGCGTATATGGTCCTAAGTGATTGAAAATTCAAGCGGATACCTCATGGTACCTTTTGTTTATTCTAATGGTACTTTTTTTTAATTTTCTATAGCAATGGACTTAAAAACATGAAATTAAGCATACATGGTCCTAAGTGAGTTAGAATTCTAGGGGAGACTTTTTGGTACTTTTTCTTTATTCGAATGGTACTTTTTGTAATTTCTACACCAATGAACCTAAAGCCATGAAATTAAGCTTATATGGACCGAGTGAGTGGGAAACCACAAGTGGGGGATTTTTGGTACTTTTTATATATTCTAATGGTACTTTTTTGAATTTCCTATAATAATGGACCTAGACTTTCCAAAAAATCGAAGAAATTCAAAACCGCGGTTTCGGTTTTAAAAAATTAAAAACCGATCGGTTTCGGTTTTGTGATAATTTATTAAATCTTAAGTATTATAGAAGCAAAATAAGTTGATAGTATAGGAAATGATATACAAATCTAAAATTCAAGCTTGATGGTTTAGTGAATGCGAATTTAAAAGTGATAATCAATGGTACTATTTCCTTATTGCAATGGTACTTTTTGAATATTTTATAATAATAAACATAAAAATTTAAAATTAGGAACACATTTTGCATTTTCTATAATAATGGACCCAGAAATATGAAATTAGACATTTACAATTAGATTCACAAAGTGAGACTTGATAGTACTATTTCTTTCTTCTAATTGGGGTGGCGAAGCGCACCGGGTCAGCTAGTATAATATAACTCAAGTTATAATAAAATTTCTAAACAGTTTATTGGCGTACAATGTGTAAGAAGTTGTTGTAATTTGCTATGTAAATTCAAATTTTAATTTTATAAATTTTTGTTGATTAAATTAAATTTTTCAAAAACCATGCGTGGTAATTATAAAAACAAATGGTGACTTAATAATACATAAAATGTATGTAGGGGTTATATCACAGGTTTGTACATACCCAGCAGTTTGAAAAGTGCCAATTGGAAACCTTACACTAGCTACATATACATATGTATTACTACTTGTACAAAAAACTAGTTCTCTCTGAAAAATGTATGTATTTTTTCTTTTTATTTCTTTTATTCGTACTATTTAATTTAATTGTTAAGTGTTATGCAGAGTGTGCCAATCGACCACCTGCAATGACATCCCCATGTTAAATCGGCGATGTCATTGCTAGTGGTAGTTCTCAGTGGCTAACTAATTCCACGTAGCGGAACTAGTTCAATGAACTGCAGGGTAAGAATTGCATGTGAGTCTACTCTCAATTTTTGGATTTTCTGCATCATCAGTGAGAACAAAAACAAGAATGGCTACATTCAGCATTACCAGAGGTCATCAAAGTGATATATTTTAGAGGATTTTATTTTTCTAAAATTTCTTTTTAAAAATTTAAGACGAATATCTGACTATTGTTTATAACTGAATATTCTAGCGAAATATAGTGCAAATGGTAACCATTTAACTACTTAATATAGCTAGAAAATTATGAATTTAATATTTTACATCAGTAAAGAAAATATTTGTTTGGTTTCCATTACATCAATGCCAATAAGAAAAATAACATGTATGTATGTAATAATACTACCCAGCAGTTTGAAAAGTGCCAATTGGAAACCTTGCACAAGCTATATTACTACTTCTACAACTAACTAGTTCTATGTGGCTGCTAAAGTGGTAGTTAAATGGTTATCATTTGCACTTCATTTCACTAGCATATTCAGTAATAAACAATAGTCAGATATTTGTCTTTATGGTTATGGTTTACGTGGTAGTTCACTACGTGCGAACAATCAAGTAGAGTCGAAGGGACCCCGTTTTGATGAGACCACACCACTCGTCAGATGTAATGACGATTACATAGCAATGTAACTAAAGTGTGCTTACTAGACCCAACCTGTAGCCGTGAGATATCTCAGAAGGTCATTGAGTTTAAACCCGGCTACCTCACTAAGGTTGGTCAATGTATAGTTGCCCATGAATTTATGTCTCTTGACACTCAGAGCTGGGCATTCGCAGAGGAGGTGGAAAATCGTTTCCTCTTTTTCCCTATCCTTACAACTGCGACAATGGTCGTTAAAAGGGAGTCCCAGGCGATTTGCGTGCTTGCCTAACGCCCAGTGTCCCGTTAATACTGCCAGCAACCTTGATATATTCTTCCTATTCCTGGTTATCAGTTGCATAGTGCGTTTCTTATTTGTCTTTAGTTTTTGAAAATAAATTCAAGAAAAATAAAATCTTCTAAAATATACCACTTCGATGGCCACATGTAATGCTGAATGTGGCCGTTTGTGTTTTCATTCTTAGTGATGATGTAGAAAATGCAAAAATAGAGAGTAGACTCACATGTTATTCTTAATAATAATTAGAGAGCAGTACAAATAAGAGCTCTGTGGTTTAGTGGTTAGAGCATTTGACTAGAAAACGAGAGGTTATGTGTTCAACCCCGCTCTCAGAAAAATTTATTTTTTCGTTTTTTCTCAAATGCTGGAGTATTTTCACTATTGAATTTAATAGTGAAGTGTTATGCAGAATGTGCCAATCGGCCACTTGCAATGACATCCCCGTGTTAAATTCACCAGTCAATAACGTTGAGAGTGGGTTGAAAATTCACTAGTAGTAGTTCTTAGTGGCCAACGAATTCGACGTAACGGAACTAGTGCAGTGAACTGCAGGGTATTTATGGTACTTTGAAATGTCAAACACAAACACTATAACAACAATATCGACATGACAAATAATACTACCAGTAGATCAGCAAAATAGCAAGTGTGTACTTAATAAAGACAATAAAGATTAACTATTATTCTAATGACGTCATTTAATTTCACCTTCTCTTTAATCTGTCTTATCTCTCTCTATCTTAGCAATTTTTGTTTTTGTACACAAAAATTTAAAGAAACAACCAAACATGTGTGTACGCAATGTTATTGTATATGAATGATCTACCGTTATGTTTTTTACATCTTTATTAACACTCTACTACTGGCGAATATTATTTGTTGCACTATTTTGTAATTGATTTATAGTACAAATATAATATAACTCAAGTTATAATAAAATTTACAAACAGTTTATTGGCGTACAATGTGTAAGAAGTTGTTGTAATTTGCTATGTAAATTCAAATTTTAATTTTATACATTTTTGTTGATTAAATTAAATTTTTCAAAAACCATGCGTGGTAATTATAAAAACAAATGGTGACTTAATAATACATAAAATGTATGTAGGGGTTATATCACAGGTTTGTACATACCCAGCAGTTTGAAAAGTGCCAATTGGAAACCTTACACTAGCTACATATACATATGTATTACTACTTGTACAAAAAACTAGTTCTCTCTGAAAAATGTATTTATTTTTTTCTTTTTATTTCTTTTATTCGTAGGTACTATTTAATTTAATAGTTAAGTGTTATGCAGAGTGTGCCAATCGGCCACCTGCAACGACATCCCCATGTTAAATCGGCGATGTCATTGCTAGTGGTAGTTCTCAGTGGCTAACTAATTCCACGTAGCGAAACTAGTTCAATGAACTGCAGGGTAAGAATTGCATGTGAGTCTACTCTCAATTTTTGGATTTTCTGCATCATTAGTGAGAACGAAAACACGTATGGCTACATTCAGCATTACCAGAGGTCATCAAAGTGATATATTTTAGAGGATTTTATTTTTCTAAAATTTCTTTTTAAAAATTTAAGGCGAATATCTGACTATTGTTTATAACTGAATATTCTAGCGAAATATAGTGCAAATGGTAACCATTTAACTACTTAATATAGCTAGTGTAAGTTTCCAATTGGCACTTTTCAAACTGTTGGGATGTAATTAAAAGAGAATTAATGGTAACAGTTAGACCCCTTTCACACTAGGCAATTTAGTTCCGCAAGTCTCTTGTTTTTGTAGATGCCAGAAGTAATGTCGGGTTAAGGAGAAGAAAATTTTGCATGCTGTTTTGTTGTTGGGCAAGAGACTTTCGCAACTAAATTGCCTATTGTGAAATGGGTCTTATTAAGATCAACCACAATTGAAATTGTTTGTTTCTCACCAAAGCAAAAAGTTATTAAATTTTGCATTTGCAATATTGCCAGACCACTCACACTTAATACTAAACTCCACCAGTGTTTACTGCAAAATAGATTGGCCTCAAAATTTGTAGCAGTTATCCAAAATAAATCAACTTTTGACAAATAAAACCTAATATACAGAAAAGAAGTCAGATGTTTAAATTTTAATTTAGACTATTTATGAAACAATTTTAAAACCAATCGTAGAACAATACAGCTTATAGGGATTTTCCAAAGTTTCCCTCAACGTAATACTAGTGTATTACAAACTTAAACTTATGATGTGAAAACAACATTATCAAAGTACATATTTTATTATGTTAAAAAATAAAACAAAATATACACTCTAAGAAATATATATGGGGCATTTCATGTCAAGTGAACCAACTTTTGAAATCGATGTCTTCCGATCGGGATGAAATTTGCACCAAGGTTAGCTCTATTGGATAGTAACTCAGACACAATTTTTCAACAACATCGGTCGAGAACTCTCTGAGTTATAGGGGGTAAAATTTTGACAATTTGGTCAAACAGGGGTTTTTTCTTATCCATGTAACTTATTACCTATTGTTCTTAGCAAAATGTGTCCCAAATAGTATAGATAGCTATTTCTTCGATCTTTCGAAAAAAAATATTTAAAAAAAAAAATAAAAAATTTTTAATATTTTTTTTCCGAAATCAAAAACTTTTTTGACTTTTTTTTAAAATACGTCCATTTTTTTTTTTTTTTTTTTTTCTTAAAATAAAGTTTAGATATTTTCCTTGAACACCTACTTGGTCGCTTAGTGGGATGCGAGTGGGATATCTATCAAAATAAATATTTTGTAACTCAAAACATAAAATTTTTGACTTTTTTTGCAAAATCAAAAACTTTGTTGACTTTTTTTTTTCAAAATGGACCCTTTTTTAATCTTTTTTTTTAGCTTAGATATTATCCTTGAAGACCCTTTTGGTCGCTTAGTGGGATGCGAGTGGGATATCTATCAAAATAAATATTTTTTAACTCAAGACTGACAATTTTTGACTTTTTTTTTGCAAATACGATTTTTTTCCAAATGGGCCTTAGTGGGATGCGAGTGGGATATATATCAAAATAAATGTTTTGTAACTCAAGACATACAATTTTTGTGTTAAAACATTTATTTTGATAGATATCCCACTCGCATCCCACTAAGGGACTAAAAATATCTTAAAGGAATGGACCTAGGCTTTCTTTTGAGCAAAAAAAAAAATTAAAAAAGGGCCCATATTGGAAAAAAATTTTGATTTTGCAAAAAAAAATTAAAAAATTGTATGTCTTGCGTTACAAAATATTTATTTTGATAGATATCCCACTCGCATCCCACTAAGGGACTAAAAATATCTTAAAGGAATGGACCTAAGCTTTCTTTTGACTACAAAAAAAATTTTAAAAAAAGGGCCCATTTGGAAAAAAAATCGTATTTGCAAAAAAAAAAGTCAAAAATTGTAAGTCTTGAGTTAAAAAATATTTATTTTGATAGATATCCCACTCGCATCCCACTAAGCGACCAAAAGGGTCTTCAAGGATAATATCTAAGCTTTTGTTTGACCTAAAAAAAAAAGATTAAAAAAGGGTCCATTTTGAAAAAAAAAAGTCAACAAAGTTTTTGATTTTGCAAAAAAAGTCAAAAATTTTATGTTTTGAGTTACAAAATATTTATTTTGATAGATATCCCACTCGCATCCCACTAAGCGACCAAGTAGGTGTTCAAGGAAAATATCTAAACTTTATTTTAAGAAAAAAAAAAAAAAAAATGGACGTATTTTAAAAAAAAGTCAAAAAAGTTTTTGATTTCGGAAAAAAAATATTAAAAATTTTTTATTTTTTTTTTTAAATATTTTTTTTCGAAAGATCGAAGAAATAGCTATCTATACTATTTGGGACACATTTTGCTAAGAACAATAGGTAATAAGTTACATGGATAAGAAAAAACCCCTGTTTGACCAAATTGTCAAAATTTTACCCCCTATAACTCAGAGAGTTCTCGACCGATGTTGTTGAAAAATTGTGTCTGAGTTACTATCCAATAGAGCTAACCTTGGTGCAAATTTCATCCCGATCGGAAGACATCGATTTCAAAAGTTGGTTCACTTGACATGAAATGCCCCATATATGTTAAAAGTACATTTTCTATACGCATCCAAAAATAAAAAAACACACCACAATAAGCAACAGCTATGCATATTTTTACATATTTACATACTCCGGAGTGGTTTAATACAAGAAAGTACCAAACAACAGCAGTAACAATAACAAACAAAAATTGATGTAAATTAGAGCGGTTCACATTAATTTCTGAAAAATATTATTTACTTTTATTAGATAACTATCAATGATTATACGTAAAACAATATCATTTGGCTGTCATTTGTTGTGTGCATATTAGGAATATCAAAACTTTTGAAGAATTTAACTAAACATATTCTTCTAATTTTTTTCATATGACACGAACCGTTCGCGTTTGTAATTTTGCTTATTGCGGGCTAAAGTTATGTTGGTTTAAAATTTAAAAAAAAATCCTTAAAAACACAGATTTTGAATAACTGAAATTAAAATTATACTCTCGGAACTATCAGCGTGTGTTAAAATATTTATTTCATATTAAATAACACTAGATTACAAGGTTTTTGTTCACGATATGAAAAATATATGAGTTTGTTATTCTAGGCCGTTTAACTTCTGGAAAAATGTTGAACAAAATCCTGGTCATCAAACTATTTATTAGTAAATATTTAAAATGAAATTAAAATTCGAACAATTTCAGTTTTTATAAATATTTTAAATATAATCCAACTATAGTCTCCTAGCATATACTGGACCCCAAAACCCTGATAACCACGATAGAAAGAAAAGTGGTAATAAATCTGTCTATTCTAAACTACTGGTCCAATTACAAAATGATGTTCAAACTAATCGTACAGGAGGACATAAACATTTAAAAATTAAATTTGTGATATAAGGTGAGAACAGGGTGTCAAAGTTGACAACCTTTAGTTTGTAGATCTGGTAACTTGTAACTTCTTAGCAAAATGTGTCCCAAATAGTATAGATAGCTATTTCTTCGATCTTTCGAAAAAAAATATTTAAAAAAAAAAATAAAAAATTTTTAATATTTTTTTTCCGAAATCAAAAACTTTTTTGACTTTTTTTTAAAATACGTCCATTTTTTTTTTTTTTTTTTTTTCTTAAAATAAAGTTTAGATATTTTCCTTGAACACCTACTTGGTCGCTTAGTGGGATGCGAGTGGGATATCTATCAAAATAAATATTTTGTAACTCAAAACATAAAATTTTTGACTTTTTTTGCAAAATCAAAAACTTTGTTGACTTTTTTTTTTCAAAATGGACCCTTTTTTAATCTTTTTTTTTAGCTTAGATATTATCCTTGAAGACCCTTTTGGTCGCTTAGTGGGATGCGAGTGGGATATCTATCAAAATAAATATTTTTTAACTCAAGACTGACAATTTTTGACTTTTTTTTTGCAAATACGATTTTTTTCCAAATGGGCCTTAGTGGGATGCGAGTGGGATATATATCAAAATAAATGTTTTGTAACTCAAGACATACAATTTTTGTGTTAAAACATTTATTTTGATAGATATCCCACTCGCATCCCACTAAGGGACTAAAAATATCTTAAAGGAATGGACCTAGGCTTTCTTTTGAGCAAAAAAAAAAATTAAAAAAGGGCCCATATTGGAAAAAAATTTTGATTTTGCAAAAAAAAATTAAAAAATTGTATGTCTTGCGTTACAAAATATTTATTTTGATAGATATCCCACTCGCATCCCACTAAGGGACTAAAAATATCTTAAAGGAATGGACCTAAGCTTTCTTTTGACTACAAAAAAAATTTTAAAAAAAGGGCCCATTTGGAAAAAAAATCGTATTTGCAAAAAAAAAAGTCAAAAATTGTAAGTCTTGAGTTAAAAAATATTTATTTTGATAGATATCCCACTCGCATCCCACTAAGCGACCAAAAGGGTCTTCAAGGATAATATCTAAGCTTTTGTTTGACCTAAAAAAAAAAGATTAAAAAAGGGTCCATTTTGAAAAAAAAAAGTCAACAAAGTTTTTGATTTTGCAAAAAAAGTCAAAAATTTTATGTTTTGAGTTACAAAATATTTATTTTGATAGATATCCCACTCGCATCCCACTAAGCGACCAAGTAGGTGTTCAAGGAAAATATCTAAACTTTATTTTAAGAAAAAAAAAAAAAAAAATGGACGTATTTTAAAAAAAAGTCAAAAAAGTTTTTGATTTCGGAAAAAAAATATTAAAAATTTTTTATTTTTTTTTTTAAATATTTTTTTTCGAAAGATCGAAGAAATAGCTATCTATACTATTTGGGACACATTTTGCTAAGAACAATAGGTAATAAGTTACATGGATAAGAAAAAACCCCTGTTTGACCAAATTGTCAAAATTTTACCCCCTATAACTCAGAGAGTTCTCGACCGATGTTGTTGAAAAATTGTGTCTGAGTTACTATCCAATAGAGCTAACCTTGGTGCAAATTTCATCCCGATCGGAAGACATCGATTTCAAAAGTTGGTTCACTTGACATGAAATGCCCCATATATGTTAAAAGTACATTTTCTATACGCATCCAAAAATAAAAAAACACACCACAATAAGCAACAGCTATGCATATTTTTACATATTTACATACTCCGGAGTGGTTTAATACAAGAAAGTACCAAACAACAGCAGTAACAATAACAAACAAAAATTGATGTAAATTAGAGCGGTTCACATTAATTTCTGAAAAATATTATTTACTTTTATTAGATAACTATCAATGATTATACGTAAAACAATATCATTTGGCTGTCATTTGTTGTGTGCATATTAGGAATATCAAAACTTTTGAAGAATTTAACTAAACATATTCTTCTAATTTTTTTCATATGACACGAACCGTTCGCGTTTGTAATTTTGCTTATTGCGGGCTAAAGTTATGTTGGTTTAAAATTTAAAAAAAAATCCTTAAAAACACAGATTTTGAATAACTGAAATTAAAATTATACTCTCGGAACTATCAGCGTGTGTTAAAATATTTATTTCATATTAAATAACACTAGATTACAAGGTTTTTGTTCACGATATGAAAAATATATGAGTTTGTTATTCTAGGCCGTTTAACTTCTGGAAAAATGTTGAACAAAATCCTGGTCATCAAACTATTTATTAGTAAATATTTAAAATGAAATTAAAATTCGAACAATTTCAGTTTTTATAAATATTTTAAATATAATCCAACTATAGTCTCCTAGCATATACTGGACCCCAAAACCCTGATAACCACGATAGAAAGAAAAGTGGTAATAAATCTGTCTATTCTAAACTACTGGTCCAATTACAAAATGATGTTCAAACTAATCGTACAGGAGGACATAAACATTTAAAAATTAAATTTGTGATATAAGGTGAGAACAGGGTGTCAAAGTTGACAACCTTTAGTTTGTAGATCTGGTAACTTGTACAAATATTGACAGATATTTAATTAATTTTCGTTATCAAGCAAATTGGAACTTGTTATTGGTTATTTTGTTGTGTGAATCTTCTGCATTTGTTTTCGAACTTTAAGAATCTTTTAGAGCAAGTCAAGTTCAAATAACATCACATAAAACTAAGCAAAATAATTCCCGGGAATTCTCGAACAATTTTCCGGGATTTAGGGATTGAAAATTTTAGATGTAATAAAAAAATAAGTAAGAAAGTATATATTTCCTTACACTGAGTAAATGAGCAAAAACTCATTAATTTATTTTCGTGAATGCAAAAAAAAAGGGTTGAATAACCTCTATATAGATTTGATGCACGACATTTCTACGCATTTCAACCTACTCAGTAGTTTCGGAGTTATAATAACAAATTGAAGCAAAAATATATATTTTTACGTGAAAATAGCAAATTTGTTTGTTTAAAAAAAAATCATAGAAAATCGAAAACGGCAGAAATTGTTCAGATTTATTGCTTTATCGCAAAGCCACATGTAATAGGAACAAATTTGTACTACTGGAACCACAATTCATCAAAATGTAGTGGTTTAAATATCCTTTAAAATTTTTTCGATTTTGTTGCCTTGTATCTTATATGATTATTTATGATTAATTAGATTAATGATTAATTATGGAATAAATTAAACAGTTTTGACCGATAAAGTACAATTTAGAGAGGCCATTTGTATGGGTGCTATGTGAAATAATGGATTGATTTCAGTTTCAATAGGCTTCGTCCTTGGGCTGAAACAAATATATGTACCAGATTTGATCGAAATATCTTTGCGACCTGGGGCCGAATTACCGCATTCGATATCGAGTAAATTCGATCGTAATTTTCTTATTTGAGATTACGGCATTCGATATCGAGCATGAAATTTAGTACATTTTGTTATAATTACGATATCGAAATTATTTTTCGATATGATAGTTCATTCGATCACGAGTGCGGTAATTCGGGCCCTGTACTTTGCGCACAAGGTTTACATGGACAGCCAGTCGGACGAACGGACATCATTTAATCGACTCAGAAAGTGATTCTGAGTCAATAAGACTAATAATATTTTTAGGCACAAACGCATTATACGCATTATATGTGGAAATTACAAAAAAATACAAACTTACATAAATATATCCATATCACCACTTATGGTGAAGGATATAAAAACGCTGAACTACATTAATGTTCTTACAAACATATGTACATATATACAAATGTACAAAACTATGAATATACCACATTCTTGAATACATGAACACAAGAACTTTTCTATACTTCCACCACTATTTTATATTATATTACAGTCTGACAGTGTAAACGTGTGAGTCCTTATGAGTTAAAGGAAGTCTGTATGTAAGTGTTTGTGTGAATATGAATAAAATTTCCACTTGTTGCTCAAATCCTGGCTGGTTGGTTGGCAAGTTAACTGAATGCTTTTCTTTTATGATACTCATACACACAACAAGGCACACATCCAGAGACACACTGAAAAACACTTTCATACTTGTTCAACTAATTTTAAGTTGGTGTTAATTGTTGTGGGTTTGCTTTGGCGCGTATGCACTGGGTATGTGTAGATTGCTAAGAGTAAGGGGTTTATTATATATACATATCTACGTACCTTTACATAAGTGCATTTAAAACTCGTACTATAATTTCACACTAACAAAAGAAAAAAAAAACAACGTGAACAACATTTGTTGCTAATTGTTTGTTTACGATGTTTATGCTTTGCTGCATTTAAACTATTAATTTTATAAAATCAGTCTATGGAAACTTTAAAACCTACATCTCTGCTGTAGTTTAAAAATGCGAAACAATTTAGAAAGACAGAACAATGTTTGAATATGTATTTACAAACGATACTTAGGGAACTGGTTAAATAACTAAATTACTTTTGTTAGATATGAAATGTGTTTAATATACAGTTTGTAGTTACTTCGTTGATTCGACCAACATTTTAATATCACTCTGCTACAAAATAACACTTTTTGTCAGGTAAGTTTTTATAAAAAGTTTCGCGTTTTTTTCGTAATTTTTCAAATTCAACAATAGTTATTTTAATGCTTTTCTATTGAAGACAGTGTTTTAAAGAAAATTTTATATAGATATCACTTGTTAAAATCGGTTTAGATTTGCGAAAGTTATTAAACTTTTTCTAAAAAAAGTCGAAAAAATTTACCTTGTAAATTAAAAACTGCACAAATATTTTTTTTGTACAGTTTTTGTTTTATTACTCATATGCTCTGGGGGTAGGGTTTTTATCCCGGGAATTACCGGGAATTTTTCCAATTTTTTACTTCCCGATTCCCGGGGTTTTTAGTCGGGAATTCCCGGAAAATAAAACCTGATGAAATTACAAAGAAAACAAGTTAGAACTCCATTTTTTTTAAAGTGAAAAGTTTTTTTTACAGTTTTTCGTTTATATCTCGGAAATAATAGGTCGCTTAATATTATTATTTAGTCGGGGTTTAACGAATTGACATTTAAAAAGACATATGGAAAACTGCACGATCTAGAAATAAAAATAATCTTCAATGCTAAAAAAATGGACCAAATAAAGGCCCTCACTTTTGATGGCGGCACACACTTTGGTATTTTCAAGTATAGAATTGATTTTGGCTTTGAAAGGAAACACAGCAATAGTTCTTGGTAACAATGACAGCTTTATAATGAGTGTGTTTTCTGCAAAAAAAGTCATTCTGTATTATAAAAATTCATAACTCTTCATTTTGTGAATGAACACCTTTGAGTACAATAATTTGGAAATTTTCATGTTTAAGCTTTCAGTCATTATATTTTTTAAAAATTATTTGTATAAACTTTTATATTTTGTAAATAACAAGGCATCAAATGAAGACTTTATGTATATGTAAATATAACATTTAACAAAGGATCGAAGGAATTAATTCTTAATTCCATTTTCGTGATCAAAATATATTTTATCTCTTACCGATTCAGTTAAATGTATTGAATTAATTCCTTTTACTAAAATAAAATTTGTTTCAATTAATTTTGTAAATGATTAAAAGCTAAATAAAATTGAATGAGAAAAAACATTTTAACTCAATTTGTAGTAGATTTGAATCAACAAAAATTTAATCAAAGTTTGAATAAATTCTGTTATTTATTAACTTCAAATTGAAGCTTTTAAAGAAGCTAAAGAATTAGATATAGGGAATGAATTTATGAAATGAATTAAGTTCAAATTGAATTAATACGAAGCTTTATATATAATGATTATAACACTAAGTTTTTATACGAAATTTTGCTATAATATTCATAATTCACAGTATTATTATATATTTCGGGAATAGCCGGGTACCCGGGAATGTAGAGAAACATTTTCCCGTTTCCCGAGAATCAAAAAAGGTCGGGAAATTAAAAACCCTATCTGGGGGAGCAAATACTAAAAAAGGTGTTAATGAAAAGTTGAATAACTTTACCAATTTTCATCCGAGTTGGAAAATTAAAACCATGTTTTGATAAGAACTAACAGCCATATGCATAAAAATTTACAAAAGGTTTATAAACCAATTATAGGAAAATTTACATAATATTGTATTCATAAACGATTGATAGCTTAAAATACCTTTGATAAACAATTGTTAAGTGTACAAATTTTAAAGTAGGTTCGACCCTACTATAAACCTACTTTAAGGAATTCTTTTTACTTTTTATCTTAAAAAAAAGGATTTTAAAGATAAATTTGGAATAATAAACGATACTATTGCAATTGGTAAACACAATTTTCACTCCGCTGGCGAATAAGTTCCATTTTAATAGTATATGATTTTTTTTGATATTCTTCCAGCAGTGATCTACATGAGGTTCACAAGTGAGTTTGATTGGCATTTTTGTCATTTACTTTTTACCTGCAACGTCATATAGTAATAAAATGTGTAAACATTGTGCAAGAAGGTCCACACAATCTAATATACGCACTCCGGAATTAAAACTATGTGTTTCCATATAGAAATTCAGTAAATTTTGTTAAAATTTAACAAAATGTCAATAAAAATAAATTATAAAGCAGTGATATTTATTTTATCACAGAATATTCGACATTCGAATATTTTTAATAATAATTGTAATAAACTATATAAAAAAGTTTGTACATTAATACATTTTAGCTTAATATAAATTCACCAGAATTAGATATACATTTTAACTAAAAACAATAAAAGAAAAAAAAGAAAATTAACGAATATTATATCCTAATTGAAAGCAACACTAACATCGAAAAAGGGGAAATAAATGAGAAGCATTGCCAGCTTAGGCAAAAATCAGTACATTAGTTATTGTGCCTTTAACAAACGTTTATGAATACAATACTTTTATAAATGGTTTTTAAAGCTAAAGTGTTCGTTAACAAAATTGTGTTTTTATATCAAAATAAGCAATGAAAAGCTACTAACATCAAAAAAGTGGTTACATTTTGATTTTTTAGATATTCTTAACAAAAACAATACTTATAACTATGGGGCGGATATTCATGCATTTATTATTGGAAAATATGCGCCTAAAATATGCTTCGAAAAAATCAAAATATGGCCTAAAAATTTTAAAAATATGCACTTATATTTTTGTGCAGAAATATTAAATAATAAACTATGGAACGCGCAATGTCTAAATACACAACAGTGTTCCCAGCAATTATGTCTCTTTAAATTATAACCGGAATTAAATAATGAATGTTTTAAAATTATAATTGTTCTTCTGAGAAAACGGTTGATATATTAATATTTAAAATCATCAAAATGTTGATCGAATATCATCCAACCTCAATTTTTATCTTATAATAACACAGCACTTAAGCAAGTAGTCAATGTATCCCTTATAGAAAGTAATTGCCACTAATGTCTGATCACTTGGCTGACTCCAATTTATATATTTTTGGGTCATTTGACACGTATGTGCTCTTTGTAGTGCAGAGAGGAGACAATTGGTTACTTTATACATCCCATTGAATCTAGCATCATTTAAGTGTCTCTAAGTAAAATATAGTGTTATCACTTAAAACTTTAATTGTTTAGTGCATTTGTATCTAAGTTATTTAAAAGGGTCAATTGACCCTTTGCTTAGGACATGTACGTGTTAGAATAACTAGTCACGTAGCTAGTCACGTAGCTAGGTATGTAACTCGCTGTCACCCTAAATGATAGGTAAAATCACAAGTTCATAATAATCACCTAGAACGGCTGGGAAATGACTGTCAGGAGCGGTAACTGTGTGTGTGAAGTTACAAAATCTTTCGATGACGAAATCTCTTATAAATCGAAGTTGCAATGAAAACAAATATGAATGTTTTCGATACATTTATGTGCTGTTTTTAGAATACAAGCGAGTACTTAGTGAAAATTCAAGTACTCGCTTGTATTATAAAAACAGAACATTAATGAATTTTTGATTTAAAAACAACTCGAAACTTTTTTGAAGCAAAATGTTTAGAAACGATAGTTTTCAATTGCTGATAGAGAAATTAAGAACTTAATGCTAGTTTCTCAGTGTTGAAAGAAGTTAGTCGATAATAATTAATGATATTTCTATAACAAATTCGACAAAAACTTTTTTCCAGGTAATATGTTGTATATTAAAAACTTGGATGATATGCATATAAATATGCTTTTGAAAGTAAAATATAACAAAATATGCATTATCAATAAAATATACAAAAATATGCAACAACAAATCGATGCCATTTTACAGCAAAATGTGCGATTCGGATAGATAATTAGTCTATACTGTATTTCAACGTTAGAGAAAAACATGCATTTGCATATAAATCCGCCCCATACTTATAAATTTAAAGTCGCACAAAAACTGGCAGAGGTACAGGTCGATAAGTGCATCACATATGATGTACAGCAATTTCTTTTACACGATCGTGCATCACATATGATTCATTAATGTTATTATTTTTATCATTAAAAAGTTATACGAAAAAAAATTTTAAATTAACAAAAAAAAATTTGGACATACGACATTTTTTTTGGTATGGGACAGGCAAAGGGTTAAAGTATAACAAAAAGACATTTATAGAATGTAGTTATATTTCTTAAGCGTAACCACTTTTTTAGCACAAATTTGTTTGACGTGTTTCCTCTTACAAGTGTTTTGTAAGATCAAATAGTATCAAATAAAATAAAATTAAAATTGTTGTTTTGAATCAACCTAAGTAAAATAAGTTTTTGAAATAAATAAAAGATTTCAAATGTATTATCAAAACAGTGGATATTTTAAACTTCTGACAGAAAGAAGACACGTAAGAAAATAAATTAATAAAAACATTTTTTTTCTCTTAAAATTTATTTATACTAGGATCGCCTGGTGGTCAAAATTCGACCACTAATAACGAAATTATACAGTTACTTTTGAGTATACGCAAAAATATTTATCACTTTTGTGTACAAATACACGTGTATTTAGATGTGCATAAACATGTTGTTGTTTCATTATAAACATCAGCACAAACGCATAATACACAACCAAACACACCACCCCCCCCCCTCCACACTATGGTGTTATAGGGTATACAAATCGTATGGGTCATAAGAATTCATATTCCGCTTTAAGAATTGAATAAATATTTTCTTAAAATTAAAGTAGCCCTTATTCTGAAAGCATTAGTTAATTAAATTTTGTGTTTGCTCATTGACAACAATGTCTTAGGGACTGATCATTGTAGATCTATGTATGTAAAACTTCAAACAGCTGGGGAAAAAAAAACTCCATCATAAAATTTAAAAAAAAACATAAGATTTAAGAACAGTTTTGGTTCCCCATAAAAAAAAATTAAAAATTACTTTTCTTTTTTCCAACCACTTCACAGCAAAAACTTAGCTAAATCCATGTTAGAAATAGATCTAATTGTAAAGTTAAAAATTATTTTTTTTAGACAAGGTCCCACAATTTAAACCAGAACGCTTTGGTATTCCAAATATGTGTTGATAGTAATTTCTCTTATAGGAAGAAAGATTTCAAATGTAATTATTGAAATTCGATTTTTACGGGAAATGTCATGGTAATCTGACATGAACTTGGTCTAACTCAAACTTAAATTCTATTCTCAAAATTATAAATGACTAATTAAAAACATTAAAAATAAGATAAATTCTAAGAATCGTAAAAATATGTTATCATTTGTATCACCATATAATTTTTCGCTAGAAAGTTTTGTTTATTGATGAATTTTACCAAAAGCTTCGGAGTGACTCTCGCATCATGATTTTCTTTATTGTTATATTTTATTTGAGTTAATCATTTTGTTTGTTTAAAATTTATTTTAAACATATTTAATTTTTTAAATTCATTCAAAAGCCTTTGTTTAAACTAAATTAATTTTGTAGTTAATTAATAAGAGAATGATTAAATTTTTGTTAATTCAAATTGAGTTAACATTTTTTTCAGTTTTGATTCAGTTTTGTTTTTATCATTTACAAAATTAATTGAAAAAAATTGTCATAAACATTTTTGTAATAGATTTAAATTGAAGAAAAATTTAATCATTTCATACATTTTTGAAGCTATTTTGTTATGGATTTGAAGAGGAATTTTTTAGAAATTAGAAGGATTCAATAAGAAATAAATTCTATAAAAAATGAATTCTGTTTTTAAATTTTCATACGAAAACCCCCATATAAATAATAATAATAATAAGCGGTCTATTTATTATTGCGGACATATAAGCAAAAACTGTAAAAAAAACATTTCAATGTTTGTTGGTGAAAAAAATAGAGTTCTAACTTGTTTTCTTTGTATTTTCTCCAGTTTTTAATTCCCGACTAAAAATCCAAGGAATCGGGTAGTGAAAAATTGCCAAAATTCCCGGGAAATTTGTACCGGGAATTCCCGGGATAAAAACCCTAGTTAAATTTGAACGCTTGCAGCTGTGTGAATATTAGGAAAAAACAAAAAAGAGAACAGAAAAAAGGTTTAAATTTTCAAAAAAAAAAAGCTTGCCGAAATCTGAATTTTAAAAATTCGCTAAAGTGCCGCTAGATTGGGTATTTCGGCCACTGTGCACTTGTCCTTTTTGATTCTATATTACTCTGTTTTAAAACATCAACTGTATTCAAAGTAAAACTTTTTCAAGTTTTTTTATATTTTTAACCGAAAAAAATCTAACACACACAAAATGAATGCAAAGCAAGAGAGAGAAAAAGTTTTTCATTTATTTTTTCAGTGTTTACGAATGGAATAAATATATTTGTTGATATTTTAAATTTTCAAAGTCAGTTAAAGTTTTCTGAGCGTAACTGTGTGTGTTTATACTCATAAAAAAAAAATAAAATAAACACAAAACCAACGTATTTTTCCGCAAAACAAGTAGACATACTACACACATTCATTCATTCATAATATTTATATAGGCAGTTAGTTGCACAAATGGACGACTGGGGGACAGACATAGATCATCACAGACAGTTGGTATTATTATAGGCATTAAAAGATTAACTTTATTCATAAAATAAATATAATGAATATTGGATTTTTATTTATATTTTTTTTGTTATTTATTAAAAAAAACACACGCAGAAGATATGCGATATTCAAACACTTTTAATTAAATTAATTTGAAAAAAATGTTTTTGTTTCGTTTCCTAACATTTTGTTAGATAGACATCTCGAATGGAAAAAAAATATTTTAATAAAGTTAATTAACATAAAATTGCTATTAAATAAATATAGTTTAAATATTTTAAAGATATTTTGCCTTGTAAACAAATTGCATGACATTGCAAAGTAAATAGAAGTAAATATTAACGGAGTTCACTATTAAGTGCGAATGTTATTGCATCATTGCAAATGCAAAATTGTATAGATTTATGTGTGTATTTTGTTATTGGATTACTGTCAAATTTTGCATTTGCAATGATGCAAGACCATTAGCACTTATTAGTGAACTCCGCTATTGATTTTATGAAATTTATTTATTATACAGATTCGTTGTCACAACCGTATTTGTCGCCAATCGAATTTCATCGGTTCTATGTACTATCTGTAAATTCGATTGAAATGACTGAAGTTATGGTATATGCAGCAGTTTTACAAAATTAATTCGGTGAAGAGCACCGATACTAGTAGTTGGAATAATTCAATTATATTTTTATTGGTTTTTTATTTTCAAACATTGTATATGGGCATTTCCTACGATTAGTCAACCAGGATCGAAAAATAAAATGTTGATAATCATCGTGTTTTATTGAAGATATTTCGATATAATTTACTACATATAATTTTTCCCCCCAAGAACGAAGCCTATTGAAACTGGCTAAAATCGGTCATTATTTCACCTAGCCCCCATACAAATGTCTTCCCGAAATTGGTCTTTAGGTATCTACATACACAAATATTGTTCCAAATAAGTTTTATATATACCGAATTCATGTCACCAAATTTTATTATGATCGGTCTATAATTCGTCAAAGCTCCCATATAAGACCCGCTTCCGTAAATCACTTTAACGTTCATAAATCTCATAAAAATGTTGGTATATGTACACATAAAATTCAACATAAATAACTTTCTCATAGACACAAACTACGACTTAATTTAATGGTGATCGGTCAATAATTGGTCATAGCTTCCATATAACCCCGAAAATTACTCACGAATATAAATTATTGAATTTTTATAAGAAAAATGTTACTTAGTGTAGGGTATTTTATGCCCGGGTTTGACCGATCACACTTTCTTACTTGGTTAAGGAAATTTGAAGATATTTATGGGAAAATGCATGGTGATAATAATAAAACAACATGGAAAAATCGTACGTTCGATACCGGTACTTAAACAAAAAACAATAGAGATATCTTATTGTGTAAATACCGGATAAAAACCTTCATTAATACACTATTAAAATAAATTAATCGCTTTTAAATATTCCGTTCCATTACGCGTACGTTCGTTACCACGTGTTTATAACTATCATTATGAAAACTTAAAGTCGATGGAATCCATCTTTTGCACTAAACATAAAGCTACCAAAATACTATCGAATCACAAAAAAAATGCTAGGAAAAGTTTTTTTTCTATATTCTTTGGACATCAAAAGCGTACGAACGTACGTTCCTGACCCCAGGAAATGCCCATATTCAAAATAATTAAAATAATTTTTAATTTAACTTAACGATGAATATGTTATAAAATAAAATTATAAAACATATAATGAATGTATTGAATATACATTATGTATGTTTATCTTCCTCTGAATTTGGTTTCACATTTTCGTTAGCATCAGGTTCGGATTATTTAAAGCGCCTCTAATAGTGGATTTAGACCAGTAGTAGGCGAATAGAGGGATTTTAGTTTGTGTGCATGTTTGGGTAAAAAATAAAATGTCCGCAACATCAAGCAGCAGAATGAAATATTTGTATTTTAACGCTTTATTGTTTGCAACTAAATGGGTTAATTGTACTTTTTACGCTCTTGCTGTGTGTTTTGTTTACATTCGGGATGTGTACGTGTATCGCTGCTGTAGACCATGCACGGTATCTAACATTTTACTAATACAATACGCTTTTATTATAAAATTAATTTTTTTTAATTGTTTTTTTATTTTTTTTTTATAAAAAGGCTGCTTTGTACGCTATTTGTATAACAATGTTTTTTATTTCAATAATAAACATCAATTGAGATAAATGAGAATGTGTTTAAAATGGGTATGCTGTCATAAAAATAATGAGTATCTTCTGGTAGCAATGGTTTTAGATGGAGATGCTTTTTTAAAATGTTTAATCTTTGTTCATGTAGTTTTGAAGGTGAAACTATATTAATTTTATTTCGTATACCAATTTTAGTTTGTATGACAATGCACGGATCACATTTAATCCCTGCATTTTTTTCTTTTAAAAAATATAACTTTTCAGATTTAATAGATTTTTAAGAAACTTATTTATACGCTATCTCTTATAGTTTACGAGTTATTCGCATTTGAAAATCAAAATTTTAGTTTTTTTACCTACCTTGCTAATTAAGGATCCAAATCTTTCCCGATTTTCTTGAAATATATTTTTGTGAATTAACATCAAATTTATTAATAATCATGTTATGTGCATTCAAATTTAAAAAAATGAATCAATAAATTTGACAAGTGGAAAAGAAAATATATACATATTTGGTCAATTCACGAGGTCTCTTATCAGTCATATTGTTATAATGTCCAAATATATCACGACTCGGCTTAACCGACTCTTACACAGAGAAAACAGATTCGTGAAGCAACATAATTTGTTGCCAATCGAATGATTCTATCTTAGTGACCGAATTTGAAGTTGTGGCTACAATATTTTTTGCTTGAAAAACAATAAAAACCATTGCGAAATATTAAGACATTATGACAATATGACATGATAAGAGACCTTGTGAATTGACCAATTATATATCACCGTGTTTTCAAAAATGTACAAAATTTTCAAGAATTAAAAAACAATTATAGAAAACTTTTTTCAAAAATATGAGAATAAAAAATGTTAGCTGATTTTTTATTTTATTTGGAAAATTGTAATTTTTAAAATGCAATAAAAGTTTTGTTTATTAAACGTTTTTAATGAAATTTTACACTTATATAGCAATTTTTTATCGAAATGCAAAAATTCCAAAATTTATCTTTTCCATGTTTTCAAAAATGGCGAAAAAACTTTTTTAATGGAGTTTGTTGCTCTTTTTTAAAAGAAGGACAAAAAAGACCCATGTCTTGAGGATTTAGAGGGTCAACATATTCTACAAAAATGTTCTCCGTAACATTTTATATAAATTTGATGAACACATTTTATACCCAAAATGTAAGGATCACATGTTTTCTTATGACGATTAACAATAAGAATGTGACAGAGTTGGGAAACATTTTGTTATCCCACAACATTCTTCAAGAGTCAAAAATGTCTTTACGAATGACTTCGTTAAAATAGGAACAAAGTAGAATTGAACTTTGACTTACACGCATCCTTCATAGACCTACGCACACTCATTACATTTCCTCTTGAGAAACCTTGATATTCTTTCCCCTCCATTCGGTTATGTTGACTGTAATGTATACAATTTTTTTAGTCTTTTTAAAATCGCATTCTACATTACAATCATTATTCAACTCAAATATGATGCATAATATTTCGGACTCTTCTTATTTTTATACTATTTATATTTTTTATAACTTTTTATGTATCAATCATAACACTCTTCAGACAATTTTTTTTATATTTTATTTTATAAATTGCCTAAACTGTTTACAATTGATTTTTCAATAAATAAATTGTTTAACGGAAAACCCTATAAGTTATTTTGAAAATTGACAATGTTGTATGTACAAACGGTTAGATAGGCCGTTTGTTTTTTGATAATTTTGGTCGGAGATGTCCAAATCTGTTTGTAGACATCTGTTTTGATGAAAGACTTAGAATCAATGAAAAAGTCGATTTTGAATTTTTCGCTAGTTGGGGCCGTTTGTATTTTAGATACCAAAATGTATATTAATGCGCACACATACAAAAATACATTATATTATCGAATAAGTCAGTCATAATTATCGAATTTTTCTATTGTGGATGATAAATTGAAGTTGGGGTAACAAAAATTCGGATATGTCAATCGTAATTCTTCTTTCTCAAATGCCATTCTTTTGCTAGAACCGAAACAAATCTGCGAATATAATCGAATCATTCGACATAGTATAGTTGTCGTAACCATGTCGAATCATGTTTTTTCTCTGCATGCAGATAATATAAACGATTAACACTTACTCGCCATGTGTGTAACCAGAGGTTTATTATAATTTTTTATACGTTTTTTTTAAATTTTAGAAATTAGAAAACTAATATTTGGTTTCTACTTAGGACAAAGTTGCTTATATTGTAATTCTTCGTAGTATCATTTAATATACATGTCTTTACGCCTTTGGCTTTGCCGTTTCCTTAATACATGAATACCTGACCTCTATATAATTTTCTCATAACATTTATAACACATGGGAATATTGGTCACATATTCTGTTCTCTTTTATAAATGACGTGTCCTTCTGTCTATTGCAACCATGATTAAACCAAATACTTGGTTCATGAAAAATATTAATTTAAATTTCAATTTAAAAATATGTATTTGTGTTTAAAACATTTTTGTGCACAATAAATTTTTAACAAGAATTTGGGCATAATAAAGATCATAAATGACTAGAGTGCCGACATTAAGCAGATGGTAAATTTGCCAGTCGAAAAAATACGCAAAATTATGGCAAAAATACATATTTAACAAAAAAGCTAAAAAATATGTATGTATATGATAAAGTCACCATGATATGTGTTGGAAGGCCTTTGTTAACAAAGAACAAATTAATATTGAATGAAACCATTTTATTGGAAATGGAAACAGCATCCACTACATTAAAACTGACTATAGACAGACAAACACTAAAATAAAAAAAGGAGCACAGAATGAGGAAAAACACACCACCACTAGCGTTAAAAGCAAATTAACATAAATTTTATTTTCGTAGCACTTAAACTTGAACATCAACAGCAGCACCAAACGGAAAATACACCAAACGGTTATAGCCCAAAGCAAATATAAAGAAAAATGCTGAAAAAACGAGGCAAATAATAATGAAATGAATGTGAAATAAGAGCCAAGCAGCAAACAAAAAATGAAACGAAAATAAAATAAAATGGCGAGTAATCCAATAAAGTCATATTATTAGGCTAATAAATCACGTTTATTTTTTTATTAGGGTCAATTGTTTTAAAAGCTAAAAATAGAAAAGCGCCCAAATTAAATTTGAATTCAAATGAAATGAAACAGTTTTATTACACAACTCTTTTACTTTAATTTTTGAGAATATTTGTCTTTTTTATAACTTTTAGTATTTTTTGCTAGTTGCTTTTGGTTTTAGTTTTTTTTTTTCAATTTCCTATTTCAAACCCACTCATCATCTTAGAGTACTTAACTTCTTTTTACTTTATAAAGTGGCTTTATTTACAGTTAGAATAGTCTCACATCATCATACTCGTCATAGTCATCATCTTTTACTTCTTTTTATGTTGGGACTTTTTTCACCTGATGAACTTACTCAGGAAAGTTTGCAACAAAAAGAAATCTTGAAAAAAATACACAAGTAGACAAAAAAACAACTTCATAATACTAAAAATTCTTTTACCCAGTGTCTGTAATTTTTTAACAATCTTTTATTTTTATACGTTTCTTTTCTTATATAAGTGTACACAGGTGAAGCGGTATTGCGAGTTCAAAAACATATTTGTGACTGTTTTAAAAATGAAAAATGATCTTCCTCAAATAGCCTATTTATTAAAACAACCAAGTATTTTGTTGTTTAGGGATAAATTATATTTAAAACTTTCAAGTTCGACTGGAAAAAAACCAAATCGAAAGTTCTTTTTATTTTTTAAAATAAATAAACTTAACATACAATTAGACATATAAATATCGCTCATTTGCTGCAACAACGTCATAATTCAAAAAAAGTCGTTTCGAGAAAAACGACTTTGAATGTTTTATGACATTTTACTGTTTCTTAAATAAATTCACAACAAATCATACGATTTCAGAAATTAAACCTGATTTAAATAGTAGTTACTAATATTTTTCTAATCTGTATTTAACCCAAATTTTTACTTGTCAAATATACGAGAAAACATGAATTTTCATTTTGAATTCTACAACAAAAAAAAAAAAACAAGAAATAATTGACTTTTTTAAAAACTGATAAAACTATATGAAAGACTAAAGAACGGCGCATATTTTGTATTACTCAGTTCAAACACCCGGATTTTGAGTTATGACGTTGTTTCAGCAAATGAGCGATATGTATGTTCCCTTGACAAACGATTTCGATCAAGAACAATTCATCTACTAGAGTTTCGAAGAGGACAAACTTCAATTCGAAAAAGCGTAATTTTGAAAAACCGGTTTTGTTTGTTGTTTGCATTGACGAGTGAATTGAAGCATGTGGTTTAGAAAAGTCGACAAAATTAATGTGCTTATGCAACCCTAATCTACAACTTGTTAATGGCATTCAACATTAAATGATAACACACATTTAGAAGAACAGTGTTGATCAACCCGCCAATGATGACGCAAATTTGACTTCCATCAATGTTGACGCCGCACTGTGGCTCAAAACTCGGCCAAAACTCTGTAACTTTTGAACCGATAGAGATATGTCCTCGGGCCGAAAAAAATGTATGTACCAAATTTTGTCGCAATATCTAATTATAAAAAAAATGTTTAAAAAAAATATTCGATTTTGTAGAATAATTTGGACAAAAAATCCGGTTTGTCAAATTTGACGATGACATGGGTTATGATAGCTTTGAGGACCGCGGTGGTTTGTGGCTAATTCGCATAAAATCGCACAATCGCGGTGGCCAGTTCACATCACTTCCACGTGAGATGACTCTGTCCTCAAATCGCTCTTGCAGAATGCCCAATGTGCCATGAGCCGTCCAGTTGAAACTACAATGTGTTGGTTATCATCGACATATAGTGCTCGCCGTTGACGGTGTTGGCCTGGCCAAAGTTGTTTCCAAAGAAATATGGACCAAACCAACCCAAAATCCATACCAAACAGCGACTTTTTCGGGTTACATTGGACGCTCTAGGATGTTATGTGAATTGGTACCGTCCCAAATTCGACTATTTGGTTTGTTGACGTCCATAAAAGAAGAGTTGCACGACTTCTGGTTGGAAAACTTATAACATTTAGTGACTTATTTTCTTAAAATAATAAGTTTCACTTATGTTTCATGGGGAGTTCAGACTCATAAAAAATTCACTTTTTTTGATTTTTCTGAATTAATGAACATGATAAGATTCATATGATCCTTAGTATATACTTAAAACATACTAAAACTTTAAAGTATTAGCTGCTGAGTGATTCATCAACGTTTAAAGAAATCAAATTAAATCCTTTAAATCAAAAAACCTAAAATTATTGAATTTTAAACAATTTTGCCATTGCATACACTTAACTCAGAATGTGGAGAATCTCATAAATGCGGCGAGAAATAGAGCTGACTTTGCTCAAATTGTGAACGATGTATGAAATCGAATCTAATATAGAATAACCATTAAATTTTTGAAATATAAATTTTGTAATTGTATGGTCGCCAACATTCGAAAATTGAATATGCAAATAAAGAAGAAGATACACTTAACTAAAAGAGTTAACCCACACATGTAGGCCTGTTGTGAACAAATTTTGGGAACTACGAATTCATGTAGATACAAATCAACTCAAAAACACCTCAGCACTGAATGTGAGAATTCATTAAGATATTATAATACATATTAGTTACAAAATGGGAATAAAGTAAAATGTGAACTTTTTATCACAATTAAACAAGTTAAATAGAGAATGTCACGGAACTTAAAACAATTCAAAAATTTACTGCAAGGATATTAAATTTGTCTGACCAATGAATTAGTATATAACATAATATTGCTGCAGTAAGTGAAATTAAATACCAATTATGAATATTTTTTAATTCTTTACAATGTAGGGTGTTTTTTAAAGCACACTAAAAAAATCTCAAACATATTTCTTGTTTTTTTATAGTATTTGTATTTTCAATTGACTTCATTCAGGATTTTGCACTTAAAACACAAATACTATAAAAGGATAAGTAACAAAAAAGGATACGAAACTCCAAAGATTGAACAGAGAACTAAACTCATGCCATATTCTTCATTCCTTTTTATCTGCACTAACACTAACAATAGATAAAATATATATAAAATGTATCCTTATTTTATACTCACACACTCTCATGCATTTATCTATACACGTTGAACATTTTAGCCGGATTTTCTTAGTTTGTTTGTTACAACTGTAACTCTCTAGAGTGTAGAGTTAGAAGTTTTTGTCCCCTTTTCCTAGGAAAAACTAACGAATGATACTATGAGTAGCAATGTAGAAAAGTTCTAGCTAGCACTTCATATTTTATTTCCACTTTTAATTTTTGTTTGCTATTTTTTTTCTACTTTTCTCTTTTGGTAAAAGACAATTTTCTATGAATTTAAAAATACCACTTCACTACGCATTGAAACAAAGATGTGCCGTAATTGAAAGTAACTCTCAAGCATTTCAATTGTTACTTTTGTTAAGGCCAAGAAGTTTTACTCTTTTAGAAATGGGCAAAAAAACAAGAACTTTAATTTCCTTTGAATAACAAATGGAAAATGCTTCTACTATACGTGTGCCTCCTTAGGTTGCAAGAAATATATATATGTATTGTAAAGAATAATAAAAAAAATTCAAGGGATAGCATCATTGCACCTGAGGCATTAGTTAAGATCATTGTACAATTCTAACTATAGATAATTTCAAAAATATATTTAATTGAAATAGATACGGAGGAGAAGAAAAGTTTTCAGAGTTTCGTTGATATCCAATTTAAACACCTATATAGTTAAAGTTGTTTAAATATTGAGGGTTTCAGAAATGTTTCTTGAAACAAGAAACAAATCTTTATTTGGACATGTAGTTTTACATATCCATCACACAATGGTTTAGAAACGTTTTTTTGGAAATAATTCGGTATCTCGGGAACTATTGGATATATTATTGCGAAATTTTGCAGTATATGAAAAAACGTTAAAAATTTTCAAAAAGGGGGAAAGTTTGTGAGTTTCTGAAGAGAAAAAATGTACATTTTTTATATAACTATTTGATATTGGTGAAAACCTTAGGACTTGAAGATTAATAATTTAGTAAAATTGAATAATTTTATAAATTTTCCGGACGTCATTTACCTTAAAACTAAAAAAAAATATAATATGGTGATTTTCAATGAATACAAAAATATAAACATTTGAATTAAAGTAAAATTATAACCATCAAAGATAGCATAATAAAATTTGGAACTATTTTTCAAAATCAATGCCATTATAATTTTTATTAAAATAATACAGAAATTTCTAAAACGGGGAAAATGTGTTGCAAAAACGGATTTTTTTTAGAAAAATGCCCACTGTGAAGTTATTTATCGTGTGATAACTTCACTGTAATTAAATAACATATAGGGCTAAATATATATATAGGGCGTTTTAGAATTTTTACTCAGTTTTGGATAGGTCTGAGGGGTTTCGCTTTAAGTTCTCTTACCGGATCGTATACAAATTATATCTAGTCCAGAAGAAAATTATTTTCAACGAAAGAAAAATATAGGGACTTTTTTGTGAAAAATCTTAAGCCTTTTTACATGTTTCAACTTAGGATGCGCGTAACTTTTTATAGGGACGAGATAACGGTTAGCAAGTTATTATATTTTATTTGAAGTTTCGAGTTTTCGGTCAAGGTATATCAAGCAATACTTTCCAAATAATTTCATAACTGTAGCTCTTCTATAGTAGTTTTATTAAAATCGGTCTATCCATTTAGAAATGACAGATTTATTTATACTTTTTTTAAAAAAAAATGTCCCACTGTGCGATGGATCAGGCTCGTAATTAATGACATTCCTATTTCATCAAAAGAAACCTTAATCAACTTAAATTTAATTTATTTGAACATGTCCATAATAATTTATGTGTCATCATTTATATAATTTTGGAAGCCGTCAGTAATGTACAATATTTTAAAAAAGTAAACATGTTTCGCCATTAACTATAAAAACAGACGAGTGTGATTATAAAAATATCGTAAATAAACATGTGTGGTTGTACGACTAAATTAAAAATCACAAACAAACAAGTAAAGGAAATCATAAAAAATATTGCGAAAAAACAATAATAGGATAAGCCCGACCATATGATACCCTATAACACAGAGAAACAAAATTGACATTTTTGTTTGGTGCAGGGAAAAATTTAATTGATAAAACATATATGGGACATTTCATTTTCAAAACTATCATTCATTTTCAAACCTATCGCGGATTTATGTCTTTTGGTTATTCTGTATTTTTTTCATATGGAGGCTAAAATTAAAAATTTCTGTATTGGTATTCTACACAAAATTATCTATTTTTTTTACATCAATTTTGTTGATCTAAATTCAAGAATATATTGGTGAAATCCCAAGGATGTTTAAAATTAACTCTTTAGTTTCATCCTTATATGTTTGGCATTTGGTAAAAGGGTTTAACATTTTTTCACGATGTATAATAAAAAATATCAATAAATTAATTTATATAAAAAAATTTTAAATTCGCTAAAAATATACTAAACTATTTGGCAAATAACTCAAAGTTTTACAATATTTTGCATATGAGCAATTCCACGAGAATGACTACAACGACTGAAAACCCAAAAACCCTTGAAACTTTTTTTCAAGATGATTTGAATAGGAGAAAACACTAAAATAGTACTATGTGTAAGTATTTAGAACTTATTACAACATTTTATTGGCAAAAATATTAGTTTAAACTGACTATATTTAATTTTTTAATTTAATTGGCGTGTTTTAGGCTAAAATTGCTGTTAAAACTTCTAATTAGAATATAGTGTGAAATGAATTTGACTCTGAATGTATATTTTCTATTAATTTTTTTAGTTTTTGTATACATATATTTAGGGAATATATATTGCTTTATTATAAGAGAAAAATCTGTCACGTACGGTATGTCACGTACGATATTACATTTTATTTATTATAAAATCATCCAAAGATTGTTTTTTTTTTTAAATATGATGGATTGTAAAGAAAAAATATTTCGTTTAGTGTAAGAAATTAAAAGAAAACATAACGCCTCTCATGATTCGAAAATTTTCGCATATTTCAACATGTACCTCAAAATGACTTCCGTTTTATGTCACGTACGATATACCCTAATTTCGCTCGATATTTTGGACAACAATGTTTCGAAAGAACTTTTTTTTATTTTAAAATATGTATAGTACCCTCTGAATGGAACATAAAGACCAAATTATTTTTCAGATACTCTTATTTTTGCAAAATCTATTTCACTCTATAGGCGTACGATGATATGGAATTGCACATATGTTATTCGTATTAATGAAATTATACAAATGTTAAATTAAAGATTTATTTTTTTAGATTAGCGTGATCATACAATTAATTTTTTTTCTTAAATTATAAGAAAAAACTACTTGTTCTTAAATAATAAACATTTCTGTTAGGTAAGGATCTGTTTTTCTGTAATTGGCAGTGAATGCCTGCTTTTTTATAAATATCATTTCTCTTATTACATATGTATATTATTTCATTATTGCTAGTAAGATGAGATGCTGTATTAAAGAGCCTAATGTATTTTGTTACATTTTTGGCGAATATATGCAAAAATAGAATATTTATATGGGAGCTAAATGGAAACAACAACATATTCTAACCAATTTCAATAGGCTCCGTCCTTGAGGCAAAAAAAGCCAACGTGGCAAATTTTATCAAAGAACCTTCTTTGATAACAAGGTTTACACGGAAGGCGATATCAGTATATCAACTGAGAAAGTGATTCTAAGTCTATTGTTATAGATATGTGCGAGACTATGATTTTTATTTAAGGATGTTACAAACATCATCACAAAGCCATATTACCCTTGTCGTTATAGTGGTGTAGGGTATAACAGAAAATTATTTTAATTTCAGAACAAAAATCTAATAATATCAAACAACGATAATATCATTTACAATTTACAAGAAACAATTGTATGTGGTTCATCTATATAAATTTATGCTCAAATACGCATTAGGATGGCTTTAAAAAATAAACTTTTATAAAATAAACAAAATATTTTTTTGCAACAAAGCAATTAATAGACTGAAACCGAGACATATAACAAATAACCGAAACCTTTTGGGGTCCACTAACTAACTACAATCGCTGAATTTCGCTGGAAAGGAAAGATTTATTTGAGAGACAAATTTGTGAATTTAATTTAGTGAAATGGAAACTTTTCGGTTCCGTAATATTGGCACACGCCTATTACGCATAATTGCAGATACTAATATAAATTGTACATTTGAAATAATCAATACAAAATAAAACAGCATCAGCATCTGTATGTACAATCATGTACTCGTTATATGTAGAATATAAAAATCATTGATTGTAAACAATATTAAACGGAAATTCCAACACAACATGGATACAACCATATACATACATAATTATAAATTGTAGACATCCTATTTACATTGGCTTCTATTGCATACGCGGTGTTTATCCACCAACTTTTTTTTAAATTTCAGCTGTATAATAAATATGTATCCGATACATTGACCATGCCCTTTAAGAATGGACATACAAAAATGGTTTAGAAACATAGTTGGTCCTTTTTTTGGGACTTTTTTTAGTGGACTTAGGTCCTTTTCTGATAATAAGTCTTCTATATTTTTATCGTTTAACAAAAATATTAAACAAATTTATTTTAAAGAATTACTCTTTTACTTATTTATTATATCAAATCAAATCAAAGTAAAAAAAAAATAAAAAAATCTTTGATATTGTGTTCCACAGATTATTACAGATATGAAACAAATGACAGTTGTCAAAAAAGTTTTCAATGGTTGTGATTTGCAGAGCGAGAGAAAAAATATAATTTCAATAGGAAACTAGTGTGAAATATATTTGTCCCTCTTTTCAAACCACAACCATTTCGACATTTTCTTTTGTTAATTTTCTACTGAAACCAGCTGATTCATATCTGTATAATTTGTGTTGTGTTCTTTAGACTATACTAATAAAAGTACAACAAGGTAATATGGGTATTTTATTCATTTTATCACAATGTTTAATTAATCATTTTGGTGGAATGAACTTATAGTCCAGCTGGTCTGAATTTTTTTTACTTTTGGTTAAAGTTTTAAGTTTTTGATCGAAGTGAGCATTAACTAACTGAAAAAAATTTTATAGGTTAATGTCTGATAGAATTCTAATTGTCAGAGTTAATTTTAGGGGGATATTTTGTGTGAAAGAGCTTAACCCTCTATCTCCTCTCTGTAGAGGTCAATTTGAAAATTTTTTCGAGAAAAAAAAGTCGTTTAAAAAAGGACATTTAAGGATTAAAATATTCTACGAAAATTTTATCCGGAAAATAACAGTGGTGGTCACCAAAGATACAATAACTGTAAATAAAGTTGTCGAAATTTTATCGCAAATATAAAAGATAATTTAAAAAAAAAATTCCGACCCTCAGTCGTCCCCTCATATCTAAAAAAACCAAAAAAGATCGTGAAGAATTAAAAAAATAAATAAATAAACCAGTTTTTTGTAGATCTCCTTAAGGACTATTTATATTTTAAATTTCAGCTCATTCGGATCATACTTGGATTTTTGGAGATTTTTTTGCTAATTGAGCATAAAGAGCTTTATTTACAACTGTGATATCTTTGGTGACCCCCAATAAAATTTTCCGGCAAAATTTTTCGTAGAATATTTTAATCCTTCAATGTACTTTTTGAACGGACTTTTTTGAATTTTGTCGGAAAAATATTCAAATTGACCCCTAAAGAAAGGAGATAGAGGGTTAAGATCTTCCACAAAAATGATGTATATCATACATACATTAACCCATTGTACCCAATCGAGTACACCAATACCTAAGCGTACCAAAAGACAGTTTTTGGAATTTTAATAGTATATTTTTTATTTTAGTTTTCACTTGCAACTCCATTTAATTTAAAGTAAAAGAGATTGATAATAAATTACACAAAAGTGAGAAAAACTAACAAACGTTACCGTTACTTTTTGATTGCGCCACCACAATCTGTTTATTCTTTACACTACAAGTAGGGGTTTTTTTGTTAATCTTCGGGAAATGCTTGTCGGGAATTTTCGGGAATTCCTTCATAAGTTTTCTTCTAAAAGTTTCGATGACCAAATTTTTTGAATCATTCTATTATATCCATAGATTTTTTTCGGTTCTAGCAACAGATAGTAAATTTTTTTTAGAAAAATTTGGTTTTTAAAAATGAATCTACCCAGCAAAAACTTTACTTACAAATAAGCCAAAAAATAAGGGGAATTTGACGATTCGACTACTTATTTTTCTACTGAAAGAAGTTATTATTTTTGTTCGCGATGTCCCAAAAGTAATCCTTTATATTTTGGTCGGAAATAAGATGTTTTGTTAGTAGAGTTATTTATAGAATTTTGTATTTGCAAACAAGAAATAAAAAAAAATAAGTCGCAGCCACGAGTCGAACCACCATCCATCCGTTTGCTAGTTGTTGTATTCACTACACCACTGCTTAGTTATTTCATTGTGCGACAAATAATGGTTTTCACACAGTAATGCAATATTCTTTTCTGTTTTTCTAAAAATAAGCATGCAATAAAAAAAATGGGCAAATTGAAAAAAAGTAACAGTTTTTTTTTGTTTTGTTTGTTTATTTTGTTTTTTTAGACTTTACTACTTAAAAAGTAAGTTATTAAAATAGACATTACTTGTAGCTTTGTAAGCGAAGTTTTTGCTGGGTAATTTAAAGATTATGCTCTTTTACACAGAGAAAACAGATTCGTGCTAGCAACCGAATTTGTTGTCAATCGAATCATTCTACCTTAGTGACCGAATTTTACAATTTTGGCTACCAAATTTTAGAACGAGTAACAAAAGTTTGTTTCCTTTGACCGAAATTCTTCTTTATCAACTGACTTTCTGTTGATAGAACCGAAAAAAAATATGTGTGCAACCGAATCATTCGATTGACAACAAATTCGGTTGCTATTATGAATCTTTGAATATTATTCATATTTATAGAAAATAATAACAATACTAGTGGTTCAAATTTGTTTATCTACAATCAGATATGAAAAATGTCTCCAGCTACTAGGGAATTCAATCGATTAACCGTTAATCGGTTAACCGATTAATTTTGGACGGTTAACTGTTCGAATAATTTAAAATTGCAAATTTTCAAATAACAAATAAACCGATTAATTTGTGTCGATTAACCGAAATTCCTTTTTTTGCACTTTAACATATGTTTTTGTATTTATTTTTCTATTTCAATTGAAATATAAATTTCAAATTAAAATTATTTCGAAAATCCAAGAATAACAACTGACATATTTAATTTACATGTATTTGAAATTTTGTTTGCATTTACATGTTCTTAACGAAACTAAACTATCAAAAGTATTCAACATCTAAAACAATCCAAAAAGGACACCAATGGTGTCATAACAAAAGATTTGATATGCTTAGAAAAAACTAAAAAAACTGATATTGGATATTCTTTATCATGCTTTCGATTTCTCCAACATCTACAATCAGAGAGAGTTTTTTCCAAGTCAAGTTTTATTAAATCTAAAGAAAAAAATCGTTTAAAAGGAAAAAAAATTAAATTTTCTTTTTTTAAAAGATCTCACTAAAATCTCAAAAAAAAGACTCAAATGTGTATACAAAAAGGATCTCGAATACCATATTTTCTATTATATATTGGTTGAATTGTTATATTTTTTTTTGTTTTTTTATGTTTTTGTACACAAAATTCGTGGTTGTATTTTCAATTTAAAATTAAAATAGACATTATTCGGTTAATCGAATAATTTTAAATTAACCGAATAAATCTAAACCCCGATTAATTATTTGCCAGGTTAACCGATTATACAAGAAACCCGATTAATTGAATACCCTACTAACTAGGCATGTTTTATAGATTTAACATAGTCAAAATTCTTAAGTTTAATAATTAAACAAATACCAATACTATGACAATACCGATAAAATGTTACTATTAAATTAGAAACCCTTATAAAGGCTGGACCAACATTGTACAACTAAATATAGTTATTTTATACTTGTTTTAAAACCCTGGTACAATTATAAGTCAATTAATTCGAAAAAAATTTCTGGTTTTTGGTTTAATTTAGTGTTAAAAATTTCCCGGGAATGAAACTAATTTTTAATTTCCTCCCGGGAAAGAAAAATGCCCGGGAAATTAGGAACCCTAACTCCAAGTAATAATATTATTGAAAATACACTTCAAAAAAATCAGTAATTAATATTATATATTGCTATACTGGGAACGAATGGGTTAACCAACTATAGCTAAACATTCACAGAAATAGCTAAATGTTAATTAAAGAAGAAACACAGAAGAACTATTTAAAACTATATAAACTATATAAACTTGAATAAATTCATAAAGTTAATGCAATTATTAATAATATCTAATAAATTGGTCAATTCACAAGAGTCGTTGGTTACGATAACACAATAAACATATGGGGTATTCACACGGTCTACTATTTGGTCACATTGCCATAATGTCCTAATATATTTTGATAGTTTAAACAAATTTTTGTTGTGTTTCAAACAAAAAAGTTCTAAACTAATAACACTATTTGAACTATGTTTATTGTTTTGTCATAAAATAATATTTTTTTTGTTTTAAACACAACAACAGCTATTATAATATATTAGGACATTATGACAATATGACTAATAGCAGATCATGTGAATACCCCAATAGTAGACAGAGTAGTAATATCTTATGCCATATTTTGCTTGAAAGGCAACAACAACATGTTTAAACCATTGTGAAATATTAGGACATTATGACAATATGACATTATAGGAGACCTTGTGAATTGATCAAATATTAGGATTCAATAATTCGTAAATTTTTTCAAAACTAAATGCAATAGTAAGCTTTCAACAAATTTTATCATAAAATCGCGGGGGCCCTTCAAACAATTCGAAATCTGAGTATTTAAAGGACAAAAAACTATTTCGTATTAAAAATAAGTAAGAAAGTATAGTCTATTTAAGTATATTATAGTTAAGCACGTTTATATCCTTATATACTTCGTTGCGAAGGACTTTTAAATATCTATAATTATTAGGGTATTCGAATTATTCGATTTTTCTCTTGTTCGAATAAAACGAATAATTCGAATAAGAGATTTTAACTTGTTCGAATAATTCGATCACACGTTTAAAATTAATCGAATTATTCGAATAATTTAAATTTTTTAATATTTTATTGTTAAAGAAAAACAAAAAATTACGTTAAAGTTAACAAAGTCCATCATTAACTTTTCAACAGAAATATTCTGATCAGATTAACTCCCGAACAATCTACAAAACAATTGACTAGCATACCCTCTAGTTTCCGTTATGGAGCTATGCTTTAAACAATTTGAGTTGGACATGATCCTGAATTCAAGTACAATATAAACGTATTAAGAACATTTTTATGTCGTTCATTAATTCGGGTTTTAAATTGAGTAACTAATTCTTTAGTCAATTAATTATTCACTATTTCTAAATTATTTATAACAAATTGTATTATACATCATTGCCGAATCTTTGCTTAATAAAGTGGTCTTGGGGAATTACACAATAAAGGGAATCTGTCCAAAGTTTGATATCATTGTCAGTGAACGTGGCTAATTTGAAGTCAGGCAGTGCATGATTGACGCATTTACAAATACGCAAAAAGTTTATTACCATGTTAGACAAAGATGTTCAACGATGTTCAAAATCATGTATAAGACGAACTCCATGCTTTTCTTGCAACAAAACGTTAGTTTGCAATATTGGTGTTTATCATTCGATTTATTAAAAATTTTGTAACACTACGCGGTTAATAACATCACTTAAATATATTTTCAGATCATGGCCTTTGTCTACTTCAACGTTCATTATAAATGTCATCCTCAATATCACTTTCGACGACCGTTTCAAAATCACATTCTCCATCACATTCAACTCCACTTTAATCTAAGTTAATATTTTGAGTACCTTTTATTTTCATTGGTTCAAGTCCTATGTTAAAAATTTTGAAAGATTTGTTTTTAGAATTGTAACTTCTTGCAGAAGGAACTATCGGAACACTCATCTACAGTGATCTTTAGTTATTTGTCGAATTTCAGAAACAATTAATTTTTTGTGAGTCATTATTACTTAGTTAAATTTGGAATTATGAAAAATTTTAAGCAATTTAATAAATTTAAATATATATGAACATTTATTCGTTTTATTCGATTATTCTACATAAAATTGTTCGAATTATTCGTTATTCGAAAATGGCCATTTTTAAATTGTTCAAATAATTATTCGTAAGTAATTATTCGATTAATCGAACGATCATTAGTCGAATGAATACCCTAATAATTATATATCCATATTGTCTATATGAATGACTTAGTAATATCGAGCCCTTACCGCCAAATTATCGTAAGCGACATTTTCTAAATTTTTTTTTTATTGCAAAAATTAAAATTTTATGGACCGACTGATGTTTTAGCGTTCTCAGAATATCAAAATTGTTAATAACTTCAAAATTATAGGGGATAAGATTTTATCGTATGTCAGTGTTTACATTTTACAGTAAACGAATTTTATCGTAAGCGACACATAGTGGTATAGAAAAAAAAGAGGGAAATAAATCTGTAACTTCTAAATGGTTAGATTGGTTTGAATGAAATTTCACATGCGCAAAGAAGAAGTATTCTCGAGTTTAAGTTCTGACCTCATGCGCCAACCAAGGCCGCGACCAAGGGTCCTCAAAGTAGGACACCTCGGGTATATTACATTTTTAAAATGATCCTATTTCTTCGTTTGTGTTCCGATTTCAAAAAAATTACACATATAAAATATCTTCATCGAGGGCTACAAAAGACCTAGTCGTACCTATCAATTGTCTCTTATAGCTTAGGAGATATTCGCATTTGAAAATTAAATTTTCAACATTTTTACCCAACCTACTCCAGTTTTTTGATAACAGCGTATCCAAATATTTTCCGATTTTCTCCAGTTTTCCTTCATTGGACTAACAACATACGTATGTGTCAAATAAGAAAAGAACTGTTTAAAAATAATTACTAAGTCCAAAGTAATATTCATTTGAATTTTAAAAATTTTGAAAAGCCGATTTTTCGCAAATTTTTTGGGAAAAAAGAACTTTTTTTTAAGTTATCGCAAAAAATTTCTAAGAGGATGTATAAGAAATTTATACTTTCTGAAAGCTAAGTTTTCATAAAATATTTTAAATGAAAAAAAATTAAAAATTTTTGTTACCGAGGGGACCAGGTCCATTCAAAAAACACGTATTTTTTATGTAAAATTAAACTTTAGGGCAAAAATTCTCAAATCGCATATTCGATATCAAAATATAATAACCGACTTTGGATGGCCCAATATGCTTTTAATTATTTTGTAAAGGATTCCGATAACTCCGACCCTGGTATGGATATTATAGTCAAAAAAATAAAAATTTCCATTTTTGGGATTTTTCAACACTTTTTTGGAAATTGCGGGATTGCTGATAATAAATTTCAAAATTCGTTTTTATTTTTCCATTTCAAATAGAAAATTTTACATAACTGTGAAATTTCATTAAAAACTATTCGTAAATAAATATTTTATTTCAATTCGAAAAATTTGTATCTATGCAAAAATTCAATAAAAAATACTTTTTGTCATATTTTTCAATAAAGTATTCAATGAATTTTTAATTGTCAAAAGTTATAAATATTTTTGAAAAATAGACAAATAGTTTGAACGAAATTATAATATATCGCATCATAAAATTTTTAATTCTATGTATAAATTTCAAAATAATCGAAAAAACCTTCTCCTGTAAAATTTGTGTTTTGTCGCTTACGATAATATGGTGCTAAGGGCTCGATATAGATATAGATTAAAAATACGGCAAAAATCGAGGTTGTCCTGATTTTTTCATTATATCTCTTTATGGGCCAATTTTCTCGATTTTAATAGTAACCGAAACGGGTCTATAGCGGATATATTGATGTATGAATCATATATGTATGTAAAATATTTGGGGGCTACGAAAAGTTGATTTCAACATACAGACGGATATGGATGTTAGACTTATATTTATGGTTACAAACATCACAACAAACGCATAATATCCTCATCACTATATTGGTGTAGGATATAAAACGCTTCTCTGAATTATTTATTTTAAAACTTAAATCGATTAGTGAAAATATACGTTTTAGCTTTTATTCATTAAGCTATATTCAAAGAGACTTTTAAAAACCGCTCATAACATCTAAAATTCATGTCTATCGATCAAAAAATTTTGGAAATGCGAGTAATATTAAATATTTTGTTTTTATTTTTAATTCTTAAAACTAACGTAAATGCTGTAATTGAGTTGACAAATATTTTTTACACGCTGATACTATTAATTTATCGCTTAAATTATCTTTAAATATAAAATTAAAACATTTTGTTTTAAATAATTTTTAAACCACGATAATTGTTGAGTTACATGATGATGTACTACTTTTTCTTCATAATCTTTATATATATAATTCTTCTGGTCCGATTTCGATGAAATTTGTTGTGTGTGTTTGTTTAGGGTGGTTTAGATTCACAATTAACCTATATGGGAACAATGGGCATAGCATCTCCCATACAAAGTAAAAATTTATTATTCCATATGTGGAGTACTATTATAGTGGGACATCTAGTATAATATAAAATGCTACTGATGTGCTTAGAAAAAAAATCATGAAACAAATTTAGTCAATGTTGAATTTGCCCATATACATACATATATCCAAAATGTTGTACATCTCTGTAAAGTTACATGTGTAGCACATTTACAAAACAACATAAGATCAAATGATACAAAGAGTGATATAGAGAAAATTTTACAATGTACATAAGTACATACATATGTATGTAATACTTACAATTTTAGTAAATAAATATACAATATGTTGTATATTCAATTTATACGAGTTTATTGTACACAAAACTCATATTGTAGAGTACTTATGATGGTTTTGTCGTAAACATAATTTTGTTAATCATCAATACAGACCATATAGATAGTAGTTGTAAATTATGTAGCCTTCTCTCAATGTTTCTGGTTGAAAAATGTTAAATACCCATTATTATGTACATGTATATGTTTGTATATAAAGATATGGATTATAGCATCATAATGATGTTTTAGCAAAATCCTAAATGTTACATACATATTTAATGGTTAGGAAGTAGAATAGATATAATAAATTAAATCTGTATTTATATAATACGAAATGTAAGAAAAAATAATATACATATGTACATACTAAATATTATTATTCAATATTAATAATGACTAAACATAAAAATACCATTTAATAAACAAGTAAATAAAATATTTAGATATTCGGCAAGGAGAATTAGGATGCACACTTCTCAAAGATGTTACATCAACTAATATATTTCAATATTAAGTCTGCGATAAATGGTTAGTTTAAAACTTCGAGTAACCGTTGTAACTTTTGCACCAAAGCTCATATAAAAACTGAATTTTACTTTATTTAACACCAAAAACCCCCCTCCGTCCAGATGTTCGATTTCGATCCGTGCTTGCTGTAGAGTATTATATGGCCGGGCTTAACCGACCATACTTTCTTACATGTTTATATATGAAAACGTTTCGAACAAATTCATTAATTTAAAATACTTTCAATTCTATATTGAAAACACATTTGCACTAGTAAATACAATGTTGATTATGCCAATAGATATTTTGTTGATTTTCTTAAAAACAAAAGAAATCTAATATTACTTTGTTACATTTCAATAAATCCCATGATAATCAATTCATTTTTTCTCATTTTTATTATTCACTGATAATGATTTTTTCAATCTTCAGTACTTTAAAAGGAATCAATTTTTATCTCAAGACGAAGAAAACAAATCCATTTCCCTTAAGAGAAAAATGTAATGTTTTATATTAGGGATTATAAGAATTTAGTGTTATATGTTAAAAAAAAGAAAAGAAAAACGAATGTTATAATAGAAAAAAAGCCATGAACTGACAATACAAAAATATCCGGTTCCGGTCAACTCAATCAGAATTTTCTCTGATTTTATACCTCTTACTTATACTCACAGAAAAATAAAAATAAAACGAAAATAAAAGAAAAGAAAAAACAAAGTAGTCAGTAGAAATAAATAAAATAAAAAAACGACTTTAATCAGCAAATAAGAAATTAACAAAGGAAGAATAAAATCAAAGAAAAATAACAAACTATAGAAAAATCTAACGATGTAACAAAAAAAGTAAATATCCTTTTTGCAGAAACCCAGATAGACTTTAAGACGTTTTTGGTGGCTGCTACAATTGAAATCTTATGGGAGTAAACAATTTATAAAAATGTGATTTGTTTTTTTTTTTTGCCAATTTGCGAAAGTATTCCAAACAAACAAACATTGTAAATGAATGAAGTAAAACAGAAATCGGACAGTCGATGATTCAACCATACGAATACTAGTACGAGTAGTTAAGAATTTATATGGAACATTGATTTTTTGTAAATAGTGTAATAAAATAAATAAACTCTATTATACTATTTACTTATTAAGGTGGCATTATTATATTCAATGGGTTTGTTTGTATTTTTTTTAATAAAAGTGCTAATTTTGATTAAGGTCTTACTATTAATACTCAAGCAATTCGGGATAATTGGAAAATGCTGTTCTGTAAAATAGAATTTACTTTAAAAGTAATGTGAAGGACAGTTTATAAAGACCGTAACAATAAAATAATATTTATGTGGAGAACCTATAAAATTTTAAACACTTAAAATTCATTTCCGCAGAATTAAAATGCTAACATTTTTGTAATATAATTTATGTATTTATAGCTAATATTTCTCCTTAATATTTCTAGTTAACATATTTGAAGCATGATTGCACACTAGGTTGTATTGAACTAAAAAATTTCTATCTGTGATCTAAAAACCAAATGCAGAAAATTTTTATGTATATCTGGACTAAGTAATTAATATAGACAACATGATTATAATGATAGATATTTCAAAGATAGTAATTCGGACCTACAATGGAAAATATTTTTTAACGCAATAAATTTTTTTACCATAAAATTTTTTGCGCAAAAAAAACTTGTTTTTCACAATTACTTTCTTTTCATTAAAAACAAAAAAATGTTTACAAAAAAATATTTTGAATAAGTAAAAGTTTTAAAGTATATTTTGGTAAGAGTATATAAGATTCGGCACCGTCAATAACACAGGGCAACAAAATCGAAAAAAAAAATTAGAGGATTTTAAACCACTACACAATTTTGATGTATTGTGGTTCCAGTAGTACAGCTATGGTCCAAATTTTAATCAATGGAGATGTTTTCTTTAAAATAATTTTTAAGTAAAATTGTGAATTGTTTTAAACTTTTCTCTACATAATTAATGATTACTCTAAAGTTGAGATTTACATAACCTTTAATCCGTTTATATATTGCGTTTCAATTTTGTGAAAATGAGCGAATTCACTTAATTTTGAATAAATTCGAAAAGAATCCATCAATTTTTATGACCAATATCTCATTTTGTTGCTATCATATGTGATTTTCCGATAAAGTAATAAACCTGAACAATTTATGCCGCTTTCGATTTTTCATAAGTTTTTTAAAACAAAATAATTTACTATTTTCACATAAAAATATATTTTTTGCTTCAATTTGTTATTATACTCTGAAACTACTGATTGAAACGCATATATATGTATAAACGGATTAAAGGTGATGTAATTCTCAACTTTTTTAAGTTAATTTTTATAACGTCGGACTAACTTTTTTTGAGTTATCATTAATTATGTGGAGAAACATCTAACAAAATTTAAAAGTTCACAAAAAAAATTAAAAAAAAAAATCTATCAATAGAATTGAAAAATGTTACCATCATTATTATTATCATTATTACTTAGGGAACCATGATGCAATGCAACGATTTCTGGGCGCGCATCGAGGTCAAAGTACAGATATATGCAAAATTTTGCTATTTATATGAAATAAATAGGAAATTAACCCTATATCTCCTTTGGGCAAAAATTACCCAAAAACTGTATTATCGCTTAAATTCGGAAAAAATGCAAATTTTTCAATTTTAGTAAAAAAATTTCTGCTAAATAAATTACAAAATTTGGTTAAAAAATGTTAAAGTTATTACAAATTCGCCAGACCATAATGTGTCTCAGGACACTTTAACAAGAAATTTAGGAATACAAATTAACATATTTCGAGAAAAATTAAAATAAAAGCTAATTTTTATTTAAAATATATCCGTATTTAATTGTGAATGAGTTTTTGTTAACCTATTCGCAGGTATGGTCCAAAAAATTGTTTTCAACGGCTGTTTCGAATCTCCATTTTCAAATTTTTAAAAATTTTGTTAAACAAATTTCAGAATTTTTTGATCATCACATTGGGATTTATTGAGATCATAATAGAGAAAAAAACATTATGTCAATACCTACTACAGTTTTTCCGTAACTACGATATAAATTTTGTGATTTTCAGGAAAAACCATTTTTTTTTGCCATATTTTGGAGTGAGAACAATTTCCTTACTGTTATAAATTTTAAGTAAAACCTATTCATAATATGTTTAGTCCTGGTAATTTTAAATATGGTTTTCAAGTTTTACTAAAATCGGAAAACAATAATCTTTAAATCGTGAAGGTCAAAAGTCAAATTTTTCAATATTTGTAATTTCTAATGGAAAGAAAGCAAAAAAAATGGAAATTAACGCTTAATAGCACTAGACCCTCAACTTTTAAAATAACGAAAAAACAGTCATTTTGTAGGAGGTATCGAATTACACGAATTCGGTATAACGCGAACTCTAATTAGCAACCATTTTTTCAAATACGCGACAAACAACAAGAAACGGAAAACACAGATGCGAATAACAGATTTTTTTTGAAAACTAAATGCATTTTTTTATTATTTTGAAATTGCTTTGTTAATTTTTATAATTTTTTGTTATATTTTGATCTATTTTATGCATTGGAATATTTTTTTTTAATTGAAATTTTTTTCTTAATTTTCGATAAGAACTTTTTTTATTTCAGTTTTTTACTTTACTTTTGTTTTAAGTTTTTAAAAGTACAAATAACGTCCGTTTGCATTTAAGGTATTTTTGATTTAACGCGATTTTTAGGTCCCAATTTCTTATTTGTTATGTGACTGATCATTGTTTTACGCGAAATAAAAAGTTATTGCCCCCACAAAAGCATTTCGTTCTAAATTAGAACCTCGTTTTACGCAATTTTTTTGGGCCCAACAAACCGCGAAAATGGAGGCCTACCTGTATATAAAAATGAAATGGTCCATGTATGTAATGGCATCACGTAAGAACGGCTGGAGCGATTTGGCTGATTTTTTTTATTCGATTCTAAATTTTCATGATATGGTTTGTAAAGGGAAAAAAATCAAAAATTCGGGGTAAAACTCGTAATAAAAAAGCTACCTAAAGTATGCAGTACAAATTTATATGTTGTGTATGTGGGTTGGAGAAACTTGAAGAACTAACATTAGTAAATGCCACCGGGCGAAGCCGGGCGGTTAACTAGTTTTAAATAAAAATTACCTTTTATTTTAATTTTTTTCGAAATATGAAATATTTTTTTCTTAAATTTCTTGTCAAAATGAGAACAACAAACAACAAAAATATATGCCCTTATTCTGATTATGTCAAATGTCTATTTTGGCAAGTTCTGACTCGAAATTTTCAGTGAATTTTTGCACAGCAATATGTATGAGTTATGTCATAGCATATATGGAAAAAATAGATAAAATATGTAATTTTCAAGTTGTACGATGTTTTTATCGTATCCTGAAAAATTATCTAATTGGTTTATACTCCCATGCATCAATTGTTGGAAAATTTGTATTGAGTTGTGCTATAAGAAACGGCATAGTTTAATTGACTAATAGTTTACTTTTATATCGTCCCCTCAATAAAACAATAGTGTATAAGCATATTATTGCATAATAAGAATCTACATAACTGAATTTGGTGAAATTCTACTTCCACAAAGTGGGTCAAAAGATCAATTGAAATATTACTTTTGTTCTAGATGTCTACTACACAAAAATCTTAAACTCAATTATTTCGAAATGGCAAAAAAATTATACACTATTGTTTAATTAAGGGGACGATATGGGAGATTGCATGTCAAGTGAACCAAGTTTTTAATTCGATGTCTTCCGATCGGATGATAAGATTAATTCTATTAATTAGTAATAGAATAGTAATTCAGACACAATTTTTCAACAAGATCAGTCGAGAACTCTCTAGTAAGAGGGCGTCAAAATTTTATATTTTTCTCATCCATGTAACTTATTACCTATTGTTCTTAGCAAAATGTGTCCAAATAGTTTAGAGACCTAATTCTTAAATTTTTCGAAAAGAATGGGCCTTATTTTTCTCAAAAGAAAGCTTAGATATTTACCTTGAAGACCTATTTGGTCGCTTAGTGGGATGCGAGTTGGATATCTATTAAAATAAATATTTTGTAACTCAAAACTAACATTTTTTATTTTTTTTTTTTGTAAATCAAAAACTTTGTTAACATTTTTTTTTCAAAATGGACCTTTTTTATTTTTTTTTTCTCAAAAGAAAGCTTAGGTCTTTTCCTTGAAGACCTTTTTGGTCTATGAAAATAAATATTTTATAACTCTGGAATTTAGAATTTCTTTAGCTGAAACTTATCGTACCCCATTCAATTTTGCTGAAGGAGAATCTGAATTATCTTAAGTTCGTCTAAAATTTAGTGGAACTGGAATGTAGACAATTGGCAACAATATGCATTTAAGGGTTAAGAGCTTGGTCTCTTAATGGGATGAGAGTGCAATATATATCAAAATAAATGTTTTTACACAAAAAATGTATGTCTTGAGTTAGAAAACATTTATTTTGATATATATCCTACTCGCATCCCACTAAGCGACAAAAAACCTCTTAAAGGAACTAAGCTTTATTTAGAGCAAAAAAAATCAAAAAGTTTTTGATCTCGAATGAGAAAAAAACTGCTTGGCCAAAATGTTAAATGTTGACACCCTCTAACTCAGAGAGTTCGCAACCGATCTTGTTGAAAAATTGTGTTCTATCCAATAGAACTAACCTTGCTGCAAATTTCATCCCGAGCAGAAGACATCGATTTCAAAAGTTGGTTCACTTGACATGAAATCCCCCATATATAAAAAAAAAACTGTTTCATATATACCTCTAAAATCCTACATCGATTTGTACATAAATATGTACATACATATATATGACTGAATGTTACTACACATTTGCTTGTTTTCTCACAATTTTGCCTTCCAAATGTATATGTGTCAAATATTGCTTTTTTTTATTAGGTACATTCATTTTTTGTGTGTTTAAATTACATGCTGGTATTTCTGCTCAATTTATCTTTTCATACGTTTATTTTTTCCACAATTTTTCATTTAACATACAATACAATGTTAATCCACCTGAAAATTCATTCAGGTTTACAAAAAAAAATAATAAAAAAATAAGTATAGAAATGTCTAACGTGATGCATTTATTCATTCATTCACAGCATTTTTATTTTCTCTATTGTATTTTGTGTTGCTATTTCTTTTCGTTTCTTTTTTTATTTTAACTCCTTTACTACAAATCGTAAAAATATTAAAATTCTTTATCATTTTGTTGGTAACATTTAAATAATTTTGTTAAGTTTTGAGCTTTTATAGAGTACTTTCTTAAAGCTCATGTAGAGAAAAGATATGAAGAACCTCAATGATTATTACATTAAATCTTTTCTATATAATTTTCTTTTAAATATTATTTAAAATTTTCAGCAGTCAGGAAGAGTATCTTAAGGTCGGTATAGACGAAACATATTTTGTTTATTTCTTGTTTTTGTCACGAATAGTGTTGATTGTAATGCAAAAAAATGTTTGGTGGAAAAATACCTATTGCCATATAATTTTTTTGTTGTACTAACTAATAAGACACGTTCGTTTTTATATCGTGCATGTTTGGAAATGATTATAAAGAGTTTAAGAAAAAAAGTAAATTCCTAAGATTTCCTTACGTGCATTAACTAACACAGGAACAAAGTGGCAAAATTGTTAAAATAAATAAACATAATTACAAAGCTTTTCGAGTTGACAAAAAATACGGTAATTTTTTTAATTTTAATTAAAATCATCCAATATGTCAAACAAAAATACAACAAATCATAGGGTAATATGATGAACGCGGTTTTTGTTTTTTAATAACTTGTATGTCATTTATTCTCACTTAGTTATTGAACAGTATAGTGTAACATGAATAAAAACACCGAATGCTCACCAAAGCTTATGGTGAATGTGTGGTGATTTTTAAGATATCGGAAATTTTATAACTTTCAATCGATTTCCGGCACGTGTTCTAGTTATCCGATTGCACTTTAATTTTGCAGTAGTTAGTTTTAGCTGCTAATGAACAAAATAAGACCCATCCAACGCAAATCTATTTTTTAAGGTCATGTCTAGTGTTCACTCATATTTCAGAACAAAAATCGATTTTTTATATAAAAACTCAAAATATCTAAATTCGTTAATAACTTGGCCAATAAGCGTTTAATCAAGAAAAGGAGTTCGATCTGTGATCACTCATACTTCAGAACAAAAATCGATTTTTTATATAAAAACTCTAAATATCTAAATTCGCCAATAAGCGTTTAATCAAGAAAAGGAGCTCCATCTGTCATCATAGATCTCTTTCTATGTATCGATTTTGATACAATGTCTGCGTGGCAGATTGTTGCATTAGGGATGCAAGGATCAATTGAGCGAAAATTGTTTGTATACCTGTCCGTACACCACTAACAAAGCTGTTAAACATATTGCCCCCACACGATATATCGGTCTTCTTATTTTAATAGTGCTTATTTTATATCAAATTTTAGTTCTAAATATCAAATTTTAGTTCTAAATATCAAATTTTAGTTCTAATTCAAACTTAACCGTTCTAAGCGTTAAAGAAATGTTATCTTTTAAATTTGCTCCTATGACATCAATTGATGTCGAAAGAACATTTTCTATGTATAAAAAACTTTTCAGATCCAATAGACAACGATTTTTATTTGAAAATTTAAGTCAACATTTTGTAATTTATTGCAATAATAACCTTAACTGAAGAAGTAAGTGACTTTATATTTATATAAACTATCATCAAAAAAGACCTCTCGAGGCCTTTTCATAACTTAAATTCCTTTTGTTTTTATGTTGTATTTATTTTTTGTTATACTTGTTTTAGTTTTTGTTATTTTTGTTTATTATTATGTTACTTTACCTTTTTAGAAATGAATTGTAGTGATTTTTTTAAACAAAAGTATATTTTTTGGTTAAAAATTATGTAAAAGTTTGTTTTTTAAGAGCATAATTTTTAAATTTTAAGAGCATATTTTAAAGTTTTTACTGCATATTTAAGCGCTTAAAACGCTTTTTTTAGAACATATTTCCGGTTTCCTTGGTGATCACTCATATTTTTTTATATAAAAACTCAAAAATATCTAAATTCGTTAATAAGTTGGCCAATAAGCGTTTAATCAAGAAAAGGAACTCGATCTGTGATCACTCATATTACTGACCAAAAATCGATTTTTTATATAAAAACTCAAAATATGTACATTGATTTATATGTATTCTGTTGTTGCTAGACTTAGGTTTTTGACAACAAACTTAGGTTATTTGTCTCTCAGTAGCGCTTCTGTGTATATTTTATTCTATGGCCTATATGAACTATTTTTACCCTTTTCATACCGCTTCTCACAAATTCACAAATCGAACACAAGCATTTTTTTAACTTGGACAGGACAACGTCTGTCGGGTCAGCTAGTTTTTAATAAATCATTATTTGAAAAGTGCTATCTAATAAATACAATTTATACGAAGTAGATATAAAGTAGAATTTTATAAACAAAAAAAAACAATTACGTAGAGCAGTATTGACAATAAGTTTTGGAAGATATTAAACAAACTATTCATACATACATAAACATAAATGATAATAATAGAATATACATAGGAATACTTCACATAAACAAACTCATCTATACATACAATCATACAGAAATACATACATATGTACATAAATTATGAGTTGATGTTTATAACATGGTCTTTGTTCTACAATTTCTAGCATCTAGTATGTTTATGTACTTGCTGACACAGTGCGAAACAATTGAATAAGGTATGGAATTTTACAATCAATCACATATCGCTAAAGAAGAAAAAATAATCTATATATCATTACTTCTATAAGACATCACAAACGGTTTGGCCGATTTTCATTGTGTTTATTAGAGTCGTTTCCAAATACGAAAACAAATGCTTTGACTCAAGACTAGGGTTGTGCGATAAATCAAGCATTCTGACTAATAAAAATACTGATTAATCAATTAAACGATTTATCAACATTTCAGTTTAAACAAAACTATGATTGATCATTAAATTTTAATTTAGATTTTTCAAATTTTAATATTTTCATTCAGAAAAATTGACATGGTTACGACAACTATACTATGTTCTTTGTAACAATATATTGTTGTCGTAAACATAAATTTATTGTTTTAGTTTCAACAATATTTCAGTTACTGTAAACGTTTATATTTTCATCGCAATTATAAATATGAATATTGTTCACCGAATTATAATTATTTTTCCAACAATAACTAATCAATTATACAACTATGAACAATCAAAATCATTCAATTATTCATGAATATGAATAACCAAATTGTTAGATTTATCGAATAATTGTTTAATCAGACATTTTATTGGACACATTGAAAGTCCAAATTCAAAACATAAGCTCAGCAACACCTCTTACAAGTTACAGATTTATTTGCAGGGTCGAATTTTTTATAAAATTCTGAATAAAATAAAAAACGTGCTAACAGTTATGTAGTCCCTATGAAAAGTTACAAACATCCAAAGTTGGAACATTTAAAAAGGGCCTTGCGTATTTTTTTATGTTTTTTCTAAAAAAAGAAATCGTCATAAGTGTCTATAGATTTCAGCAACATTAGCTGTATCTACCTTAATATTATGCTGTTAGACATCTCGGAAATTTTTTGTTATAGAAAATATTAAAAATACTGATGAAACGATTAAAAAATTAAACAATTAACTTCCTTATTTAAATGATTCGCATTAAAGTCATTGTAAGAAAAAACATACATACAAGTATACAATGTATCCCTTATAGACAATAACTGTCACTAATGTCTGATCACTTGGCTTTACTTTAATTTATATATTTCGGGTCAGTTGAAACGTATATGCGCTTTGTAGAGCAGAGAGAAGTCAATTGGTTACTTTATACATCGCAGGTAATCTAGCATTAATTTAATTGTCACTTTAGTGTTTTTAAGTGATCTAGAGTGTAGTCACTTTACTTAGTACAACACTTTAGAAAGTAGTTATTTTACCCACCAGATGTAATCTATTGGAGAGTTGTCGGAGGATGGAATCGGTTATAAGGAATCGGTTATTGGACTGTCTATGAGATGTCTTTTTAACTTCCTATTTAAGGTCAATTAGCACCCGTCCATGTTAAAATAACTAGTTATGTAGCAGATCAAGTAACCTGTTCTGTAGCCAGTAAGTTAGCTGACTCTATGTAGCCGGTATGACAACCCAATGCGTTGAGGACTTTGGACCAGCTATCAGACAGTCTAATTGTTATCCAAATGGGTCAATTGGCTCCCTGTGTTAAAATAATTAGTCAAATAGCTAGTTATGTAAATAGTAGGGTATTCAAATTACTCAATTTTTCTCTTGTTCAAATAAAACGAATAATTCGAATAAGAGATTTTAACTTGTTGGAATAATTCGATCACACGTTTAAAATTAAAATCGAATTATTCGAATAATTAAATTTTTTAAAAAACAGTAAAGCATGAAGTTTTGATGTAGGTTTTTTAATATTTTATTTAATTCAATTATTGATAATGTTAAAAAACATTCGAAAACAAAGTCCATCCTTAAATTTTCATCAGAAATATTCTTATCAGATTTCCTCCCGAACAATCTACAAAACAATTGACTAGCAAACTCTTTAATTTTCATTTTGGAGCTAATTTGAGCTAATTGGACATGCTCCTGTATTCAAGTACAATATAGACATATTAAGAACATTTTGATGTCGTTCATTAATTCTGATTTTAAGACTAACTAATTCTTTAGTAATTGAATTATTCACTTTTTCTAAATTATTTGTAACAAATTGTATTATACCCTCAAGCTCTATCAACGTTACCCAATTTTTGCTTAATCAAATGGTCTTAGGGAATTACACAAATCTGTGAAATGTTTGATATCATTGACAGTAAACGTGGCTAATTTGAAGTCAGACCGTGCATGATTGACGCATTTATAAATACGCAACAAGTTTATTACCATGTTAGACAAAGATGTCCAACGATGTATGTATTTAAATTTGGAATTATGAACAATTTTAAGAAATTTAATAAATTTAAATATATATGTTTTACATTTATTCGTTTTATTAGATTATTCTACGTAAAATTGTACGAATTATTCGTTATTCGAAAATGGTAATTTTTAAATTGTTCGAATAATTATTCGTAAGAAATTACTCGAATGAATACCCTAGTAAATAAGTGTCACCCTAAATGATAGGTAAATTCACTAGATCGTGACAGTCGCCTAGAACTGCTGAGTTTATATTTCTCCGATTGCTTTTGTTATAGTTTGTTTGTTTACAAGTATGTGTATGTAAATACAATTGTGTTTATATTGGATGCATACAATCACATACATAGATACAAAAGTACGTACCGCACATATTCATGCAATTGCATACAAACGTAGAAATATTCTTGTGTTCAAGTTTATTTACTATCTTCTTAAATTTATAATGTTTACTTTGATGTTAGTAATGCATATGTATGCATACAATACTCATCATACGAACATACATATCTGCATGCGTAAATATACACATTAGGGTTGCGCTTATTTAGCATCGATTTTCGATACACCCAAAATCAAGAATTGTTCTCCGTCATCTAGAAACAAAATGCTGAAAATTTGAGTAAAATCGGATAACGTTTCGAGCTAAGCTAATATTTTCCAAAAATAAAAATTAAATGTTATTAAAAATTGTTTTCATTTCACCATAAATGTTTAAATCAGAGACCAAAAATAACTGTTATTAAATTTTTTGAGACTGAAAAAGTTAGGCATAAATCAATGAATAATTTTTACGTTTTCAAATAAGAGTTCTTCATAATAAATATTTTTTTTCGTACTTTTATTTTCGATTTACATTTTTTTACGTTGCCTAATAAGTGTTATTCATAATATGTATTTTTTTACGTTGCTCATAACTTTTATTTTCGATTTATATTTTTTTGCGTTGCTCTATAAGAGTTATTCTAAAGAATATATTTTTTTCGTTGCTCATAACTCAAAAGAAGTTTCTTTCGCCACCTTGGTTGCATTTTATTAGTACATACATTGAATTTAACATTTAAAGTCGCAAAAAATAAGCTTGGTATGAGATTGATGTTTTTTATTGTGTGTTTTTTAATTATGAAGAATTTTGTTTCACAATCAATGTTTTAGCAAACGCATTGTCCGCTAAGTTGCACCTTTTCTCAGTCAACAAAATACGCAAAGCAGAAAATGATCTATCAACAGAAAGCCGTTTAGCCGGCAGTGCATAGACAATATGAACCAATTTATTTAAAAATTGCAAAAGTATACTTTTCCTCTTCCTAATATTGCAACAAATCGGCTTCTACGTCCAGTCTCATAGGTTTAAAGCTCTCTATTTCAGCTATAGCTGCTAATAACTCTCGCGATGTATTGCCTTTGTCATCTTCTGAAGATAAATCCACTTCAAGTTCTCTAATTGATGTTCCGAACAACGATGACGTATTTAGATTCGTCGATTCGTCAATCAGAAAATCGGATATTGGTTGAAGTGGAGATACTTCAGGTGAAGTTAAATCGAAAATAAAAGTTATGATTAACGAAAAAAAATATTTATTATAAATAACTCTTATTAGGCAACGTAAAAACAAAAAAATCAAAAATAAAAGTTATGAGCAACGAAAAAAAATATTTATTGTGAATAACACTTATTGAAAAGCAAAACTTATTTTCATTGAAAATAACTATTATTTAAAGAAACAAAAATTTATTTCTACAATATAACAGTTATGGCTAAATTTTTTTAGATATTTCTTATAACAGTTATGTCTCTGGTTTAAATATACAAATTTTCTGACATCAATAAGCCATTATAAATTTATACCAAAAAAACGTTTCGTCATAACACAAATCCCAAATTTTATATTCTCAACGAAATTTATGGCCTTTTTTGTTAGCGTTTCCGTTTGGAACGAAAAAATAAAAATTTGGTATTTTATAAAACGAAACGATATTTGCGATCCAAGTAAATTTTTTGATATGGTACCAAGTTTGAAAACATATGTCAACTTTCTGCCAAATAAATTATTTTAATTTATTTTATTTTTCGACAAATAAAATTTATTGTTTCGTTACGTCTCACGTTGTGTTCAAATAGTATCAAAGTGGCGATTAATTGAAATTTTAGTATAGGGTAAATGTAGATAAAATTCTGAGTCGCTAGCTGTAAAAATCAATCAACTAAGTTGTTTACTTTTTTCAGTGGGCAAATTATGATTTTTTTAAAAAAAGTGAAAAAATTTATAAAAAAATAAATCTGGTTGTTATTTATTGAACAAGACCAGATAGTGATGATGATAATGATGCAAAAGATTATAATAATAATGATGAAGAAAATACTGATAATGACGATTATGGTAATTGGGATATTTGTGGTGAATTTGAGAATGCAGAATAATACAAATATTTTAATATATTTTTTATCAAAAAGGTAAAACGAAACCTAAGATTCCCCAAAAAGTTTTAAATTTTTTTTATTTTTTTAGATTATTTTTACATTTACTGAATTTACATTTTTAAACCCTTGTGAAATTTTAGAACATTATCACAATATAACATGATAGGATACCTTGTGAATCCAGAACATTTTGACCATTTTGACCCTGGATATAAAAGGGTTAAAAATGTCCAAGAAATTTATAATTAGAAGATAGTAAATAAGCAACACAAAGAAACAATTTGTAATTAAATATTAGAAATGGAAATGTTTATTTTTTTAAATTTTAACAAATTTGTTACTGAAAACTAAATTTTCACGAAATTCTTTGTCAATTTTTCGAGTTGTATTTTAAACTTTTTTCAATTAACTTTTATATTTTTTTCTAAAAATTGGTTGTGCCCGGCACATAGCACAGAGGGATGGCTTCATAAATTTGTTGGCAAAAAATTATAAGGAGTGGTAGAGCGCTGAAATTTGGCACAGAGAATTTATAGACCAAACTAAGAAAAAAATAAAATGTTATCAAAATCGACCACGCCCACTGCCCATACAGTCCAAATCGATTTTTTCGCATAAAATTTTTCCTATACAAGTAAAAGTCTAGAAATTTGGTACATATATTATTTTCATCCTTTTCGGAAAACTATTTTTTCTTTTAATCGAAACAACTTTCATTTTATTAAAGAAACAGCTAGGGGGAAAGTGGGGCTACATTTTTTTTTCCATGGAAAATCATAAATAAAATAATTTTTAGAGACTTATAGATTTGGGCATATTCTCTTAACGGTTTATGATATCCCCATAATTTTTTTTTTATTTATGGAGAAATGTTATAATTTTCAAATATGTTAAAGGTAAATGGTATTATTAGGAAAATTATACATATGTATGTATAAACCACTGAATTGCGTGAAAATATAAATAAATTTTCGCATGGACTTTACTTAAATTTTTTAAAAATAAAATAAAATTTTTCTTAAAATTATAAGTGTACATTTCATCTTTAAACATTTCTCTACAAAACTGCATCATTTGATTTTTGAAATTGACTGTTTGAAAAATTGACTTTTTGACAACAAAATCCCTTTGTGCATAGCCAACTTTTTAATAAAATTAAGTTCAAAAGCTTGATGTGTATTAATTTTTAACTTTTTAACTTTAAAACTTGATTTCTGTCCCGCTTGAGTGCTCCAAAAAAAATTAATTTCGAGTTTTGACCGAAATTAATTTTTTGTGTAAAATATTAGGATGATAGGACAATGTTAACTAGTGCCGCAACGACTTTGAACTTTTGAGGTGCATTTACAAGGGGAAAAAAGTAGTTTTTTTTAGTTTTTGTAAACATTTTGCCATTAAATAATTACTTTAGCAATTTAATTTAAAAGAATCGAAATGTTTACGTAATTGTCGTTCTAATAAGATATAAAAGACAAAAATTGGTTAAAAAATGTTAAAGTTATTAAAAAATCGCCATGCCATTAACTAATATTTTGGGCATATTTTTGCGAAATAGCCGAACTTCCTTACTGTTATGGATTTTAAGTAAAACTTATTCAGAATATTACAGCCGATGACAATATAATTTTTTCGAAAAAAAAAATGTTTTTTTTTGTGTTTTTGGCGATTTCCCCTTTACTCGGTGTAGGGTATTATATGGTCGGGCTTGAGCTACAATACATTCTTGTTTTAATGGGTTTTTTTACAACATCTAATTTTATAGTAACTCGTTAACCGGGAGCAGGAGAATATCGAAAAATTACAAAATAAGGGCCATCCTAACACATACAAACTATTATATATGTAACTATGTATGAGTGTGTGCAAATGCATATTAATGTGTGTGTTATGGATGAATGAATGGGTTTTTGTAAAAAGTGAGGAACATCTATTGTGTAATTGAAAACTTTAAATATCTATTATGTAAACAACGAACACACAATCACACTCAGTCACCCACTCAGCCGCACAGGCACAAAAGTAATGCCTGAATGTTTGCATGTACATACATATGTACATATGTATGTATCTATGTATATTTGAAAGTTTTAAGCAAATACAGGACAATCAGGACATTGGATGACATTGATGTTAGTTATTGTTAAGACTCCTACTTGTGCCAAGCACAAGTTTTCTTTAAATAAAATTGAAAATATTAAAATATTTTATAAAGCCTTTACAAAGAAAACTATTAAAAGTAGATTTTGTAATACAGAACATACAAATAATTTATTTAATAAAATTTTAACTTATTTGCAGAGAAAACATTTGTTACCTATTTGTTTAAAACTCAGACTTTTTAGATATTTTATTTAGAAACTCTTTGTAAATGTCGCCAAAGCTACAAGCTGTAAATAAATAACTTTTTTTGTTGTAAGAATAACTAAATTTGTAGCTTTGTATTTAGTTACAACAGAACTATTTAAATCATTAATATTATCAAGAGACATATAAATAAATGGGGAAAATAGGAACTATAAAAACGATTTGTAATTTCCTTTTTACTGACTGACTGCATACAACTACATATCCACATACATCTATATAAACTACTCTCACATCATATACATATACTTGTAAGGACATGTGTAAGAGTGTGTGTGTGTGTCACAAAAAAAAAGCGTTCGCAAAACTAAATTTACGACATGACGTTTGCAATAAATTACCACAAAAAATATACACAGAGGAACTTAAATACGTACAAATATATCATGCGAGTACGAGTGTGTGTTTAAAAATAACACAGATTTTTGGATTTTATATTTTTCATGACTTTTTACATTTGTGTGTGGTAATAATATTAAGAAAGTTAATCGAAGTCATAAGAGTCAGATTTTTATGTTTGAAAAGAAATGTCTAAAAAGGATCAAGATGAAATTAAATAAGTATGAGGAAAGTAAAATTCGTTCTTTCTTACTTGTGATGAGAACGTATGTATTGATCACATGTTTGATTTGAAACGTGGAAAAATAAAGTAGAAATTAAGGGCCTGTATTGCATTTTAGTTTAGTACTTAGAATTAATTTGTGGAAAATTTTATCAGGATTTACGCATAATCAACATACATATTTATGACTGCTCAAACAGTATTTCGGGGGGAATTTGGGTCCGATATTGCCCATTTTCAATACTAAACAATCCTTATCAACAGAGAGTATTTGTCCTATCGTGGTTTCAACAGACAAACGGACGGATATAGCTAGATCAATCGTCTTAGAATCTTATGAGGACTCAGAATATACATACTTTTTGGTTATATGACCAATATTTCGATATATTACAAAACGGAATTACAAAATCAATATAACCCCATCTTTTTTGATGGTAGTTTTAAAAATCTGCAATAATAAAAACGCACGAATAAAATAGATGATGTCAATAGGAATTTTTTAGCTCAATAAGAAACTATTAAGAATGAAGCTAAGATTTCAACTAGCTCCCATACAAATGTTTTATAAATATCTTACATCTGCATTAGTAGACTCGAAGCCAACTAAATACACACAACTTTTTCAAATCGGTAAACTCAAATATTTCACGATCAACTAATATTGTGAGAACTGTTTCAAAACAAAAGTTTCAAAATTTTTACAAAAATGGAACTTATACATTGTTATATATAAGCGATTTAAAAAAATTTCCAATATTTTTGAATATGTACTTGTTAAAAAAAGGCCTCAAAAATTACTAATAGTCAAACAAATTCTAAGTTTAACATTAAATTAAAAAAATGTGGTTAATGCTGGTTCACACACGTCAAGTTTACTTGAGCAAGGCTTGAGTTTATAGAAGAGAAAATAGGAAAATCTTTACAATTTCCTTCCCTCTATCATCTACAAAGTCAAGACTTGCACAAGTGAACTTGACGTGTATTAACCAGCTCTTGTATTGGATTTTTGAAAATGTTGGTGCTCCTAAAGTTCTTAAATTGTTGTCCCTAATCTTAAAACCAAATGCTGGAAATTGGTAAACGTTTAGTGGTTGCACATATTATCTGAATTTTTGGTCAACGTTTTAGTGTAGAAGCCCAACTTTGCTGTCTGATTTGACACCTGATGTAAAAGGGTTATATATCGTCATAAAGAATTAAAGAAATAATTAATCTAAAGTTAAATATTATACAATTTATTGACCAAAAACAATATTTCATCGAATACATTCAAATTCGGTCCACACGCCGAACTAATATAACCACAATTGTTAAAATTTGCATTTATAATCTTAATTTAGCATTTATTGGAATCTAGGATTTTTTTAAATTTTAGGATAAACATTTGGCACCCGAATAGCAATGATATAAAGTCATATTTATTGATGATATCGACATGAGATATGGCAAATGCAAATCCCCAAAAATTAAAAGAAAGGGCTCGTCACTCCCTGTAGAAAAATCCTTTTTTATTTAACTGTTAAGCTAACAACAAGATTTGACCACAAACTTAATAATAACTTTCATTCTACCTTTATTAATATTACATCGTATTAAATTTTTAAATAAATCTCATCTAACCACACTTTATTAAGACATGATTAAAATTTCCCGAAATCTATTTAACTAATGGGTACTTTTATTAACTTTATATTTCTTAAATTGCCATAATCAAATTGCAAACAGTCAACTGACTGAATAAGTTATTTAACAAAAAAACAAGTGAACTCAACTCTTAGCTTAACTCAGCTAAATATTATGAACCTCCTGCTGTCAAGACAACTTTAACAAATTATGATCCACTGAAAGTAGCAAGCAACCAAAGAAACAAAGCAAAAATATATATTAAAGGAAACAAATCCCTAAAATAGAAACAAAGACGCAACTACCACAGCTCGAAAATCAGCATCATCCAATTTATCTAACGTAGAACAAAAAAAAAACACATTTGTAGCCGTTGGATTTTCTTTTCCTTTAGCTATAATTTCATTTCTTTTAAGTTTAATATACTATAGGTACTATTTTTTTTATTATACACAATATTTTTTGGTTAAGACTTGGTGTCATTGTATATTTGTGTTCAAAATTGTCTACTTCCACTTTATGTTGCCATTTCTTTTCTATTCTTATTTCTTATTATTTTCTTAACGTTAAATTTACTTTACAGCAAAAAGATTTTCGAAAATATGAATGAATATAATTTTACTTGACTGCATGAACGGATTTTGGTTGGTGGAAGAAGAGTGTTGTTAACAGTATCATCATCAGCAGTGGCATCATCATTGTTGGTCACCGGTCAGCATAAATACATGGGATTTAGCTGGGAAAAATAATAGATAATAAAGTAGAAAGAACATTTATGAAGTCATACTGCTGTCATTGTTTGTGAGAGTTAAAACTCTAACAATAGTTGTCATATGAAGAACAGAGTTGGGATAAGAGAAGTATGCTGCAGAATAAAATTTGCAAAGTTTTGCAACGGACTGAAATATATTCCACTTGTAGTAAATACGCTAAAGTATGCCGCGATCGTTACTTTGAAGACAACTTTTTACCACTCATCCACACAAATCGGCCGAGACCATATCCTGAGCTCCTCTAGCGATTTAATGTAACGAGATTCCATGATAACCATACTAGCTCTTCAGTATATCAATTGATTGACCGTCTAGTTGGATTCACATATTGAGTTTCATAGTTGGGGGTAGTGCACTAAATGTTGATTGAAATCAGCATTGCACTATCACTCACTAATATTGCAAAACATTTAGTTTGCACTATTTTTTATCAGCTTTAGTGATAATGCTTATTGTGCAAATATAGTGCAAAATTTTTTAACTCACTATCACTAATGTTTAGTGAGGCTGCTAATTTTCAACTTATCACTAAATATGAACAAAATGATTGCACTAATTTTGCACTATCACTAAGTATTAGTGCAAACTGCAAAATTAGTGCACTACCCCCATCTATGATGAGTTTTAGGGTCATTATTACAACTTGTCTTTATAGTTAAAGTTAACTTTAAGGGTACCTTTTTCTATTGCTTAAAGTTACCTTTAACTATAAAGACAAGTTGTAATAATGGCCCTTAGTGTATTAAAAACTTTAACTTAAAAAAAATCAATATACTCCAAAGCATTTAAACTATATTTTATTAGTAAGAAATTATTTTAGCCTTCATAAGGGTTAAAATTTACTGACGTTAACGATCTTCAGGTCACATTTGACCCAAATAGAAAATATATTTTTTTCCCCAATTTTTTTAAAACCAAAATAAGTCATAAAATATGAAAAATATCAATCACTTACTTGTGAAGGTTAAAAAGGTAATCAAAATAAGAATTAAAGGTAAATTTTTTGTTAATAGAATGTTTATTCTTTATAATAATTATATGATTTCTTTTGTTATGTTTTTCCATGAACTGTTTTTGTTTTAATAACTATTATTTTAATAAATAAAACTTAGTTTCTTCGTATTTCTAAGCGTTTTAATATTTTGCCCAAAAAAACGGTTAACCGGTTATTATTAAAAAACCGAAACCGGTTTATATTAAATTGCAATTTTTCGAAGAAATCGAACTTCCCTTCAATAGATCAATTAATTCAAAAGCTGTTTGACAGACGACACCATCTTGTTGTAACCGCATATCACTGATTTTGTCCAAAATCTTCATCCATTCGTCATTAATTCCATTGTTAATTCATTCAATTCAAATTAAAATAGAAATTAAAATGCTACCAATTCATAGAACTCCAAATACACTGAAAGTAAAATGTTCACTTCTGACACAACAAAACGCTGATACGCCCGAACTTAATTTTGTGTAGTAGAATCCAATGATTTACTCCGTTTTAAAGCATCAGGTCAAAATCTGGAGATATTACATTTTTGAATTTTTTTATCTCTCAAGCGATTTTTTTATATTTTAAGGAAAAGACTTGGAAAAATCTTTTGAACTGACTTTATTTATTGTCGAAACTTAACATAAAAATTTATGAAATTCTTCATGAGTATTTAAAACCAACGGTACGTATGTTTAATATTATTAAGCAAACTAATACAAATATCACTCATACTCCCCATGATCGCTGAGACAACTTCCCCAAAACAAACAACTAAGAAAGTATAGTCGGTCAAACCCGACCATATGATTCCCTACACCGAGTGGATTATTATAAACAGTTTTCTTTTAAAATTTATAAGGAAGCTATGACTAATTATGGAACAATTGCCATAAAACTAGGTGACATGTCTTTTGTATATATTTGTGTGTCATTTTATTTGAATACCAACATTTTTATGAAATCTGTAAAGGTTTAAATTATTTCGGGAAGTTATATCGCTATCGTTATAAAATTTGGTGGCATGACTTTTGTATATACAGTGAATGTCACTTTATTCATTAGTTTATTTATTCATTAGTTTTGGGTATAATTTTAATTGCCCTTATCCACAAATAAAAAAATTGGGTAAGACTGTCAGTGCCCAGAATATCAATGCTTCATTTAAAATCGTAAAGGCACTAAAAAATAGCAAATGATACCCTACAAAGTATTAGGATTATTTAATATTAACATTTTTTTTTAATTTTTAAAGTTTTAATTATAATTTAATATAATTGTACGAATTTAAGTGAAATATAAATTTTGTGATGTTCTTTAATTTTCATCAATATTTGTATTGAATTTTATTTGAATGCCAAAATAGCTAGTTATAGTGATTTTCGGAAGTGGGCCTTATATGGGAACTATGACTAATTATGGACCGAACATCATAAAATTTGGTGGTGCGAGTTCGGTTTGTATAAAACTTATTTGTGCTGAATTTGGTTTGGATATCTATGTGTATAACAAAGATATTTATGAGAGCTTAACTATTTTCAGAGGGGGCAATCGTAAGGGGGCTAGGATAAATAATGGACCGATATTAACCAAATTCAATAGGGGCAATAAAAAAGCTTATACCAAATTAGTTTATTTTTGAAATTGCTTGATTACAAGGCTTACATGGACGAACATTGCTTAATCGACTCAGAAAGTGATCCTGATCAGATATACTTTAAAGTGGGTATTGGGACAATATTTTTGAAGGTTACAAACATCAGCACTAACCCAATATAGCCTCCCCACTATGGTGGTGTAGGGTATAAAAATTACTAATACTTCCATATTCATTTCATTCACAATACTCTTCTTTCACTTAACTCGTATTTTGTACTCGCTAATGTCTATGAATATATTGCATGGAACTGTCATTTATGGATTTGTTGATGTCAGGTAAAAATGAAAACGAAAAGGAAAACGAAAACGAACACAGTAAATGGGAAATGAAGTGAAAAACTAGTTTTGCTTTGTGTTAGATTGGCCATACAAACTGTCTGCACTGATAATAGAATTTGTAATACAAAAGATTATAACGATTTAGAATTATTGCTGCCAACAAAGACTAGCTTTCACTCAGACCAAGGGGGAAAATCGTCATCAATAGAAAACCACAATAAATAATATATTTTTCAGAAAAAGATTTATTGCCTTTGTACGATTAATATTGAATTGTGAAATGACAGAGATTTGATAGGAAATTATTAATATGATGAAGAAAAAGAAGCAAACTTAATCAGAAATGTTTAAAATAAAATTATGTTCATTATTACGCCACACTAACAACAGTGACTGACTGGTTAGCTGGCTGACAACAGCAACAACCATTTCCTTAATGCCACCCACAAGTGGTTGCCATTAGTTTTGTTGTTACTAGTTGTTTGTGTTATGACACAATAACGGAAATGAACAAGAAACTTTTCAATTGAGTTTTCCGTTATGCCTTCTTCTTCCTCGTCTTCTTAGTCTTCAATTTTTAAGTTGTCTATTAAGAATAAGACACACAAGCCACACAAAAGCAAACAAATTGAAAAAATACTAATAGTGATAGTTGGGGATAAAGAAATAGCAGCGATTTTAGAGAAAATAATTAAAAATTATTAAAAAATTGTTGCTAAACTACCAACACAACAAGTACAGTACAGTAGGGCAGAAACAAATAAATCTGGCATTTCTAAACGGATGGTCCGATCGGGATAGTATTTGACGTGGGCGTAGCCCACAAATGCTCCAGGGACGGTGCTATGGGGGCTCAAAGTAGGGTACCTTCGACATGTAAATTTTGAACACGTGCAATTTGTTTGTTTCCCATTCGATTTCAAAGATTTTTTGGAAAAGCGCTCGGCTAGGTCTTGAAAAAAAATTTGTTTGTTGAGTTAATTTTTGGTCAAAAATATTTAAAACTCCGTCGTTCAAAAATATTGAAAAAAAAAATGTATATTTTTTTTCCAAAATCAAAAACTTTTTTGAATTTTTTTCAAAATGGGCCCCTTTTTCCACAAAAGAAAGCTTAGGTCTTTTCCTTGAAGATCTTTTTGGTCACTTAGTGGGATGCGAGTTGGATATCTACCAAAATAAATATTTAGACATCAAATTTTTTTTTTTTCAAAATAGACCCTTTTTATAATTATTTTTTGCTCAAAAGAAAGCTTAGGTGAATTCCTTTAAGAGGTTTTTGGTCGTGAGATATATATCAAAATAAATGTTTTGTAACTCAAAAAAAGTCAAAAATGTTTTAGATTTTGGATAAAAAATGTCAAACATTTTTTTGTAATTTTTTTCCGAAATATCTAAACTATTTGGGACACATTTTGCTAAGAACAATAGGTAATACGTTACATGGATGAGAAAATACACCTGTTTGGCCAAAATGTTGAATTTTGTTCCCCTCTAACTAAGAGAGTTCTTGACCGATCTTGTTGAAAAATTGTGTCTGAATTACTATCCAGTAGGACTAATCTTCACTTCATCCTAGAACTTCATCCCGATCGGAAGACATCGATTTCAATAGTTGGTTCACTTGACATGAAATCCCCCATATTCTTACATAAACTTTCTATTGATTTGATTATGGTTATACATATACTTTAATGCACAGTGCTTAAAAGCCCTAAGCTTTATTATATTTTTAATAAAATACATAGTAAATTAGAATTTATCTTAGAAATATTCATATATATTATGTAAAAGGTCAAAGTTTTCAATCTCCAACCATAATTTGAGGCGTGCAGATTTAGTAATTTAATTTCAAATATATAGGTTCGAATAATGAACTGCTACCTTTTTATACACCATTTATTATTATTTTACAAACATCAACTCAACTTTTATGATATTTATAAAAAAAATAAAAAACGAATCAACAACATCATTAGAAACAAAATATCAAAATATATTCATAAACAAGTATGTACTAGTTGAAGACTATTAACAAGCTACATAAAATATAAAAACACAACAATTTACTACTAGGAAAAAAGTATTTTTCAAGTTACATTCATAACTTTAATTTATACGTTGAATAAAAACTAACTGAAATGAACTCAACAAATGCTAATTTTATAGACAAGTACATAACCACATCAACAGCAATATGATGTTTGTTTGTCTGTGCAATTCTATTCCATACACAGAGTAACTCAGGACTTAAAAGTTGTAGTGGCTGAGTAAGAAGCTTAAACATAGTAAAGCTTCCGGAAATCAACATCTTCCGTAACAGTTTATGCGTTTATCCTCCCACACAACGATAAAGTTTTTACATTAATTTTGCATTTAGTAGAAAAGTTTTGTTGTTGGTTTGTTGTGCATTCAGTCATGCTACAAAAACAAATACTACTACATGTTGTTGAATCTGTTGAACATTAAGTTGCTTCAAAATTACCCGTTTTTAGTTTATATTTCAGAATATTCCATTTACATTTAAGAAATTCTTATTGCATTTCAGAATTTTAAAACTAAATTTTCCAATTGTATCGGATCGTAGTCAAAAATATATATGTATATGTATATATACTCTGGATCCTTATAAAATTCAAAGGCGATATAATTATGCCCGCCTGTCTGTTAATTCACGATAGGGCTTGGAGGAAGGCACTTAGGGGGTGAAATTTTCGCGAAAATATTATTTGTTAGACCTGGGCAAAATCGGTCCAGTCAAACAAATTTTAGAACAAAATGTCAGTCACACGGTGGCTCAGATTGATTTAGTGCCATTGGTTTGAAAATATATCAAAAATAAGGTAGCCAAAAGATTTATTCAAAATATTGGGAATTGTGGACGTGGCATGCTGGTAAACACAAATATTTTATTTATTATAGAAATAAGTTAATTTTTATACCGACCATCAAAAAATGGGAGATATATTTATTTTGGCATCCGTTCGAAACACATCGAAATATTGATCGTATACCCAAAAAAGTATATAGCTATGTCCGTCCGTCTGTCTGTCTTTAGGACCCAAACGAAATATAAATAGGTTTGTTCGGTATTGAAAATGGGCAATATCGGTCCATGATTTCACCTAGCCCCCATACATATGTCCCCGGAATACTGTTTGAGCAGTCATAAATATGTTGATTATGCGGCAGTCCTGATAAAAATTTGCACAAATAATTTCTAAAATGACTTGTCAAACTATTATAATGTTTAATATCGTGATGAAATTGGACATAAACAAGTTTTATATGAACCTAAATCTTTATACCAACTTTTGTGAGGATCCCTATGTCACATATTGATTGTAGGTTTTCAGTATTCGGCATAGCCGAATATAACACTCTTAGTTGTTTTGTATTTGATCAGATATAAAAAGGAGTTATGTAATATTCGACATATAAAATATATATATAAACATTGATTAAGCATTAACTATTTTTAAAACTTTGATAAGTTACCCGGCCTTAAAGTTACATATTAAACATTGTTAACGTAAAAATTACACAGAATTTTAAATCAAGAGAAAGGATATATATTAATGTAATATTAATACCAACTTTTAAATATTACTAATAGTTATTTGTATTTTTTTAAATAATATTTCAAGAAGAGTATGCAATTCAAAAGATTTAAATATAATATATATAATTTATTTGATCTTTTTTAAACTGAGCTGAACAAAAATATTCGATGTTGTCGAATAATTCGAGACATAAAACACAGTATGTTAAATAACTCGAAAACCGTCCTTTTGTTTATAAAAACACGAAAATTTAGGAAAAATCGTTTTTTTAATATCGAAAGCCAGATATTTATGATCATAGCTCGAAACTATTATCGACAATGGACTGAATTTTATATATGGGGCATTTCATGTCAAGTGAACCAACTTTGGAAATCGATCTATTAGATAGTAACTCAGGCACAATTTTTCAACAAGATTGGTCGAGAACTCTCTGAGTTAGAGGGGGTCAAAATTTGATATTTTGGCCAAGCAGCTGTCTTATCCATGTAAGTTATTATCTATTCTTAGCAAAATGTGTCCCAAATAGTTTAGATATCTCTTTCTTAAATCTTTCGAAAAAAAAATAAAAAATTTTTAATATTTTTTTTCCGAAATCAAAAACTTTATTGACTTTTTTTTTAAATGGTCCCTTTTTTTCTTAAAATAAAGCTTAGATATTTTCCTTGGAGACCTATTTGGTCACTTAGTGGGATGCGTGTAGGATATCTATCAAAATAAATATTTTGCAACTCAAAACATACAATTTTTTACTTTTATTGCAAAATCTTTTTTTTTAATTTTTTTTTAGCTCAAAAAAAAAGCTTAGGTCCATTCCTTTAAGATATTTTTGGTCGCTTATTGGGATGCGAGTGGGACATCTATCAAAATAAATATTTTGTAACTTAAGACATACAATTACTGACTTCTTTTTTGCAAATTCGAACTTTTTATTTCAAAATGGGACCTTTTTAATTTATTTTTTTTTTGCTAAAAAGCTTAGTTGTTTTGCTTGGGAGAACCGACTACCAAAAAAAAGTCCAATATGAGGCCGATCCTAATATGTATATACATATTTATTATGTAGTTTTTTGTATTATATTTAAAGTGTTGTAATTTGTTTTTGCAACAAGTTCTTGTTGTTATTTAAAAGAGTTTGTTTAGTGTATTAATTTACTAATACGTTTTTTAAGTACAAAACACACTGTAGTGTTGCGTACTTATTTAAGTGATTTGGAGATGATCGAGTATTTGAAGTATGTATTTATAACTATTAGAAGTTTTAATAAAATATATATGTATATAGTTTTAAGGAATTTCACAAATTTTATGAATTAAAATTGATATTTATATTTGTTTTATTTTTTGAGATTAAAAGCCTGCTTATAAAATTTTTATGTTAATCACTCAGTTTTTAAATATTTTTTTAATGATTTTCATAACAATTTTCTAAGTAAACGTTATATTCGTATTACTAAATCTTATTACTAAATTTGATTAATATTGGTAAAATTTGATTGATAAATAGACTTACCCATAACTGCCATTATCATAAATTAATAATGTCTGAAATAAAAAAAGAATATGAACTTTAATTGTTTTCTTAAATTTGAGTATTATCAAATGCTTAAAATGTATTTATATACTTTCAACTAAAGCTCTTATAAACCAAAGAAAATTATGGCTATATCAGCGTCTACAATTGCTTACAGATTTACTTATAATATATATCAATATATATGAAATTTTTTACAAATTTGAAATCCTTTATTTTTTATTTAATTAACAATTTTAGGATTTCTGTTTTCGACCAAATTTTTATCAATGTTGGGTAATTTTGCGCAAAATATGCGTAGTTACCCGTAATTCAATCTTTTTTTGATTGCAAATAATAGCTGTTTAGCAGTTTAAAATTTATTTATTCAAATTTACACAGCAACAGTTTCAATAGTCACTATGTGGTTTTTTAATTCACAATAATACTAGGGTATTCAATCGATTATTTTTTATGAAATTTTTTACAAATTTGAAATCCTTTATTTTTTATTTAATTAACAATTTTAGGATTTCTGTTTTCGACCAAATTTTTATCAATGTTGGGTAATTTTGCGCAAAATATGCGTAGTTACACGTAATTCAATCTTTTTTTGATTGCAAATAATAGCTGTTTAGCAGTTTAAAATTTATTTATTCAAATTTACACAGCAACAGTTTCAATAGTCACTATGTGGTTTTTTAATTCACAATAATACTAGGGTATTCAATCGATTATTTTTTATGAAATTTTTTACAAATTTGAAATCCTTTATTTTTTATTTAATTAACAATTTTAGGATTTCTGTTTTCGACCAAATTTTTATCAATGTTGGGTAATTTTGCGCAAAATATGCGTAGTTACACGTAATTCAATCTTTTTTTGATTGCAAATAATAGCTGTTTAGCAGTTTAAAATTTATTTATTCAAATTTACACAGCAACAGTTTCAATAGTCACTATGTGGTTTTTTAATTCACAATAATACTAGGGTATTCAATCGGTTAACCGATTAAAATTGGGCGGTTAACTGTTCGAATAATTTAAAATTGATTTTCAAACAAACAAATAAACCGATTAATTTGTGTCGATTAACCGATTAACCGAAATTTTTTTTTTTGCAATTTATATAGAAATATAGTTTTAAACACACAAATGTTATTTCTTAACTCGTGAACATTCCCTTCTAGCAATAGGTTTTTTATATATAAACTGAGTGACCAATTGGGATACATTTTTGGCTTTTATGTCGTCGATGTGTTAGGAATTGAACCGTTTTTTTTTTTTAAAAACGAAAGTTGAACATTTGAATTTTTCTCGTAAAAATTGGAAATGGGCACATAGTGCAATGATGTGATGGATGATTTTATATGCTTAGAAAAAACTAAAAAAATAACTGAGAAATTGGATATTCTTAATTATGCCTTACTTTCGATTTCTCCATGTCAAGTTTTATTAAAACTAAAAAAATCGTTTAAAAGGAAAACATTAAAATATTTTCTTGTATATTTATTTGTTTTTGATTTTACGTTTTTTTATTTTTATTAACAAAATGCTTATATAAGTACACAAAATTCGTGTTTTTCTTTTCAATTTAAAAGTAAAATAGAAATTATATGGTTAATCGAATAATTTAAAATTAACCGATTATTAACCGATTAAATCTAAACCCCGATTAATTATTTGCTCGATTAAGCGATTAAACCAGAAACCCGATTGATTGAATACCCTAAATAATACACACACTTAAATTACACTTTATAATATACAAGAATGCAGTTGATGTTAACTCTAACAGCGCCTATGATAAACTTAAAACTGACTGTAACCGCTGCCACTATTTATAAACAGCGCCATCTTTCTTCCAGTAGCTTCATGAAAGTTCTATTTATACAATGATCAACTCAAAGCTTTTATTCAATGTTGTATGTTCCACAGCTATGTTAATAATATCCATATATATGTTAATAAGAAAGGAAAGGAGCTAGCTGACTGAAAAGTTTCACAAAAATTTAATTTATGTAGGTTTGATTGGTGTTGAAAATGGGCAATATCGGTCCATAAGTTCACCCATATCAGTGTATTTTTACTTATTCTAACGTTTCGAATTCAAATCTAAATTTTCATAAAAAGCGAAATTGGCACAATTGTTCACTAAGTTAGCAAAGTAACATTACAATACACTTAATAATGTAACATGTTTTGTTTGTGCCGACCACTGGTCTAAAAGTATGTATGTGTATACATATGTTCACAATGTTCTAATATTTCAACAAATAAGCAAATTACTTGGACTTATACGACTTTTTTAAGAACAAACAATATATATAAGTAATATTAATCTTCTAATGTGTTGTTTAAATATGACTTAAAGAATCTAAATCTAAAAGTTCAAAGAACTCCAAAAAATATGATTTATCATCTATTAAATCAAAATTAATTATAAAAATTAATTTCAGCCATTATTTCTTCTTTGTAAACAATAAAGCAAAAACTGCAGAAAGGCAAATACAACTTACTCAAGAAGAATGTTCATAAATTTGTCTCCATTTATCGCCTCATAAAACATAAAGCAAAAATCTTTTAAAATATTTCGTACATTTATAGTTTTACTATTTAACAAACAGTGATAAAAACAGTGTTTTTTCTTCTTTTTTTTGTTAAAAGAGAAACCCCCACAATCCTTTCAGACAAATTTATTTATGACTTAAGTTGTTACAGCTAAATGTCATTTAAAATTCATACTGATGCAACAACAACGACAACAGCAAAGAACATTTAACCGAAACGAACTTATATTGAAATGAACGCAAAAGACACAGCAACAACAATAATACATAATAACAACTACAATATATCAAAGAAGAAAAAAAAGGTGTAAAGAATCGGCAACGACTTGTTGATACCCTACTGGTGATTTTGTTTTTTAATGATGCATTTTTGGTTAATATTTTGTAAAATTAAATATTTTAGTTATAGATTTTAATTATTCAATAGTGTATTTTTCCTCCAATTAATTTGATTTTACCTTTATAGATCTATAGACATATATAACTTATCACTATTAATTCTCCCAATTCAAAGCAGACCAGAACGCTAATAAAATAGCAAACTAACCAATAACTAACTAATAGTAATAAATACCATATGTAGTGAGGTTTATAAAAAGGCACCATCTAGAAAATAAATAGTCGTAAACTTACAAAAACAGATAAAAGAATCACAAAAAGTTCTAAAAGAATACACAAAAACATTTGCAATGAAAACAAAAAGTAAGAAATATATTCACTCTTACAAACTCTGTCCGTTTACATTGAAAGAAGAAATACACAGCTAAATGCAACAAATGCGTTAAATGGCACAAAAAGAGTGTAACTTCCTTTTAAAACTTTTGATAAATTAAGATGAGTTGAACATTCAGACACTATTATACGTACTATACCCATGCACTACATACACAATATTCAAGCTCACAAATCAAAAACAGAACTTTAAAATAATGATTTCGAATATTTAAACCAGACAAGCGCTAACATATTTTCAATATTCAAGACGTCTGATTTCTTCACCGGTAGGGTTCTTGAGTCTAAAAGCCAATGACCTAAGTATTGGTTAAAAATAAAAATTGTTAAAAAAATGTTGGGTGAAAAAATAAATAGCAACCTATGTAGGAATATAGAGGATATATTGATGTATAAATCTAATATGAAAATTATTTGTGGGCTTCGGAAAGTTGATTTCAACAGACAGGCACACAGTGGCTCATTATCGTTTTTCATCGGCCAAAACTCTGTAACTTTTGAACCGATAGAGATATTTTAATTTCATTAAAATCGGTTGAGCAGTTGTTGAGAAATTTAAAGCTAAAGTTGAACTTTTAATTTTTTATATTTTTTAAATATGAAAATGGGTTTTTTTTATTTTTTGCATCAGCTTTACTTATAAAAAAGTTGTAAGCAGATAAAAACAAGTAAGGAAGATGATCGGCCAATCTCGACCATGTAATACCCAACACTATAATTTATTTTCGTGAATGATTTTCGTAAGAGGGCATTATATGGGAGCTATGACTAATTATGGTCCTATCGCCATGAAATTAGGTCGTGTGATTTATGTCTATATGGAAGTTATTTCTGTTGAATTTTTGGTTTATACCAACATTTTTAAGAGATTTATGCTCGTTAAAGAGATTTTCGGAAGAGGAGCTATGACTAATTATGGAAGCGCCATGAAATTAGGTCGTGTGATTTATGTCTATATGAATGTTATTTCTGTTGAATTTTGTGTTTATATCAACATTTTTAAAAAATGGGAGCTATGGCTAATTATGGACCGATCATCATAAAATTAGGTGACATTAATTCAGTTTACATAAACTTATTTGGAGCAAAATTTGTGTAGATACATATGGGGGATTTCACGTCAAGTGAACAAACTTTTAAAATCGATGTCTACCGATCGGGATGAAAGCTTTTTTTGGTCTCTTAGTGGGATGCGAGTGGTCTATCTATCGAAATAAATATTTTGTAACTCAAGACATACAATTTTTGTGTTAAAACATTTATTTTGATACTATCCCACTCGCATCCCACTAAGAGACCAAAAAGCTCTTAAAGGAATGGAACTAAGCTTTCATTTGAGTAAAAAAAAAATATAAATTTTTATATCTTGAACACATTTATTTAGCTTTTGATTTAGGAAACAAAATATTAAACGTTTTTTATTTTTTTTTTTAATATTTTTTTTAGAAAGATTGAAGAAATAGCTATCTAAACTCTTTGGGACACATTTTGCTAAGAACAATAGGTAATAAGTTACATGGATGAGAAAAATCACATGTTTGGCCAAATTTTGAACACCTCTAACTCCGAGAGTTCTTGACCGATATTGTTGAAAAATTGTGTCTGAATAACTACATCGATTTTAAAAGTTGGTTCACTTGACGTGAAATCCCCAATATATAAATTAACCATTTACGACCGATAAAGTATAATTTCGGGAGAACATTTGTATGGATGCTAGGTGAAATAATGGACCAATTTCAGTCATTTTCAATAGGCTTCGTCCTCGGACCGAATAAAATGTATGTACCAAATTTTATCGCAATATCTTCAAAATTGCGACTTGTACTTTGCGCCGGTCATATAAAAAGGTAAAATAAAAAAAAAAAAAAATTGGGAGTTATTTCATTCAAATGAAAAAGTATTCAACAATATACATATGTATAGGCTTAAAGAGGACACTTTGGCCTTTCTCCTGGTAGTAAAGTTTTTTTAATCACTTTTGACCCTAAGCACTTTTATTCCACTGAAATTCAAATTTGACTAAATTATAGTACCTGAGGAAAAATTTAATAACACAGCAGGTATAAACGGTACAGTGACAAATCATACCAGTTCTTAAAGACTATAATCCTACCAACATAACAAAACAAAATCATCCAATTATCGATAATAGTTTGTGAGTAATGATAATTTACTTCTGATCAAATTTACAAAAATCATATTTTTTTTATAAAATGACATAAAATATTTGACTTTAACAGCATGCCACACACATAATCAGCGTTGCCGCTTTGGTCCAATTGGACCAAAAGTGGTAGATTTTATTTACAAGTACAACGATTGGTAGTTTGGTTGGTTTGTTCAATTTTTTTAATTTTTTGGTAGGAAATACAATTAATATTTTTAAAATTTATAGTTTTTAAATTTAAAGATAACAAATAAAAAACATGTGTGAAATAAAATAGTTGGAAACCCTGATTATTGAACTTAACGCCGTTAAATGTATAACATCTTTGCATTTATATGAAAAACATCAAAATCATAGTGTCAGTGCAAATTAAATGTAAACAAACACTTGTATTTCTTAAACAAAAGGCCGCAAAACAGTTATATTTTTTTTACAATTTTATTTAATAGTTAAAATATGTAGTATTTTTAGATATCTTTCAAAAACTCCAAGACTGGCAATTGATGCTGATGGAGAAAACCAATAGTTGTTTAGAAATGTCTGTATTTCAGCACATATTCAATGTTATTTGTTGCCAATCGAATCATTTGATTAACAATAAATTCGATTACCACAACTAAAAAATACCATGATTACAATCGAATCATTCGATTGGCAACAAATCACAATGAATCTGTGCTGAAATAATACTGTAAATTTAGAAATTTCTAAAAAAATATTCCTGAAATACGAACCCTACTATGTAGCTATAGAATTTTTCGATATTTGTAGTCAGGAGAGATTAAACATATTAAAGTTTTCCCGGTTTTTCGGTTAACCGGTTTATAAACACTAACCACTATACAAATATTGTTTCAGATAACATTTAAATGCATGAGTCTAGCAAGCTGAAATTTTCCAGTAATAGAAAATTAACCAAATTGGGGGAACCAGTTAGCACCATCGTATGTAGTTCATAATTTATAGCCCTTTAAAAATTTTTGAGAAAAAATTAACAATGTTTAGGAGCTAATAACATTGGAACTAGAGTATCCAAAACCGAAAACCAGTCAACCGGTTTTTTCATCTTTGTAAACTCCACCGGTTTCGGTTTTTTTGACAAACCGGTTTTAATGAAATATATTTTCTAAAGCTCATTCAAACATATTTATGAAAAACTTTGATACTATTTTTAAAAATATAAATTTATTTTATAGAAAATTATAATAGCATTTGACAATATTTCGTAAAAGATATAAAATATAAAATAATTGCTTAAAAATAGAGCCTTAAAAATTCAAAAATGCTAAATTTCCATAAAATAAAATTTAATATAAACCGGTTAACCGGTTTTTTCAAAAACACACTTTTCCGGTTAAACCGGAAACCGTTTTTTTTTAAATTTGCCGATTTTTTTGGACACTCTAATTGGAACGTGTTATTCAATTTTAGTTCTATATTAACAATCAAACAGCATAGTATTCTAAACATCTTTCTATGAAAACATTGGAAATAATTATTAGTTATTTTTAACATGAATACATTCCCTTAAACTCTGACTAATGTACAGTTAAACGCTGCAAGAAGGAAGCAACAAAAATTACAAGTGAAACTTTTTTTGCACAAAATGAAATTTAAAGCTTTTAGTAACAAAACAAAAATGAACAAGTTGTTGGATTTAAAAAGTTTTTGCAAGTTATTTTTGCTATTGCGAAAAGTCAAGTTGACAATGTCAACGAAATTGTATTTTATAAGTTTATATACTCGTTCTCCGACTCCTGCAAAGGAAGCACACATACAAGGCGTACGACAAGGAAAAAAATGGAGCTAAAATAGAAGCGCAACATCATTTTGCAGCAGCATTGGCAAGAAAAGTCTTTTTGGTATAATCATGGTGCGAATGTTGTCTTTAAAAGTTCATTGGTGTTGATGGTTTTTGTGGTATTTATTTGTCAGTTTGTTTTTTACTTCTTGTTTTTTGTTTTGTGTCAACAAATTTAACATGAAAAGTTTTCGTTAAATAATCGTCATCAACAAATATAATTAAGTTTTAAAAATTTGATAAAAATAAATTAGATTAGATTTTCTTTTTTATTATGAATGGATCAATTCTAAAAAATGCTAAATGATTATTAAAACCGCTACCGATTCGAAACAGTTTCGTTACCTAGTTTCGATTTTTTCGTTAACAGGTTTTATGCGGTATCTGTACTATCCGTTTTTTTCGTAAAGATACATTTTATCAATAATATATACCTTATATACTCTTTACCAGAGTACACTTTAAGATACAATTTTATTTAAATTTAAAAACAATTTTATTGTTATAAATAAAACATTTTGCTTAAAAAAATGTTGGTCAAACAAAATTTTTTTGCTGAAGAACTAAAATTTGTTGAAAAATAAATTTATGTTGGAAAAAATTTTTTGTTAAAATTTGAACAGACAAAAAAAATTGTAAACTTTATAAAGCTACCAATTCTAAGCGGTTAAAGGGTAATTGTAACGTTAATATGGATTATTTCGGTGAGGGTATTTCAGCGTTAATGAAATTGCTGTTATTGCGATATAAAGTAGCCGTTATCTGAGTTAAATTATTTAGAAAATTTACAAAAATTAAAAGGTTGTATTTTATTATAATTTAAATTTTTTAGATTTCATTCAACTCATTATTGTAATTAGAAATTTGTATTTTTATAATTTAAATTATTTTTGGAATATCGGTAATGGTATTTACGATTATATCGGTAACGGTTAGTGTTTATAAAAAACAGACGTTTTAGAAAACCGGTTCAATAAAAAAATATTGAAAACTTTAATTCGTAATACTTATAATACTAATCGCGCTTCAAATTTTATTATTTTTTGTTATAAAGACTCAAGCCCGACTATATAATACCCTAAACTAAGTACCTGCGATTTAAATTTTGGGATTTTCGAGAAAAACTAGTTTTTTAGCCATATTTTGGCGAAGTTCCTTACTGGTCAAAGGTAAATTTTTTCAATATTTGGAATTTCTCATGGAGAGATGTTATATATTTTTGGCCCGATTTTGATGAAACTTAAGCAAAATATAACATGAAGTCTAGTATTTATAATACCAGCACAAAAATTCGAATTATTTCGATATAAATAGATTTAAATTATAATTTTATGTCGATTTTTTAAAACGAAAACATGAATATTCTATATTTTTTCGACAATTTCTTACGATGGTGCTATAATTTTGACTGCACAAAATCTGGGTATTTTTTTCAAAAAATACCATATAATTGATTGAAAAGTTCATATTTCTTAAAGAAAACTTTACTCATAGAAGAAGTTTAATTAAATTTACTATGAAAATAAAAATATTTCCCATGTTAATTACTTTTAGGTTCTGTGGTGCTATTATTTTGACCGGCTCTGTACTTTGCGGGGTCGCAAATGAAAAATGTAGAAATTACAAACGGAATGAGAAACAAATGATAAAGCTAAATAGTGTACTTTTTAGGTACATATTTTATGTTTTTAAAGCAGAGACATAACTGTTATAAGAAATGTCTAAAAAAAATTAGCCATAACTGTTATATTGTAGAAATAAATTTTTGTTTCTTTAAATAATAGTTATTCTCAATGAAAATAAGTTTTGATTTTCAGCATGATACAACCATTAGAAGGTAGAATCACTTGGGAGAGAGTTTAAAAAGCTTTGCATTGTTACGTCAAATAATAGAAAAATAAAATCCGGAAATCCAAAAATAAGAATAATAACAAATGAAAATTGAGAAATATTTTGTTTCTTCAGCTCAACACCGCAGGTTGCACTCCATTCTTTAATTTTATTTTCAGGACATTTTATAAATCTTACGAGATTTTTTTCAAATGAACATTTACACAAACAACATTTAACACGCATGTTTCTCCTTATATTTTTAAATTGAATTTAAATTATTTTTCAATTTAGTTAATTTTTTGATGTTTTAATTTTTGATGTTTCATTTCAATTGTACTTTTATTTTTTATTTTATAATAGTCTGACAATTCAAGGCATGTATAATTGAGAACGTATTTTGTAGTGATTCTACCTTTTATTGTTATATTCATGGTAGAACCAACCAGGTACAATTATTAGGGAGAGTTTTCAATATTTACCCCTACAACGTCAAATAACGCATTTACTCTCATCACTTTTTATTTTGTTTTCGCGATGTTTTGCACGTTATATTAAAACTAACACATATTTATTTGGAAAAAATTTAATTTGAATTAAATATTTCACGAAAAAAAGTAAATACACAAAAATTTGTTTAATTAATTTATTTTTGTCTTAGACATTTCGTTTTGTTTTTTTCTAATTTTCTTTTGTTTGACGTTATAGGGAATGTATAATTGAGAACGTACTTTCTAATAATTGTACCTTGCTTGTTCTGCTATGGTTATATTATGATTTTCAATAAGTGTTATTCATAATAAATATTTTTTTTCGTTGCTCATAACTTTTATTTTTGATTTTTATGTTTTTACGTTACTCATAACTTTAATTTTCGATTTATATTTTTTTACGTTACCTAATAAGAGTTATTTATAATAAATATTTTTTTTCGTTACTCATAACTTTTATTTTCGATTTAACTTCACCTGAAGTATCTCCACTTCAACCAATATCCGATTTTCTGATTGACGAATCTAAATACGTCATCGTTGTTCGGAACATCAATTAGAGAACTTGAAGTGGATTTATCTTCAGAAGATGACAAAGGCAATACATCGCGAGAGTTATTAGCAGCTATAACTGAAATAGAGAGCTTTAAACCTATGAGACTGGACGTAGAAGCCGATTTGTTGCAATATTAGGGAGAGAAAAAGGATACTTTTGCAATTTTTAAATAAATTGGTTCATATTGTCTATGCACTGCCGGCTAAACGGCTTTCTGTTGAAAGAGCATTTCCTGCTTTGCGTATTTTGTTGACTGAGAAAAGGTGCAACTTGGCGGCAGAGAAGCAAGCCGTATCGGCGCGGCTGGCGGCTAGCCGATCAGTAAATTTTTTTCAACAAGCCACGCCACGTAGGTATTTAATAGAATTATCGGCAGTGTTACCATATACATACATGCATTTATCTTGTTTTTACTGTTTTGTGTGAAGCTTAATTACGATATACATATAAAATCTGAACACATCTATTATTGTCAGGAACCGTAACAGTTATTACTTTTTTCATAAATGTCATATTTTTTTCCAAATAAATAAGAACAGGCTTTTGTGAGTGGGTTGAAGAAACTTGAAGAACTAACATTAGTAAATGCTACCGGGCGACCAACTAGTTTTTAATAAATAAAAATATTTTTATTTAAATTTGCGTATTTGGGTATTTATAAAAAGTAGGAATACTGTTGAGAAAAATTGACATTATTCTATTGTTTACACTACAGTATTTTAATTTCAGATCACTTAAATATATATGAAGATTTACGCTTAAATCGTAAGCAATTGTACAAATCGCTTAGTTCTCTGAATATGTATCGGTAATGCTAGATCAGGAATCATTAAAATCAATGTATCCCAATAAATGCACGTAGGAGAATTTTTGTAATAAATGGCAGCTCAGACAAAATACTATCGTCATCTAAGTCAATCATGTCAACGTAGTCTGAGCAATCAATATTTATTTTAGGTTTTTCGTAAGCTCTAAGTTTTGACGGATCCCACAATAGCACATGCAAGCACGTTTTTTTCAAGACTAGCCAAGCGATTTCCAAAAATATAAAAATCTTTGAAATTGGATAGGAAACCAAAAAATGGCACGTGCTTAAAAATTTTACATGTCGAAGGTACCCTGTAGCATTTGTGGGGTCCATTTTAATAACTTAAACTCCTTGTCTACCCCCACTTCAAATTTTCGAACCAGCCGTTTAGAAATGCCAGATTTATTTACAAAAAATTTTGATTCTGCCCCACTGTGCGATGGTGAGTTAGTTGTTACATACAATCGCAAAATTCTATTGGTCCTGTCATCAAAGGAAAACGCTATGATATCAGAGGCATTGAATTGATGTGCACGTAAAAAAGTTCTGCACTTCTTTTTTTCACGAGCGACTTTGGTTGTATCCATAACAATGAATTCCCTCACTTTGTCCATAAACTCAATGTTTCTAAAAACTGCCGTTGCCAGGGTTTAATTCCCGGTTCGGGCAATATTTTTTGAGTTTTAATAAGTCCCGGTCCACACTGTGAAACATTTGCTGCAAAACATTTGAGTTTGTTGATGAAAGAGGAACGAAAAAGTGAACTTTGTTTCATGTACATGAAGTTTTTGTTGAGTATGTCATCCACATTTATTCGTTCGTATTCGTACTGTACAGAAATGTCAAAAACTGAAAAGCAAAAACTTCACTATGTGGACACGAATGCAGTTTCAAAAGAGAATTTAAAAATGTTTTGAAGCAAATGTTTCACAGTGTGGACCGGGACTAAAAAAGCGATTAAAATTTTTGTTCAATTTTTCCATTTTCAGTTTCGACTTAAATTTTTCAAAATAAATTTTCTTTTAATTATGGCTGACTTCATAAACGCATTTTGCAAAGCAACACTGTAATGCATAGTGTTCATATAAGGAGTGAGATCGAAAAATTCTTAACATACATATATGTTTATAAAAAAGAAACCACTAAACTTACAGCTTTAATTTTTTTTTTATTTGATTGAAATTATTATTACAATTTACAAAAAAAATTATTTTTATAGTTTTAATCACTAGTGATGAAATTTTGAACCTTTTTCGGAAACCCTTCCATTAACGTTTTTATAGTGCTTTCTGTCACTTTGCTCGAACATGTAGTCCATCTCCGTTTAAAATCTACCACACTTTTGGACACCTTTTTTGTACTCTTCAATTCTCTTTTAACAAGAGCCCAATATCTCTCCACTGGCCTTAGCTCCGGGCAGTTTGGAGGATTTGCCTCTCTTGGTACAAATACCACATTATTGTTCTTGTACCACTCAAGGGCTTGTTTGCCATAGTGACAGGATGCCAAGTCAGGCCAAAAATAAGTGGACACATTATGAAGTCTTATGAATGGAAGCAGCCTTTTTTGTAAACATTCCTTGATGTAAATTTCGGTATTTATAGAGCCCGTTGTAACAAATGAGTGGCTTCTTTTGCCGCAACTGCATATTGCTTGCCATACCAAGAACTTTCTGGGAAATTTTGTCTGCTTTTGGGTCCTAAACTTTTCTTCAACATTCCCTCGAGCATCAGCAACATAAAATTTTTGACCTGGAAGTTGCGAAAAATCTGCCAGAACATACGTTTCGTCATCCATTATGCAGCAAGAATATTTTTTTATAAAACTTGACTTCAATTTCCGTGCTCTGTTTTTGGCCTCTAAATTTTTAGTAGCGTTCCTGTCAGGAACTTTTTGAGCCTTGTATGTTTTTAAACCTGCATTAGCTTTAACTTTTCGTACCAAATAGTCCGAGCACTGAGCTAACCGGGCTGCTTTCCTACCGGATGTGTTGGGAGCTCTTTTGAAAATGCGTTCTATTTTTTTGGCTTTAGAAACATCATGTGGACCATTCCTTCTACCTGAACCAGGTTTTCTATCAACTGACAAGTTCTCCCGGTACTGTTTAATAACATTGGAAACAGTTTGACGGCAGACCTTTGTATGCTTGGCCAACTTTTTGTAAGACCAAGTTGGGTTTTGTTGAAAATATTTAATAATTTCAGTACGCACTTTTTTCTGGTCACTCATTTTAATCAGATTAACAAAAAAATTAATATAATTGACATTACACATAATAACTGACATGTTTTTCAAAGGTAACTTGATCAAAAAAAAATTCAAATAATACTTGGGTTAAAAAATGTAATGAAAAACGTGTGTTAAGAATTTTTCGATCTCACTCCTTATGCAATAGATTTTGTTTTGGCAATGTCGCAAGTTCATTACTGTATGGCAATGCTTTTCAATGAGCAACATCTGCCAAATTTTTGAACTGTTTTTATTTATTATTATTTACAAAACATTTATGCGTTCATGAATGTCACAAAGTATTGCTTTGCCTTGTAATTGCTTTGCATTACTGCGTTTATGAAGTCAGCCTATGTTTTGAATCAATTTTGAATGAAAATTAGTTAAATTAATTTATTTTAATTTTTGACTATTGTTATTTTTAAAAAAAAATTTCAAAACCATTATTTATGTACAGAATTTTCTTAAAATGAGCACAGATATGGTAAGCTGAGAAAATTTCCTTTTAAATAAGCCCTCTTCCAGTGATACACATCAACAATTCACCAATTGCAATGACAATATAAGAATATTTCCAAAAAAGTAGCATTATTTTCAGTAGTCATGAGCACCAAATTTTCGCGTAAAAACTGGAAGCTCGATTTTGATTTTAGATTCTAAAATCAAAATTTAGAACCATGGTTTCTTCGAGAAAAGTTCTTAGAATTTTCCGTAGATTACAAATTTGCTATACGCTTAGTAGGCAAAAAAAATTTACCCACCCACAGTTTGCACTAATACATAGTGATAGTGCAAAATTAGTGCAATCATTCTGTTCATATTTAGTGCTGAGTTGAAAATTAGACGATTGGATTAGATTAGAAAATAGATATGTTAGATGCAGCTTTTTTTTGATTGCAGGTAAACATTTTGTGCAGATTTTTGCACTAAATCTTCGTTTAGTGATAGTGAAACAATTATAACTATCACTGTTTTATTTTAGTGCTAGTTAAGAAATAACCATTATCACTAAAGCTGATAAAAAAAATAGTGCAAACTAAATTTTTTACAATTTTAGTGAGTGATAGTGCAATGCTGATTTCAATCAACAATTAGTGCACTACCCCAACTATGTTATCAACATATGAATTATCTTTTGTTTTAAATTTTTTAATTATTTTAATTCAATGCGAAACAAAAATCCCGGGACTTCAAGTTTCATTATAATGGTTAATGGCTTTTGACGATGAACCTATTGCTATTTTTTTGAAAGTCCATATTGGATTTTTTTGAAAAGTTTTAATTATTTTTTCACGTTCTTTTTTCGGTGCCCATTTTGACTGAAATAACAGTTGTGAATGAATGATTTAGAAAAGATAATATCTGAGATATTTTTAAAAGTTAACCTGATTAAAAAACAAGTAACAGAGCTATAATGGGCTGTGCCGAATCTTATATACCCTTCACCAAATTATACTTCAAAATAAAAATTTTAAATATTTTTAGGTAAACAAAATTTATTTTTTTTTCTAAAGTTGATTTTTTAATTTTTTGGAAAAAATTTTTTCCAATTCTTATTATTTTTTTTGGTTTTAATTTTTTGTGAAAAAAAATTCGGGTAAAAAATATTTTTTCCGATTTTGACCCATTGTAGGTCCAACTTACTATGGTCTTATATACGTCGTTGCAAACGTCTTTGAAATATCTATCATTAGATATCCATATTGTCTATATTAATGACTTAGAGCAAGTAATGACAAGTAAGAAATGTCAGTTAAACTCAGCTTAACACGCTGTTATATTAAACCAGAAACATATTTTGCCGGAATTTAACAAATGTATCTGTTTCTCACTTGTGGATTAATTTTGTTAGCATTGCCATACTTTTCAGTCAAATCACATGTTTACTCTTCAAAATTTTTCATATAAATATGGCAATACTTTAAATTTTATAAGAAAAAGCAACATAACTTTTTTTGTAAATTTTAACTTTCTAAAAGAAAAAGTGACATTAAATTATATAAAATGTATATTAAAAATTATATTGATGTTAATAAAGCAAATAAAAACAATGAGCTGCTGTGCTGAATTGTTTATTTTATTTTTCATCAGTTTGTGCATTGGCATTTTATACTTAAGTTTAACTCACCATGCTCAGTTAAACCTAGATTATATAGCATATAAACAATAAGTGAGAAACACAATTTTTAGTTTAATTTAGGTTTAAGCGAAGAATGTAGATTATCTTTATCCCAGAAACTAGCTCTTAGTAATCCAGATATAGGTAAAAAATCGAGGTTGTCCTGTTTTTTCCTCATATCTCAGCCATTTGTGGACCGATTTGAATAGCAAACTTCTCGAAAGCATGTCTGACAGAATTATTAAAGATTTGGATCCCGAAGATATCTGGGGTCTTCAGAAAATTGATTTCAACAGACAGACAGACGGACATGGCTTAATCGACACCGCTATCTATAAGGATCCAGAATATATATACTTTATAGGGTCGGAAATGAAAAATGTAGAAATTACAAACGGAATGACAATCTTATATATTCCCTTCTCACGAAGGTGAAGGGTATACAAATATTTTGTGCGTACCTATAAGTTTTTTCTTCAACTCACTCTTTATATGTTGCAAAACGTGTTAACTGTGTAAAATGTAACAAATATGTATATCACCATAGCGATACGGTCTTTAATAAGCCCCTTACAAACAATACATTTAAAAGAACGGGCCTAGATTTTCCACGAAATTCAATTTTCAATGTAGCGGAAATTTGGATCAATGTTTGAATATTAAATTAAACTTTACCTTTTTGTGTAACATAAAAATATTTTTTTTGCTCAATAATTAAACATTTTCCTTATTATCATTTGTAAAAAAAAACTAAAATAGTTATGTATGTACATATTTTTAACACTTCACTAATAAATAGATCCCACTACAAACTGTTGAAAAAAGAAAACTGTGATAACAATAAAAGTTATTTTTATAAACAAAACAGTATGACTCAAAATTACTTTAAAATTTAATTAAGATTATTGATGGAAAGGGGCAACTGTTATTAATAAAATTGCATACATAAGTGTATTAATAATAATTTTTTTAACAAACGAATTGTTGAACAATTGAAAGATTTTTAGCAGCAGTGATTGACACCCCTTGGCCAAGTGAACTCGGTGCGTAGAACCGGCTGCCGTGGGAATGTGCTCTTCTAGCTCTATCCTATGGTTTAAGGCCGTATTCATACTCAGTTTTTAAATTTATAACAGGTTTATAAAATAAAATTTTCAAACAAAATTCTTTTTATATGGTAAATCTTTGATAAATTTAAAAACTGAATATTAATAAGGCCTTAAACCATTGGGTAGAACTAGAGGAGCAAATAAGAGTAAAAATACATTGATTTACATGTACATATTTTGTTGTTGCAAGACTTAGGTGTTTTGTCTCTATGTAACGCTTCTATGTATATTTTATTCTATGCGTTAAATCTTTAAATTGTTCAACAATTCGTTTTTTAAAAAAAATATTAATACACTGATGTATGCAATTTTATTAATAACAGTTGCCCGTTTCCATCAATAATCTTAATTCAATTTTAAAGTCATTTTGAGTCATACTGTTTTGTTTATAAAAATAACTTTAATTGTTACACAGGTTTTTTTTTTTTGTTCAACAGTTTGTAGTGGTGATCTATTAAAGTGATTAAAGTTTAATGGAAAGAAAATACTTTTGTTTTATTTAGCTTTTTAATTGTTTTTTTATTCATTAATTATTACTTAAAGTCATGTACAGAATACAAATTTAATTAATATGTATATTACACAAATAAGCGTGGTTGTATTTCAATTACTTTTTTGTTTTGTTTTCACTAAAATTTAAATATACTTTGCCTACTATCCCCAACGATTAAATATTTAAAATTTTTACAAAAATTATAACTCTAACGTAAATATATTATGTATGTGAGTGAGGATGATCACCATAAAAGAAGTTTGTTTTTATAGTCTGCTATAATTTTGTAATTTATTTGATTTTAATCATAATTTTTAATTATTAGGCCATATTTTTTTATTTTATTTATAAAACTACATTGTAAAGTGAGTGAAATGTTTGGAATCAAATAAAATAGTTGAAAAGAAGGAGTGTGGGAAAAATTAAAACAAAACGTTATTTTAAATAAACATACATACAAACTATATAGCAAATTAAAACAAAAACAAGTTTAGATGTAAAAAAATAATCTATTTATTTTTATGCACATCCCACCCTCTTCGCTAATATTGGTACTCTTCCATTAGGTTCTATTCCTGATTAATATTTTTAAAAACATAATTTACAACTAATACGAATATAGCAAAACATATTACAATTATTATATTTGATTGCCAATTCAAGTACGAATTTGATAAGCTTTTTGCCGAATTTGGATCTGCAACAATGACACCATTGGCATCGTTTACATTTGCTGTCGCGCCGTTTACTGCTATCCGGCCTCTTACGCTGCCGACTCCGACAATGCCGCCATTCGCTGTGGCTTTAAGGCCATTTGTACTGTTGGCAATTGTTCCACTTGCGGCTGCATTTAATGCTTTCAGTTTTTGTTCCTTTTCTGTCTGAAGTCTTTTGTTAATCTCTTCGCAAATCTCGGGAAATAATTCAACAAAATGGGGATTTTTTAAATTAAATGCAAGCGATTTTTTGGCGAGTTGTTGTTTTTCATAATTTGTCGTTTCGATTGAACCTAATGTAGCTGTACTTTCCAACTAAAAAATATGAAATTCGAAAATATTCACAAAGATTAAAATGATTTTTTTATGATTTAAAAAAATTAACAGACCATAAAGCTTAATAAACCAGTAAGAATAGTTCCCACACACCAAGTTGGATTCCACGTATCTGGATGGAAGTCTGAAATTGAGATTAGTAATATGTATACAATTTTGTAATTTTTCTTAAAATAGTGTAAACTGTTGTAATCAGGATGGTCAAACCCTTAGAAGTGCTAAATATACATAATTTAAAACTAGAAAGAGTGTTATATTCGACAGTGCCGAATATTATTCACTCACCACTAATATATTACTGGCACTGATTGCTGTGCGCTTTCTATAAAAACATTTATCTGGTTTACACAAATTGGTTAGTTTAATATTTTCTATTATAAAACTAACCTGTAACATTGGATAATGTATTTGCCGGATGTGAGTTTTATATAGTAGATATATATAATTATCAGTTTTGCCAGGAGCTGGCAAAAAAAAGCTATATTGACTTCAAAAAAAGGCCAGAAAAAGTTAAACCGCTTTAAAAAAGCAAAAAAAAAGCTAAAATATTATAAATTAAGAATTTAGGTTTATATTTATTTTTAAATAAAAACTTAGAAAATATGTTCATAAAATGCATCTGCATTACTTAAAGGAAGTACTAAAAAGTTAAATACTAGATTAACCATGTCAGAAAATGTACATTGTTGGTTCTATATTTGTCCATTTGTAGTTTAAAATATTCCGCCTCTGAGTATTAATCTTCGTAATTTCATTAGCAGTTTAATTTTTCACTATCAATATGACATAATATATTTTTTGGTTTTACTATTTTAGGTGTATTCTCAACGGATAAATTATTATTATTTTCAATTGGATCAAATTCCTTGCATTGTATTACAAACAAACACAAACTATTTAGAAGAAATTTTAAATCAAAAAACAGCTTTGTTGGATCCGCTGAATTGCTTTCAAATGATTTATTTACTTTTTGTACTTTGTGCAGTACTGATTTCCAAAAAAGATGGCTATTTACAGCCATCGAGTATCACAAGCCTTCAAGAGTTTGTGGGGCTCTTGTCCATTATATAACGATGAATATACACATCTGCTCAAAATAATAGATACACCTAATTGGAAAAAATTTAAATGGCGGTAACATTAAAAATGTCCTCGCAAGCGTTAAGAATACATCATATTATTAAAATTTCTATCTGGCAATGTCATGTCAGTCAAAAATCTGGCAACTATTTGCTTTCATGTTGATTTTTAAAAACGAATTTATTTGAATTACAAAAAATTATTTGCTCATAAAAATAGATACACATCAGTAATTTGTAATTTGTTTATATACATTTTTTTTTTTTGTGCAATTTTTTGTTCCTATTTACGTGAAACAGTAAGTATAATTTAAATTTTAGCAACAATTTTATAAAAAATAGGACTCTTTTGAAGAAAATGGGACGAAATCATCATTGTACCGAAGATGAGAAAAAAATTGTTCAAACGATGAGAAATCAAGGAAAATCATTACGGGAAATAGCAAAGAGCATAGGAAGATCTTTACATTTTGTCCAAAATGCTTTATCTAAAAAACAAAAAAGAGAAACTCGCGGTAGACCAAAGAAAACCAGTGCAGAAACAGATAGGCGGATCGTCCTTATGGTTAAAAAAGACCCTTTCATATCATCGAAAGCTATTTCTGCGGAGCTATGTAACGAAATCAGTCCACAAACAGTTCGTCGTCGTCTTTTACAAGCTAAATTGCCGGGAAGAATTGCCAGAAAAGTGCCACTAATGCGCCAAAAAAATATCAAGACAAGATTAGAATTTGCTAAAGAGCACTTACAATGGTCCGGGTGTGAAGACGAAAAAAAATGGAGAAATATTTTATGGAGCGACGAAACAAAAATAAATTTGTTTGGAAACGACTGCCAAAGAAATGTACGCCGACCAAAAGGAAAAGAATTCCACGTTAAATTTACAAAAAAGACGGTAAAACATGGCGGGGGAAACATAATGGTTTGGGGTTGCTTTTCATGGAATGGTGTTGGTCCGATATTCCGAATAGAAGATACCATGAATGCTAGTGGGTATAGAGACATATTGGAAAACGTAATGCTTCCATATGCATCGGAAAATATGCCATTAATATGGACATTCCAGCAGGACAACGACCCAAAACATAGTTCAAGATTAGTTAAAAACTGGTTCTTGGAGAATAACGTACCTGTTTTAAGCTGGCCCAGCCAATCCCCTGATTTAAACCCAATAGAAAACTTGTGGAGTGAATTAAAGATAAGGCTTTCGAAGGAAGTTTTCAAAAATAAAGACGATTTATGGGAGAAAACGCAAAAAATATGGTACGAGATTCCATTGGAGAAGTGTCAGAACTTGATATCCAGTATGCCCAGAAGAGCGGAGAAAGTTTTACAAAACAAAGGTGGATATACTGGATACTAGCTTTACTTTAATAATAAACTAATTTTTTTAAGATAAAATTTATTAGCTTTTGTTTAATAAGAATTTTTAAAAATGTATCTATTATTATGAGCACCAAATTTTTCGAAATTTAAGAAATTTAATTTACTTTATAATATTTATTATTAATTATGAAATATTTTGTTTTTGTTTTTTACTCTCCTTTTAACTATAAATAAAAATCGACTGAATTTTTTTTATAATTTTACAATATACCATTATTTTTTTTCGTTTTTAAAAAATAAATTTTGGTGTATCTATTATTTTGAGCAGATGTGTATGTAATACAAATTTTGTATTGAAAGAGATTTTGCTGGTAATTTTAGTTTTCAGATATAAAATACTCTATTTTATTTTGAAACACTTGGTATTAGTAATTGTTATTTGTTTTTTTAATACTGCACAATTATTGAGTATGTTGAAAAGCTAAATGAAAAACAGTAATGAATTAAAATGAAAATGGCTCACAAAATTTAGCCTTTATATTTATTATTTATTTACTCTTAATTTCGAAATTTGGTGTTTAGCTTTTTTTAATTTCAAAAAAGGCTATTTTGAAATTAAAAAAAAGGCTAAGGCTACTGGGTTTCTCACAGAAACCTAGTAGTAAGATACGTTATACATACTGGAAACAAATTTGAGTTAAATTTTTTATCAATATCGATATTTTTACGCGATAAAGTATTTTTCGGATGTGAGCCTTATATGGGAACTATAACTCATTAAGGGATGTTTGTGCAGTGATATCTATATATCTTATTTGCCATAGCTCCCATTATGGCAAATTATGGCCTGATCGTAACAAATACCAATACATATGATTTTTTAAATTACTGTTCGATATCGCCATTTATAAGATTTTTTATTAGGTTAATATGTCTTTCAGAAGTGGTCCTATTATGGGACCTATGACCAGTTATGGAGCGAGCTTCATAAAATTAGGTTCGTCGATTCTTGTGTACATGATAGAGTATCCAAAACCTAAACCGAAAACCGGTCAACCGGTTTTTTCATCTTTGTAAATTTATATAGAAAATTTTACAATATTTCGTAGAGATATAAAATAATTGCATAAAGATAGAGCCTTAAGATTTAAAAATTGCTAAATTTCCGAAGATTTAGTAGTACACAATTCTTAACACATTTCCTATTAGTGTCCACAAATAAGAATTAATTTAAGGAGGCCTTTTTCATATTAAATAAAAATTTAATATAAACCGGTTATCCGGTTTTTTGAAGACAAAACCCGAAACCGTTTAACCGGTTTTTTCAAAAACACACTTTTTCGGTTAAACCGGAAACCGGTTTTTTAAATTTGCCGGTTTTTTGGATACTCTAGAACATGAGTATTATTGATGACGACTTTGTACCTGATTATGATATTTATAAGAGAATTTGATTTTTGCCTTGTTCCTAATATGGGAGCTATTCTTCATAAAATTTGTAACATCGATTTCTATGTACATGAGGATTATTTGTGTATAATTTTGACGTGATAGCGATATTTATAAGAGATGTATGCGTAGTTAAGTGATTTTCGGAAATAGTCCTTATATGGGAGCTATGACTATTTATGAACCGATCTTCATAAAATTTGGTACGGCAATTTCCAAATACAGTGTAAGCTCGGTATTCGCGACTACCCACTGTCGCGACGGTCCGGTTATCGCGATGGCTTAATTTTGAACATTACAGATTCTATAATCGCGACAGTTAAAGAAAAACGAGTTCTGTTTTCGCAACTTTTATCTGTTTTTTTTTAAATTTGATTACAATGTTTTTAAAAATAATGTAATAATGGCCCTTAGTGTTATTTCATTTAAACAATTACTCTTTTCGTTAAGTTAGGAAAAAAAGACAAAATTCTATAATCGATAATTTCTTTTCTTCACAACGTTTCAACACCAAATTAGTTTCAAACGAACGTCTGATGTACCTACTTTAAGGCCCATATAAAATTATCTGCCGAGATTTACCGAATAAAAAAAGAACAAATAATGAGTGATAAGACCACATTTCACGAAAATTTTTATATATGGCTTAAAACACCCGAAAATAAAAGGCTTGACCGTTCCGTAAACCATATTTGTGAAAAAAAATAAGCAGTAGTAGTTCCAATTCTGATATTGATTAGATTTAAGCTAGATTTCTGATCTACACACAAAGAATATTTGGGGAAAATTTTCTCGAGGCCATATTTTTTATTTATTTTATTTATTCAAGTAATACAAAGCCTTCAAGGCCAAACTTATTACATATTACTTAGCAAAAATAAATAACACAAATAACTTATTAATCTGAATATTCTTATTTATAACGTAATGTAAAAATTAAAAAGAATTTGAAAAAAGCAAAAATAACACGAGTTTACAAATCAAACATTTTTGTTTGCTCATGGAATGAAACTTGTATTTTTGAGAAGAGCTAGGAACGCTAGTTAATTGACCATTTTTTGTTTCCCACCTATACGTCAACATTTTGAGATATATGGGTTTTTATTTTTCACCTGCCCTGAGTACTACTAATGCATACTGTAGTGTACCGAATTGTAGTAATTAAATATTTATATAGTTTTTGGGTACTCAATACTCTGGCGAAGCTACTAGATACTTTCAGAGTTGTATTCTTTTGACACATTCCAAAAAAAAATAACGCGGAAAAAATAAATACTGTATAAAAGTACATCGTTCCTGTAGATAAACGTTAATAAATCGCTATTAAATACAAAACCCTAAAGTAAAAACTATTTTAAAATGTCTTCTAGAAACTGTAAAATAAACCCAGACTATTTTTGTTTTATTTGCGGAAAAATTATTCAGTCAAATCGAGGTTTTCCTATAACATTAACACTGCAAAATGCTTATTTATATTAAAAAATTTCGTAAAAGCTTTAGATAAGACAAAACCAGCATTTCAATATTTATACAGCGTGTTCCCGAGTCTTTCTGAGGCTAAACTAAAAGAAGGGATATTTGCGGGTCCTCAAATATGAAAAATTTTGGTTGATACCAAATTTGAGTGTCTATTAATCGATGTTGAAAATGCAGCATGGAATTCTTTTAAACTTTTTGTTTAAGAATTTTTGGGGAATAAGAAAAGTCAAAATTACAGAGATATTGTTGCGAATTTATTACATAATTTTGAACTGATGGGTGTAATTATATCGCTCAAAATTCACTTTAACATTCTCATTTGGATTTTTCCCGGAAAACCCCGGACACATGAGTGACGAACATGGAGAGCGTTTTCATAAAGATTTGAAGTTTTTCGAGAGGAATTATCAAGGTTTTTGGGATCAGAATATGCTAGGAGACTACTGTTGGAGTGTCGTGAGGGAGACAAATGAAAACAATTATAAAAAGAGGACTAAAACACTTCACTTTTAATTTTTTTGTCCTAATTTAAAGTACATTTTTATATGTTTCGTTTTTAATAAATATCTCAAAAGTTTGACGTCCAGGATTTTTTTTAACATTTTTTCCGAATTTAGAAGACCTAAATACACAAATCCCCATATGTTTCAATTCATGAGCAAAAACCTTGTAAACTAGTGTAATTATAGAAAAAAAAAAACAACTATCGTGACAACAAATTTTATAAGGACCCAGAATATACATATAAATGTACCCCATCTTTTTTGCTGGTGGTTATACAAAATATGGAACTCATTTACATAAAACAATAAAATCGTTAATATTTCCTGAAATAATTATTCGATCTGAAATGTTTTGATATCATTTAAAATAATTTGAATTCCCAATTAGAATAAATATGTATTTTTTATAAAAACTCTCAGTCTAACATTTTACACCTATGATAAGGAAAAATCGGTGACGAAAATATTATTTTCTGAGTTGAAAACACTAAAAACGCTTATATTCTTGCCACAAACACAAAGTATAGTTTCTGGCCGAAATGAGCATTATTTAATCATTCAATCATAACTTTGGTTTTTTAGTTTTTGTTATAATTTTCATGTCCTTTTTGTGTTAATAAAAACGTTTGTTCCAAGTCAAGAACTTCTAGGTTAGCAGACCTGTTACACTACATAGCATATACGCTAATAATACATTATAATACCACCTTACCTGATATACTCAAACACAGACGGGTATTTGTTTTAAAGCGTCCATTCGGTGTCAACATATAAATCGATGGCGGCTTGAAGGGAAACTCTCTGGGAAACAACAAGGTACCATGATAATAACCACCATAATAGGGAGAATCTTCAGGTCCTTTAACAACATAATGCCATTCTAAAATGTTATTCGGTAAGGGTTCTGCGGTGATATAAGGCAAGGGGTCACGTTTTAAACGCATATAATCCTGTTTCATACGTGAAACAGCTGTGGGCTGTTTACGGCCCGATGAAGAACTGGGCATTTTTTTAACTTCCATGACTCCACTAAGCAAAAGTGACTAAACTGGAAATTGAACAGCTAAAAAGAACCAAAACATTGTTAAGAAAATAATATTAAAGCAATTCAATAGCTTGCAACAAACTTTAAGGAAACAACAGCAAAAAGTACACGTGTCTGTTTTCACAAAATATAATAAAAACAATATAAAATAGTAAAAGCATTAGAGATAAATATTTATCTGATATATATAAATACTAGTATTTGTTTAATATGACACACTTTAGTAAATTTGTAACTAATCCCCGTAAAAAGAAATCATTTTCATGTCTTTGTTGCTATAAAGCTTCCAAACTCGCCAAGAAATAACTAAATGAAGTATATTCTTCAATACTTTTATTAGCATATAATACAATAATATATGTATGTAAAAATAAATAATTTTTAATTTTTTATATTTTCCACTTTGCCCTGACCTTCGTGTTTTATTTTTCTTTTTTATACTGTTGTTTTCTAGTTGTTGTATTCTCTTCTTAAATATAAACAATTAATGATACTCAATAGGGGAGCGTCCAGCTCCCCACAAACACCCTCGTATTTACCTTTTTTGTGATGCAAACAGACTTATAAACTTGTATTTCTCAAAAATTGTATTTCAACAATTGTAGTCTGCCACTTTTAGTTCACTTCCTTGTTATGGACGTCTTTACCTTAGGCTTTTGTCAACAATTTTATTGGTATGACCACTTTACTGGCTCGTACATATGAACGTACTTGGGTTCAAGCGTAATTAAAACAGCAATTAATAACAATAATTTAATTTGGTTAAAATACGTAGTAGAGTTATTTCATTTGAGTAGTTTTAATTTTGCTGCAATTTCTTTGTTTAGTTGTCTTCTTTACTTAGTGCTTTTGTAGTGATTTTTACTGTTTTTTGTAATAGTTTTTTGTTTGTTTTACAATATTTTGCTTGTGTTTTTTTCACAAAATTTCACTAGTATTGAAAAATTTCTGCATTTTCTTTAATAAATTTTTAGTGATGTCACGAGTTTCTAGCGGTATCGATAAGTTGTTCATTATCGATATGTAAATGATAACTGTTTTCTTAAGAGGGGCGTTACTACATCAAAATGATAATAGTGTCAGAGTTGGGAGCATAGAATAAAATTTAAAAAAAACTGGCTTAAAAAAACTTATTTGTATTCAATTCAATATTGCTTTCTTAAAAAGGAAATTATATTAAACATCGGTGAATATTATATACATATATCATATTCTAAAATTATTATATTGGTGTTTGTTTTCTACAAAATAATGGACAAATATTAAAATTTGTTTTAATTGGATTCGCACAATTTTTGTTAAGTATTATTTATACTCATAATTTATATATATGGGGGATTTTATGTCAAGTAAACCAACTTTTGAAATCGATATCTTCCGATTGGGATGACATTTTGGCCATACATGTATTTTTTCTCATCCATGTAACTTATTAAATATTGTTCTTAGCAAAATATATCCCAAATAGTATAGATAGCTTTTTTCAAAATGGGCCTTTTTTTCAAAAGAAAGCTTAGGTTTTTTCCTTTAAGAGCTTTTATAATGGAAACATAATCGGATGAAATTAATTAATTTACAGGTCCTCTTACCAAACTTAAAACTAATTGGAAAACTTTTTGCGATTTGATACCGTACTAATGAGTTTTAATAAGAACATAATGATTGTTGTCCATACATACAAATCCATAAAATAATATGGCGTCTTAAAAAGTACCATTCCTATCGTGATCATGAGCATTAATTTTATAACACAATAAAAAAATGTTTCTGTATAAAACAGAAAAACATAAAATGATAACAAAGCAAATAAAAAATAAAAATCTGACCTAAATAAATAAATGTCAATATAAGAAATTCTATTATCTCTTGCAGGACACTCCTACTTTTGATCGAACAATATTTAACGGATATTGTAAGTACAGATCATCAAAAAAGTTTTACGAATATTAATTTAATGTGTAAGTTTAAATGGCTTTGGGAGTTTGAGTAATACAATAAAAATTGTATATGTACAAACAAAAATAATGTCTTTATAATAATATCTAAAGCATTAACAAGTGTTTTTCATTTTACTACTTGTTTATTATTGAAAAATGATTAAAACTGATAACAAATGGAAATGAGAAAATCTTAGATTGTGGTGTCTACTCCAACTCAAACATATGCTAGTTATTTACGTATTGGAATACTTAACAAAAATGTATATTTGTTGTAGTACAGAATGAAGAATACAAAAGCACTGCCTTATCTGTGAATGAATTATTTTTTTGTTTTCAGGGGAGCGACACAAACAAAAACGCCTCGCTATCACAACCTTAGACAAAGTGCAAAGAATTTAGTATTTATTTGACTTTTTGCAATTAAAGACGTAATTTTCTTGAAATTCTTTTTTATTTTAAAAATAACACTTTTATACGAAATTGTAAAATAATAATGAATAAAATTGGAAAAATTGGTTTCTTGGGTGGTGGTAGAATAGCCCAAGCTATGGCTAACGGTTTTATATCAGCCGGTATTTATAAAATTGAATACATATATCAATTTCTATTCTAAAATAACTTGTATATTTAATTAGGTTTGACTAAAGCCGAATCAATTATAGCTAGTGTACATCCCGCTGATTCTATATCACTGCAATCATTTAAGGTGCAAAAGTGTAACATTATTTTAATTGAATTATTTCATAATTAATTAATTAAAATTATCTATTATATTATTTATAGAAACTTGGCGTAGAGACTTTAACAAAAAATGACCCGGTCATTGAAAAATCGAATATTATTTTCATTTCTGTTAAACCACAAGTTGTTCCACAAGTTTTGGCTGAAGTCAAATCGAAAAGTGATGAAAAACTATTTATCTCGGTAGCCATGGGTGTGACAATAAAAACACTGGAACAGGTAATAAAAATAATAATAATTCACTCACACTTGGTATGTTTAATTTTAAGTTTATCTTCGAAAATATCTTTAAGGTTTTTTTGATTGAAATGTGTTTATTTATCCTTTATCTACAAAATTGTCAAAGATTATAAAAGCAAATAACATTTTTATTACTTAGAAAATACATAAAGAATTTTTGTGTATATTTATTTTTAAAAATCGGACAAACCTGAAATTGCCTTTCTCTATTCCAATTTCCTTTTTTAAAGGGCGTATTTACATTACACTTTGTTAAACAAAATAATATATGTACTCGCCCAGTGAATTAAATTTAAAACGACAGACTTATTTTACAATCGATTTCAGAAAGTGAAGCTTTTTTCAATTGTGATAAACTATGCTTATGGAATATATATTCCAATGCACGCAAATGTATGTATTTTAATTTGAATTGATTTAAAAGTTTATATTTTTCTTTTTAAAGCATTTATATGAAAGTTTTTTTAAATGATTTTTTATTGTTAACTAATTTTCTTATTTTTAAAGCGCTTTGAATATTTTGAATTTAAAATACAATACAAAAAGAGAGTAGAGTGGAAAGTTCCTTAGCAAAACGTATTTTCTTATGTATTGATTATTTAATGCTATAATAATATTATAAACCAAAGCCTTCAAGAATTCGATTTAGAATGGTGAAAAAATATCTTAAGTCTTGAAGAGAATTTATTCCAAGTTCTTCCAATTCTAACTAAAAACAAGCTCTCATGTATAGCACATGTTATTCTTGGGAGTATTTTTTATGTATTTCTAGAACTGTGGGCACAATCTTATGAAATAATATTAACGTTCTATTATAGCAACCAAAAAATTAATGTTTATAAAATTAAGTATGATCGTAAAAATGTAGCTTATATACATATACAGTGGTGGCCAGCTAATTAAGGATAAAAATGTTTGCTTAATTTCATGTGATTCTCAATTAATTTTTCAAATATTTCCAAAAATATGTATGCATAAGGACTGTTTTAACACACAAGTGTGTTTTATTCAACTGCGTCAATTCATACATATTCACCACGAACACATAGGATTTTTCTACAACTTGACCAAAAAAATTTTTTTTTAATGAACATATTTTTTAACATTTATAGGTATCATTATATTTTTATTATTATAAAATATTCGGACCAAATTTCGTATTATTAGTTCCATTAGTTTCGGTCATATCACGTGATTAACAGCGGATGTTCGCTGAGATGGATCAACGTATGTATTTCCACATATCTTTTTCCATATAGTTGTACCGTTTTTTTCCAAAAATTTTTGAAAAACTAGAAATATTAAGGACTGAGATCGAAAAATTTTTAACATATGTACATTAGGTATATAACTAATTTTGTCGAAATTTATTTTTTTTTTGCAAGTGTGAGGCATACTTCCCTTATTTAAAAATTATCTTTTGAAGTATGTCCGCAGTTATTATTAAAATGAAATATATTGTATTTCAAAATAATTGAAAAACTTTAATGTGTTTGGTGCTTGAACTTTTTTAACCGCGAAAAAATAATACCATGGTTTTTTATTTTTTTTAATGCTCTATTCGACTATGCTATGCTAATTTGCATATTTGCAAAAATTGTCAATAGTTATATCTCTAATGTACATATATGTTAATAAAAATTAAACTACCAAACTTACAGTTTTGAATCTTTTTGATTGGAATTGGACAGTGGACACATTAAGAAGTCTTATGAATGGAAGCCTCTTTTGTAAACATTCCTTAATGTAAATTTCGGTATTTATAGAGCCCTTTGTAACAAATGTTTGACTTTTTTACCGCAACTGCATATTGCTTGCCAACCAAGAACTTTTTGGGAAATTGTGTCTGCTTTTGTGTCCTAAACTTTTCTTAAACATTCCCTCGAGCATCTGCAACATAAAAAAATTGACCCAGAAGCTGCGACAAATTTTCCATACATATATTTCGTCATCCATTATGCAGCAGGCATATTTTTTGTATAAAATTTGACTTCAATTTCCGTGCTCTGTCTTTGGCCTCTAAATTGTTAGCAGAGTTCCTGTCAGGAACTTTTTGAGCCTTGTATGCTTTTAAACCTGCATTGCCTTTAATTTTCGTACTAATAAAAATAAATTGTATAAATTGTCCCTAAATAGCTGGCCGCCACTGTACATGTATATAAGCTACATTTTTACGATCATACTTAATTTTATTCCAAGCAGATAACAGTGATTAATAATATACAGCCCAATTATGAATAAAAAATTCCACGGGAGTTGTTCCCCGGGAGTTTTTTCTCATTGAAATTGAATAGGAAAAATGAGAAAAGGGAAAAAACTCCCGCGGAATTTTTATTCATAATTGAGCTGATAATATCGGTCCTATTGATAAAAGACATCAAAAAGAATATTTCATTATAGCACTGTGAATTATTTGAATCCAATAATGTATTGACTTTATTCTTGTTTTCAGAATCTATCACCCAGTTCCCGCGTTATACGAGTAATGCCGAATACTCCCGCTCTTGTACAGTCGGGATGTTCAGTATTTGTACGCGGCTCTAATGCCACTGATGAAGATGCTCAAAATACACAAAAGCTATTGGAAGCCATTGGAACATGTGAAGAAGTCGATGAATACCTATTGGATCCCATAACAGCTTTAAGTGGCAGTGGTCCGGCATATGTATTTGTCATGATCGAAGCATTAGCTGATGGTGCTGTACGTATGGGTATACCACGTGATATGGCATACCGTCTGGCCTCCCAGACCGTTATGGGTTCTGGACATTTGGTAAGAGATACGAAAGAACACCCAGGATCGTTAAAGGACAATGTTACAAGTCCGGCAGGATCGACCGCAGCAGCGTTAAAGCATTTAGAAGAAGCTGGTTTTAGAGCAGCTGTAGCCGGTGCTGTAGAGGCGGCTACTCTAAGATGTCGTGAAATGTCCAAAGATCAATAGAAGAGAAAAAACGTTAAGTTTAGGAAATTTTAATTTATTTTTATAAAAATAAAACATTTTATTACTATTAGAAAATTCTATACATAATCTATACATATTGTTATTTGAAAAGGATTTAAAATTTCTTCTTTTTCTTTTCTCTGTCCATGGCATTAAGTTCGCCTTGCTGTAGAGAGGCTTCGGCATAAATACGTTTAACCTTTTCGCGACGTTCTTTGTCACTGTAAAAGAAAAATATAAAACATATTAGAACATTTTCGATTACATGATTTACATAATAAATAAATCAAAATATTTAATTTATTATCAAAAAAACCCACCTTTGTAATTGTTGTGTTATACGCATTTTCTGCAGGAACTCAGTATCACGACGTATTTCACGTATTGCACCTTTAGTTTCTCGCTTAATTTTTGCCATAAGTTTAACCTTTTCTTCTTTTTCGGCGGTCAGCTTAGGACGGCGTTTATCATCGTACACTGTTTCGATGCGAGGTTCTAATAGACGTAATGCTTTCGGTTTCTTTTCTGGGGGTACCAGTTTTGTAAGAGTTTTTTTGGCTAGCGATTCCAAAGCTAATTTTGTGTTTTCAAAATTCTCTTTTACATATGCGGGATAAGCGCTCAGTGGTAATTTTTCCAACATTTCTAATAGGGGTGTTGCTAAAAAGTTGCAACCAACATTTTCATTCACTAATGCAACGGCGTCTTGTATTAATTTCAAACACTGATTCAATGATCTCACTTTGAAATCATTGGAAAATGTTTGTGTTACTAAATCTTCAGCCTTTAAGGGTTCTTCTTTAATATCAATGAAATCGTTTGAATCTTCAGGTATGGCCAGTAGTTTACTAAGAATTCCTTGATTTTGGAAAGGAGGTAGAATTTTAATAATCTCCACTGGTCTTTTAGGTATACTGAGGAATACAATTCCCAAAAGATAGTTAAGGGCAGCTGGTAAAAATCTTTTAGAGATTTGACCATATTCTAAACTTAAAGTAACTAAAAATAGACCCATAGCGATTTCCTGGCGGCTTCGCACTCTCGATTTCGATAAAATATGTTGTACAAATATATAGCAAGGCGTTACAATTGGATGTCTAAAATCCGATGTTGAACATAGATTTGATACCAATTTCAAGTAAATCAAAACTTCTAATGAAGGAAATTGTTTAGAGTTCTTTTTGAATTCGGCATATTTCTCCTTTATGACATCTAGCAAAGTATTAGACATTCTCTCCGGATTCAAGTGCATCAAATCATAGAGATGTGGCATTATTGAAGATAGAAATTGAAAGTGCTCCCGTATATCTTCTTGACTGGCATCAGAGAATTTTTCATTTATTATTTGTAACAGAAAAGCAAACAGTTTAACTATTTTTTCACGATTTACGCCTTCCAATTTTGGATGATTGCATTTAATTAGACGTTCTATTATGATTGCTTGATCTTGAAGTTTGTATTCATTTAAAAGCTTTGTAAACTCATTATACGTTTTAGGCATGTCAATTGTAAATGGAAGATCAGTTCTTTCAACGTTTATTGTATTTTCTTTTTTCTTTAGTTTGTTTGCAGTTTTCTCTTTTAAGGCTATTTTTGCCACTTCTTCATCATCATCTACCTCCGAATCGGTAACTTTTAAATCACTTAAATCATCCTCATTTTCATCTTCCTCTCCATCATCTGAAGATTCTCCTTCAGCACTTTCATCATCTTCATCTTGACTTTCTTCTTCAGCAGCATCTTCTTCCGTAACGCCGTTTTCTTCATTATCTTGTTGCTTGCCACCCAATGTACCTTGTTTTAAATAGTATGAGATATTAAGATTGTTAAGCTTCACTACGAAGTTTACTTACCTTCCATAGTATATGTCAAAGTGCCCACTTCGTCGTCCTCACCATAGGCAAAATAGCCATCATCTAAATCATCGGCAGATCTGTGTTTAGGTTTTTGAGTTTCATCATCTTGTTCGCCATCAGCTCTCATGCGTTTCATACGTTCTAGTTCCAGCCTTTCTAAACGGTCTTTCTCCTTTTTAGCCAAATCTTCTTCCGATAAAAGTTTATCGGTTACAACACCTCTAGGTTCAAATATCAATTCCTTAGCTAAACGATCGTAATCGTCGGGATTTGCTTTTGCTTTCATCTCATTTTTAGTCATTTTGCCCACTAGACCCATTAGATTCTTATAGTTGGCATCTAATTTTTCAGTTAAATCAAATAGCTCATCTTTTTCTTTAGCAATTTCCACCTTCCGACGTTTTTGTTCAACAATCATTTCCTCTATAGCACTTTTACGATCTTTGGCTGCAGCATCATCATCACCACCAAAATGAGCCGCTTCCGTAAATTCAGCTGTAATTCGAATTAAAAAAAAAAACATTAAACTACGTAGTTTAAATAATAAATATGGAGAAAATACCATCCAGCCCTTGATCTTCCTCTGCTTCATCATCAGATCTTTCATCTCGGAACTGCTCGATTTCTTCCAATGTTTGTCCACGATGTGTCAGCACCTCATCATCGTTTAAATTAAAACGCGATTGTTTCGTTTGTTTCATCCGTTCCATTTTGTCTGCCACAAAACGGGCATTCATTATTTCCTCATCTATTTGATCGGCATTTAAATGTCTGCCTATACGACGATCTTTAAATTTGTTAGTCTTATGCTTATCCATGAATTCTTGTCCCAATGTTTCCTTGCGCCTTTTAACAGCCTTTGCCCTGGACACACCAGGCAAACCTCTGTCGTGTTTACATGTCCTTCCCAAAATTTGGAATTTCTCCTTGTTCATGTGAACTTCAAAGGGATTCAAACGTTTCGATGTAGCTGGAACGGCAGCAGCGAATGGATTTTCCTTTTTAACCGCCTTTTTGGCATAAACTGCATCAGCAGCTGAGTTTTTACTTTTTTTAACCATTTTATTTGCACTTTAAAACTCTTTTATATTAATATTTCTATGATTTTTTTTTATTTTTTGTTAAAATAATCTAGTTGCATTTTCAACACAAACAAAACCGATTAAATGAACTCGCACGTGGTAAACATTAGCACCAGCTGATTTGTCCAGAGTTGTATTTAGCAGGCGTTATTACACATTTAAAGTTAACAAATAAAAATCAAATAATAAATAAATAATAGAAATATCGGAAATACAAATAAAGAATAATACATTAAAATTATATTTTTATACAGAAATTATTCAAAATTTTAACCTGTAATTTCTGTATTAATGTGAAGTGATGCCAAGTCAAGAAAATTAAATTTTTTTCTAACTATCAACAATAGCAATATTGAGTGTACTATAACACTGGGTCTACCATAAAAAAATCTGATTACATTTTTTTGCACAATTTGTACTAAAATTGTTTTCAAGTTGCGTGCAGCCTACGTAACAGATTTCAATTTTTATAAATTTTGGTAAACAGTATATGTAAAAGACTATCAAGAAAAACTTGATGGTGTGGCTGCTGTGTAAACCATGTTTTTTGACAACTCCTTTAACAGTAAAGGCCTAGTTAGTTTGTACGTTCCGTTCCGAATCAGCTGTTTTTTTAGCATAGGGAAAGTTGTGTATGTCGTTAGTTTTTCTGTATCGTTGCCGTTCTGTTGTGGATGAATCTGTTGAAAACAGAATTTTGTCCGCAACGTTAAGTCCCCTTTTACAATGCAGAAATTGAAAGGCAGACAGACGAAGCTTGTGGGCGAGGAGTTGAAGAGGTAGAGTGTATTTTACACAGGTTTAGGTTAGTTCAAAAGAGAATGAGAAAAATGTCTGCCTTTCAATTTCTGCATTGTAAAAGGGGACTAAGTGACAGCTAAAACAGCTGATACCATATATACTAGGGTTCTATAGCTGCAACAAAAATTCGACCTTTCGACTTTTTCCGTTTTTTAAAAAGTCGACTTTTCGAACTTTCGACTTTTGGTAGTTTATGAAAAGTCGACTTTTCGAACTTTCGACTTTTTAGTTAATCGACTTTTTTCGACTTTTTATCATTTCTTGTAAAAAAATACATGGTTTATACATTTATTGATGCGCCTTTTGTAATGTTTAGCAATAAAAATTAAATTTATCAAGGCGATAATAGTTAGAATAATGTTGTAAGAATTTTGTGTAGAAAAAAGCTTTATTTTATAAACATTATAGAACCCTAATATATACACAAAAATGCCAACAATATGAAAGCAGTGGTGCCAACATTATTGAAAGGGAAATATTTTTTATTAACAAAAGAATAAAAAATATAATATTTTCAAAAAAACATTGAAATTTAATAAAAAAAAAAAATAAATTTCTTTTAATGTATGTACTATGTATGTAAAAAAAATAGTTTAAATTAAATCATTAACAAAAAATATTTGTATGTATTTATAAAAATGTTCACAATAATATGTTGAAGGTCTAAATACAAAAAACACTAAAAATAGTAACAAATTCACCAAGATGGTTTTTTTGGTTATTATTTTAAAAACAGCTGATACGATCTTACGGAAAAACTAACTGCAATAAAACAGCATTCAGAACGGCACAGAACAGAAACGTTACAGAACGCATGTGTGATTGTGCAAAATTATGTATGTTTTGAGTTTTTGCAACTGTTACTTGCTTGTGTAAATGCCAGGTAACACTAGCATCATGTTAGTGTTAATGTTATGCATTTCATGCTTGTTGTAGACCCAGTGTAATAAAGAAATGTTTTAATATAATTGTTTGATAATATGTATATGTGTTTTATATAGTAATTTTAAACAACATGAGAAAAGGAACATCAAGTACAAATTTCATGAAGACGTGTTCTCCACTCCTTAAACAGTAACATAAAGTTGGAAATAAAGTTCCGATACCCTCATCTACACACGAAATTTGTATACATAACATCGTCTGAATAACGAAATTATTCTGTTTAATTTATAATTTTTAACATAACTAATTTTGTTCTGCTTTGTTTTTGCAAAGAAAAAAATACAATAAAGAAATAATCCAAATTGATAACTTATGTTACAACATTATTACTGAGGCAGACAGATTAAGATTTATTGCGAAATAAATTTAAGCAACTCAATTTTACAATTGCGAACATAAACATTTCGAAACTAAGCCCCTGTCTATACTTGACAAATATTCATCATAACAATAAATTACATTTGTCGTCAAGACAAAGTTGTCTAAGCAAAAGCACTAACAATTTTATCATAACGAAGCAATAATACATACTAATAAATGGAGACTATACCTGGTAATTTTTTATTTAGAAAACCATTTTGAAGTTTATCATGATAAAAATTTATCAGGTATAACCAGCGGCTAATGTTATGTTACGTGATATTTATGACAACAAAATTGAAAAAGTTGCCGTTTTTGCTGAAAATCATCTGGCAGCATCGTATGACATTTCTATATTATAATCAATGTGGCATCTTAACATAAAACGTCAAACTACTGCAGAACCGTCGCCATTTTTTTTCTTCACCTCGAAAATTTTTTCAGCTGCTCCAGTTTGTTGAACGTGTAAAATTAAAGAAATTGCATTTATTTAAGAAAATATAATAAAAAAAGTGAACAAATTGGCACTAATTCGAAATGAGTGATATGGAAATATCCTCAATGGGTATTACTCAGAATTTACCCCCAGACTCTTACGACACCGTGGCAAATATGGGTGCTCCATCTGGAATTATCTTGGAAGATATTTATCATGAAAAATCTGATAATAAAAAATCGAAAAGCTCAAAGGATGGTCGTTCTCCATCAAAGTCGAAAGACTATGGCAGAGATAGAGACAGGAGCGATAGAGATCGTGAGGATAGGGACAAAAGTCGAAAGAAAAGGTACGTTGATAATGATTTAAATACATACATATGTATGTATGTATGTATGTATGTATACTAATTGACAATAATTTCATTATAAATTGTAATTTGATTTTCTCTCCTAGGGATCGTTCCAGGGACAAAGAACGTGAAAAAGATAAAGATAGGGATCGTATACGTGACCGCGACCGTGACAGAGAACGTGATCGTAAACGTGAAAGTCGAGAACGTAGTGATAGAACCAATGATCGTGACGCGGACCGAGATCGTCATCGTAAAGATCGAGAACGTGATTCACGTTCACATCGTAGTAGATCTCGGACATACGATGGCTACGATGCAAGACGTGGTGGTCGGCGACGTTCCCGAAGCCGTGATAAAGATCGTGACCGTCGAAGGGATTATCGTGAAAGAGATCGAGAACGTGAACGTTCTCGTAGTCGTAGTCATGACCGTTCCAAAAGACGATCTAGTCGTGATCGTACTCGCAGTCGTGAACGTGATCGTATACGCCGCAGTCCTTCACGTGAAAGATTCCCAAATTTAGTTTTGGCACCTATAAAGGAAGAGGTACCACAAACACGTTTTGACTTGACACAAACTATACAGGAACTTATGAGCAGTACTTCAAACAATAAGCACTTTGCTGCCCTATTCAATTGCAATAACAGCAACGATTCAACTTCAAATGGACCAACAGAAATGTCACGTTAGTTTTTTCATATTTTATAAATTCCCACAATGTTTTAAGTTAATTATTTTTTTAATGTTTTGTATTTTTAGTAGAAGAAGCTGCTGAACGTAGACGACGTAGAAAATCTCGTTGGGGTGGTACTGAAAATGATAAAACATTTATACCCGGCATGCCGACTATATTACCATCTACATTGGATCCTACTCAACAAGAAGCATATTTAGGTAAATTATTTACAAGTTTACAATTTTATTTTATTTTTTAAGTGTATTTATTTTTAAGTTTTAGTCTTAGTTATTTGTAAAAGAAACGTAAGTGTAAATTTGAAAACATTAAATTTAGCATCTTATAATTAGGCTGGTTTTTATACCTTCACATTACATCCAAGAACAAATCGTGCACAATATTATGGAATAAAGGAGTCATCTATAAAGGAATTTCTTAACGTTAAAAAAAGACAAATTTCTCTTAAAAATTAAAAATAAAACTAATTATATAATCTTCGTTTTCTTTTTGAAGGCATCTTTTCCAAACGATTGAAAAACGTTGAAAGATAACTCTTTCTACTTGGATCAATAGAGTAAAGCATGATATAAAAACATGGGAAACCCATCATGATGATCCAGCAACAGATATAATTAATCACTTTTACTAATAACAACTTCTTTTTAGTTTTTCCAGTTTTAGTCAAATCTAAATTGTATATAATCTTACTACATTTTTGTGTGTGTGTAAATATGACCCATTTAAATATGCTAAATAATATTTATAATTTATTTTCTCCAGTTTTGTAAGTACTCCTCGTGTACTCTAAACAGTATGTTCATCATTGACCGTTTATTCGAAATACCCGAAAAAATTCCTTACATCTCGTACATACATATGTAACAACATTATTTTTAAAACGTTTTTTACAAAAAAAAAAAAACAAAATTAATATTAATTCATAAATTTATATAGAATGATTATTAATTTACTAATAACGAGGCTTTGCCCTTTTTCTCTCTCTTCTTTTTTCTTAATCTGTCATTATAATTTCAGTTCAACTACAAATTGAGGAAATAAGCCGTAAGCTGCGCACTGGCGAATTGGGTATACCACAGAATCCGGAAGAAAGGTTTGCATCTTTAATTAAAATTCAACTCTATTTAAGCAAAAATCTTTGTTCTTATCAAGCATCTCAGCCTTTAAAGCTTAGTTCGTTTTTTATGGGCGAAGGATCGTTATTCTGTTCCAGCATAGGGACAAACTCTTGGGCATGGAAAACGAAATTATAACAGGTTTTTGTGTGATGTTTTGTTAACAAACAATTACATTACATTTATATTTTTTTTATTTTTTAATTATGTATTTTATGTCTTTTCGAGGGCTATAAATGAGAAGAATAGTAATTTAATTCAATATTGCTTAGCTTTTAGAGAAATATTATTCGACAAAATTTTTCGAATTGATTTTAGTATATTTCTGTTCCCAAAATGTTAAATTAAAACTGAAAATTTATATCTAAAGCGTAACCCATTGCGCGGTGTATTTTATAAATACTGTAAAATAGAAATGAATTAATAAAGGAAATAATTCTACATAATACTGTACAAATGTAGAAAATATACTAAAATTGTAGGTTCAAAACGTGAGGCTTTTTCAACCATACTGCAAGTTATATAGAAAACCCACTTTTTTATTAAGTGAGTCAAAATAATGAAAATAATTATGTTTCTCGTACTTGTAGGTTTATATTTTCTTTAATGTTTTTTCCTCGGAATAATATTAAATATGAAAAATTTTGTGCTAATTCGTTTTTTATACCTCGTATAAAATTATTTGTTAGTGAGTAGTTTGTAAGCCATATTTGGCCCAATGGGCTTGGTTAATAAATTGTATTAATTACAAAAAAAAAATTATTTTAGATAAGGCTTTAAATGTAAAGTTAGGATAAACAGGTATTTTTTATAAATTGCTATTTTTTCTTCATTAAGACAATCAGGAGATACATATTCGAGTATGTATCTTCAATAGTAAAACTTGTTATGTGTGGGAGTAACTGATATATCTGTTATATTAGTTTAGCCATTTTCCAATGCTAAATTAATGCAAAATTGCAAAGAACACGTCTCTTGAATAAACACTACTTTTATTATTCTAAACAAATTTAAATAAATATGTTTTACTTTTATAGTAGCTTAGCTCAAATGGAAATAATAAATCAAATTCTAATGAGTATGGCTTTTTATTTCAAATAAAAATACTAATTCTATGGCTTTTAGATTACTAAATTTTTAAAGAGATTTGTAACACATTAAAAACGCGATATCGAATAAATCGAGATACGCATTTTCTATATCAAGCCAACGATTACAATTTTCAAAAGTTCTAAAAGTTAGATGGAATATTTCAAGCTAAATCCCAAAAAAATAAAGCTAAATTTAGCCCGAAAAAGCTAATATGTCACACTGCCAGATACAGTGCAATATTATGTTCGAAAATTCGACATAAAATTCAAAAATTCGATTTTATGTTCGAAAAATGTTTAAAGCTGTTAAAATAATCTGTATATCATGTATAAACCTGATGACAACGCAATATTATGTTGGAAAATCAGGAAAATAATGCGACAAGCTTTTATATCATATAAGTTGTATAATGTAATAGATAACGTGATTTTAAAGTCCTTTTATAGCAATTCTATAAATCGTCACCTGAAATGTAAAAGGGCGTAACAACCAAAAAATTAAAAATTGAGTTTTTAATGGATATTGATACAGCGGATCAACGTACACTCCTTCACAAATTTTTAGCTTTCTATTTTTAAAAATAACGACTTTTTCGAAGAAAGAAAATCATATTTGTAACCCCAACACTTTAAATTTTATTATGTTTTTTGTCTCTCCTGTAAAATTTAAAAAGTGTTGATTGGCCCTTTTGCATTTTAGGTGACGGAATGCTTGTTTTAAAAATGTTTTTTTTTTATTAATTTCATTTAATTTCAAAAAACATTTTAAGTTATGCACTTGGCCAAAATTTGTTTTCGAATGATTTGTGAAATTTAAAAAATATGTATTGTGAAATTCGATTCGAAAAGCATACAAATTCGAACGAATTTCAAAATAATTCTCCTGAAGATTAAATTTAAGTCGAAATTAACTCTTTGGTGAAAAAAAAAATATTTGTCCAATTGTCAGTCCGAATCTGTATTTCGTTATATAGGACTTCGAAATTTCTATCATTAGATATCATATCTATGTTGAATGACTTAATAATCCAGATATATATTAAAAATAGGTCGAAAATCTCGGTAGTTGTGGTTTTTTGTTTATATTTCAACCATTTGTAGGCCGATTTTCCCGAATTTAAATAGTAACCTAAGTGGTTTACATGTATATACATATTAATACAATAGTTTGTAAGTAAGATAGTTTATAATTCCTATTATATTTACCATAATTAATATCAAGTTTTATTTCAAGTGTACACCTATTTAGTGGTAAATATGGCTTAACAAAATTGTCTAAATCAGTAGTTTAAAACAAAAAAATACTAATTAAACAATTTTCCTCCCTATTAGATATCTAGGTAAAACTAAACAAACACAAAAGACAAAACGTATAAAAGTTAAAAAGAAAGGGGTGAAACATAAAACCACCAACCCATCCATATACAGTCTACACATGTAAGCAAGCAAAGTACATGTTTTATTTTTAACAGATAAACATAAAAAATTTATTAATTAAAAACAATTTTCTTTTTTCCTTAAGGAGGGTTAAACTATATAAAAATATTTATTACATAGACCAAATGGCGATCGTGTAAACTGTGCTATAGTAAAGACAAAACAAGTCATGTCACACTGTCTAAGAAACAGTAAACCAGAAATAACAATCAAACAATCAAAGAAACTGAAAAAATGACTAATCTTATTTAAAACTAATGATATTAATCAAAATTTTTCTTTTTTTCCCTTCCTCAACTTTGAAAACAGCTACAATATATTAATTGAATAATTGAACAATTAAACTAAAATAATTTAAATTTAATTAAAATTTGCAGGATCATAGAAATTAGGATTTTATTTTTATATATACATAATAAGTTATTTTTTTTGTTTAATATTACAGCTGTAAAACAAAGGGCTTTTAATTATAAACTATTTAACAATATTTCGTTTTCTTTTATTTGTTTATTTATCAGGTCTCCCTCTCCGGAACCAATTTATAGTTCCGATGGCAAACGGTTGAATACACGTGAATTCCGCTATCGCAAGAAATTGGAAGAACAGAGGCATCAATTGATACAGAAAATGCAGGCCGTTAATCCTGACTTTAAACCGCCAGCAGATTACAAGTGAGTTTTAAATTGTAAAGTTAAACGATTTCTTTTTAACAAATTTATTTATTTATTTAGGCCACCAGTAACACGCGTTATTGACAAAGTTTTAATACCCCAAGAACAACATCCTGATATTAATTTTGTGGGTCTTTTAATTGGTCCTCGTGGTAACACATTAAAAGCCATGGAAAAAGAAACTGGCGCTAAAATTATTATCAGAGGTAAAGGTTCTGTCAAGGAGGGCAAGGTGGGTCGCAAAGATGGTCAACCTTTGGCTGGAGAAGATGAGCCTTTGCATGCTTTCATTACTGCACCCAATCCCGAGGCGGTAAAAAAGGCTGTCGATAAAATAAAAGATGTCATAAGACAAGGCATTGAGGTGCCCGAAGGTCACAATGATTTGCGACGCATGCAATTGCGTGAATTGGCGCAGCTTAATGGTACACTTCGAGAAACAGATTGTCCAAATTGTGGTTCGACTGAACACAAGTCTTGGCTTTGTCCTGATAAACTAAATGTCACCAATAGCATTGTTTGTACTTCATGTGGTGGAGCTGGTCATATTTCTAAAGATTGTCGCAGCAAACGTCCTGGCGCCGGTATTATGGGTGAAGTGACCGAAAACTCTCAAGCTAAAATTGATGAAGAATATCTTAGTTTAATGGCTGAATTGGGCGAAGGACCACCGCCCTCAGCCGCACAAAAGCCTTCGGCTGATCCCTTAGCACAAGCTCATATTAATAGAGGTTATAGTATTTTTGATAAAAAACCCAACACTATGCAAGCTATTCAAGCACCACCACCAGGACCACCAAGTGGTATGCCACCGGCTGGTTTAAATGTTATAGCACCGCCACCACCAATACCACCAGCATGGGGACAATCATCGAATGTACCGCCCATGGGTATGCCACCATTAATTCCGCCTCCACCAACATCACAGCCTCCACCGCCAGCTCCGCCACCAGTAATGCCTTGGATGAATGCTGCCCAACCTCCTCCACCAGGTGGTGATCCGCCACCACCACCCGGTACTGGCCCATTACAACCACCAGGCACTGGAGCTATGCCACCATTACTACCACCCCCACCAGGTACTGGACTTCCAGGTGGTTTGCCACCATGGCCCGGAGCGCCTGGTTTAATGCCACCAGGTTTTCCAGCTTGGGGTGCAGTACCTGGTGCCTATGCACCTCCGCCACCACCACCCCCTTGCGGCCCACCACCACCAGGTCTGAGTGGGCTATCTCAACCGCCACCACCACCTCCGCCATCCGCATAAACAGTGGAGTGAGTTGAAGCAAAATTCTAAAGTGAATACGAAAATCTACAAAATTAAAACTTTGTCAATTGGTTGAGGACTTGAAAAGTGTTGCAATCAATTAAACCGACAGACAGTCGACAATGAATAAATAGTATACATCTACTATCTCTTAAAGTAAATTTAAGTATATATATTTAAAAAATAGTTTGTGTTTTATCTTTTCCATAAAACAAGTAGAAAGCTTAAATTTCTACTAGTGAAAATTGAATTTTATCGAGTAATTAAACCAAATTAGTAATGAATCAAAATTTAAAAAAACTCAAGCTATTTTAATAAATTCAATTATATTGCTTTAATTTTAAATTGACTATGCAAATGCATACATATATATGTATGTATCACTAAAGCATAATTGGTAGAAATAAATACAATTAAGATGTTTCATTTTTAATGTAAACAAAATATTTAAATCCTTACATTTGACTATAATCAATAAAGTTTAAAGTAAATTAAATTCTTGCTTAAAGAAACATAATTAAATGAAACATAAAAAGTGAGGTTAAACGTGTTTAGTTTTATTATGTCCCCAGAAGAAGTACAGAAGTGGCGCTCTACGCCGACGATATGGCTATGGTAGTTCAAGGCAAACTCTCAAACGTGGTGATTAAAAGACTTCAAAAAAATCTCCAGAAATGTATTAACTATTATAAAATATGGAAAATCAAAATAAACACATAAAACTAAAGTTATTCGGTTCCCTTTTAACAAGTCCCCAAAACGTGTTCCATCTATTCCACTTCGTAGCAAGAGTGGTTATATAATATAGTAATATTGTCACATATCTCGGGGTCAAACTTGACAAAAAACTCATATTTGCAAAACATATTGAGCATATCGTCGACAGAGCCTCAAAATGTTTCAGAGATCTCTATCCCTTACTCAACAAGCGATCGCAGCTCAACTCCAAAAACAAAATCATTATATATAAAACTGTTATTAGACCCATTTTGCTTTACGGGTGTTTCGTTTGGGGTAATTCAATTAAAACACATATCTAAAAGATTCATGTGGTCCAAAACAAAGCTCTAAAAATGATCTACAACCCGTGATCTCCATGTAAGATACGCACACCCTACTATAAGGGAAATAATAGACACTCAGAATCTTGCATTTTTAAATGTCGTAATTCTAAGTATGAATTGATAAGAAATCTCTCAGAAGATACGTGATAGTTTACCTCAGTAAACTGACAAAGTGTCGTTGATAAATATGATTCGTGTTCTCCTGAAACAACTCAATCCCAGATATTAGACAAAGGTTTTTCAAACAATTTTTCCTTTAATTACAATTTTAATATTATGCATTTTGTGCTCTTATAATTTTTAATAACGATTTTTATGCTGAAATATCTTATGTTAACAAGATAGTAAGTAACTAATTAAATTGATTTTATATATAGGCATAATTAATTGCCTGAGTGTTACTTCTCTTTTTAAAAAAAAAAAAATTATATGATATCTATATAAATAAAAATCAAATGTCGTTCGTTGGTAATTGCATCAGTAGAGAACGGCCGGACCGATTTAGACCGATTTTTTTTCACAATGTTGGTCATAGCCCAACTTAGGTTTTTACGGAATGAAAAATTGACCACGCCCACTTTAACGCTCACTTTTTTCGATTTATCTAAAATCGGAAAACGGCTACATCGATTTGTCTAATTTTTTGTTTAAAGGCCTGTTGCACGATGTCGAAAGAAAAATGAATCGAACAAATTTGTATGAAAACTATTCGAAAGAATTTTAAAAACAGTGATTTCATTTTTACGACTCATTTTTCTTTCGACATCGTGGAACCGTCTGTAAATGATCATAGTAATGCTATTTAAGTTTTTACTGAAAGAAAAATTGACCACACCGATTTATTTTCGATATATCTAAAATCGTAGGACGCCTGGACCGATATAACTAATTTTTTTTTAATGTTCGCAATACATAGTCCGCAAAAGTTTTTACATAAATAAAAATTGTCCACGTCCACTAATACGCCCACTTATTAAATACATCTACAAAATTCATCGATCTATGATCACTCATATTTCAGACCAAAATTCGATTACTTATATAAAAACTCACAATAGCTCAAATAGATAATAACTTGGCCAATAAGCGTTTAATCAAGAAAATGAGTTCGATCTGTGATCACTCATACTTCTGACCAAAATTCGATTTTTTATATAAAAGCTCAAAATATCTAAATTCACCAATAACTAGGCCAATAAGCGTTTAATCAAAAAAAGGAGCTCGATCTGTGATCACTTATATTTCTTAACAAAAATCGATTTTTAAATAAAAACTCAAAATATCTAAATTCGCTAATAACTTGGCCAATAAACGTTTAATCAAGAAAAGGAGTACGATCTGTGATCATTCATACTTCTGACCAAAATTCGATTTTTTATATAAAAACTCAAAATATCTAAATTCGCCAATAACTTGGCCAATAACCGTTGAATCAAGAAAAGGACCTCGATCTGTGATCACTCATATTTTATATTTCGATTTTTTTTATAAAAACTTAAAATATCTAAATTCGCTAATAACTTGGCCAATAAGCGTTTAATCAAGAAAAGGAGCTCGATCTGTGATGACTCATATTTCTGACCAAAAATCGATTTTGTATATAAAAACTCAAAATATCTAAATTCGCTAATAACTAGGCCAAGAAGCGTTGAATCAAGAAAAGGAGCTCGATCTGTGATCACTCATATTTCTTAACAAAAATCGATTTTATATAAATACTCAAAATATCTAAATTCGTTAATAACTTGGCCAATAGCGATTAATCAAGAAAAGGAGATCGATCTGTGATCACTCATACTTCTGACCAAAATTCGATTTTTTATATAAAAACTCAAAATATCTAAATTCGCTAATAACTTGGCCATAAACGTTTAATCAAGAAAAGGAGATCGATCTGTGATCAATCATATTTTTGACAAAAAATCGATTTTTTGTATAAAAACTCAAAATATCTAAATTCGCCAATAACTTGGCCAATAAGCGTTTAATCAGGAAAAGGAGCTCGATCTGTGATGACTCATATTTCTGACCAAAAATCGATTTTGTATATAAAAACTCAAAATATCTAAATTCGGTAATAACTAGGCCAAGAAGTGTTGAATCAAGAAAAGTAGCTCGATCTGTGATCACTCATATTTCTTAACAAAAATCGATTTTATATAAAAACTCAAAATATCTAAATTCGCTAATATCTTGGCCAATAAGCGATTAATCAAGAAAAGGAGCTCGATCTGTGATCACTCATATGTCTGACCAAAAATCGATTTTTATATAAAAACTCAATATATCTAAATTCTCTAATAACTTGGCCAATAAACGTTGAATCAAGAAAAGGACCTCGATCTGTGATCACTCATATTTCTGACCAAAATTCGATTTTTTATATAAAAACTCAAAGTAAAGGAGATCGATCTGTGATCAGTCATATTTCTGACCAAAAATTGTTTTTTTATATAAAAACTCAAAATATTTAAATTCGCTAATAACTTGGCCAATAAGCGTTTAATCAAGAAAAGGAGATCGATCTGTGATCACTCATATTTCTGACCAAAAATCGATTTTTTATATAAAAACTCAAAATATCTAAATTCGCTAATAACTTGGCCAATAACCGTTGAATCAAGAAAAGGACCTCGATCTGTGATCACTCATATTTCTAATTTTACTACATAAATGATTAAAGATCACATCGAATTATTCATTTAAGCAATTTATTACAAATTTCGCAGCAAAGTGTTTACAAAAATAAGCAAGTGATTTGAAATCGACATCCACTTACATAGCTGAACGTTTTAAAATCACAAAATTATGTGCACAGAACACCATTTTGGTGGTTTCAAACCACTTCTATAAAATGTGATTTGCAGAACATACCTGAATTCATAGGATTATGGATGCAACCGAACTTCAGTTGCGTAAATGTCAGTTAGCATATGGCAACTATAATTTCTTTTGCAAAAATGGCAATCAGATGTTTGGTTGCCATCCATAATCGACCCATTAATTCATTTCTCCTTCAATTGTATTGAATTCATTCCATTGATAATTGATTCTTTATAGAGTTAATTCCTTATTGATGCAAATTATCTTGAATTCAAATCCATTACTACAAAGCTTTGCAACTGTATTGAATGACTAAATTTTTCTACAATTCAAATTTATTTCAAAAAGAAAGTCAAATTATTTTAATTAAATTTGAATTACCAAAAATTTAATCATTCAAAGGTTGAATGAATTCTGTTACACAGAAAAAAGTTTCAACATAAATATTATGATTTGATTTCATTGAATTCAATTCATAACATTTATAAATAATTTCTTAAATAGTATGATTTTGTTCATATTTTATGTTTTCAAAAAAAATCTAGAAGGCTTGAAAAATATTATTTCAATTTCATTTTTATTTTTATGTTGTTCAAAAATGTTAGAAATTTTCCTTTGAAAATTTTTTTATGATTTTCAGCTACAAAATGTGAAAATATGCGCGAAATTCACTAAATTTTGTTAAAAGGATGAAATACTTTAATGTTTATTGATGTTTTATTATGATTAATTATATTTTTTAAGTTTCAGATGTTTATAATTCGTCTTAATACATATGTATATTGGCCAATATATGGCTATTATGCAAAAATGTTTGAAATAATTCATCAGATTATACAATTATAATGCAATTTATTATAAAATAGCATACAACTTACGTAAAAAAAGCAAAAATTTCCGTCATGTACAATTTTATAATATTTATGAACATGTTCTTATTCTGAATGAAAATAGTTTGGGAAAAAAAAGTCAAGTTCGATTAATAATATTTATTACAAAATTCATTCCAATTATGAATTTCTTTTTTCTGTGTATGAATTAATTCAGCGATGAATGAATTCTATTTAAATAAAAGTCTTTGTATGAAGCTAAAGAATTAGATGTTGGGAATGGATCATGTATGAATTAAATTTTAATTCTATATTATAATTTTAGCGTTTCCGACTGCATTAATGCATTTTTTAAATATTTCCATATTTTTATCAAAATTGATACCAATTCACCAAAAATGGGTGTATGTAGTTTTGTCCTTCACTGTATATCTTACATGTTCCTATATTATTAGGGGTTTTTATAAATTCTTAAATACCTACTACCCTACCTTTAAGGATCGCATATGAATACATTTTGTAAAAATTACTTTAGCAGGTATGTGATGGAAATCGATTACGAAACGATTTTAAAATGTAAAATTATGTATTTATTATTTACGTTGCATTTATTGTTTGAATTTTCTTAAATTGTTTTAAATTATTGTATATTTATCACCTGGGCTATATTTTTCACGAAAATAATAAGTCATTCTCACACGTTTTCAAATCGATCGTTCTAATTGCGATCGATTTCATCACATTGTACAAATGGTTAATGAAAACGAATTTTAGATAATTCTTAAAGAAATTGAATTTTATTGAAATCAATAATAAACACAAAAAGTTTTTGAAACTTGTTTGCGTATCTCTTCTTCAAATAAATTATTTATGTAAACTTTGTCCTTAGCCATGTTTGTTGAAATATTCCTTTGATTCTTGGACATCGGGTTTGATTGTATCGGGATTCGATTCAGGATTCCAATTTGCGGGGCAAACTTCACCGTGCTTTTCAACAAATTGGAATGCCTTAATTAAACGTAAAACTTCATCAACGGAACGGCCAACTGGCAAGTCATTAATAGAATATTGACGCAACACACCATTGGGATCAATAATGAAAGTACCACGCAATGAAATGCCTTCGTTTTCCAACAGAACGCCGTAGTCGGAACTGATTTTCTTGGTAATATCGGAGAGAAGAGGATACTTCAAGCCGCCCAAACCGCCATTCTTGCGTTCAGCATTTGACCAGACCAAATGGGAGAAGTGTGAATCTACGGAGACACCGACAACCTCAGCATCAATGTCTTTGAACTCTTTTATGCGATCGCTAAATGCAATGATTTCTGTGGGACACACAAAAGTGCTAAAATAGAAAGTTTTACAAAAATCAGATAATTTCCTTTAAGCTTATCAACCAAAACTTACAAATCCAAGGGATAGAAGAACAATACCAAATATTTGCCAGCAAAATCGGATAGTTTTAATTCTTGAAAATCGTTGCCAACCACAGCAATGCCTTGAAAATCAGGTGCCGGTTGTTGAACTTTAGCGGCCAACAAAGGGGCAGCTATAAATAAATTTCAAATGTTATTTCATGTCACTCCCATAACTTCAGCTCATATACTCACATTGATGCAACAGACGTTTGTATGTGTTGTTGTTATTTTGTTTCAAAATCTGTTTACCCACTTGGGGAAGCTAGAAGAAATTGTATTAGAAATTTGTAAGGAAAATTTACTTGATAATTACGTAATTGTAATTTTATACACTGAATATATTGACAAAGGGGTTTTTCAATAATATTCAAGTGTAATTTGCACTCAAATATTTACACATTACTTACAGCTCTAATGAAATTCCTGGCCAAAAACGACATAGTTATCCAGTCTAGTGAATGTGAGAACTTATTTTAACCGATTTATTGATAGAAATACTTTATCAATAAGTTGATTGTCCGACCCGGCGTTTTTTTTGCTCAATGTAAAAAAACAAAAAAAAAAAATTTAGACAACAACAATAAATACAATATGATAAGCAGTGTTGTCTACTTTATCGTTAAAAAAATCACCATCATATAGAAAAACATTTCATTGCAAAGTTTGTTTCCGTACCGCTAATAGGGGGTCACACGGCAAGTATTCCATATGTATTGGGGCATGTATTCGATACATATGGAATTCCATGTGTATGTTAAAATTCACGTTATTCATACCATTCATAATTTCCACGTTCACACGTACATACGTAATTGTATGTGACATAACCTCTATTAGTTTATATGTTTGTTGTTTTTTAACAATATATTTATTTAAAACATTTTTAAATCACAATAAATATATTTAATGCAATGAAACTTATTTTGTTATGATTTTTCTTTACTCTTTTTTGTTTTGTGTTCTTTATTTTGCACTCACACAGTGTTGTATTTCAAAATACAACACTGTTATACACACGAAAATAGAGCATGCTCTAATTGCCAAAAATTTCACAAGTAATACACATGTATTTTACCCCCTGTCTATACTTGACAATTGTTTATCATAAAAATAAATGACATTTGTTGTCAAGACAAAGTTGTCTTAGCAAAAGCACTAACAATTTTGTCATAACGAAGCAATAATACTAATAAATGGAGACTATACCTGATAATTTTTTATCTTGACAACCATTTTGACGTTTATGATGATAAAAATTTGTCAAGTATAGACAGAGGGTTACATACACAAAGTTTCATATGGGTCAGAAGGTATGTATGTGTATGTTTACATGTGGAAATATCACAATACATGGCACAAAACACAAGCAATACATGCCGTCTGACCCACCTTTAACTACCATCACAACAGATAAAAATAATATTGTATAATTTTTGGTATTACATTGCATTCACAATAAAATCTGGTGTTATCCGATTTGACTATCGATTTGATAGTGAAAACGATATCATAATTTTCTGGAAAAACGATATTATAAGGAAATACTATCGTCCGTAATACTATAGTTTATGATACGAGAACGATATCATATATAGGCATTTCCTGCGGTTAAAAAAAAACTTTTCCTAAATTTTTGTTTGCGATTCCATAGCATTTAGGTAGCTGGATTCCATGGACTTTAAGTTTTCATAATGATAGTTATAAACATGTGGTAACGAACGTACGCGAAATAGAAGTGAACTTTAGCTGACAGTAGTGAAATGTAAAAATCTGCGAAATGGAACGGAATATTTAAAAGCAATTCATTTATTTTAAAAGTGTATTAATGTAGGTCTCTGTCCGGTACTTACACAATAAAATAACTCTATTGATTTTTGTTTAATTGGCCTTAAGTACCGGTATCGAACGTACGGGTCGCGAACGTTCGATTTTTCCATATTTTTTTTTTATCGGTCAAGCCCGACCATATAATATCCTACACTAAGTAACATTTCTCTTTTAAAAATTCAATAATTTATATTCGTGAGTAATTTTCGAAGTGGGCCTTATATGGAAGCTAATACCAATTATTGACCGATCACCATGAAATTAAGTCATAGTTTATGTCTATGTGAAAGTTATTTATGTTGAATTTTATGTGTATACCAACATTTTTATGAGATTTATGAACGTTAAAGTGATTTACGGAAGCGGGCCTTATATGGGAGCAATGACTAATTATGGACCGATCATGATAAAATTAGGTGACATGAATTCGGTATATATAAAACTTATTTGGAACAATATTTGTGTACAGTGTTGCCAGACAAAGTTTATCTTATGTCCCCAATCTGAAAGTCGATGTCCCCAAAAAATCCCCATTTCAAAATTGAAATCCCCAATTTTGTCACCATAAAAAAAATTAAATTATATTGTTAATACTAAATTTTACTATGTTGAGTTTAACAAACTAAAGTTGCAATCTGGCATAATAACATACGACAAGCATTTTTACATCTATTTACCTCATTGTCAGTTTTCAAAATGTTGATTCATCGATTTTGGAACAAGTTGTTTGGAAGATGTCATTTTACTTTGAAACCTGCCAAAGAATTCTTGATGTTTATCCGATTTTTGTATGAATTAGTTTTTATAACTCATTGAGAAATCAAGAGCTTTATAATATTCGATTTTTTATTCCAGAAAAAGAAAGTATATTTTGTAAAAAATGGACAAAATAAGCCATAATTTCACCGCATCGGAAGTGGAATCCATTTAAATATAATTTAAAAAAAGCATTGAAAAACTCATTGTCGTATTAAAATAGAACTTAAAGATAACACTCTGCTGCAAAATAAAACTTTTTGTCAGAACTTGAAAAGCGACCCAATGGTGGTTGTAGACCTAGGTGAGGGAATACTAAAACCGTTTTCAAAGATTTTGAAACTTCCTCAAAATTTTGAGTTATTTTGAAAAAAACTGTTTTAAGTAGTACTTAGTACCTCTAACTCACACATTTTGCATATTTTTTTCGTCGTTTTTCAAATTCAACAAAGTTATTTTAATTTTTTTCTATGAAAACCTATTTTTTTACACAGTGTTTTAAAGACAATAGAATATATAGAAATAAACATTACTTGTCGAAATCGGTTTATATTTGCAAAAGTTATTAAACTTTTTTCGAAAAAAGTTCCAAAGAAGGGTATATTGAGTTAGAGCTGATGTTTGCAACGTGCAAAAATATTGTCCCAATACCCACCTTAAAGTATACCAATATGTTCTGGATCACTTTCTGAGTCGATTTTGCGATGTCCGTCCGTCCATGTAAACCTTGTAATCAAACTACAGGTCGTAATTTCAAAGATAATTTGGTACAAGCTCTTGTATTGCCCCAAGGACGAAGCCTATTGAATTTGATTAGAATGGGTACATCATTTCTCATAGCCCCCATACGATTGCCCTATCTGAAAATAGTTAAGCTGTCATAAATATCTTAGTTATATAGATATAAAAAACAAATTCAGCAAAAATAAATTTTATATATGCCGAACCTGCCTCACCAAATTTACCATATAATGCCCACTTCCGAAAATCATTTTAATGAGTATAGATTTCTTAAAAATATTTCAAACTCAAATAAAATTCAACACAAATAGTTTTCATATACATACATATACAGAAGACATGTTAAGAACTAAATTTTCTTTATACATTGCAATAAAAATGTATATCAATGCATTGGTATAAGCTTTCATATCAAAATAAGTATTGAAATGCTATTAAAATCAAATTTTGTTTTTTTTTAGATATTCTTAACAAAAACAATACTTATAACTTACAAATGTATCAAAAGATGCACGGTATTTTAAAACGTAATCAGTTTTCTTTCCAAACCCGTTGAAAAATATAAAGTCGGACAAAAACTGACTAAAGCTGGCCCACACGGAATGATTTGTTCGCCTGATTTGTGATTGAAAATTTTCAATTACTTGTGATTTTTATCGCGCACATCCCCATTAACAAGTAACAAGATGTCGAACACGACCAAATCATAATCACAAATCAACCGTGTGTGGCCAGCTTAAGTTACAGGTCGACGATAAGTTGAAGAACATCATTGAAAACTTTTTTTTTTGAATAAATTCTGAATTTGAGGATGTTTTTGAAATTTTTTGACATTTTTTTCACTTTCGCACAGTGTAATTAACATTTAAATACGAAGTCAAAAATTGGCTCCTAGAGAATGATTCAGCTTTCTGTGTTTAGCAAGAATTTAAAACAATTTAATATCTGTGAACTTTTGATGAAATCCTTTTTTAATTTTTTTATTATCAAAATAGTGTCCTGGAAACGAAAAATCTAAAATTTTTGTGTTTTTCATCAAATTCTGAAGAAATGAAAGAAATAAAATATGATTATTTAAACAAAATATAAAACCAAATAGATTAGAAATTGAAATGTTTGTCAATAAATAGCTCTTCTGCTTTATTACTAGGCCAAGTACTCTACATTGTGAATACCGCTAATGTCTAAAAATGTAAAATCCCCAAAAATGGATGTAAATCCCCAAATTTTGTTAAAATCCCCAAATCCCTCCCCACGAAATTCTGTCCCCAAAAAAATCTTGAAATCCCCAAATTGGGGACAAATCCCCACATCTGGCTACACTGTTTGTGTAGATACCTACACTGATGGACAAAATTCACCGCCATTTCCCCTTTAGGAAGTAAAAAGGACAGCCACGCTACGTTTTTGTAAACTAGGTTAAATTAAAATAACTTGTTTTAACTAAAGTAAACTAGGTTAAATTAAAATAACTTGTTTTAACTAAAGTATAATTAAAATAAATTATTGTTTTTGTTGAAAAAATATAATTTTGTGCTTCAATTATATTTATAACGTGGTAGTCCTTTAACCCTTTCATGCCCTAATTAAAATAGGCTTGGCTAAAATTTTTTTGAGTAGACATATAAGATAGAGTTGACCTCAATATCAACTGATAAAAATTTCAATGTCCTAGGAGACCTGGTTCAAGAGCTACAGGATGTTGCGTATATGCAACATTGGGCAATGGTGTTATAAATTTAAATACAAGTATAGTTTTGTTCAAATGCCTAAAACTGCCCCTAGTTCCCCATTCCGGCCAATTATTATAACCATCAAATAGTATGGATTTTGCAGGCTCTGCAACATATGGTCTTTTATAGGGGTTTGATTCAGAACCCGTAGAAGGAGCTGGTGATGATGGAGCTGGTTATGACGGAGTCGATGGAGAAGGTGCTGAAGTTTCTGAAACCATTATCAAAAGGAGAGATAATGAACGACCTCTCTTGATTGCGACAACTGTAGTTTTAATTGCGTTCAAAAGCTCGGTAGAAACATCCAATTGGAATTTTATGAACGGCATAGCTTCAAATCGCCGTCTGTATGTGTGATGTCTCTGCGGTAAAAATACGCAACACTACATTTACAAAATTATTACAGACAAACTAAATAATATTTCCAAGCCAGGTTTTTTTTAAATTACTCTCTTAACTTTTGTTATTTAGTTGTTGAATTTGGTTTTTGGATGAATTAATTATTTAATGTTTTTTAACACTTCTTAAAACAACGTTTTTTTTGCAAAATGAACTTGTCAACTTCGCTCTCGGGAGAATAGCTACTAACTGAATACGTGCACAGCTGACTACCAACCAATTAGATGTAAGCTTAAACAACACTTGAGGCTATATTTTTGCGAAAGGTTAAAAAAAAAATATTTAAAATAGCGGTACTTAGCGGTATGCTCATAAACACAATGTTGAATATACGCAACATTGGGCATGAGAGGGTTAAACATTCTAAAGGGAAATGGCG